>NC_133503.1:200301923-200927500 GCF_049354715.1 Callithrix jacchus
ATCACTGCACTCCAGCCTGGGTGACAGAGTGAGACTCCATCTCAAAAAAAAAAAAAATTAATTTAATTCCACACACATTAAATTCTTGCAGTTAATTCCACATACATTAAATTCTATAAGATCATTACCATTAGGATTATTTTATTCAAAATGGATTTCTACTTGTCCAAATATTTACCTTTTCATGTACTCATTTATTTTTACATGTCCATCATTATAATTTTGATCATTATCTTTCTGCTTGAAAAACTCTTAATATTTTTAGTGCATGTTGTTGATGATAAATTCTTTCAGTCTTTGTTTGTCTTCAAATATCACCACTTTACCTTCCTTTTTCTTATTATCATGAAAATGTTCCAACCTGCAAGAAAGTTGAAAAAAATGTTAAACACTTGTGTGCACATTATTAGCTTCAGCTATAAACACTTATTTGGATTTTATCACATATATAAATTTCCATTCATACATCTCACTATCAACCCATCTTATTTTTGACACATTTTAGAGTAAATTTTAAATATCAGTACATTTGCTTCAAAATGCTTTATTATTTTCTCAGCACTATTTATTGAAGGAGGAGTCTTTCCTTAGTCACAGACGTCCTCCATGCTAAGATTAAGGGTTAGGATTAAGGGTTGTATCCTCTGGTCCAGGCATTAGTTTGACTGCCCCGCTCACTCACTGAGCAAGCATTGATTACATCCAACCACAGCCAGAATCCAGCAGGACAAGGCACCTGCTTTCAAGATTCTTCCAGACCAGCTGTGAAGACAAAAAAGACCATGCACAACCACAGGCCAGAGAGTGAGAGATGGTTAAGAGCATGCACTCTTCGAAGTCAGCCGAGCCAGGGAGCAGGTGTTGCTGCAGGGGTTCCCCTAGCCATGCTTCCTGCAGAGCTGGGACTGTGGAGTTCTACGAACAGTTTTGAGTGAAACTGACAGACAGCAGGGTAGAGGGGTTGCCAGGAAAATGAGGATGGCTGAACCCACATGTTTACCAAGCAGAAACCAGAAGTGGCACAATATGATCATGTGGTCAGAGCCATTGACATGGGTGAGAGAGAGGCCTCAAGACCCTATCAATTAACTCTCACAACTGATGCTCCACAAAAATACTGAAAACATGGAGGCTGAGCACATCCTAAAGCCACACAGCTGCTACGTGACAGAGAGAAACTCGGTAGCCTGTGATGGTGACTCAGAGGCTCCTTCCGTGACCCTTACGGCAGTGGGCGTGGATGATCCTGGCTGAGACCTTTGAGAAATAATGCTGCTATTTTAATTCTCTACCAGAGAGAAGTCAGGTAAGTGGGGACTTTTGCCTTCATCAACAAGATTATTTTATCCCATCTAGATTATTTTTATAGCATTAATAATTTAAAATGATAAGAGAAAATTGAATCTTTGAACTTTAAATAAAAGATATATTTCTTAGTGCAGGAATTCTTTGAAAGAACAGTCATTTATTTCCACCTAGCATATAATTAGCAAACACGTCAGTCCTCTAATTATTTTCACAGCAAGTCCTAGAAAGCAAGTGAAAATGCCACTGTTAATGTCTTCCTACAAGAATCTGATACTAGAGACAGTTTATTGGCTACTAAATTCCTGCAATAAGATGTAAATTACCTAAACAATTATAATCCTCCAAGCATATGCAAACCATTTTAAATGAATTGCTCATAGTTCAAAGGTCTAGTTCCCCAGTAAAGTCCACTTGAATAATCCAGGATAATCTCCTCAATCTCAAGGTCCTTCAATAAATCAAATCTGCAAAGTCTCTTTTGCCATGTAAGGTAGCATATTCATAGGTTGCGGAAATTTCAATGTGGATATCTTTGGGGTCCCTCACTCCGCCTACTACAGAAGAAGAATTGAGTCTCATAGAATCTCAGAAATCGGTTGCCAATTTGCAGGAAATGCAGAGGACAGAGAAATATGTTGAACTGCAGCAGGAGAATGCAATTCTCAAAATCCAGATAGATTGTAAGGAAGTAAAAGAGATGATGGGGAAGGCTAAGATTAAGAGAAATTTAAAATACATTTGCAAAATTCTCAGTACCTGAATATGCACATGAGTAATAAGCTGGGGAGAAATGCAAGGAGCTGATTATTATAAAAAGTCAAGGAAGTAATTACTTTAGAAAGGAAGAAGAGATTGTGATTGGAATGAAGAAACTTTGGGGAGGAATGGCGAGGTTCTATTCATTGGGTGGAGATGATGGGCTATTGGTCTTATAATAATTTAAGATAATAAAACACAAGTGCAGTACCCAAACTGAGCAAAATGTTCTAACTGTATCATGCTTCACTTATTTCAGTTAAAAATCGCATTTGATTTTTTCACAGCCATATTATACTATTGACTCGTGATAAAATTTCCTGTTGACTAAAAGATACAGGCTTCATCTAAATACTAATCTTCTGCTTTCTAGGGAAACATTTCTACATTCTCACATGCAAAGGAGTCAAGCATTTCCTGACTCAGAGAATACTACCTACACAACCATGGCATTCAATATGTACAGGTTTCTTGAAAAGAAGAGAGATTGTGTTCTCTTGTCATTTTGTCTGCAGTGGAATCTACCCTTCTTCCTGAAACTTTCATTAATCAGAAATACATTGATTAATAAAAGATGAAAAGAAAAGATCAACTGTCAAAAATTCATGTTGTATTTTTTCCAGAGGCTGTGCCTGTAAGGTTCCACTGTTGGAATCCCACATGAAAGGAATGGAAACCACCAACACCTAAGGCCAAAACTAACAAACCAAAATCTTAGGTACCAGCACAATACAGCATGTAAACAGAAGATCCATTTATATGAAGAGCTAACCCTTGTTTCTTGCATGTATCAATAATGTAGACTGAGTTCCAGGGCTTCCTCTTCAAAACAGCTGAGCTCACACACCTGCCTTTGTCTCTATCAAAATTCTACCAAATTAAAGAGCATTTATTAAAAGGAAGAATAAATGTGCATCAGTGCTGGAATATAAAATGATCCCATTAGAAGACCTGAACATTGAAGAATTTCTGGAAACTGTAGGCCAATTGTTATGAGATTGATGGAGGAAATTAACAGAACTAAAGAGCTCCAGTAGCTCTTTTGCCAGCAGTAGTCCAGAATGACCACATGACTTGAGGTATCATGAATAATTATGGGGCTGTCCATGGAGAAATTAATTAAAGACGTGTTGAACAGCTGCCCCACTTCCTGGCTCTCAGACACCTGGGCTCTGATTTGCCCCAGGTAAAATCTGGAAGAATTATGTCCCATATGCGGGGGAGATCTTCCTTGGGAGACCCAAGAATGAAACTTCGGCTAAAGTGGGGCACATGGAGCACTGTCTCAGGATTCTCTGGTAGTGGACAAGGCCTACTGATAGCAGAAGGTAAGCTTCCAAGGCACAGAGAAGAAACATGTGCTCACACAAGCTGGTGTCATGACCATCTACCATCACAGCATAGGGATCAATCATTGTTACCCACTTTAAAGGGAGCCCAGCGTTGATAAATCCTAGAACAGTTGTGTCAGGCAGTAACTCTTTCCTCCACAGAACCTGCAAGACATAAGGTAGAGTTATTCCGGCTTTGCCTTACCAACTGCAGTGCTGGAAAGAAATGTTATCTCTCTCAACCTCCATATCTGTAAGACGAGGTCGTCATGCCTACTAACAAGGTTACCACGAAGAAATCAGGCAGCACCATGACTGCATATGGTGCGGTTTCAAAACAAAGCTGTCAATCAGCATTTCCCTTGCTGTGCTTAACTTCCCATTCACCCCCTGGGCCATCTCCAGCTGCAGCTGATTGGACCTGGGCAGGTCAATGCCTCACCATGAGCCAAAACCTTGTCTGGGCAGCTGCCAATCAGATTCTGTTCTTGAGGATTTGAACTAAGAGACACAGGGACTGAGAGAATTAGAATTTGAATTGCATTCTCAAAGAAATATAATAGATGTTCCTGATGGTAAAATCTTGCAGACACCTTGATTCCCAATTTCCTTGGGGGCAATTTTTAAGCCATTCTTTGGATTTGATAAACTCAGAACCCTTTCCTTGCTCTGGCTTCAGTGGCTTTCTGTTTCCTAGAGCTAACCAGCCCGAGGTCAGGATCACACTCCTACGTGTCAGCTTCGTCTCTGTCACCATTTGATATGAAACCCACAGGGGAATAGGGATGGATGTCATCTTCTCAAGGTCTTACAGTATGTCAGGAATGGGTCTGGGCATGGGACCAAGCTCTCCTGACCTATAAGCCAGACCTGTTGCTAGATCTCATATTTATCCCCTATGTTTAGCTAATGAGAAATTTCACTCAACAGGCTATTAATTATTTTACACAGCATGAATATTGAGCAATTGTCTCATCTTACCAAAACAAATGAAATATGGGCCATTGGAGAACTGACCTTGTCACTGTTAGTTGTGCCTTTCAACAGTACTTAGTAAAACTTTATTTTTTTATTGCAAAAGATTTGTTTATACTCAGCATCTTGGAAATCGCTATTAAAAAGTTAATAACCACAATGCCAATAAAATAAATAATAACAATACTAATAAAAGCTAACATTATTGAACGTTTATTATGTAGCATTTTATAGATAAGGGTACAGAGATGAATTTGCCAAACTTACACCACCAGTACATGATGGAATTGAAATTTGAACTTACAGTGTGGGTGTAGTAAACACTATTGTGCCTCACCCATATCCCTCTACCAGGCTGGTACCTGCCCACCACCTGCTGAGAGCGTGGGCTGCTAATGGTACCTCACCTAGGAAGCTATGTGGCCCATCACCAATGGCTCACAGATATAAGGTATAAAAGACTGACCTCATCCTCAATGAGATATCAGCTTGTTATGATCTAGATTCCAGAGCCCTCTCCACATAAACCAAGTACTATAGACTGAATGTTCATGCCCCCTCGAAATTCATATATGGAAACCTAACCTCCTGTGTGATGATACTGGGATGTGGGGCCCTTGGGGAGAAATTAACTAACAGGGATGGAGCCCTCATGAGTGACATTAGTGCCCTTATGAAAGAGACTCTAGGGAGATCTCTTGCCCCTTCCACCATGGGAGGTTACAGTGAGAAGACGGCCATCTATGAACCAGAAAGCATTTCCTCGCAAGACACCATATCTGCCAGCTACTTGATCTTGGACTTCTAGCCTCCAGGACTGTGAGACATAAATGTCTGTTGTTTGTAAGCCGCCCAGTCTATGGCATTTTGTTAGAGCAACCCAGATGCACTAAGATACCAAGAGAAGACTTCCATAAGAACATATCCCTGTCCAGCTTTCTCCTTCACTCTCCCGAGTCACTCTCTGCTCTGCAGATATTTCCTGGGGAGCGTCGCCGCCACATTCATGTGTACCTGAACCTCTACCTCAGACTCTGCTTCTCAGAAACTCGACCTGAGACTGTTGGTACCAAAACTGGACCCAAGAAGTAAACATTAAGAACTGGATTGTGAACTGTGATCACTTTCTATCCAGTTGGCAACAATGACCCCATCACTGTTGGTTGGTGGAGTAATGATAGAGCCACACAGAAGCAGTGAAACTGCTAAGGCTTCTCACCTATAGTGAACTGACATGAGACACAGGTAGAGAGGGTCGCTCTAATTTGTGCAATATCTTTGGCATTGGGAAGACAAAGGAAAGATTATAATTAGAAGACTGTGGAATTCAGTGACTGTTGCTGAGGGCCAGTGATACTTTGAAAAGAGGAAATGGCAGTCTAGAGCTAAAGCAACGTGTGAGAGTGAGAGGGCCTTCTGGGCATCATTGCAAGAGATCTCCAGCTTCTACAGCAAGAAGACAAACAGAGCTGAAGCCCAGTCACAAAACTTGATTGAAAGAATGACTGATGGTAAAGATAGGTATAAACTCATGGACAGTGGCAAATGGTTTAGCTGGTTGGCAAGTCCTGGAAGAAGAAATATTGGAAGACTGGGGACCAGAAGGTCAGAAAGAGGCATGTGTGAGGATCTGTGAGAGTGGGGAAAGTGTGACGGTCTTCATAGCACACACTATAGACAGCTGCTGAGGAAGAGACCTTCAGCAGCCAGTGGGAAGGATGACTCACCCAGTTGAGGGCAGCCAGCCTGTGCCCTTGACAGCTGGTGCTTGTGCAATGATGGTAAGAATGGAATAGCCATGTTGTAGAGATGCAGGCTAGTCATGGACCCAGGCACATAAGGACCTTCTCACTAAAGCTGATTTAGCTATCACCATTGCTAAATGTCTAATGAGTCGGCCACCAAAGCCAATTCTAATCCCCTGGTATGTACCTCCTTCAAGAAGACCATCCCACCATTTGGGGGAAAAGTCTAGTGTATCATACCCAGTCTTCATAGAAGGGCAGCAATTCATGCTGACTGAGTTTGACACCTACTGGGATTGGATCTGCCTTTCCTGTCTTCAAGGCTTCACCCAGCACAATACCCAAGGGCTCACCATGAGTCTGATTGACGGACATGGGATCCTGGGTGATGTCATCCTAGTCCGAGGAATCCCCCTGATGGCAAAGGGGCTGTGGCAGTAGGAGCAGGACCATGGGTCCACTGACCCTGCCACATACCACTGCCAGGAGATGGAAGCCTGATGAAATGGCCTCTGTTTTGTTTTTTGTTTGTTTGTTTTTTTGAGACGGAGTTTCGCTCTTGTTACCCAGGCTGGAGTGCAATGACGTGATCTCGGCTCACCGCAACCTCCGCCTCCTGGGTTCAGGCAATTCTCCTGCCTCAGCCTCCTGAGTAGCTGGGATTATAGGCATGCGCCACCATGCCCAGCTAATTTTTTGTATATTTTTTAGTAGAGACGGGGTTTCACCATGTTGACCAGGATGGTCTCGATCTCTTGACCTTGTGATCCTCCCGCCTTGGCCTCCCAAAGTGCTGGGATTACAGGCTTGAGCCACCGTGCCCAGCTGAAATGGCCTCTGAAAGGTGAGCTGAGGTTCCAGCCTGGATATGACTCCCTGTGAGGATGGGACACTATCCTTCAGGATGGGATGTTCCCATTAAATCAGTGGTTTTCACGTGGTGTCATGTCCTCAAAGGTACAACTGCTGTATCTGAAAAACAAGGAGAAGATTAGAAGTGGCCCCACTCTCCACCACTCCAGTGACCCACTAAGGGAATTTATATTTCCCATCTCCAGTTTTTAGCTCTGTCACCAATCCTAATTATGAGTTTAAAAGCTTTTTACCAAGAGGGGTGATGATGCTGACAAGGAAAATAAAAAAAAATTCTTCTCAGTGTGACGCAATGGCTGTTGCAGATCGCTTGGGGCCCCTTGTGCTAGAAAATCAGCAGGCACAGCAGGAGCTAATTCATGAAGTCATGCACCTGACCACGATGAGGTTCATGCAGCACCGCTGCTAAGTGATGCCGCCCTCACGTAATCCACCTAGGTGTCTCTTAGTGTCCAATGTCCTGTTTTAACAATAATAGGTAGGTAAAGACATCAGAGCCTGCTGAGGGTTTGGTCACCAGGGTTTCAGACCCATCAAGGATGAGAGTTGGGTCAACCATCAGGCAATCCACTCAGACTGCCCGAAGCACTAGTTAAGAGTGCAAGGAATTTAGCATGGGTCATTAAGGAGTAAAACATTTTCAGTGATGGCCTCAGGGCCATCTGTGATGGTGGTGCACAAAATTTCCCACCAATCCTCCTTTTCTGTTTCCCTAAGACTGTGAGCGTAGAAATGCGGGCAGTGGGAAGTTAATGAAAGGAATCAGCGGACTTGAGCACTGCATTAGGTGGAGTGTCATAGACAATGTGCTGCCCCACCTGGTTCCCCTTCACCAGGCTGGCAGCCCCACCCCAAGCTGTTTGGTGTGTTGGCTGTTAGCTAAGAGGGAGGTGGAGCTACCCTTTTTCTTTGACGAATTGTCCTCTATCGATCAAAACTGCATCATCGGGAAGTGACACAGCCTCCACCCAGATGTGGCCCACAGTCAATGAGCGATTGACATGAGGAAGAGAATCCAGCCCCTCTGACTCAACGGGGTACAACTCAGAGGATGATTTACACCCTGCAGCTTTCTCCCTGGGCTCAGACCCAGCTAGACTGTGCCTGCGGCCACACACTAGATGAGTTCTTTCCTTTTTCTTATTCTTCCCCACTCCTGTCTTTCATGTTTTCCTGCAGAACCCTCTCTCCATAAATCACATTCACTTGAGTCCTTGTTTTGCACTTGGCGCTGAAGGAACCTACCTGAGCCACTGGGCGTTAGGTTAATCCACAGTTAGTTATCACCAGGCCCATGTGAAGAAACACACAACTTTTTGTTTTGCGTTTGGCTTTTATAACTCATCTCAAAGTTTTGCTGGGGCTAATGCAATGATGAACTATAACCACATACAGTGCACAAGAGTAAGAGGAACAATTATAAGGTTCTGAGCAACTGTGATGGCAGGGTTACCAGAATGATACAATTCCTTTATTAAAAAACATCAATATTTGCCTGCTCATCACACTGAGTCATCAGTAAATGGCTTCCTCATTACCCAAGAATCTATACAAATTGTCTTAATTCATTTGTGCTGTCAGTTGCTAAAAATTGTAACCTATCAAAGGTGTGGGATATATTTAGGTCCATTATCTCAAAAGAAAAATGTCTCCTATTTTCTATTGACATGACCTATAAACTAGATCGGTTGGTTTGGCTGACAAGATTATTTTCTTCTTGGTCTCCAAGAACTTGTCATCAAAGCTCACAGAGAGAATTTCAGTTATATTTTAGACATGTAATTTCTCTCTTACCAAACACAATTGTGGCAACTTGTCAATTACATCGTTTTGCTTATGATTAGGTGCATGGACATCTTAACAGAGCTTTCCCCCCAAAGCCAAGCCTTTGTTGTGTTTGTATATTAATATATCTGTTTTCACTTTACACAAATCAAAGGCTGGGTTGGGATACGTGGGTCACAATCACTGAAACAGAAAAAAAGAAAGCAAACATACTAACATAGGGCTTAATTTAAGAAAGGAATTCTTAAAATCGACTCTGCAACCTGCCGCCTCCAAGCCCCAGCCCGGCCCCTGCACAGCCTTGGAGGTCTTCAGCTGGAGCAGCGCAAGTGCCCGAAGGTGGAGCTGGGATTTCAGTTATTAAAGCAAAGCAAAGCCAAGAGAAAAATCAGAAACCTCTGACCTTAGTCTAGACTTTTCTGAGGTTATAATTTAAAGGTGGGGGAAGAGGACAAGGAATACAAGATACACAGAATACATGACATCCCAAAGAAAGTCACACTCCATCCAAGGACAGCAATGGCCATGACAGCCATCACCCAAGGGCCCTAATGGGGCATCTCCTCTCCCCAAGACCTGGGAAGAAGAATATCGGGCTGAAGTCACTGGTGAGCCACATTTCACCATTTTTTAGATTCCGGGAACGACAACTAACATGGCCAAGGATCATGTTAATCAAACAGCCTAACTACCTTGTCATCACAAAAACAGAAGTTAACCCGAGTGTATTGAGTTTTTAACATCTCTATTTTTTAATATTGAAATATTTAAAATACACAAAACAAAAAAGATACTAAACACCTACTTAGACATTACCTTGTTACAAAATATTGAGAAGTTGACTAGTTACCATAATCATTTCAGGCCTTTAAAGAAATGTCAGCTTTTATGACTGATCTCTGATTCCATTTTAAAAATCACTACTTTTCGGAAAGTTATGTTTATTATTCCTGGCATTTATATTTTTTATTGTGTATGTTTATGTACATAAATAATAGAGTAGTCTTGTGTAGTGTTAAATTTACATGAACGGCAAATTATTCTGAATGTTTTCTTTAGCAATGTAAAAGCAATTTTTAAAATTGTTTTTAAGATAACTTCATGTAGATATAAGTGGATATGATTTATTCATCTTAACTACTCCATAAAATTTCTGTCACTTGAGTGCAGCACAATTTTTTAGCAAATTTCCCTAATAATAGACAAAAATGTTTTTTTAAAACATAGAATTATTTATACTAGTATATCCATAACTTTCTAATATTTACCATCCATCTGTAATACATTCTACTAGATAACACACATTTATAATATTAGATAAATAATATGTATTATATATACATGTATCAAATAATATATGTGTGTGCATGTATATACATATACATATACATATGTATTTGTATTTTAAATATTGTATTAGTTCATTCTCATATTTTTATAAACAAATACATAAAACTGGCTAATTCATAAGGAAAAGGGGTTTAATTGGCTCACAATTTTCACGGGCTATACAGGAAACAGTAGCGTGTGCTTCTGGGGAGGCCTCAGGAAACTTACAATCATGGCAGAAGGCAAAGAGTGAGAAGGGCATCTCACGTGGCTGGAACAGGAGGCAGAGAGAGTGAGGGGAAGGTGCCACACACTTTTAAACAACCAGAACTCATGAGAATGCACTCACTGTATTGACACAGTACCAAGGGAGAAATCCGCCCCTGTGATCCAGTCACCTCCCACAGGGCCTCACCTCCAACAATGGGGATTATAATTTGACATGAGATGTGAGCAGGGACAGAGATTCAAAGCTTATCAAATATGGATTTTATTTAGCATTTATATGTATTTATAATTGAATTTGGTTTGCTAACATTGTTTAAGATGTTTAGGTCTATGGTGTTTACTGAGACTGGCCTTTACTTTTCTTGCTCATAGTGTCCTTGTCAAATTTAGAGCTGGACTGTCCTAGCCTCCTAAATGTTGACACGTTTTCCTGCTCTTTAGTTTTCTGAAAAACTTTGTACATGATCGGAATTATCTAATTTGTGAAGGTTTGGCAAAATGTCCAGTAAAATCATTTGTCCTACTTGCATTTTGGAGTCGTTTTGAGAATTAGTTTACGGCTTATATATAGTTTGGTTTTTCCTTATGTCAATATTGGTGATTTGTTTTAAAAAATTGCCATTGACATAAAATTTTTTCTCTTGGTATTGCTTATGACTCTAAAGTTCTGTTCTGTCTTGAACTATGTTTCCATTTTTATTCCATTTTCGTTTCTAACTGCCTTTGATTTGTTTTGCCTGAGGTTAGCCAGTGGTCAGACATTCTTTACAAAGCACCAGCTATACTTGTTGCTCACCCTCTTTAAGGGTATTTATTGTAAATTTCATTAACATCTTACCTTGTTATTGTTTCATTTCTTGCATTTAGTATGTCCCCCCATTTTCTCTAATTTAGACTTATTTTGTCATCTTTCTTCACTATAGATTTGAGACAAGAAAGCTTCCTATAGGAATATGTCAAAATGAATCAGAAGTGTTTTTATATATGACATTTCTATTATAATTTGGTTCAAAAGTTCTTATGTTTTATTATGATTTATTTTTTGACCTACGACGTAAAGATGTGGTAACAGCTATTTCCAATTCATGACTGTTTTTATCTGCATGTTATTTGTTGATTTTGAATTTTTATTTTACAGAGTCAGAGAATGTGTTTTCTATAATATTTTTAATATTTATTTGTTTTCTAATAAAATGCATATATACTCTAAATTTAGTTATTTTAATATTTTTATTATATAGTATACTATTAATATAGAAGACTTTTTAAGTCTTCCATATTCAGAACATAATAGAAGTAAAAATAATCACATCATTAATCTTCACAGATCCTGAAGAATACAGGGCAACATCAGAATTTGCTGTGGGGTCAATGGAAGTAACAGAACAAGCCATGTCAGGTGGTACTCTGAGCCAGAACTAGGACAAGACCACGTAATCCTATCATCACTGGAAGCACTAGGAGATGCCATCTTATAGGCAAATATTTTAAGGAATTATTCTCAATGTTGTTCTTTTTTTAAAATTAACATATTCAACACAGTTACTATTTTTTGTGTGCAGTGAGGACACTTGAAATGTACTCTCAGCAAATGTCAACATAGAGTACATTTTATCAACTACGTCACCATGCCGTATACCAGGTCTTCAGTACTTACCTCATCACTAAATGTTGTACCTTTTCTCCCTCCTCCCTGTTCCAGCCCAATAGCCACCATTCTACTCTCTGTTACTAAATTCAATTTTTTTTAGATTCCGTATATAAGTGAGACATACAGTATTTGTCTTTCTCAGCCTCATGTTTCACTTAGAATAATGTTATGTTTCATCCATGTTGTTGTAAATGGTAAGATCTTTTTTAAAGCTGAATAATATTCCATTATACACACAGACACACACACACACACACTCACACATGCATATACATATAATACAAATATACCATATAATCTTTATCCATTTATCTGTTGACCAACACTTAGGTTGTTTGTATCTGCAAGTGGGATTTCTATTTTATATGGTGGTTCTATTTTTATTTTACTTTGAAGAATCTCCAAACTGTTTCCATAACACTGTACCATTCACACTCCCACAACAGTGCATCAGGATTCCCTTCCTCCACATCCTCACAACACTTAACTTTCACCATTTTTGTAATAGCTATCCTAACACGTGACATGGTATCTTACTGTGATTTTCCTTTGCATTTCTCTGATTAGTGTTTTTCATTTTCTTACGTAAGTATCAGCCATTTGTATGTGTTCTTTAGAAAAATGTCTATTTAGATTCTTACCCCATTTTTACTCAGATTTTTTTTGCTCTTGAGTGTTAGAAGTTTCAAATACATTTTGAATATTAACCTCGTATTGTCTATGCGGTTTGCAGGTATCTTCTCCCATTCCATAGGGTGCGTTTTCATTTTGCTGATTTTCTTTGCTGTACAGAGGCTTTTTTAGTTTGACATAGTCTTTCTCATTAATTGTTACTTCTGTTGCCTGTGCTCTTGGCAACAAATCCAAAAAACTATTGCCAAGACCAACGTCAAAAAGACTTTCCCCTATGCTTTCTGCTGGTATTTTTATGGTTCCAGGTCTTATTGTTTAAGTCTTTAATCCATTTATGTTTATTTTTGTGTATAGTGTAAGAAAAGGGTCTATTTTGCACGTGGGTATTCAGTTTTTTCAACACCACTTATTGAAGTGTCTGTCTCTTCCTGTTGTGTATTCTTGGTGACTTTGTTGAAAGTTAGTTGATGTACACGCCTGGATTTGTTTCTGGACTCTATTCTACTCCACTGATGTATGTGTCTGGTTTTATATTTTTAGTATATATTTTTAAATTATGGCTTTATATACATATATATAAAGTAGTATATATTTAAATTATGACTTTATATACATATATATAAACTCCATAAGAATCTGTTAGAACTAATAAATTCAGTAACGTTGCAAGATATAAAAAAGCATACAAAAATCAGTTGAATTTATATAAATTCCAATGGCATTCTTTACAGAAATAGAAAAAAAAATCCTAAAATCCATATAGAACCACAAAAGACCCTGATAACTAAAACAATCTTGAGGAAAAAAGGAACAAAACTGGAGGCATCTCACCTCCTGACGTCAGTGTTGTCCTTTTAAATAGTTCCAAGACCAGCCAAGAAATTCTGAAATAAAACGCTTCATCGCAATGCAGTTCCAACCGAGATAGCATTTGTCTTGAAATTCTAAAATTTTTGGTTATGTCCTATATAAAATATCCATCAACTAATAGGCAAAGCGTGGTCTCCACCACGTAACCAGGCAGTGGAAGGAACTGGGCAGTGACTTCGGTGCCTCATGGGTGCTTGTGTCATGCTTGGTGTAGGGACCCTCGCCCAGTATGCTGCAAATGTGTCTGCCATGGACAGGCCCTGGCAGCTGCTCCTAAGATGATCAAGCAGGTGCCACAAAGCCACAGTCCGTGACTATAGGAGGAGGGATCTATATTATCAGCTACTTAATAGCCCAACCAGAGCAGGGACTGTTCTTGAAAACAGAGCCCTATCCTCCCAGGAACATTGAAATCATCCCCTGGGGTATGTCCCCTGACCTTTCCGAATTGCAGTAAAACTCTCCTGCATAATGGGGCTCCTGGTATTTACTGACCTGTTAGGTTTGGAGGATAACACGGTATAATGAGGGAGAGGTGGCTGCACATAGCAGCAGCTCATTTCCAGTCCATTTCCCTTATTTTTCTCGCTAAGCCTTGTGTTTGGCACAAATCAGAACTAAATAGCATTCCTGGGCTGGGGTACTGGCGTATGCCTATAATCCCAGCACTGTGAGAGACTGAGACAGGTGGAACACTTGAGGCCAGGAGTTCAAGACCTGTCAGGGCAACATAATAAAACATCCCTCTCTTCTGAAAATACAAAACTTAGCAGGGCATGGTGTACATGCCTATCATCCCAGCTACTCAGGAGGCTGAGGCATGAGAATTGCTTGAACCCAGCGGGTGGAGGTTGTGGTGAGCCAAGTTCATGCCACTGTACTCCAGCCCGAGCAATAGAGCAAGATCTTGTCTCAAATAAATAAATAAATAACCGTTAAATTTAAAACTTTTTAAAATATAAGATAAAGCTCATTCCTGGTCTTCACATTAAAGCAAGCACAAGAGACGTAGTGACTGTTATCATAAGGGGAAGAAATGAGACCTAAACATGCATGAGAGGCAGAACCATCCAGTCTAAAGGAGGAAGGGATAAGACCTGGGGTTACAACAGACGCTGAGGATCTTCTTCTTACCCTAAGCACAGGCATCTCTGCGTTAGACCCGGGGCACAGCAGCACTCCTCCCTCACAGAACTGCCATCCTGGGAGCGTGGGGCTCTCAGCTCTCTATTGTAAACCCTTTTTGTCTAACATTCATTAAATGGTGGTTCAGAAACTGGTTCATGGAATAAGGTTGAAAACGTAACATTTGATTGTTCAGACCGGGTGCATTTAGGAGGGAATGTTCTGAAAATATCTATACTTGAATATTTAAATTTGAATTGTAATTTGAGGGGCTGCCTGAGTTTAGAAGCAATGAGGCTCAGCAACAAAAGGAAAGGAAACAGGCCCGAAATGAGCTGCTGTTGCAGGCAGCTGCCTTTCTTGTCTGCTGCATGTTAGATGTGCCTTTTGCCTTCTGCCATGAGGCCTCTCCAGCCACGTGGAACCATGTAAGTCCATGAAACCTCCTTTCCTTTGTAAATTACCCAGTCTCAGACATGTCTTTATTAGCAGCCTGAGAACAGACTTATACAATAGTGAAATCCTGTCTCTACAAAAATTACAAAAGTTAGCAGGATGTAGCGGTGCACACCTGTAGTCCCAGCTACTCAGGAGGCTGAGGTAGGAGGATCACCTGAATGCAAAAGACCAAGGCTGTCATGAGCCATGATTGTACCACTGCACCTCCAGCCTGGGTGACGGAGCCAAACCCTGTCACCAAAAAAAAAAAAAAACAAAAAAACAAAGAAGACACAGAGAGGAGAACGCCAGGTGACAAACACCAAAAATTGTCAACAGGACCAGAAGGCAGGGGTGGGGCCGGAGGCAGACTCGTCCTCAAGCTCTCACCCCTGGCATCTTTTACCACCTGGTCACACACCTCCCCCACATCAGGGAGCTCCTGCACCCCTTGCAGTTGTCTTACCAGAGACTCTGCAGCACATGGCACATCCTGAATGCTCAGAAAATGCCCGTCAACAGCCACCTTCACTTGCCTGGTTTCTGCTATTTTACATCATCCTTGCCTCTGACTTGAGACCGCAAGAGTAGCCTAGTCTGTCTCAACAACTCATGGCAGCTATTGCTCTCTGCATTCTGCAAATGGGGAACAAGAGAGGCAGTGAGGTTAGACACCCTGTCAAAGCGTCCTGGTGCAGGGCCTGTGAAGGGTTTGAGTCACAGGAGCCCAACTCTTGAATATGCTGCCTCTCGTCCTCCAACTGGAACTGAAGACAGTGAGTGAGTTATATCTGTTCCCCACACTCAATCACCCTCATCTGTCACTTTGTCTTACAAGGAGCTGGCCAGAGCCTCCCTGAAAGGAGGAGGCAGGGCACGCTCAGGAGCTGAGGAGCCATGTCCAGCATTAAAATTACACTGCCTCCTCTTGAAACAGACTCTTGACTCCCCCACAGCTGCACTAATCTCTGCAAAGTCACCCGGACCCCTGGGCCTATGCAATTTGCCAGGAAGTAAGTCTGACCCACCTACCTCACACTAGGGCACACCCCCCACAGCCCTTCACACAAGAGAGCCGCTATCCAGCATCCTTCCTTGTGATCCTCGTAAAATCCTTCAACTCTTGAAGGCCTTTTTCTTATTGTGACTGTGTCAGACTCTACCTTCTGTGTACAAATCTCAAGATGATTGATGGAATCCACTGCAGTTAAATCGATACCTTATTCACTGTTTGCACATAGTTTGCAGGGAAGCAGGCACTAGAACAAAGCATCTGCCAATATTTTTTACTGCATGAGAGCCAGAGTGGTGGGAAAGTGTCTTTAATTTCCCTTATTTATGGGTTTCCAAGGAGACCCGCCAGATAATGAAGGACATGTTCTGCCGAGCAGGTGCCCTCTGCCTTTCTCAGTCAGTACAGCATCGCCACTCACACACTGCTGTCTGTCTGCGTTGGCTGTGAATGCACCCTAGATGGTGCAGCTTCTGTCATGCTGTCTGGATGCCCTGGGCTCTGGTGGTGGCTATGGCAGTGGCAGCCGCCGTGTTCTCAAAGAAAAGAAGCCAAAAAGAAAAGGGTCAGGAGTGCTATCAAAGAGAGTCTGAGCCCCATGTGGCCTATGAAAGTGATGGTCAGTACAAATCATCTTTATTAACTCTTGTATGCAGAGTCCCAATCCTAGACACCAAATACAAAATCTCCTTTCATCTCAAATGTGTCAGCGAGAGGCACTGTTGATCTTGGTGAGCAGGAACTGGCAAACAGCTCTCGTGCCAGATTGCACTAGTGTATAAATCGCCTCCAAACGAAGCTGACGCTTGGAAAGCTGCATGGGCCAAGAGACCGAGCTGTCCCTCATCTTGCCTCCCACCTGAATATCAGAGCGTCGTTCCAAACTCCTGTGGCCCCTCTGGGGCTGCCTGTATCCTGCAAACCCATCATATCCAGCACATGTCACTCTGCATGGACTGGAGTGCTTCTCAGTTTCCAGGGATACTCAGGCACAAACCCTAGGCTGTGTCATCTGTTCTCAGAATGGGTACCTGGCTTCCTCACTCTCAATGCCCATCGAGGGTTGGCAACAAAACTACGGCAAATTGAAGACATTGTTGCTATTTTAATGGGTTCTGGATATGTTTGGAGACCACTGACACAGTCTTTTGAGTCAAACCTGACCTGAACGTAGATACTCGGATTGGGGTTAGAAAATAACAGAGAAGGTGATGCTTCTCTTTAAACTACTAGTGTTATCTCCCCAAACTGCACCTGCTCTTGCCTTTCTTGCTTTTGTGTTTTCTGTTTTCCCTCTTCTTTCCATGTCCTATTTAACCCACTCTCCTCAATAAAAGGACTGAATACCTTTTCTAGAAAGGATCATGAGAATTAACCTTCTTACTCCAGTCACTGAAAGTTTCAGATGCTTCAGGGATGGCCAAATCATTACGCCCAGCCAGCCCACTCCTGGCCTCTTCCAGCTGCCTGCCTTTGACTCCCTCCTCCTTCCTCTGGAGCTCATGACCCCTTGGGCTCCTCACACCCACCTTAGGGACCCCCAACCATCTATGAAAAAGTGACTCTCCTGAGTCCTGCACTGTTCCCTAGCCCTGTCATCTGAATGCCCATGAGAAAGCCAAGACTAGCTGCACCCCTATCCTGGTCTGTCCCCCTTCTTATCTGAATCCATGAACTTTGAGTCATTGCTGCTCGAAGCTCAGGCCCTGGACCTCTTTGAATAAGCAAGCCATAGGAAGGGACCTCCAGCTGAAGCATTCCCAACACCAGTAGACCATGGCAGATTCTGATCTACCAACCCTCGTCCTGCCTCCCACCCCAGCCTAACCTACAGCACTCAGTCCTCCTCTGCTGGCCAGTGCAGACAGAAAGCATCTCGCTTTCCTGTGATCAGGGCTGGCAGGGATCTTCCTGTTTCCTTAATTTGCAATGATTCTGGGGGGATTGTGGCAACATAAGGGAGGTTGTCATGGGCTTTTGAGATTTTTTACTCTTTGCAATTGGGCATAATTCATAGGAGAGAAAATATAAATACAACCCAAAGTACAAATGTGGGAGAGTGTCAGTGGCACTTGCCTCTGCTCTCAAAGCCTCCGTCACTTCTTCCTCTTCCCATCTTCCTTCCCATCATCTTTGTGTACATCACTCTCTCCAATTTCCTCCTCTCCACACAGTGCCCAGGCCTCCCCCTCTCTCCCTATATTGGGGATACTTAGCCCAGCAGAGTCATAAACCCAAGGGCCTACAACATTTTATTTTTTCTACTGTTCTTTAACTCTATAAATTATTTGCCCACATTTAAAATAAAGGACATAAATATGTGAAGTTCCAGCTTTTCTTCATAAATTAGAATATCGGGCAATCCTCTATGTGCATTCCACATGACACCAACTTGCTGGAGCCGGGGGCGACCGCTGGGCATACCTAGCCCTGTGTGAAGTTTGCAATCTTCTCCTCCCACCGGAGGCAGCTCCATGGTTTACTAACAGTCATGGACCGAATGATTGTGCTCGCCTCAGAAAACTCAAATGCGAAATCTAATTGCCAGTGTGATGGTATTTGGAAGCAGACCTCTGGAAGCTAATTAGGTCATGGAAATGGAGACCTCATTAATGAGATTAGTGCCCTTATAAAAAGAAAAAAAAAGTCCAGAGAGCTTGTTTTTTCCTTCCTCCATCTGAGGACACACTGAGAAGTCATGTGTCTAAAGCCCAGAAGAAGGCCCTCACCAGAAATCAGCTGTTGTCACACCCCAATCACAGACCCCCAACTTTTTGAACAGTAAGAAATACATTTCTGTTGTTTACAACCTATCTATGGTACTTTGTCACGGCAGCCCAAATGACCTAAGACACAAATGAAATTGTCAACCAAATGGCAAGGTGGTAAGCTCCTTGCAGCTAGGATCCCTCAGCAAAGAGGGACTGATGAGCAGTGGAGATGCCTCTCAAGTGCAGGCTCATGGTGGACGCCCACCGGGATGAAGGTAGCAGACCAGCAGGACTTGGTTTCTGGTCACAACCCTGCTGACCAAAACATGATCTGATGTGGACAGAATAAAGTAAAGAAACTGGTGAAAACCAACAGATGGCCAGGGAGATGATCCCCAGCTGCTCTCATTGCTCATTAGCACAAGATATTCTCACCAGAGCTGTGACAGTTTCCAAATGCCATGGCCACAACCCAGAAGTTTCCACTCCCTTCCATGGCACACAGAAGTTACCACCCTTTGTCTAGAAAGATCTAAATAACTTGGACCTCAGTTTACATTTACGCACCACTTAATTTGCATGTAATTGAAAGTGGGTTTATGTGAGTATAAATACAGTTGCCAAGAGCCCCAACATTGCTCTGGGTGCAGTGTCTATGAGTTAGCCCCACTCTGCATGGAGCAGCTCTGGTTCAGTGAAAGATTTCTTTCTAACACCACAGTCTCGCTCTTAAATTCTTTCCTGGGTGAAGCCAAGAACCATCACCCGATTCTTGCATCAGAACGTTGCATCAGAATGTTGCATCAGGATCACTTAGACCTTATAACATTTTTGAAGCTCTAATTTAACAGGTCTGCGGTGCATTCTGGGCGTCAGGGTTTTTAAGAGATCCCTAGATAATTCCAATGTGTCAGCAAGATCGTGAGTCATGGCCTTGAGGATTCCTTCTTTTCCTGGAGAATGACCCATGTGCCTCTTGAATCTCTTTCTATTCTGAAACTCCATTACAGTCAGATTGCTTCCTTAGTCTGTTGGGTATCTCAAGAGGAAAAGAAAAGCTTAGCCTGCATGGTTTCACAGAGGCCTTGAGTTTCCATTTTAGTTCAAAGAAGCCTTTCTAGAAATGGACAGAAATTGCATTCCTTTTAGAGCTTCTCTAGTTAAAACATTTATCAGTGAGATAAAAGCGCCAAGCTTATAGCAGCAACATTTGCATTTCAATGGTGGCACTAAATTGCTTAAGGGTGACATTTAGGAGTAATTATTTGGAAGGGAGAACACTTTTTTATATCTTGACCTACTGCCAAGAATGACTAGAATTTAATACAGTTAAACAAGCAGGCAATAGAGGTTTGTTTCTATAGGTTAAAGAAAGAAAAGGAAAAGCCATCCGCCGGACAGTGTCAACGGGCCAGTGGGTGAAGGAGGAAGAGAATTGAAGGACGTAACATTTCTTCAATGGCTAAGTGACAGATAAACCTCTCTATGTGGCTTATCTTGTTTATCCCCACGTTACCACCAAGGGCTTCTAGAATCACTCCCAAATGACAGGCAAGAAAACAAACCTTGAGAGGTTGAGTAACTTGCCCGTGGTGGCTTGGCCAGGAAGGGATAGAACTGAGACTGACCCTCCCAGAAGCTGGGTTTTGAACGCCTGTGCTCTCTACCCACTGAGAGATGTGAGAAGAGAGCTGGACAGAGAAGCTTGTGTGTCCACAAAGCCAGGATGGCTCAGTCCCACCTGCTAGCCAGGGGCTGTGTCCAGAGAGATGCACGCAAAGCTGGTGCGCATGGCACTAGAGAACAGAATCTGCAGCCACAAAAGCCGCTGAGTTCACAAGACCTCTATGCCTCTCATGACCTAGAAATACTTGCTTATTTACAGTTCAACCAACCAAAATATCTATCCCCCTGCTCTCAGCCGGTGAAGTCTCCCTGGAGAAAAGTTCATCCTGCTCGCACTGTACTGCTCTGTCCTTGCAGATTGCTGAGAGGAGGTTCCTCACAGATGGCTTCATTTTTCTTCCTTCAGCTTCACTCTGCTCCAAGGACCAAAAGTCTGAGAGGTGGCCAGCAGCCATCATGCACCACCTGGACATCCCTTGGCTGGTCCTCAAATTCCAGCCATCTGCACACCCTTCGTGTGTCCGAAAGCACTTTTCAGTGAGAGCGGTAATGAGATTTGGTGGCCTGCTCCCTGTTTCACCTACACTGGAACAGCTCTGCAAACATTGTGTCTTCAGGGTGGAAACAGCTGCCATGTCATAGGATAATGGCACTTGTGCTACAAGGTGTTGCTTCTTAGCATACGGCTGGTAAGCAGAATGCAAGGAATTTTAGAGGACACAGTCAAGCTGCTCACAGACACCGTCTGGGTCTTCACACAGTAATCACATTAGAAAGATGCAAGAAGTACACAATGAAAATACAATGAACGTAGGCGTAGCTTGGTGACCTATTTATCCCTTGTGGTGGCAATTAAATGAGACAGACACTCAGGATTTTTCCATTTAACTGGTAGGAGCAAAATCTGTCCTTGTTAGGGTGACTTGCATTTGGAGATGCTTAAAATCCAGCATCTAACTGACAGGTTAATGGCAGATAAAATGAAAAGGCCAGAGGAGCCGAGATCATGCAAGTCCACCCACGTGGCCTCCCATTTTTTGACTTCTTAAGTCTTCCCTTCAGTTTGCATGAATGGCTCTGAGAACATTCCTGAGTGGGAAAACTGGCTCAGAGAACATTACGGGGAGCTCAATTCTCCAAAAGGGGGATGGATCTCAACCCACCTTCTTACTCAGAAAACTAATGGAGTATTGGCAATCTTCCCATGGGATTTAAAAGCTTATAATGTGGTTATCCTATTCAAGGTCACTAAATTTGACTTTGGGGGGAAAACATCAACACCATTAAAAAAGCATAATAATATCCATGAATAGTTGACAGCTGGAGAACAGGGCAGCACCTTAGTGAGCTCCAGCTTCTCGTTCCTTCTCATCAACAAGGCTCCGTCTGACTTTCTGTCTTCTTATCCACAAGCACTGAGATGAGGGCAGCCCTGCAGCTCAGCTTTCACGTCTGCTTCTGACCAGCATATGGCTCATGCTTAGTCTTCATTTCACTTCTTCTTTTTTTTTTTTTTTTTTTTTTGTGAGACGAAGTTTCGCTCTTGTTACTCAGGCTGGAGTGCAATGGCGCGATCTTGGCTCACCGCAACCTCCGCCTCCTGGGTTCAGGCAATTCTCCTGCCTCAGCCTCCCGAGTAGCTGGGATTACAGGCATGCACCACTATGCCCAGCTAATTTTTTGTATTTTTAGTAGAGACGGGGTTTCACCATGTTGACCAGGATGGTCTCGATCTCTTGACCTTGTGATCCACCCGCCTCGGCCTCCCAAAGTGCTGGGAATTTCACCTCTTCTATCTGTAGCCTTTGGCATCATGCAGCACTGCCTCCCTTCTCACAGTTCTTTCCTACTGGGTTCCCTCTACCAACTATGCAGTTGACGTGGAATTCTCAGTCTCTGCATTTCTCACCCTTCCCTTTGTAGTTCTCATTCAATCACATGGTTTCAGCCATCCAGGTCATACAAACAACTCTAAACTAGAGAAGATCCTGGCTTGGAGTCTCTCTAATCACTGACCACCCCAGTTTTATCTCCACCGATGTTGCATTATCATGTCTGACTCAGTAGGTTGGAAGTAGACCTTGGCATTTCCCCAATCCTCTCTGCCTCCAAATACTCCCATTTCCACTCTTTTTTCAGTCTCCTAATTGAGTTTCCTTGATAACTTTATGTCATTCTTTTTCCAGTTGATTTTAAAAATTTTTTTAAAAAGTCATTTCTATCTGCATTTTGTTTCTATTTATATCACCGTATTTATTTCTCATGCCTGAACTTTTGCAATTATATTCTGACTGTCTGAATCCTTGATCTCCTCCACTTCACTTTTTTTTTTTTTTGAGACGGAGTTTCGCTCTTGTTACCCAGGCTGGAGTGCAATGGCGTGATCTCGGCTCACCGCAACCTCCGCCTCCTGGGTTCAGGCAATTCTCCTGCCTCAGCCTCCTGAGTAGCTGGGATTACAGGCACGCGCCACCATGCCCAGCTAATTTTTTGTATTTTTAGTAGAGACGGGGTTTCACCATGTTGACCAGGATGGTCTCGATCTCTTGACCTTGTGATCCATCCGCCTCGGCCTCCCAAAGTGCTGGGATTACAGGCGTGAGCCACCACGCCCGGCCTTCACTTTTTTATACTGTTGCAAAAGTGATCATCATAAAACCCTGCCTTGAACAAGTTTGCCATTGCTAAAGCAGCAGTGGCCGCTCATCGCCTATTGGATGTGTGTCATCTCTTAGCCTCATATTTACATGGCATTTCCTAGTGCTCTCCTAATATTTGTTAATTTATTTGCATTGCTCCCTTATATTTCTTTAGTGTCTACTACATGTCAGGCACTGGGCTGAGTAAGTGCCGACCATTTACTATTTCACTGTGTTGTGAAGTATCACAACAACCTGCCAGGGTAGATGCTAATGTTCCATTTCTTGGATGAGGGGAATGAGAATTTTTTTTTTAAAGTCAGGAATCAATCAATCTGTGGCTGTCTCATGCCCCTGACTCCACGGCTGTGGTCTTATCCATAGCTGGTGAAAAGTCACCATCTATGTCCTCAATAACTCCATCTTTGTGGCTAAGCAAGAGTTCAATGAAACTAATGTATTCAGATTAGCTACACATTCTCAACTCCAGTTAACACCATCTTTGCAACAATGCTCAGAGCAATAGCTTTGCTAAGCTCATTAAATCACCATGTCAAGATTTTCTTCTTCTAAATGCTAATTAAGTCCCCTCAAGTCTCCCATATCCTGTCATTAAAGAGACTCTGGGGTAATAGACAACAGTGAGAACTACAGCTTCCTATTTCTTTGTTAAATCAGGTACTAGCCAAGGGAGAACCCCAGGTCTGGACCCACAGTGAGCATTGTCAGAGAATGTCAAGGGCAGAGAAGGAGAACAGCCTCCAAATGCTAGAGCAGAATGGGAAGGCCACTGGGGAGATGCTGGCTGTCAGAGAGAAATCATCAGGACCCATTTTTTTTTCATCTTTCTCTTATTCTAAACCCCAGAGAGGAAGTGGCTGAAAGATGCCAGTGGACCTTATTGGTTCTCAGAACAAATACACATTATCACTTCTTAACAAAAAGTACCTTCTAACAATAGATTGTATGTCCTCAAAAGGACCTTCCCACCATAGACTGTATCCTTGAATGTACCTTCCTGCAACAGAGTATATATCCTCAACCTGGTCATTGTACTTTTATTTTTTCTATGTAACTCAGTGTCTGATCTTGGGAACTGAGAGATAATTAGTAATATTTGCCTAAATATTTCTCAGTGTTACTCATCGAGGAAATTCTCGGGTGAAATAATGCCTCCCTTCAATAATGCAAATACTGTGAGATGCAGCCTCTACTTTCAAGTAACTTACTTCTAAGTAGATAGGAGAATCTTCCCGATACCAAGTGGATGTTGAAAAGTCATATGAGATGCCCTGATGTATCCAAGGACATGGCAGGGAAGAAGCCATGAGACTCAGTTTGGAAGACCACAGAGTAGGTTCTAGATTTGCCTTTTGAGCACGCTGACTACCAGGAAGGATGTGGACATACAGATAGAATGGCAGAAGTTCTAGGCAGAAGGGGAAAGCAGATTTCAGAGGTGGGAAACCACATGGCATGCAGAGAACAGCAGGTTGTTTAATTTGACCAGAGCATGGGGTAAGTGGAAACAAGAGGTGAGAGGAGGGGGCAGAGGAGCTAACACCTGAGGCCAAGGTGTCAGGAATTTAGTGGTCCGCTGTGAAGTGGAGACTTTCAATCGTGGAGTAACGTAATCAGGAATCAGATAGAATTCTCGGCACTTGAACTGAATAAACAAGCTGTAGGTATCACGCTTGCAAGCACAAGCTTAAAAAATGGAAAACTCGAATGCTTAGTCCAATGTCTTCTGCTTCATAATAGGCATTCAGCAGGGGAATAATAATTATAAATGTAACTATTAACCATCTGGAAGACTGGAAGATGATTGCATTGACATTAACAGATAAGAAATTAGGGAAAGTTAGACTGAGAAAAATAATAGGTAATGCATTCTATCTTAGTGGATGAGGTTTAAGATGCTGGTGGATGCAGGTGGGAGTGTTCACTACATAAGATAAATGCAGACCTGGAGTTGAGGAGAAAGACTGGGGCCAGAATTCAGATGAAAGATGCCACACAGTTGAGAGCTAACTGTGCTGGATGAAATGAGCTTTCCAAAGGCAGCAAGCACAGACAGAGAGCCTCTGACAAGACCTCACTGAGGGAAGAAGAAAAATACACCTGAGAAGGATCAGTCAAGACGGTTGTATTAGACTGTTCTCATGCTGCTAATAAAGACATTCCCAAGACTAGGTAATTTATAAAGGAAAGAGGTTTAATGGACTCATAGTTCCACATGGCTTGGGAAGCCTCATATGTGAAAGGTAAGGGGGAGCAAGTCACATCTTACGTGGATGGCAGCAGGCAGAGAGAGGAAGCTTGTGCAGGGGAGGTCCTCTTCATACCATCAGATCTTATGGCACTATCACAAGGACAACATGGGAAACTGTCCCCGTGATTCAATTACCTCCCACAAGGTCACTCCCACGACACATGAGAATTGTGGGAGCTTCAATTCAAGATGATATTTGGGTAGGGACATAGCCAAGCCATATTAGTAAGAAAGACAAACCCCCAGAGTTCAGGGAATGGACACTAAGAATGACACAGTTGTCAAGAAGGAGCTATTACTTCTCCACTGTCACACTGGAAAGGAGCCACAAGAGAGCTGAAAAGGAGCCAACACCTGCCACTTACCATAATCCAGACCAAGCCAAAAAGAATTTGGAAACATTGCTTCTATAAAGAGTATAGCTAAAATAAATATGTGAGAACATAAAAAAATGCAAATATTTAAAGTAATGGACAACCTCTCCTAATTGAAGGAGGCTAAAAATTAAAAGCTTAGTGCATTAAATATTCCTGAGCCAATAAATTCCTTTGACCAAAACAGTGCCCCTTATTAAGCAAAGCAAAGGATACCTGTTTAATAATATGTATTAATTAATAATATATATTAATTATATATATGTGGGTGCTTTAAGGGATAGGGAGAAACTACACTTGCTACTCTTTTCTTTTGGAGTGAAATGTGCTGGAAGATTCCCAAGGTGATGAGGTGTTTGCAGAGAAGGTTTTATAAAATGATTCTGCAAACTCATTGATCCCCTTCCTGTGCCACCGCTTTGTATCTTATTCATGTGACCGGAAATTAAGAATGTGATTTTACAGCAGAAGCGAAAAAGAGAGAAAGATCTATTCTTACTTCTCTGTCTTCATTAATGAGGATTAAACTGAAGGGGAAGCTAAATCTGCAGAATTTCTTTTGTGCTCCTACTTCCTGGACCTCATTCTACTCATCGCCACCCTCCATTGCCTCCTCTGCCGACACACAGGTTAGATCACCCCATCATGGAGCCGATATACATTAAGTCTAGCCTGTGTGGCCAGCTTAGAGAAAATCTAGTGGTATTTCCAAACTCCGGGACCCATGCAGGTTTTTTTTTTCTTTGTTTGTCTGTTTGATTTTATGAATGAATAGCCTTGAGCACCTTGAATGCCGTGAACTAAGTTTTAAGGAAAATAAGATATTACCAGGATACTTTTCCAATCTCCAGTTAGCATTTCATGAGTAAATTGAAAAGGGTTGCTACATATCGGACTTCCCTGCATTCAAATTTTCTCAACAGCTAAGGAGCCATTGTCAGTGGGCAAAAAATACTGACTACATGGTCCAGGCAGCATTGTGCAGCATCGACCCCCTGTCCGCAGACCCACGGCACTGCCTTCTGGGGCTGCAGGAGAGCCAACCTGGTCCCAGCCCCTCAATCCTGAGAACAATCCATGAAACATGCTCAAGATACTGATAGAGTGTTAGAGACGTAGAGACCAACTCCTGTCCCAGTTCATTGAGCGCCTATTTTATCTTACACGCTCCTGTCTTCTGTCTGAGGACATCACTAAACACAAATAATGTTAAACGAGAGGCTGCATTTCTACATGTAAGTATGTGAACAGTGTTCTCCACAACGAATGGCTCTCAGTGTCCAACATAAACCCTCAAGGTTAGAATCTGATGTTGATTAAATTAAATGGATACTGTTTTTTGAAGATTCTTTTCTAACTGAAAAATAAACAGGTATCTTCACAGCAGAAAATTTAGAAAACATGACAAAACACAAACACTAAGTTTAAAATCGTTTTTATTCCCATATCCAAAGAGAATCACTGCGAACATTTTACCGGTCTTCTGGTGTGTGTATTTCTATATGAAATGTTGTATTTTTGCAGTACACATGTACGCACACATGCACTATACCTTTGTCTAAAAATACAATCATTCATCCATCCTTTGTTTCATTTACCATGAACATTTTTCCATTCAGCAAATAGTCAACATTACTCTAATTACAATTCAATGCCCCGTCCCCATGCCACGCCCTCTGTAACCAGTCATATTTGAGCAGTACTCAGATAACTGCTCAAGGCATCCTTTGGGGTCAACGTGGTCCTCAGCACCTCACAGGCATCGTCTCATTTAAACCTCAAAGCAACCCTGTGAAGTTGCAACTTGGGAAACTGAGGCACCAAGTGGTCACATGCCCAACATTACACAGATAATATGTGTTAGGCTTTCTCTGATTGCTTTTTCACTAAAAAATTACAGAATGACTATCTTCCTGGACAAATATTTGTGCTGTGATTGTTTTCCTAGAATAACATTTTTCTAAGTGCCATGTTTATTTTAAAGACCTTTGACATGTGTTTTCCCAAATTGTGCTCCATCTGTTTTTGTTTTGTTAGTTTTGTTTATTTGAGACAGAGTCTCGCACTGTCACCTGGGCTGCAATGCAATGGCGCAGTCTCAGCTCACTGCAACCTCTGCCTCCCGGGTTCAAGCAAGTCGTCTGTCTTAGCCTCCCGAGCAGCTGGGATTACAGGAGCCTGCCACCATGCCTGGCTAAATTTTTGTATTTTTAGTAGAGATAGGGTTTTACTATGTTAGTTAGGATGGTCTCGAACTCCTGACCTCATGATCTGCTTGCCTCGGCCTCACAGAGTGCTGGGATGACAGGCGTGAGCCACCACACCCTGCCCTCCATCTGTTTTTTAATGTTGTGGCCTGGTGGGTGGTAGCAGGGGATACCGTCATTTTTGCTTTCACAACTCTTATTTTGTACCGTGGTAAACTAATTTTCAGACAACTGGGAGATCCCACCCAGAGAGGCATGGTTCTTTCTCATCTAGAGTTTCTCAGGGAGGGCTGAGCTGACTTCACACTGCTGCTGATAGGCAGTGTGAGGTGTTTTTGTGGAGCGAGGGCACTGTGCCCTCTGACATCTGAAACTGGACCTTCATCAATACCACATGCAAACGCACTCGTTTGGAAGATCCATCAACTCGTTTAAAGGACCTCCCCACGGGTCTGTCCATGCCTTTGTTTGAAAACAGCCCTTGCCTCAGCGTGGCTGCAGATGGAAGATACAAACCCAGATCAATATGTGAACAGACACACAGTCTATTTTCATTCACGCTGAAGGATAGAGGCACCTTTTCAATTTATAGTCCTGCTCACCACCTCTTTTCTTTCATTTTTCGTTTACTAGAAGCTTCCAAGTACAATGTACTCCATGTCAAATTAAGTCAATATCTGCTTTAACGTCTCTCAAAGGCTACAGCCATCAGCCAAAGTTCTCCCTTTCTGTGACCTTGTTCTACATTCCGGCCTGGATGCACCTAGCACTGATTTTGAGTTTCCTCTGTCATCATGGGGTAGGTGTCATCTTCCAGATAGTCTGCAGGTTAATTAACCTTTAGGTGAACGTGTGGGATCCCTGGGACACTCACTTCCTTCATGCTCATTATGTTCAGCCTGAAAAGCAGCAAGGAGCTGCATTAAATGCATTCATTAGGAAAATGATTAAATGCGGTTGCTTTATTACGTTGGCAGTTAATCTTCTCGGTGAGATGCCTGAAAAGTCACCCTCATCGTGGGGGAGTCAGTGCAGGATAAAGGCAGATGCACAAATTCTGGGCCCCTCCCGTCTCTCCAGAAGGTGAGAAGGGGCCTCGGCTGAGCCATTGCCACAAACGCAAAGGAGGAAACCCACAGGAAGCGTGTTACCTGCTCTGTTTAGAAGAAGGCTCTGGGCATCTGGATTCTTGCCCACAAACAGAAAGTTCAAACCACATCATCTGTAGATGGGGATGCTTGCTCAGTGGCTGATAGGTGTCTTATGATGTTGGCATAAGTTCCATGAGTGGCTTGAATAAAAATTACTGTTCAGAGCTTATAGAATGGGGCAACACTTTCAAGGATAAATAAAAACAAGCTTAGTTAGCATATCCCTTTATCAAAGAGATGTGATCCAAGCTAAGCAGCCCTCTACACGGATGACTCCTGCATCTTTACTCTACACGGATCACTCCTGCATCTTTACTCTACACGGATCACTCCTGCCACCTTTACTCTACACGGATCACTCCTGCATCTTTATTCTACACGGATGACTCCTGCCACCTTTACTCTACACGGATCACTCCTGCATCTTTATTCTACACGGATGACTCCTGCCATCTTTACTCTACACGGATGACTCCTGCCATCTTTACTCTACACGGATGACTCCTGCCATCTTTACTCTACATGAATGACTCCTGCCATCTTTACTCTACACGGATGACTCCTGCCATCTTTACTCTATACGGATCACTCCTGCCATCTTTACTCTACACGGATCACTCCTGCCATCTTTATTCTACACGGATGACTCCTGCATCTTTACTCTACACGGATCACTCCTGCATCTTTACTCTACACGGATGACTCCTGCTATCTTTACTCTACACGGATCACTCCTGCCATCTTTATTCTACACGGACCACTCCTGCATCTTTACTCTACACGGATCACTCCTGCATCTTTACTCTACACGGATCACTCCTGCCATCTTTACTCTACACGGATCACTCCTGCCATCTTACTACCTGTTTCTCACCTTGAATGGGAACTTTGGAATAGGATACACCTTGGGCAACCTGGAACATTGTCTAGGGTTGAGTTAAACTGCATTCAGAGAATCCTTCTTCTCTGCTTTGGATTATCCTAGTGAGCTCCCAGGATGATCTTCTTTCCCTCATTTCTCTTCAAATTCCAAGGATGGAAACTTCCTGACACCTCCAGGCTCCCCTCTCACCCTCACAGGCATTAGTCTCTCCTCTCCCTGTCTCACGCCTTCCCAAGAAGTCTAGTGATGCACTCTTCCCAATAAATGGAAATCCATTCACTTTGATGGCATGCGTGCTCACACCCCCAGGACCCAAGGGGCTTGCCTAGCACATAGTAGGTACTTAAGAAATGCTTACAAAATCTAATTTAGAAGCAGAATATACGATATATTCTGAAAGAGTGGAGGAAAGAAAAGGGGCTATATGACAGTTTATCAATGTGAAGGTCATGTTAATAAAAATGTTAATGTTAACTTTATCTATACTAAGGCCATCTAAACCCGTCTTCGTAGCACAGGGCACAAAGCAAGGGTATGGGGAACCAACACCTTTCCACATTACAGGCACAGGACCCTTCTCAGGATGACCAAGAGTTTTCTTAGTTCAACAAGGGCAACTTCCCCTCTGGATAGAGCCCCACCTGCTGCTGACTTTCTACTTTGCCCTCCGTATGCCTTACTGAAAAAAAAAAAAACACAAATCTCATTGCAGGCAGAGTCCACAAGTCAGCAACTTGGACATTTTTCACTTTCTTAGGGGAAAAAAAATAACACCTTGAAAGCAACCCAAAGTAATTTAAAAGCCTCTGTTTCCCCAATTAGTTCTAAGTATTTCCCATTGTTAGACCAACTTCAAGACCCCTACAACTGCTCTTTCCTGCTTTCACCAACCCCCTCCCCACCCATCTCTAACCAGGGTTCCTGTCACATGGTGTGGGGAGCAGGGCTGATTCCAGACTAAAAAACTAACAGTATACTACATTTCTGAAGGAAATCTGTGAAAAGAATTTCACCTTCTGAAGATTAGGCTTCCCTTTAACTAATCTGAATGAATGAGGTACTGAGGCACTTGACTATTTTTGGAGTAATTTTCTGCTCAATTTAGAGAACAATCACAAGGTCCCAGAATCCCTCAATCAGCTCCTTAAAGTTTCAGGTTATTTCACTCTCAGAAAACTCATCTACGTTGTACTTCTTTCTTACTCATATGGAAATTAAAACTGATGTCATTTCTCTCTACTGAGACCAGTCCAGGGAGCCCCATCCCAGCTTGTTACATTTTGGGTAGAGAATGCCATGCCCTGAAAGTCAGTGTTGGCTTATCATGGGTTGAATTGTGTCCTCCCAAAATTCGTATGTGGGAACCCTAATCCCAGTACTTACTTCCAGTGTGACCTTATTTGGAAATAGGGTCATTGCAGATATAACTAGTAAGATGAAGTCATATTGGAGGAGGGTGGGCCCTAAGCCTTATGACCAGAATCCTTATATAAGGGGGTAAAATTTGTAGACAGACACAAATAGGGAGACACATATAGGGAGAACACCATGGGGAGATGGAGGCAGAGATCAGGGTTTCCACACACCAAGGAGCACTGAAGCTTGTCAGCACCACTAGACGCCAGGAGAGAGGCACCTCAGCCTCCGAAGGAGCCAGCCCTGCCCACGCCTTGCCCTGAGACTTCCAGCCTCCAGAGCTGCAGGACCAGACATTTCTGTTCAAGCCGCCAGGCTGTGGTACTCTGTGACAGCAGCCCTGGCAAACTCTCCCATGGCCCTCCCTGAGATTCCTAAACCTGGCTTCTCTTACTGCTTTTGGCCCACGCTGGGCTTCTCTAAGAAGGCAGGAGACAGTCCCTGCCACAGGTGGCTCAGAGCAGGGCCGAGATGAGGAATCCCTGCAGCCTCCCTGTGGGGTTTCGCAATGAGAGCTAGAAGCCTGTAGGGATAGAAAGCCTGTGTCCTTGCCTCCCTGCACAGGAATTGAGGATGGAAACCCAGGACACACATAGGTGCAGAGAACAGAGCAGAGCCGGCTGGGGCAGTGTGTCCCTTGGTCTCTGGCAGGCCCCGTCAATACCCAAGCTCAGCCATCCTGGTGCAGCCTCACCCACCCTGACCAGAACTCTGCTGGGCAGCCCAGTGCTCACGCCCCATCTCAGGACTGCATAGAGTCCTGGCCACTCCCACCTGCTTTGAGAAATGCAAACACCTGAGAGAGAAGACACATAACTCAGATCCCAGCACACCTGCTATCAAGAGTCTGCCAAGCAGCCAGGTGGGGCCTCCACGTCTGCAGAGATGGGAGGTGAGCAAGGCTGCCTGGCCACCTGGCCCCTGTGTGGCTTTACCCTAAGGAGCAGGGTCCCACAGCTGCCCGTCTCGATTGAGAGCAGCAGCCGGGGAGTCCACCACCTGGCAGACCCCTAGGTGGGAGCTAGACCCAGGACAGTCCTGGACCCAGTCCTCTCTTCCTCAACAACAATCACTGGGCAACCTCCGCGGGGGTCTTCTCCTTCCTTTAAGACCCACTCTTCAGCAGCTTGAGCCCCTCACGCCCATGTTTGCTATAAATTCTAAGAGCCATAATGTGGGAGGAGGAGGAGAAAGCAGAGTGTAATCTCTCCAAAGGGAAGACGTCTTTGAATACCCTGGGCCAGCAGCCACCTATTGGTCTGCCAGGTGGGGGAGGCATCTCCCTCCGCTCGAGCCTAGAGGGAGAGGCTTGCCCTTTGCCTGGCTCTGGACTGCTATTCGTAGCCAGAGTGAGTGAGACCTGTACCTTCTTGATGCCTGAATCTCAGCATTCAGGCATCTTCTCAGGAAATATTTTCACCTGGGGACCCACCACACAGGGACCGCATCACATGGTCAGGCCACTGAAAATAATTCAAAGGAATGTGATTTTTGAATGCATAGGAAACGTTGACAAGTGCACTTCCCTGGCCTTTGAGGGCTTCTGGGGATTCTCCAAGGAGCTGGCCTGGAGCTGCCACCAAGCTGCTGCAGACCGTTCATCAACCTCAGACAAAGCGACAGCAGGAACCCTGCAGGTCCCCGCAGGGCACTGGCCTCCCGTCTCTGCCGCCGCACCCAGGGCTTCTCCGCCCCGTCCCTCCTGACCTCAGCTGCAAGTGCAGCATGGGCTGTGAGGCATGGAAATGAGCTTTCCTTCTCTCTTTCATATCTCAGCCAGTGTCACTGTGATGCTGCTCTGACGTCCCTGCCTTGAGTTAACCTTAGCGCCATCTGCACAGGAGTTCCCTTAGTCTCTTGTCCTTCCACATGAGGGGACACCTCTGCCTCACAGTTCCCCAACACATCTTCCTGGGATTCACTCCTATGTATTTTCAACATTCGAAAATATATATGCATCATCGTTTCTGAAAAAGGCATCCCTTACACAAACCAAACCCTTTTGAGGGCACGCCCCTGGAAAAGGCAGAAGGGAGCTGTACATTTAATTTGCTGTCACCTCTGCCGTCGTGATGTCAGGACCTCCTGGGCTTGGCAACTGTCTAGGACTCATATGCTCTCATGCCTCATTTGTGTTGTGGCTGATTTAAATTATGGGCACTTCCACCAAAATGAATCACCATTCGAAATCCCAGCCCGGGAAGCAATTTTTTTCCGTGGAGCTTGACTGAGCCGAACCACATTTGGGAAGAAAGGCAGAGGCTCCAAATGAATACGCTGCAAGTGAGTGGCCAGAATACGCTGCTGGCAGTTTTCGTCCTCTCATGGAGGAGGGTGGAGGCTGGGGCTCTGGGCAGAGTCACCAGCCTCATTCTTCTGCAATTTCCACAGAAACAGGATGGCGAAGCCCATGCTGCTTGTCAGTTTCAGGAGCCCAAGCCCCACTTCACTTTGCTTGAGGCTGCCTCTCTGTTTAGAGTCTGCACTGCCCTTCACACTTTTTTCCTAAGGTATTCAGTAATTAATGTCAACAAGACAGTGTGACTGGTGTGCAAATCAGCCACCATAACTGGTGCCTAACCGTTCGCTCCACATCAAACAAGCCACTGCCTGCATGGATGCGGAATGGCTCTTGGGTCATAGAGAGAGATCCTGATTCCTGACTCTAATAGAGAGGTCCTGATTCCCGACTCTAATAGAGAGAGGTCCTGATTCCCTACTCTAATAGAGAGGTCCTGATTCCTGACTCTAATAGAGAGGTCTTGATTCCCGACTCTAATAGAGAGGGGTCCTGATTCCCAACTCAAATAGAGAGGTCCTGATTCCCAACTCTAATAGAGAGAGGTCCTGATTCCCGACTCTAATAGAGAGAGGTCCTGATTCCCTACTCTAATAGAGAGGTCTTGATTCCCTACTCTAATAGAGAGGTCATGATTCCCAACTCTAATAGAGAGATCCTGATTCCTGACTCTAATAGAGAGAGGTCCTGATTCCTGACTCTAATAAAGAGGTCCTGATTCCCGACTCTAAAAGAGAGAGATCCTGATTCCTGACTCTAATAGAGAGAGGTCCTGATTCCCAACTCTAATAGAGAGAGGTCCTGATTCCCGACTCTAATAGAGAGATCCTGATTCCTGACTCTAATAGAGAGAGGTCCTGATTCCCAACTCTAATAGAGAGAGATCCTGATTCCCGACTCTTATAGAGAGAGATCCTGATTCCCGACTGTAATAGAGAGAGGTCCTGATTCCCGACTCTAATAGAGAGAGGTCCTGATTCCCTACTCTAATAGAGAGGTCCTGATTCCCTACTCTAATAGAGAGAGATCCTGATTCCTGAGTAAAAAGTCTTCAGCCTTATTAAAGAAAAGTTAATTAAAACTGGACTTGTGCACCATAGAGAAAACCAACAAAGCAAGAGTTGGTTCTGAATATTACCCATGTAGACCCTTCCCTTCCGGGACCGATGGGCCTCCTTCTCCCCACCAGTCTTTCGGATCATGAGCTGGACTTAGTGACTCACTTCCATATAACAGTATAGAAGGGAAAAATCAGGGTTTAAGGGTTTTAATTGTACTACCTCTGTTGTCTCCTTATCTTTGGGGAGGTGTTCTTTCCACAGATGAGCCAGCAACCACCCACATATGATAAGTGAGCTGAGGCTATTTCACATGAGAACTTGTTTCAATGTCTCACCCCTTACCAGCGGAGCAGGTCCCAGGACCAGGTGTTTCTGAGAACTGATGGATATGTGGAGCAGTATAGCTGGAGCTCAGCTTCACTGGACTAAGACCAACCAAGCAAATGCCTTCCAATAAAAACACAGATGATCAGAGAGTGATGCTCAGCCGCTGGAAAAATTCCGACCTCAGAGCAGGAACTAAACCAAATAAAGTGTCTTGGCAGCACCCCCAGTATGCCAAGAAAGCCCACCTCGTGATGGGCCAGCACAGCGTTTCATCCTGTCACGGTCCACTGCAGTGATATTAGAAGCAATCACAGATGATCCCAGCACTGTCGCTTGCTACAGCATCTCCAGCTGTTCACTGGGTTCAACTACAAATTTCAGTGACCTTTTAGCAAATGGCTTTAAAATACTTCCTTCACAGCTCAACTGTGCCTTTCTTTTCTGAGGGATCCATATAATCTGAGCATCCTAAATGTTAAGTCACTAAAGAAACACTTCCCAGTCTGCTTTTCACAGACCCTCTGTTTCTCTTTGCACCAGGAAAGGAGACTTGCAGGTAGGTATTAATCCAGTATAATAAACTGGTATGGGGTCAGGCAAGCTCATAGGGCAGTAGACTCATGGGGGCATGTTTGCCAATATCTGTGTCTTGAATAAAGTTATACCCTTTGACCCATCCCTTTCTGATGACTTTTCTTCACCTAAGGGCAAAGAACGTGAGTTTTGAGTTTTGCCAGCTTCACTGCTTCTTTGGGATGTGGCAGAAGAGGCATTACTAGAGACTGAACTTTTGTTTCCTTTACTTCAAGCTCCAGGAAGGAAGGAGCTTGGAGAAACCAAGTAGGAATATGGAAGGCAGAGCTCCAGCCTCCATACCCATGATTGGATTCCCTTGTAAGCAGCAACTTCTAAGGTTCTAAAATAGCTTGCTAGTTGCACTATTTATTTAAGGAAGCATTTTTCTAGACCTGCCTGATCATGAAAATCACCTGAGAATGTTTTCAGATTCAGATTCCCAGGCCTTGCATGAGAGACTCTGACTTAGAATTTAGCAACAAGTGGAACCTGTGACCACACGAGTTTGGAAATTTAAGTTATGGCTTTTGTATTTGGAGGAAGAGCTACTATGCTGGAGTAGCATAGTAACTTGTTAAAGATGATTTCTACATATTGTTGTGATCGACATCTAGTAGGTACAAAAAGCAATAAGGAAGAAAGCAGAATCAAACCATCTCCTGTTGCTCTTTACATATGAAAGATAACATGTGACCCTGTGACACTTCCCAAGCATTCCAGAGAACAGGTGGGATGTACAGTGATAAAGCAGTGACCAGGATGGAAAGGAGGACCAAACAAAACCAGATGAAGAATGAAAAAAGGGGCCTGTGTTTCCCCAAGTGATTGTAAGATTCTTCACTGATCCCCCACAATGGCACCAGCACTAACCCATCCATACTGCTTACCCTCCTGTGGGACTGTCCTGTAAAGAATAGTCTCATGGAATCAATGAAAATGGAAACTGATTTTCTGGTAATGATTATTGAACTGTATCTACCTGGTCATTCTGATTATTCAAAAAATATTTACCATACTCCTCCTGTATGCCAGGCTTCTATTAGGAACTGAGAAAATACAGTGAACAAAATATTCATCACACTTGGCTCATGGAGAGTCATCCATTCCTGATACATAATGAAGATCTATAATAACAGCTGGGAAGGGAACGTGGGAATTGCTAAGAGATAATGTACCAGGGGACCCTAATTAAAGAGGCTCCAAAATCCCAGTATGGACCTGTGGGATGGGCAGGAGGAGGCAGAGTAGGGAGGGTGCGGACTTCCAGACAAGGAAGCCCCATTAGAAAGTCTTTATTTAATAGCTGTTATTTCTCAACATTTAACATTGCACATTAATATTAAAAGCTTGTGTGTATGGATTGATATAAGCTCTGTTTTGCAATTCTCTTCTTCATATCACATCACACTGACTCCATGGTGCCTCTCCATCTCTGCCCTGCTTTTGCAGAGCTGAGGGCTCCATTCCAAAGGGATTTTTTTCTTAAGTAGCTGATGCAATATCCCATATTTGTTCAAAATACACACCCTCCTCCAACCACACACAGGGGTGTCTGAGTCCAGTCCTCTTTTAGAGTCTACATTTCTGCCAGGTATTACAATAAAACCTTTTTGATGGTCAAGAATTTAGAAAATGCAAATAAACAAAGAACAATAAAAAGTCTTTAAAAATAACAATAGCTAACATTACTGGTATGTGCTGAGTGCTGCCTTCTCTCATTTAACCCTCATGTCCAGTCTGCAAGACAGAGAGGACAAGTAGCTTGCCCAGGGTCCCACAATTGGGAGGTGACCAAGCCACTCTGGACCAGGCTCCAGCACTGAAGTTGTGTCCTCCAGTGCCACCTAGACGTGTCCACCATTAGCACATTTCTATAAAGCAGTGCTGTTCTTCCAGCCTTTTCCCCTGTGTGTGGGTGTAGGGGGGTATGTATTTTTCACAAAAATGAGATATTGTATATGCTACTTTTTTGAAAAAATAATTTTGAGGTGAATTTTGGATAACATAAAATTAACCGTTTTAAAGTGAAAATTCAGTGGCATTTAGTACATTTCTTATTTTATGCAACCCACGCCTCTAATTCCAGAGCATTTTCACCACTCCCAAGTAAAATCCCTTACCTGTTAACTAGTTTCTTCCCATTCCTCCCCGACACTAGCCTCCGGCCCCCACCAATCTGCAGTCTGTCTCCACGGATTTACCTATTCTGGCTATTTCACATAAATAGAGTCATACAATAAGTGGCATTTTATGTCTTATTTCTTTCTGCTAGCATAATGTGGTGTTGGTTCATTCATGATGTAGGATGGATCAGTACTTTATTCCATTTTATGGCTAAATAATACACCATTTTATGACTATGCCACAGTTTATTTATCTGTTCATGGACATTTGGGCTGTTGCTCTCTTTTGGTTATTACACCTGCACTTAAAGTTATAGACATGAACTTGTTTTAGATGCTTTTGAATCTACACATAGGAGTGAAATTGTAGGATCATATGGTATTTTATTTTTAAGTTTGGAAGAACCACCAAACAGTTTTTCAAAGAGGCTAGACCATTTTATAGTCCCACTATCAATGTATGAGGGTTACAATTTCTCCACATTCTCACCAATACTTCTTATTTCCCATTTAAAAAAATTATGACCATGCTAGAGGGTATAAAGTGTTAACTCATTCTGGTTCTGATTTGCACTTCCCTGACAGAAAATGATGTTGGATATCCTCCCATGTGTTTTTTGGCATTTATATGTCTTATTTGGAGAAATGTCTATTCAAGTTCTTCATTATTTTTTCTATTGGTTTGACTTTTTGTTGACTCCTAAGTGTTCTTTATATATTCTGGATACTAGGCCCTTATCAAATACGTGAGTTGCAAATAGTTGCCTCCACTCTGTACACTGCCTTTTCATTTTTTCATAATGTGCTTTGATACACAGTTTTTATTTTTGATAAAGTTCAATTTATCTATTTTTGTCATTGTTCATGCCAAATCTAAAATTATGAAGATTTACCCTTAAGTTTTCTTCTAAGATTTTTATGGTTTTAGCTTTTATATTTAGGTAATTGATCCATGTGGAGTTGTTTCTTGCATCTGATGTGAAGTAGAGGTCCAGCTACATTCTTTTGCATGTGGGATATCCAGTTGCCACAGCCCAACTTACGGGGGAAATTGCTATTTCTCCATTGAAAGGTCTTGGCACCTTTGTTGAAAATCAATATCCATAGACATATTGGTTTGTTCCTTGACTCTCAATCCTACTCCCTTGATCTATATGCCTATTGTTATGCCAATATCACACGTTTTTGATTACTATAGCTGCAGGTACTGCTTTGAAACTTGTTTTCCTGTATAATTGAAATAAATTCTGCAACACTGAACATCCCAATAAGTGAAACTTTTTATGTTTTGCTTTTCCATATTTCTCTGTTATCAACAGCACCATTATAAACACACTTGTAGCTTAATAAATTAGCCGACCTACAATTATTCTTCAGATAACTTCCTAGAAGTGGAATCACTGGGTCCCAGGATATCCAAAATTCCCAGACTTTTGTAGCTACTGCCAAATTCCCTTCCAGAACAGCTCGGGCAGCTTATCCTCTCTCCAGACCAGAAGAACCTGCCCAGCTTCTGTATTCCCCTCTCACTTTATCCTAGTTGTACCCCATGAATAATTGCCTCTTCTCTCCTATCCACAACTTTGTTGAATATCAACTCTCATTCTTTTCACTGCTTTAAAGTTAATTAAACATCAGAACTTGTAATGCTATCCCTTTTCCTTCTTCATCCCAAAGATTTAAAAAGGTTAGCCGGAGCCAGGCATTGTGGCTCATGCCTGTAATCCCAGCACTTTGGGAAGCTGAGGCAGGTGGATCACCTGAGGTCAGGAGTTCAAGACCAGCCTGGCCAACATGGCAAAACCCTATCTCTACTAAAAACACAAAAATTAGCCAGGTGTGGTAATGTGCACCTGTAATACCAGCTACTCAAGAGGCTGAGGCAGGAGAGTTGCTTGAACCTGAGAGGTGGAGGCTGCAGCAAACCAAGATTGCACCACTGCACTCCAGCCTGGGCAACAGAGCAAGACTCCATCCCCTCCAAAAAAAGGTTAGCTCTGTTGGAAAGACCTGCAAACGCTGTTCCTAATGGGAGGATGCAGTTGGGACTCTGCTGTGCAGTGAGTGTGCCTCCTGCCCATTAACTCCATGGGGTCCACCTGAAATAGTGGATGTTCTGCACCCCAATAGAGCAATAAAACAACAAAACCTCTTGGCAATTACCTTTAGCATAGAGGTTGTGAAGTAGTGAAGAGTGGCAAAAGATATCCAGACAAAATAAAGCTACTAGTCTCCAACCGAGTCATGCTGGTTAGCAAAGGCCCTCCAGGCCCACTGGGTAGGAATGACAGGACAGAGAAGAAATGCTTCATTCGACTCGGGAGACAGCCCTTACTCCCTGCACCCTGGAACCAAAACCATTCTGAAAATTCCTCCACTGGAGCCACAGGGACCGTGAAGTTTTACTGCGATGGAAATGTCCTCCTTTGCCATGAACTCAGCGTGGTGTCTGGTGAACAGCACAGGAGGGAACCAAAGGCAGGGCCATTGCCCTGCAGAATGCGGAGGAAGTAAAGTCTCCCCGCATGAAACATCTCTGACTCAGAGACGGCTGTTGCAGCTCAGGGACTAACAATAGACTTTCCTCACCAAGGTCCTTTCACCAAACAGAAGCAGGTTAAAATACTTTTATTTTTTTTTTAGCACCAAATGACAGAAAAGTAAAAGGTGCCAGAAAGCCAGGTAAGTGGTTGATTCATGAACAACCCCTAAGAAGAAACCAACCAAAGTTAGACTGAGGGGAGCCTGAAATCTACCTCTTCTCCCCAACCTGCAAGGTGCAGACCCCATTTGCCGCCTTCTTAGGGAACCCTGGGCGCAGTGCTCAAGGTGGCTGCCCCTGCCATTCCAGAGGGCAGGAGAGGAGCCCACTCCATCCTGTCTGGGCTGATTGCTGCCCTCTCTGGGTCGGGCAGGGTTGAGTCTCTCCTTTATGTCTCTTTCTCCTCTGACTCCTTTCCCAAAACGGGATGCATGAGAATGAGAAAGCAGTGGTTGAGAGAAGTGCTGGGAGGTCTTGGTCTATTTCCTTGTAGGATGACCCCGCTGGGGAGGACGTGAGAAGAGGTCAGGTAGGTAGGAGAGTTTCCCACCGAGAAGGGAGGCTGCCTGTTTGAGTCAAGCAGACACTTGCTGAAGGAGCCCTCGTTCCAGCTGAGCCATCAGTACCAGAGGCATCTCAGAGGAAAGAGACTCTGAATTTACATGTACTTTCGTACCCTCTAGAGGACCTTAGTTCATTCCTTCCTATCCCATTGTATATATGTATATATATATATATATCACAGGCTCTTTGTCCACATTTGCAGTGACCTGGATGAGACTGCAGACTACTATGCTAAGTGAAGCAACTCAGGAACGGAAAACCAAATGTCATATGTTCTCACTGACATGTGGGAGCTAAGCCATAAGGATGCAAAGGCATAAGAGTCTCCAGGAGGATCTTGAGAAAGGTTCTGCTACAAGGCATGGGATACATGTGCATGTGGGATGGCAGGCTTTTCTTGTGATGAGGCAGATTCCAGGCAGGTGCAAGGGAACTCCCTCTTGCCCCCTCTCTCTCTCCACTCCACTGTTATAAGCAGCTGTTTTGGTAGAGGAAACTATCCCAAGCCTGTCTGATTGGAGAGGGTCTGCTACTGCCCATATCTTCATTTCAGACTTTTGCATTCAGAAAACATGGCGATTAGTTTTCCTTGGAGAAATACTGAAACAGAATGGCTTTCAGCAGCCATTAATCCCTGTGACCGCGTTCATTCTTCTCGGGTGATGAGTGCATCAAAACCTCACAAACCACCACTGAAGAACTTAACACGTATAACCGAATACCACCTGTACCCCAATAACTTATGTAAAAATAAAATTAAAAATTGATTAAAAAGAAAACACATGTAAAGTGCTCACAGTGGGGCCAGGTACGTGGGAGCAGTGACTGATAATCTGCCTCCTTTGTGGAGATATGGTTAATTGGTGGGAAAATAAAGGACATTACACGGAGCACATGAGAAATTGGAAACATAAAAGGTAACACGTGCTGGGATCAAATAGGATTTAAAAATATACTAGAGAGAGTGAGAGTGATAGGTGAGGTCTATGAGGAACTCAGCAAATCAGGTAAGTACAAAGATATTGAGACACAAGTTTCCACCTTTAACTTCACCAAGCACTTTAAATACGATCGTCTCATAATCTCCTAAGGATACCACAGGGAAAGACAGTATTAGGTGTTCTTTTCTGATGAAGCCCTGTGGTAGAGCCACCCCGTGGCCTGAGCAAGGTCACAGAGCTCTTTAGTGGTAGAAAGTGGACTTGAACCAGGTCTCCTGACTCTTGCTGGCTCCTTATGGCTAATGCAGAAAAGACAAAGGCGCACAGACATTTGAGAGCGTGGATGTGAAGCAGAGCAGAGGGAGGTGGTTGAGCGACTCTCCGCAGAGGCAGCGCTTACACATCACAGAAGGAACCAAAGGGAAAGACTCTCCCAGGAAGGAGGCAAAACAGGCAAGTCTGAGGTGGGAAAACAGAGCTGCATTTCACAGCAATACACAGGCTGCATGGGGGTTAGGAAAAAGAACAGCTGGTGAAGGGGAACAGAGCTCAGAATGAGTTGGTTGAAAGCACAGACACCAAAAGTCAAAAGGAGAACAGCACACACAGCAGGTAATAAGGGAAACTGCCGAAGCGACCACGTGAAGAGATAGCTTTACGGAAGAGAGCTGTGCAGCCCCCACTCCCACCTCCACAGACTCATCATGCAAAACACCGCCTCAAGTTGATTGCACATTGAAACTTGTAATGCTACCCTCAGCTTACCTGGCAGAGGCACCGCTCACATCAAAGACTTTGGTTAAAATTGTATAATATGCTGGGTAAAATGATTCTGCTGGTACCTCTTATTTTCCTGCTTGGAATTCCTGCCAGGGAGGTTTTAGAAAAAAGGCATGGAGGTTCATGGAAAGATTTCTACCTAGACAGTCAACCTAAAATGAGTACCAGACCAGTGTTCCAAGCAGAAAGTTTATTTGGAAATAGCAGAGGGAGCCACAACTTGGGATGTGCATGCTACAATAATCACAGTCATAGCAAGGAGGACAGCACAAAGGGGAAACTTTTATGGGCAAAAGGAAGCCCACGCAAGCTGTTTTGAAACAAAGTCCACAGGTCACGGAGGCTCAGTGCAGGAACTGGTGCTGTTCATTGCTCGCTGCTCCTTTCTTGGCGGAGACGCTGCTGCTGGGGGTCAGTGTCCTTCAGCAGGTGACCTGTCCGGAGTCCGGCAGTCTCCAGGAGGATCTTGAGAAAGGTTCTGCCACAAGGCATGAGACACACGTGGCATGCGGGATGGCAGGCTTTTCTCGTGATGAGGAAGGTTCCAGGCAGGTGCAAGGGCACTCCCTCTTGCCCCCTCTCCACTCCACTCTGTTATAAGCGGCTCTGTTTTGGTAGAGGAAACTTTCCCAAGCCTGTCTGATTGGAGAGGATCTGCTACTCCCTGTATCTTCATTTCGGAGTTTTGCATTCAGAAAACACGACAATTAGTTTTCCTTGGAGAAATATTGAAACAGAATGGCTTTTAGCAGCCATTAATCCCTGTGACCTCGTTCACTCTTCTCTTCAAAGAGGGCAACAGCCAGAAACAGATTTCAAATGAAAACTCCTCTAATGAGCAGTGACAGACGGGTAATTTGGGAGTAATGAGCCCGCAGCCTGTAATCAGCCACTCTGCTCCCAGATAAGAAACTCCCGAACCCGAGCAAACACGCATCTTAGCTGGCACGTTTCCCTGCTCCAGATAACCCTCTTACTCCTGTAACTTCCTTGGGCTTTATCTGTCCCCACACTCCCATCAAGTACCAGGCTTAGCGTCTGAGGAATAGGAAGTCTATTTAATTTTATCCAACCCAGCGGTTCTCAGGCAAGAATGATTTTTTGCCCCACCAAGGGACATTTGGCAATGTCGGCAGAGAGACTTTGGATGAGCCTGATGGGGAGAGAAAGACACAGTGGTGCTATCGGCACCTAGTGGGTGCATGCCACCACACTGCAAACATGCTACAATGCACAGGAGAGCACCCAGTACAATTATCTAGTCCAGAATGTCAATAGAGCAGCCATTGAGGAAACGTGATTAACTGAGGGACAGGCATGAATCAGACCACTGCGAAGCACCTCTGCAATTACCACCGGGAAGCACCTCTGCAGGTGTCCCCAATCCTAGATCTGTCTTCCTTCTCACAAACACAGGATCCCAGCTTCTGCACATCCCAACATGCATGTGTAAGGATGCCTGCTGTAGCCCGGATCTCTGCTGAGTCACAGTCTTCATGCTCATGGTGACGCTGGTGGATAAGTAAGACCACAATTACACAGCAGCGTACAGCAGGGGAGAGTTCCAGAACTCCATGCACGCATGAGGGACGGGCGGGCTGAAGAGAGTTAATCTCAGCAGAGCCACAGAAGTCCATCTGGGGACAAGAATCGGAAAGGCCTACATTCATCTCTGAACCATTTGCTCCATAGCTTGATAGAAGTCAGTTACCTTCTGGCTGCCTTATCCCAATTGTCAAAAAGGATACTAAGAAAATAAAGGCCATTATTTAACCCTGGACAAGAATCTACAGAGAACGTGGATTCTGGGATGTGCTCACAAGAATGAGTTGTCTGTTTTTTGAAGACGTGGCAAAAAATAACCAGAGAAAGGTATTTAATGTATCGCTGTAACCAAATGGTGGAAAGAATCCCAATGCTCATCAACCAGTGAATAGATAAACAAAATGTGGCATATCCGGATAACAGGATTTATTTTACCATTAAAAGGAATGAAGTATTAACACATGCTGTAGCATAAAACAAGCTTGAAATTGTTGTGCTGAGTGAAGTAAACCCCACACAGGGAGCACATACTGTATGACTGCAATTACGTGAAATGTCCAGAATTCACACACCAATTGAGACAAATGGATTCGCGGCTGCCAGGGACTGGGTGGGCAGAGGATGAGGAGTGCCTACTGATGGGCACAGTGTTTCATTTTGAGGAGGATGAAAAGTTCGGGAGCTAGGTAGAGGTGAGAGTGCGCAGCATAGTGAATGTATTAAAATCCACTAAATTGTATACTGTAAGGTTGCTAACATGGTACATTTTATGTTACATCAATTTTACCTCAATTTAAAAACGTTTTGGCAGAAAGACAAACCTCGCATGTTCTCACTTATTTGTGGGTGCTAAACTCTAAAACCAGTGAACTCATGGAGACAGAAAGTAGAAGGAGGGTTACCAGAGGCTGGGAAGAGTGGTGGGAGAGGTGGCGGGGGATGGCTAATGGGTACAAAAGGTAGTGAGAAAGAATGAGTAAGACCTAGCCTGTGCTGGGTGACTATAGTCACAAAGAACTGTACATTTTTAAATCGCTGATAGAGTATAATTGGATTGTTTGTAACACAAAGGATACGTGCTTGAGGTGATGGATTCCCTGTTTACCTGATGTGATTGTTAACACATTGCATGCCTATATCAAAACATCTCAGGTATCCCATAAATATATACCTTCTATGCACCCACTAACATTTAAAATGAATATTTTAAAAAATGTTTAGGGAAACTTCACTTTAGAAGTCCTGATTAAATGAATTCTTTTGAATAAAAGGGAAGGGGATCTACTGACTTAGGAAAAAAAGTCAAACAAGCAGCAAAAGGTATCGGTGCACCAGGTGTTTGTAGATGGTAAACTCAGTAGCTTCTTTTCCCTGCAGCTCAGTGGTGCAGTTTTAAAATGGAATAACTGAATGTGTGCCGTTGAACCAACGCCACTCCCTGTCATTCGCCAGGCACTTTCCCGCCATTCTCACTTGTTATCTCTCTGTGTAGCTTCCTCTCATTATGCCTCAATGAGACTTGGTGTGACCATGGCCAACACCAGCCTTTGGCACAAATGACCACCTACTCCCTGGAAATCCAACACCTTACTCCTCCAAGCATACATCCACCTCCGGTATTGATGTTTCCTCCAGCCCTTGAGTCAAAATCATGTCTCTAGAGAGTCCTGGCGAAGAGGCAGAGCACAACGTCACCTGTTACGTCAGTACATAGCATGGTGGACAGCACAGGGAGCAAGAGCAACTGCATCATCCAAGCCTCAGTGTGCTTCCTGCAAAGGCTCAGGTGCAGCTGGGAGCCGGAGGCCACACGTGACCAGCAGACAGGTAGCAAGAGGCACAGCTATTCAGAAAACGAGGTGGTTTAAACCAAAGGATGACAGGAATGGGCTAGGGTAGGTATCGTCCCAAACAGGCGACGATAGACCTGGGATGGTTCATTTCATTGGTTCCACACATCTTCAGGCCCTTCCTGGATTCTTTCTCCCTGGCAGCATACACAGTCCTCCATCATCTGTGCTGAGAGCTGACTTCTGCCTGTGTACCAACATCTCCCCATGCTCTCCAATGCTGCCAGGAAGGGCAGGCTTCAGGCTTCCCAAATGCTCCAGCTTTCTTTGCCAGCCCTACCACCAAATTCAAAGAATCAGAGTAACCATCAGCACGTGGAACGTTTCCACCAACATGTTCTTTGCAGAAGCAGACAGATATGCCCACGGAATCCGACTTTGCCACAGTTCCTCTCCCTCAGTCGTGTGCCTCCAATGCACATGGACGTGGTCTTGGGTTTTGGAAGAATGGATTATTTTCTTCCTTGTTTGGATGCAGGATGTAAAGATCGTCATAGCCAACCTGAAGCTATCCAACTGTGAAGAAAAATAATTTCCATCTTAAGATGACTCTAGATGCTCGGGTGCATTTTGTCATAAATGTTCACATACAGGAGAAATCTTCAGTGAAGCTGAAAAGGAAAAGAAACCTACTAAAATATAAAGGTCTAAATAACATAAACCTCCTCCTAGTCTTCTCTGGTGTACAACTACATGCTTACCTGGATACGCACAGAGTTATAGAGGGCTGGGTACTGCACCTGCGCTGTGCTGATGACACTGTCATGTAAGCAGAGGCAGTCTATTAATGCCTGACTCATATGCTTAAGAACAGTGGTCCCTTGGCTGGGCGCGGTGGCTCAAGCCTGTAATCACAGCACTTTGGGAGGCCGAGGTGGGTGGATCATGAGGTTAAGAGATCGAGACCATCCTGGTCAACATGGTGAAACCCCGTCTCTACTAAAAATACAAAAAATTAGCTGGGCATGGTGGCGCGTGCCTGTAATCCCAGCTACTCAAGAGGCTGAGGCAGGAGAATTGCCTGAACCCAGGAGGCAGAGGTTGCGGTGAGCCGAGATCGCGCCATTGCACTGCAGCCTGGGTAACAAAAGTGAAACTCGGTCTCAAAAAAAAAAAGAACAGTGGTCGCCAACCTTTTTGGCCTAAGGAACCAGTTTCATGGAAGACAGTTTTTCCATGGACAGAGAAGGGGGGATGGTTTCAAGATAAAATTGTTCCACAAGGAACGCACAACCTAGATCCTTCATGCACATTTCACAATGGGGTTCGAGCTCCTATGAGAATGTAAGGCCACCGCTGATCTGACAGCATGTGGAGCTCAGGCAGTAATGCTCACTCACCTGCCACCCACTTCCTGTTATGTGGACTGGTTTCTAACTAGGGACTCCCCTGATTACGAGCACACAACAGGGATTGTTTGTATTTCATACACCCATCCATGGTAGACTGGATAAAGAAATGTGATACATATATACCATAGGCTACTATGCAGCCATGAAAAAGAACAAGATCATGCCCTTTGCAGGAACATTGGCGGAGCTGGAGCCCATCATCTTTAGAACACTAATGCAGGAACAGAAAACCAAATACTGCATATTTTCACTATAAATAAGGGCCAAATGATGAGAACACATGGACACATAGAGGGAAGCAACACACACTGGGGCCTCCTGGAGGGTGGAAGGTGGGAGGAGTGAGAGGACAGAAATACCTCCTGATGGAAATTGCTCCTGTTCCTGATGTTACTTCCTCCTTAGGAACCTGAATATTTTTATGACGGGGATCAAACTTTCACTTTCTTTTTTCTTTTTTTTTTTTCTGAGACAATGGCTCACACATGTAATCCCAGCACGTTGGAAGCCTAAGTTGGGCAGATCACAAGGTCAGGAGAACAAGATTATCCTGGCCAACATGGTGAAACCCCATCTCTACTAAAAATACAAAAATTAGCTGGGCATGGTCATCCATGCCTGTAATCCCAGCTACTCAGGAGACTGAGGCAGGAAATCATTTGAACCAGGGATCAGAAGTTTCAGTGAGCCAAGATCATGCCACTGCACTGCAGCCTGGTGACAAACATTCATTTCTTAACTGATTAAGACAGTGGTCAACAGAGTTCCTGAGGACTCTGCACAAGACAACGTACATACCCAGGAGTCTATTTATGTCCCACCAGGGATCTCCAGGTCTGACAAAAGGATGGAAAGCAGACCACTGAGAAGTAAAAGTGGGGCACCTTCAGCATCAAATGGGAAGAGAAAAAGAGGGGCAAGTGCAACACCTGGGGTTGTGATGTGGTTTGGTTCTGTGTCCCCACCCAAATCTTTCCTTGTAGCTCCTGTAACTCCCACATGTTGTGGGAGGGACCCACAGGTGGGAGATGACTGAATCATGAGGGTGGGTCTTTCCCATGCTGTTCTCATTATAGTGGATGGGTCTCACAAGATCTGATGGTTTTAAAAGTGGGAGTTTCCCTGCACATGCTCTCTCTTTGCCTGCCATTATCCATGTAAGATGTGATTTGCTCCTCAGGTCTTCCCAGCCATGTGGAACTGTACGTCCAATAAACCTCTTTTTCTTTTTTTTGTAAATTGCCCAGTCTTTATTTAAAGATATGTCTTTATCAACAGCATGAAAACAGACTAATACAGGTTGCCTATGATCCCAGAATGCTCTTGGACCTGTGAAGAGGGAAGCCTACAAGAACTTTGGAGTATGGGTGGGGGCATGACAGATCTTTTTACATTTGGAAGACACACTCAATGCACATGCACATGTATGCTGCAGACGCACATACATATCTATAACATGTATGTAAAGACGAGTATATAATATACGGAGTGCCCTGGACAAGTTTACCAGGGCTGTCTTAGCAGAGCATTGGGTGGAAGTGTCACTGTTGTATCTGCCTTCATGTTCACACAGCGCTCTCTCTGTATCCATGTACCCGTGTCCAGATTCCCCATTTATCAGGACACCAGTCATATTGAATAAGAGCCCACCCTACTCCCATAAGGCTTCATCTTAACACAGACCTGCAATGATCCTGCTTCCAAATAAGGACACATTCTGAGGTACTGGGGGTTAGAATTACAACATAAGAATTTGGGGAGAAACCATTTAATCCTAACACCTCCCCAACTACATAATATATGCAAATGCATGCATGTACTCAGACATATGGCCCCTAACCGTTCTGCTTTCCTTCTGAAAGCCCCTGACTAACAGCAACCTCAAGTCACCTCTGTGGACTGTGCCTTGCTGAGTTCAGTGTTAGCACATAACTTTATTTACTCTCTTGTTCTGACAGTATTACTTATAGAAATCTTCTGAAGAGCTCCTAAACCAGATAGATGTCTCCTTCAAAACGGAAGGCATTGAAAGGTGAACTTTTCCCCATGATTTACAATGTACTTGCAAGGTTTCTTGAAGGAGTGGCTTGTGAATAGGAAATATTTATTACACTGCCACTTCCTGCCGTTAAAACGAGGCCAGGTGCAGTGTAATTCCAGCACTTTTGGGAGGCCGAGGCAGCCAGATCACTTAAGGTCAGGAGTTTGAAACAAGCCTGGCCAACATGGTGAAAACCCATTTCTATTAAAAATACAAAAGTAGCCAGGCATGGTGGCACTGTATGTAATCCCAACTACTTGGGAGGCTGAAGCATAAGAATTGCTTGAAACCAGGAGGTGGAAGTTGCAGTGAGTCGAGATCAAATGTGCACTCCAGCCTGGGTGACAGAGTAAGACTCCACCTAAAAGAAAAAAAAAGAATCCACACCTCACATCCAAGAATTCCAGCTGTAGAAAGCAAAGTCAGACCAACCAGGACCTTGTAGACAGCTGGAAAGGTGGGCTTTCCCCACAAGCAGGGGCTGCATGCATCCTCTCTCTGATGCATGCCAATCACCTGCCAGGGCAGTGGCTGGTTCTGCACATCAGGGTCTACATTAATCTCTGAGCCTCCTTTTGTCACTAAGAACAATGTATGCACAAGGGTTTGACTTGAGGGATGGCCTATCCTATTTTGCTTCAAAGGACCATCATGACACGGAGTGTAAGGAAATCCAAGCTGGATAAAACATGATTTTGGGAGCTCGCTGGTTTTCTCACATCCCAACAGTAAAATAACATTGTTCTTCTATTAGCCTCTTTCTTGTCTGATGCCAAAGACAAACAACAGCCAAACTAGGGTAAATATTTTTTTAATATGTTTGTCCGAAAGCCAACACATGAAGGGGCCTGAAACTTCAGTTTCATAATCTGCCTGCCTGAGGGTGCTGATGGTGACCCTGCTTCCTCTTCACCCAGCCTTTTAAAGAGATGTTGACGAAGATCAAGTGTTCCATCCTGTCCATCTATTTGTTTAAATACTGCTTCCATCCCTGTCTGTCGTGTCCCCTGGGCAGCCTGTCTAATTTTGCTGCACATTCTGTATTGTGAAACCAGGCATCTCCCAGCCCATCATGACAGCTCCAGCGGTTGGCAGTAAGAAGAGCACTTCGTCCCCATCCTTGTCCGGTATTCAGTGAGAATTCAGCCCTAGAGAACTCACACTGAGCATCTGAAAGACAAATTGCTTTGAAGATAAAGACACTTGCAACCCTACTCGGGTGACTTCATATTCTAAGAAGTCCAATGCAAGGCCAAAGGATGCCTCGACTGGAGGGAAATGTGGTACGGTTCAGCTCTGTGTCCCCACCCAAATCTCACCTCCAATTGCAATCTGCAGGTGTCCGGGGAGAGACCTAGTGAGATGTAATTGGATCACAGGGATGGTTTCCCCCGTGCTGTTCTCACGACAGTGAGTGAGTTCTCACTAAGTGGCTGGCAGCTCCGCCTTCCCTCTCCTGCCATCATGTGAAGAAGGTGCTTGCTTGCTTCTCCTTCACCTTCTACCATGACTGTAAGTTCCCTGAGGTCTCCCAATCCATGCAGAAATGCGAGTCAATGAAACCTCTTTTATTTATAAATTATCCGGTCTCAGGTAGTATCTTTATAGCAATGTGAGAACAGACTAATAATAGAGAATTGGTACCAGCAGAGCAGGGCACTGCTATAAGGGTTATCTAAAAATGTGGAAGTGACTTTGGAACTGAATGGCTAGGCAGAAGTCTGCTGTAGGGGCAGAACCCTCATGGAGAATGTCTGCTAGGGCAGTGCAGAAGGAAAGTGTGGGGTTGGAGCTGCCACACAGAGTCCCCACTGGGGCACTGCCTAGTGGAGCCGTGAGAAGAGGGCCACCATCCCCTAGACCCCAGAAAGGTAGATCCACTGACAGCTTGCAGCTAGTATCTTTATAGCAATGTGAGAATGGACTAATACAAAAAGCATTCTGTTCAGTGTAAGACTTAAGTGAGTAAGAGCGTCATATTCTCAACTACAAACAGTGTTGACTGGACACTGACAGCGTCACCAGGCATGAGATTGGCGTTTATCCAACATTCACATGGATATAATATATATTCACACAGTGATAGATAAAAGCCCATCAACTAACTCAACCATCCTCAAGGAAGAGATGATAGATTAGGGTCAGCAAACTGCAGCTGGTGAACCACATTCATCCTGCCGCCTGTTCTGATGAATAGTTTTACTGGAACACACGCTCACTCACTGATATATCGCTTACATCATACGAGGCTGCTTTTTTGTTACAATGGCAGTGTTGGATAGCCAAGCTGAGACTGTATGGTCCCCAAAGCCTAAATGCTGTGCTGTCTGGTCCTTTACATAAGAAGTGTCCCCACCCCTCTGATAGTAAAAACATGGTAGATGGCCTACTCCTAGCATGCCTGAAGTTGAGTGGGAATGAGCTCCCTTCACTAGCTCTAAGAAGCTGGCTGAATTCCTTAAACCAGTTGAGCTTAAGTTTCACAATGTCCAAGCAGATGTAACAATACCTATTTATTGAGTTTTTATGAAAATAACATGCAATCATTAATATAGAGTGCATGACCCAGACAAGACATCAAGTAACAGTGAGTTTCCTCCGTATCCAGGGGCCTTTTCTCATCTCTAAGAATTCCTTGGGTTCATAATTATAACAGAATTTTTGTTTATGGTAAGTGCAGACACTAATTATTCATCTACAGATGGCTATTTTCCCAATAGTGGTTTTCATGTATCCAAACAATAGTTAAACATCATGGCATGATTTTTTTTTTTTTTTTTTTTTTTTTTTGAGACGGAGTTTCGCTCTTGTTACCCAGGCTGGAGTGCGATGGCATGATCTCGGCTCACTGCAACCTCCGCCTCCTGGGTTCAGGCAATTCTCCTGCCTCAGCCTCCCGAGTAGCTGGGATTACAGGCATGCACCACCATGCCCAGCTAATTTTTGTATTTTTAGTAGAGACGGGGTTTCACCTTGTTGACCAGGATGGTCTCGATCTCTTGACCTTGTGATCCACCTGCCTCGGCCTCCCAAAGTGCTGGGATTGAGCCACCCAGCCCGGCCCGTGGCATAAATTCTAAATCATTCTCTTTTTTTCTTATGATGAGATATTTAGTGCTAGGAGCTAAAATGTTAAATGTTGCTTAATGCTACACCCTCAATCCACAGTGATGTGACTGAAGGATCCAGACCACCCTCATCCACTCAACCACCCCTGGTCTTCACTACAGCCTGCAGCAGTAGGTGGCCACCATCTGTGGGCTGCTCCTCCATACTCCTAAAGCCAGCAGAGCCCCTGCAGGCCTTGCTCAGGGAGGCTTTGCCACTCAGGGCATCTCCCATCACACAGGAAGACTTCAGGCCCACAGAACACTTTGGGAACTTCAGAAATGAAGTCTCCTCCAGAGAGGTCTTGAGTAAGTCCCAAGCCCTAATTTGTTCTCCATTTTCTTAGTTCCAAATGAGAGGTATTGGTGCCAGAGCATAAGATTTTCTCTCCACTTAAATTTTTCATGATTCCATGAGTTCATAGAGTTCTTCTACACTGCTTGAGAAACCATTGTATTTACAGCATACTTGCATGTGCTCCATAGAGTGTTTTTGACCATTTAAAAATAATACTATCATTGAGATTTTGGAAAACTGTTGCAGTGTCCCATAGCGGGCCACTAGAACACTGTTTCTAATGGCCCACAGCAAATCATGTTCTGCTCACAGAGATTTTTTCCCCAGGACATGAGCCGTATTAAATATGAGTTGTCTACAAAGGCTTAAGACTCAATAATCTACTCACAAATAAAATACTTATTCACACAAACACATTAAGCAGGGTTCTCCACAGAAACAGACCAATAGGCTGTGTAATGTGTGTATACACACACGTACACACACACACATATAGAAATAGAGGTAGAGACTTATTTAAGGAGGAATTGCCTCACTCATTTGCGAGGGCTGGCAAGTCTGAAATTTGCAGGGCAAGCCAGTAAGCAAGGAATCCAGGGAAGAGGTGATGGTGCAGCTCAAGTCCAAAGGCAAGAGAAAAAGAGAATTCCCTCTTTTTCTGAGGGAGGTAAGTCTTTTTCAACTAAGGCCTCCACTGATTGAATGAGGCCCACCCATATTATAGAGGGTAATTTGCTTTTCTCAAAGTCTACTGATGTAATGCTTTTATTAATTTATTTTTAATGGGCAAATCATAATTATATACATTTATGGGGTACAATATGATGTTTTGATTTATGTATATTATGTGGAATGATTCGATCAAGCTAATAAACATATTCAACATCTCACTTAGCATTTTTATGGTAATGTGTTTGAAATTTACCCTCAGCTGTTTTGAAATACCAATACATTTTTATTGACAATAGTCACGTTGCTGGACAATAGATCTCAAAATGTGCCCCTGCTGCCTAACTGAAGCTTTGCACCCTTTCACCAGCAACTCTCCATTCACTTTCCTGCACTTACTGTAAATAAGGCTGCAGTGAATACGGGAGTGCAAATGTCTCTTTTAGATCCTGATTTCAGGTCTTTTGGCTAGATATCCACAAATGAGATTGCTGAATCACACTGTGGTTCTATTTTTAGCTTTTTGAGGCCCATGTATGCCTATTTTCCATAATGGCTGCACTCACTGACACCCGCACTGACAGTGTACAAGAATTCTCTTTTCTCTGCGTCCTCACCAACATTCGTGATCTTTCATCTTTCTTCCTATAGCCGAACTCACGAGTCTGAGATGATGGCTCCTGGTGGCTTTAATTTGCATTCCCCTGATGACTGGTGGTGTTGAGCATTTTTCCTGTATCTACTGGCCATCTGTCTGTCTTCTTTGGATACCTGTCTGTTCATGTCCTTTGCCAACTCTTTTATCAGGATTTTGTTTTCTTGCTATTGAGTCGTTTGAATTCCTTGTATGTTTTGGATATTAACTCTGTCAGATGACGTACAGTTTACAGACATTTTCTCCCATACTGAAGGTTGTCTCTTTACTTGGCTCATTTCTCCCTTTGCTTTGCAGGAGCTTCTACTTTGCTATAATCCCATTTATCTATATTTTTTACTTTTGTCACCTGGGTTTTTGGAATCATATCCAGAAAATTATTGCCCAGAACAATATTGTGAAGCTTTCCCCTATTTTCTTCTAGTAGTTTTACAGTTTCAGGAATACTGATTAAATGTTAATAACATCTAAAAAATAGACTCAGAGCAACATTTTGGTTGCTGTGGCCTGGTCACAAAAACTGCATACCATGATCTAGCCAAATTGGCACATAAAATTACCCAACACATACACAGTCATGCATTACTTAACCACTGGGATAGTTCTGAGAAGTGCGTCATTTGGCGATTTCATTGTCATGCGAACAACATACAGTGTCATGTGAACAACATACAGTGTCATGCGAACAACATACAGTGGACTTACACAAACTTTGATGCATACAGCCCACTACACACCTCGGCTACATGGAACAGTGTATCACTCCCGGGCTACAAACCTGTACAGCAGGTGACTGTACTGAGTACTACGGGCAACTGCAACACAATGGTAAGCATTTGTGTATTCAAACACAGAAAAGGTACAGTAAAAAGACGATGTTATAATTTATGAGCTCATTTTCATGTATGTGGTTTGTTGACTCAAATGTCATTCTATGGTACATGACTATATACACATATACAGAGGTAAAATGTATTCAGGTTGTTTGAAGTCATCCATCTTCAGGCAAAAAGAAATCCGAAACCAAACAAAGAAAAAGCAGTAAAGGAAGTCTATAACATGTACTACTTGTCTGCCTGCAGGTGATAATATGTTTGGGTTTCCTTGGCTAAAGTGCTATTAAATAAAATCAAAGTAGATAGTGTGGGACATTGTCCATACATGTGCATGAATCCCTCTCTGTCCTTAAATTGTCTTTTGTAGAAACTGAGGTGATTCTCTGTGCACAAAATGCTTAAGCAAAGCAGTAAAGTGCAAGGCTCAGAAGCACAGGTTTGGGAGTCAGCCCAACCTGAGTCCACTTCCGGGCTTCTCCACAGTGTTCCTATATAATCTTGAGCCACCAAATTAATCTCCTGGGGCTATTTCCTAATCTGTAAAGTGGACCTAGAAAGATGAAATTGCTGAATGTGTGAGAAGTAATCGAGACCTGTAAGGAAAGCACTCAATGACAGTGTCAGGCACATGGTAATGGCCCAGCAAATAACGGCTGTAACAGAGAATCAGCATGGTTTCCAGTCATCAGCTGCCACGTGCATGCAGTCAAGGCAGGCTTGGATGAGGGCTGGGATGGAACCTGTGCATGAAAGCCAGCTTCAAGGTGGAAGGGGTGCTGGTGGCCAGGATGGCAGTTTCTAAAGAAGGTTTGAACAAAGGTGGAGCAGCCAGTGGGCCACACGGTGTCTAAGGCCTGACAGTCTCCATGCTGATCTCATAGGCAGTTAATAACAGAAAAACAACAAAGGGGGCAGGTGTCACAATGCCATGAACATTTTAGGGCAAAAGGATGGCATTGTTATGCGAGCACTATCTTTTCTAGCACGGTCACATCTATGGAGGACAGGGCTGATGGGAGAGGGGCAGGGTCTCGGGACCTTAGCTACATAGATGGGTCCTATTACTTTCCCATGCATATGTACAATATTCTTGTGAAACAGATTTATTTAATGTGCAGTTAAGATTGCTATACAGATGAGTTCCACCTCTGCTAATATCAGACAAATCCTCCCCAATGTGAACAAGAAGAAAATCCGAGAAAATATTGTTAAAATGTATTTAAAGGTGTCAGAAAACTAATATAGCAATAAAAAGCTACCCAGTCAAGGTCTGAGAAAAAATAAGACATAGACAGGTGTGTCTGGCATGTGGGTCCCTTCTACCCTTAAAAGTTTCTCTTTATTCTGAAATAAGATGCAGAACAGGTAAAGATGAACAGAGCCCTTGACTGACTCCCAGAGACAGAGACAGAGACCGGAATTTAAGGCACTTCAGGTACAGATGGTGGCTCTGGTAAACACCTACAATTTAGGTTGGGACATCAGAGAGTTACAACATAGAATTAAGAGTAACCAGAAACACACTGACTCTCAGACAATCACAGTATCTAAGCTTTGAGCCATGCCGATTTCTGAGAAGTCAAAGCAATCCCAGCCTTAGAACTCTCCTAACCTAGTGACCCTCGGGAAGCAAACTGAAACCCTCTATGTAAAAAGATGGCATCATCCAGAGACTCAAATTAGCTCTACAGGTTTTCACATACATTGCCTATGCCCAGTCTAACATTATTATGCATAAGGAGATAAGAAAAAATTATGTAAAATAAATAGAAACAGTAGACCCATAAGTGAGTCAGATAATGGCATTATCAGACACAGACTTTAAAATAATAGCAAGGCCTAACACGTTTAAGGAAATAAAGGCTAGACTGAGAATTCCTATAGAGAGCTAGAAACTGTTTTTTTTTTTATCCAGGTGGATGTTCTAGAACTTCAATGACAGCAAGTTAATGGATTTGAGAGAAAATTATAAAAAGCTAAAGATGAAATTATTAAACTGAGATAAGTCAGAAATAATAATCCAGACAATGTAATGAGAATTACAGAAAGAACAGAAGACATGCAGAGACATGGTGAGGTCTACATTACTTATAACTGAATTTCCAGAAATACAAGAGAAAAATGGAGTCAAAAAAAAGATAATTTTCCAAAATTGATGGAAGCCCTCAAGCCACATGTTCAAGAAATTCTGCAAACCGCAAACAAGATAAATGCAAAACACCACAGGTAGACACAGGATGGAAAAGTCCCTGAAAACAAAAGAAAAAGCAAGCAGAGAAAAAATGGTAAATTACTTTCAGAGGGGTCTCCGTAAGACTTAAAACTAATGTCTCACTAGAAATGACATAAAACCAGAAGAGAATAAAAAGGTATCTTCAAATTAAAAAAAAAGATTTTAAATTTATTTAAGTTCTAGAAAAATATATCTCAAAGATGAAAGTAAAATTAAGGCACAATGGGAGAAACAAAATTGACAGAAGGTGTCACACTGAAGGAAACGCTCAGGAAAGTGTAATGTGTACTCACCTGCGGGGAAAGGACTCCCGTGAAACCTGGAGAAGAAAGAGAACTGACGCATGACGTATGTGAATAAATCTAAACAGAATTGCTGAGTTAAACAAGAATGATACAGAATTAAGATTGATGGCAATAATAATACATGAGGTGGTAGGAAGCTAAACGGAGTTAGAGCAGCCTGAATTTCCTGCACCGAGTGCAAAGGCGTGAAGCTGCTTAGCTGACTCTGTAGATCAAGGACACCTGTTAGTTCTGTTAGCATGATCACAACCGAGTAATGGACTGAATATCTGTGTCCGAAAAATGTCTGTGTTAACACCTGAACCTCCTGTGATCTTCAGTGAGATGGTACTAGGGGGCGGGCCCTCTGAGAGGTGATTAGATCAGGAGGGTGGAGGCCTCATGATGAGATTAGTGTTTTTATAAGAAGGAGCACTCTTTACAATAGCAAAGACCTGGAATCAACCAAAATGACCATTGATGATAGACTGGATTGGAAAAATGTGGCACATATACACCATGGAATATTATGCAGCAATCAGAAATGATGAGTTTGTGTCATTTGTAGGGACATGGATGAATCTGGAGAACATCATTCTCAGCAAACTGACAGAAGAACAGAAAATGAAACACTGCATATTCTCACTCATAGGCGGGTGATGAAAAATGAGAACACATGGACACAGGGAGAGGAGTACTAAACACTGGGGTCTATTGGGGGGAAAAGGGGAGGGCCAGTGGGAGGGGGAGGTGGGGAGGGATAGCCTGGGGAGAAATGCCAAATGTGGGTGAAGGGGAGAAAGGAAGCAAAACACACTGCCATGTGTGTACCTACGCAACTGTCATGCATGTTCTGCTCATGTACCCCAAAACCTAAAATGCAATAAAAAATTTAAAAAAACAAAAAAGGAGCAAATCTCTCTCTCTCCTGCCCCCCCAAGTCTCTCCCTCTGTGAGGTCAGTGCCATGTGAAGGCACTGCAAGAAAGTAGCCATCTGTGAGCCAGGAAGAAGACCCTCACCCCAAACCCAACCATGCTGGCAGCCTGATTGCAGAACTCCAGGCTCCAGAACGGTAAGAATCAAATGTTTGCTTTTTAAGTCATCCAGTCAATGGTAAGCTCACTACACAGCCTGAACCAACTAAGAAATGACATAATTATTATAAAAAAAATACTTAACCAATCCAATAAAAAGGGCAATGTTAGGGAGATAAACAAAGAGGAGGAAATGTCTTCCAGATATCAAGACTTACTATACCATAACTAAGACACCCTGGTACTGACACAGAACAACTTTATAAAAATGAAATGACCTCTTTGGAAAACTGGCGTTAGAAACTCCATGTGGTCATTTGCTGTATAACGAAGGTGGCGCAGAAACACAGCGAGGATAAAATGGTCTCTCCAATAAATGCTGCTGACACCATAGGGAAGTAAATGAATCACAGGACAGAAAATCAATTCCAGGTGGATTATAGACCTCCCTGTGAAACATAAAGAAAAAGAGTTCTAGAGAATGACATAGAATATCTTCATGACCTTGGAAAAGGTATAAATGAAAAGACTAACAGAGCTGTGTTAAATTTAAGAAAGTGTGTTCATGAAAAAACACACTAACAAGGGAGAGATAAGGTGAGCCACGGAGTAACGACAGACCTTCACAGCGCAGACAACCTCCAAAGGACTAGCATCCAGAAACCCTAGAGGTCAACAGAAAAAGGCAGACAATCCTATAGAGAAAAACAGGCAAGAGACTTGGTGGGAGAACGGAATATGGCACCCCAATATACGAAGAGTTGTTGAGCTGAAGGTGATTAAGAAAAAGATACAGGGAAGTTTTCTGTGCTCTATTTGCCTAAAAGCAGGACAAACACTTACAAAGACAAAGGGGTTCCTGCCCACCCCTTCTACCAGGAGAAACTAAAAGTTACCCACTAAAAACAACATAGGCCCTTATCTGCCTGGAAATGGCCCCGGAGGATTCTGCATGGGCAAGTCTCCCCAGCTCGCCTTTATCTGACAGTTCTCTGCCTTCCCCCAAGTTGCCCTCTCTGGAGACTGGCAGACTGACTGTCCCTTTGTCTTGTCACTGCTGGAAAAATGTACTGTCCTTTGTTGCAGATGCCACGCAAGCTGAAATTAAAAGCCACATCTTTGAGAACTACTCATTCCCTGGGCACTTCCCGAGTACATGTGAAATACACATGTGTTTGTTTTTCTCTTTTTAATCTGCCTTTTGTTATAGGGTCCATTCCAGCTAAGCACCTATGGGAATTATTCTTCCCCTACAACTTGAATAGATATTTCACAAAACAGCACATCGAAATAAATGGTTAATGAACACATAAAATGTGTTTAATTTTTTTTAGGCATCTAGGGAAATATTTTATTAAGGCCACAATAGAATACCACGACACACCATCCAAAATGGATAAATTGAAAGATTGATGGTAACAAGCAAAAGCACAACTGCATTAAAAATGGTTTGATTTTATCTATTGATGTTGAGTGAATGCCGACTTTATGTCCCAATAATTATGCTCTTTGGTCTATATCCAAAGGAAATGCATGAATACATGCACTGAGAGACATGTATGAGAATATCTGTGGCAGCATTATTCAAAATAGCCAACAGCTGAAAACAATTTTAATGTTTATCAGTGGTGGGATGTGGAAATAAATGGCAGAAAATGAACAAAACTATCATGCAGCAATGAAAATGAACAGACCATAGCTATGTGCTACAACGTGACAGAATCTCACAAGTGGAGCTGAATGAAAAAAGCAAGTAAGGACGGAATCATGCTACCTGAGTCCACCTATTCAAAATTCAAAACACGCAAAGCTGATCTAAGATGTTGGAAGTCACGTGGTGGGTCACAGTGCTTGGAAGCAGCCTGAGCCACACTCTGGGGTCCTGATAGTGTTCTGTATTTTGGTCTAAGTATCCGTAATAGGGATGTTAAGGTGTCAACAGTTCATTGGCTGTTATTTATGATTTGTGCATTTTGTGTACATGTATTATATTTCACCCCCAAAAAGAAAAAAATAGTGTACTTTTAAATGTCAAACTTGAAAGCATAAGAACTTTAAATTTGATAGCTGAAGTTGGAAATAAGGTCCTTGAGAACCTCGACTTAGCCTCTGGGCCAGATTTTGATATGTTTGGTTCAAAATAGATTCTGTTTATGTACCTGTGCTTGGTGTTCTAAAAGATACAAAAGTTTATGGAAGAAATAAATGGAATTTTGAGCATAAAAAATGCTGCTATTCTACGGGAATAAGGGCAGGCTAACAGTGAGGAAAGAGGCCCTTCTTGAAGCCATTCACCAAGGGCCTGCCACATTTTAATCACACACCAGGTACGTCTTTTGGCCCAGAAATGAGCACCTGATAAGAGAATCCTGGGTACTTCAAAAAGGGAAACTCCTGACCTCTTCCAGAGAAGGACCATGTTAAAGTATACATGAAGGCAGCTCCCGAGAAGTGAAAAACATCTCACATGGAATTTGAAGTCAAAAGATCTATAGTTTAGACCCAGGTCAACCACTAAACTATGTAGTTTTAGCAGATATTTTAATATGGAAGATAAAATATAGACTATTTTATCATTTTTAAAAGCTTAAAATATTATAGTTATATAGTTGTCTTTACATAAATTTAAAAAAAAATTTAGGTGGTTGTATATGCAGAACTCTCATTGGGAATGGGAGTGGAGGAACCACAGAAAAACAGGGATCTGATGAGAAATGAGGTGGTTCACACTCTCTTAGAAGATATCCAACATCAGGCATTTCTGAGACCTTGAGTCACTGAGGATGTCTTCAGAGAGGTGACATGAGGAGACAGAATGCATCTCACGGCTCTAGGCTGAGAGCGCATATGTAGCACTGGTTCTGCTGAGGTCTTCTGGAGAATCACTGCCCTGAGCATGTGCTTCTTTCTTTTCTTTTGGCCTGTCAGGAGAAGCTCTGCCCAGTTCAGAACACAGTACAGGTGTGATCAGCAATGTTATTCTTGCATCAGTCTTCACCAGTAATTCTGAGAATGCCCATTTACTTTGGTTGCATAAGGCACTGTCAGGCTGGCAAAGGCTGGGACACTAAGCCATTTTCTATTAATATCTACTCTCACCCACCCCTAAATATTTTTATCTTCAGTCTCAACCTCTGTACCTCCTGGGATCATGTGTTTCAGATGGAGTCCTGAATTCACCCCTACACATGCAAGGAAAGGAAACCTTGGAAGGGCAGGGCCCTTCCAAGAAGCCATATGATGGCTTTACCAAAAGAACTGTCCCAAATAAGAAGAGTGAGACTCCACCCAGGAGAGTTCCCAGGTCTTCAAATTACACTAATAATAGTAACTGTACCCCAGGACTTGAAGCTTACATTAAATTAGAGAGAGGCATCTCAAACAGAGTAAACTCCATAAATGATAGAACCATCGCCATCACCATCATTGTCTGTTACCATCACCACCATTCTCTTCATCATCACCATCACTATTACCATCATCATCATCACCATTATCACCATCACTGTCTTCACTACCAAAATTATCATCACCACCACCATCATTATCATCCTCTCCACCATCGCTGCCAATAGTGCCATCACCATCAACACCAACATTATCATCACTACCACCATTAACAGCAGCTTTCTGGAACTGGTAGATTCCTTCTGTCTTCTTTGTTAAAAATATTTTAACTCCCACACCCCTGAATATTCCACCGAGACCTTTGAAACACAATGCACCTGACCATGCCCATCAGAGAGGTTCTGGTAAAGTGGCATGTACTCCGTCTGACCACACGAAATGGCAGGGATGCATGTCAACCGTAACTGTGCAGCTCATGATCCAGACTCACCATGGACAAGCCTGGATGCGTGGCTATAAGCTCAAGGGATACAGAGCAGGAGGGCCCCCTCCTCCCAGGAGGCAGTCTGACCAGATGGCTGAGAATAAAGATGTTGAGAAACTGGCTGTCAGTGATCTCACTCCCACCCCACAGGGAGCCTTTTTGAGACTGCCTTGATGTTTTGAATGAAGCTCATCGTGATGCATGCCTGTTCCGCTTATTGATAGTGATGAGTGAGAGGAAACCCAGGTGAGTTATTTGGCAGCAGGGAGTGCTGCTGTTTTTAATCAAAGAAAATAAAAAGACAATCTTTTTATTGAAAAGATGTATCCTCAAGGCCTTTTACAGACTGCAGATGTATGCGCCTTAATCTTACATTCCTTAGAAAAGAGAACATTCTTGAAAAGTAAGCTATATGTTCCTAATTTCACAATAAAATACTTGAATAGCTCTGTCTTTTTGAATCAGTAAAGAAAAGAAAGGCAAGGACAAAGCCTGCTGGGATGAAGGAACCACCATTGTCACACAGTCCCTGACGGCAACGCTGGGTGATGCCGAATGCTGGACCACCAAGCTCTGAAGCTGCCAAGAAAAGATTTGGTTTTACAGTATAAACATGAGAACACATCTGTAGGAGAAACACACACAAAACAATGACTAAAACAGGAAAACACAACAGGATGAATAGAATAGCAAGACCCAACATCTGCAGAGTTGATGTGGTAGTTTTTCCTTCTGTCAGAGAAGACGTTTCACCCACACGTAAAGGCTTAAGTGGCCGGCACCTAGTAGATCCAATACAACAGCAGTGGATGTTAGAGGCAAATTAACAATGGTGCTTAAAAAAAACAATAAGGAACACGCCAGTCTCTGTGCGTGCTCTCAGGGAGAAACCTGAAAGACAAGTGCCCAGAGAGAAACTCCATTCCAGGCGGAGCGGAGCAGAGCCAGCACATTTTTCATACTGAGCAGGGGAGAGAGATTATCTGTTCAGTGACGTTGCTAAGAAAAAACGTTCAAGTTCCTAAAATATTCAGGTTTCATGACTTCGTTTTTTCTCTACTCCTGTGACCAATGAGGTCTCATGACTTTATAAAAGACAGATAATGTATAGAAAACATGTATTGTCACTGGGTTTCTAATGTGATTTATGCACCCAATGAGACCAAAAAGCCCCGTATTTCCAAGTAATTGATTGCTCATGAATAATTTTATTTTTTCAAAATGGTTTGTGTGCATACAGACTTAACTGTGCCATTTCTTTAGTTGTTTTACCATTCTCTCTTTTTTCCCACTTCTAGGTGTATACTCACATTTTACCATTTTCAAGTGGCTCTTACCAGCAAAACCATTAATGCCTTAAGGTAAAGTCTTTTTTCTTTTAACAAGTGAAAGGCAATTTTCAGTTCGGCCTTTGTCCATGGTAGGAAAGGTAGGCACGGGGTGGAATAGCACAGGAGAAACACCCCTTTTACAAGGCCTCTACTACCTCCGACACTTAAGGAAGTCTTAATTACAAAATGGACAAATAAGACCAGCAAGGTGAGCAGAGCACAGGGGTGTCAAGACTCAGGACATGAACTTGAGAAGTTAAATATTTACGGGGTCTCTTCTAGGCTGAAGAGTGTCTCCCTGAAATTCTTGTCCACCAAGAACCTCAGGATAAAATCTTGTTTTTAAATAGGGTCTTTGCAGATGTATCTAGTTGAGATAGGGTTATGTGGCATTAGGCTGGGTCCTAACCCAATGACTGGTCCTAATAAAAAGAGAAAACAGACACAGAGACACAGAGAAGAATACCACATGTGGACAGAGACAGAGAGATGGGAGTGATGTGTCTACAAGCCAAGGAATTCCGTGAACCACCAGCGACCCCAAAACAGGAAGAGGCAAGAAGCCCTCCCCTGGAGCCTTCAGAGAGAGGACAGCTCTGCCCACACCTTGATTTGGACTTACAAGCTCCAAAACTGTGAGAAAACACCATTTCTGTGGTTTTAAACCATAAAGTTTGTGGCACTTTGTTAATCAGTCCTATGAAACTAATCCAAAGCCCCTTAGTCATCTAGAGAATGGGTTCCACAGACTCAGCTCCCTTCCGGGAATCCACAAGCGGAGCATCTGATTGCCCTGTGAATCTGCGAATGGAAGAAGCTGTGGCAGTGCATTAAACAACACACCCTCAAGGGAGGTCACTGGGGCGTCGGAACTGACAGACGCTGTTTCCTTCTGCTGTGCAGCTCCAGCGTTCTGTCAACCTCGGCATGGAAGCCTTCCTCTTCTTCTCAAGAGGGCTTCTGGAAAGCTGTGTGTCTTTCATCATCAAGCCTGAATGTCCAAAGGCCAGGGACGTCCTTTACTGATGGTATATGGCATTTAATGCAGATTCTGGAATTTTCACCTCGTGTCTCAGGGCACCGCTGCCTCTGTTATCACCTCCATACGTCTCCCTCTTCTCCCCACAGTTTCTCTCTCTCCCTCAGCCGTCTTCATTCAGCCTTGAACACAGCCTTGCTGTGCATTTGGCTTCCCAGAACCCCCACGCCTTCCTCCTTTCATGTCTTTCCTCTGCTGTTCCAAGCTAAATGTGTTAGTTCCCTGCTGCTGCTAGAACAAAGTTCCATAAACTGAGAGGCTAACACTGCAGAAACGTATCTTCTTGCAGTTCTGGAGGCCAGGACTGTGCAATCCAGGGGCTGTCGGGGTGGGTAAAGGCTCTGGGGAAGAGCCCTTGGCTCCTGGCTTCCAGTTTAATGTTTAATTGCCTTAATCCAGGCAACATCAGCTCCAAATACAAAAACCTCCCACCATCCCCGCCTCCCATCATCCTGAAGGAGACTCCAGGCTCAGACAGAAGGCTGCCCCTGAGGCCGCCCTGTGCAAAGCCCAAACTGTGTACAGTATTCAGATGACCATGCAACATGAACAGCCATCCAGGACAAGCCCTGTTTGCTCCCTTGAGAATCCGGAAGGCCGCCCACCTCTCTCTTTTCTCTTTTCCCCTAATTTGTGCTTCTATGGTGTTTCCAGTGTGCACAGAATTTCCTGGAAGAACAACTGAAGAGAAAGCAGGATGTGGCATTTGTCAAGGAGAAACAGAGCTAGACACTGGCCTCGGGGCTAAGGACAGATCCTGTTCAGTGCTGATGCAACCGGGGAAGGGAGACTTCCATAGAGAGGAAGCTCCGCTCCAAATACAAAAGCAGGTGGGGCCCTGTGGCCAAGGAGCAGTGGTGGTCAGCTCATGGATGGAAATTAGTAAGAGGAGACGTCAGGGTAGGGAGTACCTGCTAAGCCAGCTCACCTGGATCCTTGCTGAATGTGAGGGGGTGTGGGGGGGCGGGGTCAGGTATCACTGAAGGGCTGGCTTAGCAGGGTTCTTCGTTAAGACTGGCAAGGCAGCCTGGGAACAGCGCTGATGGAAACGAAGGCTCAGAGGCACTTGCCTAAAATTTGGTTAAAGGGAGAGTGTTTGCCAATATGCAATAATAAATAAAAAATCAGCTTCCAGTGATTAAGTGTTCGTGACTGCAGGGTAATGTCACAAAATTCTGAGCACACACTTTGGTCAGGTTGGTGAAACCTCACGACAGCCTGGAGGTGCGTCTGTCATCACCTGTTGCAAATGAAGAAATTGCAGTTCAGCAAGGTGGAGAGAGTCCCTCGGCAAGGTGGAGAGAGCCCCTCGGCACGGTGGAGAGAGCTCCTCGGCAGGGTGGAGTGAGCCCCTTGGCAGGGTGGAGAGAGCCCCTTGGCAACGTGGAGTGAGCCCCTCAGGGCCCGACAAGGAGGTAAAGGGCAGAGCTGAGGCTTGCAGCCAACTCTGATCCTGCAGTGTTCACGCAATGCCTTCTACACCTTAATCCCCTAAACATGGCCACCTTTGGGCACTTCCCATCAGCATTGTTTCCAACAGCCACAATGTTCAGTTAGTAAAAGAGCTGCCATGTCAGCTGCAAACCCTTCTCCTTGCCCCATGCGTGGAGCATGTGCCACTAGCCAAGCCTCTCTAAGGCAGGCAAGGCTGCCGCAGAAGCCGGCTCTGATTGAGGGAAGTGGATCCAGCCCGCCCCAGAGCTGCAAGTGGGGGCCCAGGAATACAGCTGGAGCTTTGGCTTGCTGGGCTGCACGCTGGTTGCTGGCCCCAGGTGCTGGTGATGGCATGGTCTCAGCACGCTGAGCCTCAAACCCCTGCCAGTTCAGGCAGGGTAAGGAGGTGGCTCCTGTGGCAGGTTCAGTGGTGCTGAAGTTGCCATCAGCTTCTCGAGACCTGTACCTCACACCACCCATACTGCATGCCCCTGCTTTCTAGAAAGATCAGGGAGACAGCCAGGAGCAGCACCCTAAGGACATGGCAAAGATAGTTGCCTGGGCATTGAAGCCAAGCTCTGTGGGTCCTCCTCGCCTTGGGCACCTTGTCACCTCTCTGAGCCTGAGTTTCCTGCAGGTGAAATGAAGAGGGTAGACTATGTTTAATTGTGGGACCTTGAGGCTCATTAAACTTTTAACTAGAAAATGTCCATGTAGACCAAAGCAGGCTTTGCTTCCAATGTGGACAAACAAAGGCCCACTGTGTGGAGGGGTCAGGGGGTCGGTAGCAGTCCTGGGCATAGAGTGGAGGAGGGATTTTCTCCTGCAGAGGGCGCAGGCCCATGCCCAAGGGTCACATCAGGCAGGTTCCATGGCCCCAGCCACTCTGATGTTGTTGGAGGTAAGCCCTCGATGTCACAGCCTGGGTCTGGATGTCACAGCCTGGGTCACTGCCTTGGGTGAGGAGAACGATGCTGGCAGTCAAGGAGCCCCTGCTCAGCAGCCAGAGGGGCACATGCTTCATTTCTTGATTTGCCAATTTGGCTATTAGTGTCCCAGCTCGGCCACTGAGTGCTGACACTGATCCCCCGATGTCCCCACAGAGCCACTGCTGCCACGACACAGGGTGGACACTGTTGCTCACCACACTTCTTGCTGGGGTTGGGATTGGGGAAGCACTGAGTCAGAACCATCAGTCACTGTGGCCCAAGGTAGCCAGCTTCCATGGGTGGGCTGTGAGGAGCAATGGAGAGCAGAGAAGACGGAACCCATGGGTGCCTTCTATAGCCAGGACTTTGTAGCCACCCTTCATCTGTCAACACAGTCCCCGAGCAGCTGCTGTGTGCTGCACTCTCCCTGGAATTCCAGTCTGCAGCCAACCAGGGGAGGCAGCCAACCAGGGGAGACACCCACCCTGACAAATTTCTTGCTCTAGCAGGAGAGGGGAGATGATGAACAACATACATTTAAACGTCCGTCGTGTATTTACACGGTGAAGATGGGCAGGAGAAAAGTCAAGCAGGGAAAGAGAACCAGTACACAGGGAAGTATCACTGGGAGGGGAGGCTCCGTGGAGACAGAAGGAGAAGTGGGTAGAGGCGGCCATGCTGCTGTGTCAGGGGTGCATCCTGGGCAGATGGGAGAGTGGAGACCAGGTCCCAAGACACACATGGAGCTGGCAGGGTAAAGGACCAGCAGGGAGACTCAGGGCTGGAGTAGCTGAAGCAGAGTCAGGCAGGGAAAGGTCACAGAGGATGAAGTGAGGGAGGGCATGGGGACTGTGGAGCATTGTGGTTCAACGTTAGAACTTCTGCATTCATTCCTAGTGAGACAGGAAATGCAGAGGTTCGACAGGCAAGGAAGGGCATGACCTGGTTTATGTTTTAACACTCTTCTGGCTGCTGGGCTGAAAATGGGTGGGGAGCAAGGGGCTGGCGCTGCACACGCCTAAGTGACAGAAATGCTTGCTCAGCCCAGGGCTGTAGAGGTGGGCCAGGGGAGGAGTCGCTGGGTTCGGGATACTGGTTAGGGGTACAGCGCTCAGGATATACTGAGGACTAGGATAGGGAGGGTGAGAGTCAGCACTGAGCAGTCACTCCACAGTCTTGACCCTGGACTGCTGGAAGGATGGAGCTGCCATTTACTGTGATAACAGGAGCAAGAAGCATAGGTTGCAAGAGGATATCAGGAGTTAGATTCCGAACAGAGCGAATTTCAGATGCCCGTCAGGCTCGCAAGTGAAGACGCTGCATAGGAATTAGATACAGTAGTCCGGAGTTCTGGATGTTGATCATGGCTAGATATGTAAATTGAGAAGCAGCAGCAAACTTAGGATTTTTAAAACCAAGAGACTGGCCGGGCACAGTGGCTTAAGCCTGTAATCCCAGCACTTTGGGAGGCCGAGGCAGGTGGATCACGAGGTCAAGAGATTGAGACCATCCTGGTCAACAAGGTGAAACCCCATCTCTACTAAAAATACAGAAAATTAGCTGGGCATGGTGGTGCACGCCTGTAATCCCAGCTACTCAGGAGGCTGAGGCAGGAGAATTGCCTGAACCCAGGAGGCGGAGGTTGCGGTGAGCTGAGATCGTGCCATTGCACTCCAGCCTGGGTAACAAGAGCGAAACTCCGTCTCAAAAAACAAAAACAAAAACAAAAACAAAAACAAAAAACCAAGAGACTTCAAGCATGGATAGAGAAAGAATGGTATCAAGGATAGAACCTGAGGCATATCAAGGTTTAAAGAAAACAGAGAAGGAACCCCTGCCAAGGAAACCGAATAGGAATCCAGGGAGGTGGGAGAAAAGACAGTGTGCGTTGTGAAGCCAAGTAAAAAGGATATTTCACAAAAAAGAAGGACCTGCCATGGGCAGTGCTTCTGGGGGTAAGAGGAACACTCAGAACTAACTCCTGGATATAACCTGGGGTCTATCACCTGTGACCTTGACCAGCAATCCCAGGAGCAGCAGGAACAAAGGAACAAAGTGATCTGAGTTACTTCAGAGCAAAACGAGGGCAGCTGCTGCAGAGAAAAGTGGAAAGAAAGGAAGGTCATTTTGTAACACAGAAAGAAATAATGACATGTTCATCTGCTGATGGAAATGACCCAATAGGGAGGGAGAAATTGATCTCGAAGGAGAGAGGGGAGAATGACCCAAGTGATGTCCTTGAGAAGCTGAGAAGGAATAGGATTTATCCTCAGTAAGAGGAGAGGAAGCGGAGGAGTCGGCACAGCTGGGGGAGGTGGGTGGATGGCGGGGAGGAAGCTTGCAGCGATTCTTTTCTGATCACTCTGATTTCCTCCATGAAACAGAAGAAGCAAAGAAATCAGCTGATATAAGATTGAAGGAAGAGTTGACGCAGTTTCAAGAGAGAGAGAGGAGAAGGTGTGAGACGGTGATCTGTATGTGTGACATGACAGCCAGGAATCCCTCAGGGCCCATTTGAGGTCAGTGGTCATAAATTTAATAGGAGTAGAGTCAGTGCAATGGTATTCTGTCCAGACTCTCGCTGCATAGGGGAAGGGGCAGCGTGGCCAGAGGACTGGGGCCTTGCCAAGGAAGTGAGATGCAGAGAGGAACAAGGGAGTTCAGTGTACTGGTTGTGAAGTATTATCCTTTCTTTAAGATAAGAAAATGAGTTAAGTTGCTTGACCAAGGTCACGGAGCTAGTGAGATACCTATTTGGGATTTAAAACTCAATCTAGCTGACTCGAAGGTCATTAATCTTTCTACTACTTGATAAGGAATTGCATTTTAGGCCAGGCACTGTGGCTCATGCCTGTAATCCCAGCACTTTGGGAGGCCGAAGCTGGGAGATCACTTGAGGCCAGGAGTTCAAAACAAGCCTGCTCAACACTGCAAGACCCCCATCTCTACAAAATTTAAAGAAAAAAAAAAATTAGCCAGGCATGGTGGCCCATGCCTGTCTGTAGTCCCAGCTGCTCTGGAGGCCGAGGCAGAGGATTGCTTAAGCTCAGGTGTTTGAAGCTGCAGTGAGCCATGATAGCACCACCGCACTCCTGCCTGGGCTACAGAGCAAGACTCTGTCTCAAAAAAAAAAAAAAAAAAAAAAAAAAAGCATTTGACATATAGCCATTATATCCTGCATCTGCCCTAGAGCTTCTGTGCCATTGTATCATGCATACCACTTTGAATCACTTTGTTTTTATCACTCACCATTAGTTTTTTCATTTTCCAGTGCTTTGCAGTGGTTTATTTTTAATAATTTATTATGGCATGACCTACATGTAGGAAAATCAGAGTTGAGAGGTATACAGCTCGATAAATATCACAAAGTGATAATTACTAAGGAGCTTCCTGTGTCTGGGAATTTATGTCTTGCATTGGTTTTAGAAAATTCTCAGCCATTTTTCAGTAACCAAAACAGCATAGACCAATGGAATAGAGAGCTCAGAAAAAAAAAGAGAAAGAAAGAAAGAAAAGAAAAAGCAGAAACAAACAAACAAACATAGAGCAATGGAACAGAGTAGAGAGCTCAGAAGAAAGAAAGAAAGAAAGAGAAAGAAAAGCAAGCAAGCAAGCAAGCAAGCAATGGAACAGAGTAGAGAGCTCAGAAGAAAGAAAGAAAGAGAAAGAAAGAAAGAAAGAGCAATGGAACAGAGTAGAGAGCTCAGAAGTAAGGCACACACCTACAGCCATCTGATCTGCAACCAGATTTACATAAACGGGCAATGGAGAAAGGACTCCCTATTCAATAAATGGTGCTGGAATAACAGGTTAGCCATATGCAGAAGAATGAAGCCAGAACCCTTCCTTACACCATGTACAAAAATTAACTCAAGATGGATTAAAGACTTAAATGTAAAACCTAAACCGTCAAAGCCCTGAAAGACAACCTAGGCAATACCATTCTGGATATAGGAACCGGCAAAGGTTGCATGATGAAGGCACCAAAAGCAATCGCAACAAAAGCAAAAATCGACAAATGAGATCTAATGACACTTAAGAGCTTCTGCACAGCAAAAGAAACTATCAAAAAAGTAAACAGACATCCTACAGGATAGGAGAAAATATTTGCAAACTAGGCACCTGACAAAAGTCTAATATCTAGCATCTCTAAGGAACTTAAAACAAATTTACATGAAAAAAAAACCACAGTAAAAAGTGGGCAAAGGACATAAACTGATACTTTTCAAAAGAAGACATATGTGAGACTAACAAGCATATGAAAAAAAAAAAGCTCAACATCACTGATCATTACAGAAATGCACATCAAAACCACAGAGAGATAATTATCTCCTATCGGTCAGAATGGTTATTATTAAAAAGTCAAAAAATAAATGCTGGTGAAGTTGTGGAGCAAAAGGAATGCTTACACACTGTTGGTGGGAGTGTAAATTATTCAACTATTGGGAAAAGCAGTTTGGTGATTCCTTAGAGCTAAAAACAGAACTGATATTTGACCCAGCAATCCCATTACTGGGTATATACTCAAAGGAATACAAATAGTTCCCGTAAAGACACATGCACGCATATGTTCACTGCAGCACTATTCAACAGAGCAAAGACATGGAAGCAACCAAAATGCCCATCAATGGCAGACTGGATAAAGAAAATGTGGTGTGCATACATCATGGAATAAATACTATTCAGGCATAAAATGGAACAAGATCGTATCATTTGCAGGAACATGGTTGCAGCTGGAGGCCGTTATCTTTAGCAAACTAATGCAGGAACAGAAAACCAAATATTGGCTGTTCTGACTTATAAATGGGTGATAAATGATAAGAACTCATGAACACAAATAAGGAAGCAACACACACTGGAGCTTACCGAAGAGTGGAGGGTGGGAGGAGGGAGAGGATCAGGAAAAATAACTCTTGGAGGGTGGGAGGAGGGAGAGGATCAGGAAAAATAACTCTTGGAGGGTGGGAGGAGGGAGAGGATCAGGAAAGATAACTCTTGGAGGGTGGGAGGAGGGAGAGGATCAGGAAAGATAACTCTTGGAGGGTGGGAGGAGGGAGAGGATCAGGAAAAATAACTCTTGGAGGGTGGGAGGAGGGAGAGAATCAGGAAAGATAACTCTTGGAGGGTGGGAGGAGGGAGAGGATCAGGAAAAATAACTCTTGGAGGGTGGGAGGAGGGAGAGGATCAGGAAAGATAACTCTTGGAGGGTGGGAGGAGGGAGAGGATCAGGAAAGATAACTCTTGGAGGGTGGGAGGAGGGAGAGGATCAGGAAAAATAACTCTTGGGTACGAGGCTTAGTGCCTTGGTGGTGAAATACTCTGTACAACAAACCCCACAAAACGAGTTTACCTCTGTAACAAACCTGAACCCCTGAACCTAAAATAAAAGTTTTAAAAATGAAATAAAATAAACATGGGTAAATATTTTTTTAAAAAGAAAATCCTCAACCATTATCTCTTTTAAGACTGTCATTGACTCTGTTTTCTCAGCTATGGGAACATTAATTCTATGAATGTTAGACCTTTCATTTCTATCAATATTCCTCTTTATTCTTTGCCACATTTTTTTCTTTCTTTCTTTCTTGAGAGGGAAAGGAAAAAAGAGGAGTGAAGGAGAGGAAGAAAGAGGAAGAAAAAGAGGGAGAGAGAAGGGAAATGTTGCTTTATTCTAAAAATGGGTATTAATAATGGCCGATCAATATTTCATTTAAACCTATGAGTAGGTGTGATGTGGTATTGACAAGAATGTATATTTTGTATATTTACAGTGGAGAGCTCTATAAATATTTATTAAGTTTACTTGTTCCAGATCTGAGTTTGAGGTCCTGGATATCCTTATTAATTTTCTGTCTCATTGAGTCTAAGTCTCTATGTATCTGGGTGTTAGGATCATTAGCTCTTGTTGTTGCACTGATCCTTTTACCACTGTATCTTTGTTGCTTTAAAATCTATTTTATCAGATGCGAGAATTGCAACTCCTGCTTTTTTTTATTTATTTATTTATTTATTTATTTATTTATTTATTTATTTATTTATTTATTTTTGCTCTCCATTTAGTTGGCTAATTTTTCTCCATCCCTTTATTTTGAGTCTTTGTGTATCCTTGCATGTGAAATGAGTCTGAATGTAACATGCCATTGGGTTTTGGCTGTATCTTTTGATTGGGGGATTTAGTCTTTTAAATTTAGGATTACTGCCATTTGATGTTAACTGGCTGTTTTATCCATTCATTGATGTAAATTCTTCTTTATGTTGATGCTCTTTACTTTTTGGTATATTTTTAGAAAGGCTACTACTGGTTGTTTCTTTCTACGTGTAATGCTTCTTTCAGAAGCTCTTGTAAAGCAGGCCTGGTGGTAATAAAATCTCTGAGTACTTGCTTGTTCATAAAAGATTTTATTTTTCCTTCAGTTGTGAAGCTTAGTTTGGCTGGATATGAAATTCTGGGCTGAAAGTTCTGTTCTTTAAGGATGTTAAATATTGGCCCCCACTCTCTTCTGGCTTGTAGGGTTTCTGCTGAGAGACCTGCTGTAAGTCTGTTAGGCTTCCCTTTGTGGGTAACCTGATCTTTCTCTCTGGCTGCCCTTAGTATTTTCTCCTTCATTTCAACCCTGGTGAATCTAACGATTACGTACCTATGGGTTGCTCTTCTTGAGGAATATCTTTGTGGTGTTCTCTGTATTACCTGGGGTTGAATATTGTCCTGCTTTGCTAGGTTGGGAAAATTTTCCTGAATAATATCCTGAAGAATATTTTCCAGCTTGGATTCATTCTCTCTGTCGCATTCAGCTACCCTATCAGACGTAAACTAGGTCTCTTCACATAGTCCCATATTTCTTTGAGACTTTGCTCATTCCTTTTTATCCTTTTTTCTCTAATCTTGTTTTCTCATTTTATTTCATTAAGTTGGTCTTCAACCTCTGATATCCTTTCTTCTGCTTCATCAATTCGAGTGTTTAAACCTGTGCATACTTCTCAGAGTTCCCATATTGTATCCTTCAGTTCCATTAATTCACTTATATTCCTCTCTAAATTGTCTGTTCTCATTAGGATTTCGTCAAACCTTTTTTCAAAGTTCTTAGTTTCTTTACATTGGGATACAACATGTTCTTTTAACTCACAGAAGTTTCTTATTATCCATCTTCTGAAGACTGATTCTGTTAATGGGATGCACTCATTCACCATCAGGCCTTGTTCCCTTGTTGATGAGGAACTGTGATCCTCTGTAGAGGGAGAGTATTCTCTGATTTTGAGCATTCTCAGCCTTTTTACACTGGTTTCTTCCCATCATTGTAAATTTATCCAGCTGTTGTCTCTGTAATTACCAACTTTCAAAGTAGGTCTCTGAGTGGACGTCCAAGCTTTTAATTCCCAGGGCCGAAATATGAGCAACCCACTGCGCCGGCCAAAACAGCGGCATTGAGACTGATGGTGCTTTTCTGCCTGGGAATCTACAGTCTGGCTTCCTTCTTGAGTCTGTAATAGGTGACTCTGCCTTCCCGGAGCTCCAAACGTTGGTCAGAAGGGGAACCAGTCCTGTTTACTCTGCACCAAGAGCTGCCCTGCCGAGGTGCCGGCAAAACCACTGCGCCGGCCACAAGAGTCACGCTGGCGACCCGTGTGGCTCCTCCACTGGGAATCTTCTGCTCCATGAGTGACCAAAATTTGTCTGAAAGTGTGGCATTCTCTCGTTCTCTGTGCTTTCACTGGGAGCTGCGATCCCGAGATGTTAGCAATCAGCCACCTTGGATCATTCCTCCCACATTTTTCATCATTCATTTTTTCTAGTATTTATTCTTTTTATTTTCTTTTACCTATTCTCTGGTTCTCTGGTGAAATTCTTCAACTTGACTTTTAATTCTTGAGCATATTAATCATAGTTACTTTAAAGTCTGTTTCTGATTATTTTGAAATCAGAATTTCCTGTGCTTCTCTTCCTATTGTCTAGCATTTTCTCTTTGACTCTGGTCTATCCTTAACCGTTTTATCTGTTATTTTAACTTTAGGACATCATGTATGGAAAATTAGAAATCATGCTGGTCAGTGCTATCATTCTCTAGAGAACACTTACTTTTGCTTCAGAAGGGCAGTCAGGGTAGGGATACATGACCTTAATCCAAAAGAGGACTGAGCTCATTCCCAGCCAGGCTTCAGTCTCTGTGGGGCCTGATTCATTTCTGGTTAACCCTTACTCTTACATGTTACTCTGCAAAATTTCCAACTGAAAGCATGGGGTATTTCTGAGGACCTCTTTTTCACAGTGGTCTCTGATATCTGATATTTGTCTTTCCAGGCCTGGGAGCCTGCTGAGAGCTCTTTTCAAATTTCAGACTTTGGTTACTACAAATGCCCTGAAGGAAAAAGTAGCACCTAATGTCAGGGTTTCTTCATTGCAGTCTCCTTTCCAGAATCTCGGTGTATTAGTTCGTCCTCACACTTATATGAAGAAATACCCAAGACTGAGCAATTTATAAAGGAAAGAGGTTTAATTGACTCTGGTTCTGCAGAGCTGGGGAGGCCTCCAGAAACTTACAATCATGGTGGAATGAGAAGCAAACACGTCCTTCTTCACATGGTGGCAGCAAGAAGTGCCAAGCAAAAGAAGGAAAAGCCCTTTTAAAACCATCAGATCTCATGAGATCTCACTCACTATCATGAGAACAGCATGAGAGTAACTGCCCCTATGATTAAATTACCTCCCACTGGGTCCCTCCCATGACATGTAGAGATTATAGGAACTACAATTCAAGGTGAGATTTGGGTGGGGACACAGAGCCAAACCATATCATTCCACCATGGACCCCTCCCAAATCTCATATCCTCACATTTTGAAACACAATCATGCCCTTTCAACAGCCCCCAAAGTCTTAATTTATTCCAGCATTAACCCTAAAGTCCAAGTCCAAAGTCTCATCTGAGACAAGGCAAGTCCCTTCCACCTATGAGCCTGTAAAACCAAAAACAAGTTAGTTACTTTCTAGATGCAACTGGGGTATAGGAATTAGGCAAATACATCCATTCGAAATGGGAGAACTTGGCGAAAACAAAGGGGCTATGGGCCCCATGCAAGTCTGAAATCCAGCGAGGCAGTCAAATCTTAAAGCTCCAAAATGAACTTCTTTGATTGATGTCACTTCCAGGGCATGCTGATGCAAGAGGTGGACTCCCACAACCTTGAGAAGCTGCAGCCCTGTGGCTTTTCAGGGTACACCCCTGCTCCTGGCTGCCTTCACAGGCTGGTGTTAAGCACCTGTGGCTTTTCCAGGTGCACGGTGCAAGCTGCCAGTGGATCTACCACTCTGGGGCCTGAAGGACAGTGGCCTTCTTCTCACAGCCTGACTTGCAGGACCTCAGTGGGGACTCTGAGTGGCAATTCCAACCCCACATCTCCCTTCTGCACCTCTCTATCAGAGGTTTTCCATGACGGCTCCAGCCTGCAGCAAACTTTTGCCTAGACATTCAGGCATTTCTATAGATTCTCTGAAATCTAGGCAGTGGTTCCCAAACCTCAATTCTTGACTTCTGTGCACCTGCAGGCTCAACAACACATGGAAGCTGCCAAGGCTTGAGGTTTGCACCCTCTGAAACCATGGCCTTAGCTGTACCTTGGTCTCTTTTAGCCATGACTGGAGCTGCTGGGATTCAGGGCGCCAAGTCCCTAGACTGCACACAGCAGAGGGACCATAGGTCCAGCCTGCAAAACCATTTTTTCCTCATAGGCCTCCAGGCCTATGATGGGAGGAGCTGCCACAAAGGTCCCTGACATGCCCTGAGGACATTTTCTCCAATGTCTTAGTGATTAACATTCAGTTCCTCATTTCTTATGCAAATTTCTGAAGCTGGCTTGAATTTCTCTTCAGAAAACTAGTTTTTCTATCACATAATCAGGCTGCAAATTTTCCAGACTTTTATGCTCTGCTTCCTCTTGAATGCTTTGCTGCTTAGAAATTTCTTATGCCATGTACCCTAGACCATCTATCTCAAGTTCAAAGTTTCACAGATCTCTAGGGCAGGGGCAAACTGCTGCCAGTCTCTTTGCTAAAATATAGCAACAGTCACCTTTACTCCAGTTCCCAACAAGTTCTTCATCTCCATCTCAGACCACCTAAGCCTGGGCTTCATTGTTGATATCACTATCAGCATTTTAGTCAAAGCCATTTAACAAATCTCTAAGAAGCTTCAAACTGTTCTTCTGAGCCCTCCAAATTGTTCTAACCTCTGTCTGTCACCCAGTTCCAAAGTCACGTCCACATTTTTGCATATCTTTACAGCAGCTCTCCAAGATCTCGGTACCAATTTGTTGTATTAGTATGTTCTCATGCTGCTGTGATAAAATATCAGAGACTCAGTAAATTATAAAGGAAAGAGGTTTAATTGACTTCAGTTCTGCAGAGCTGGGGAGGCCTCAGGAAACTTCCAACTATGCTAGAAGGGGAAACAAACGCATTCTTCTTCATATGGCCACAGCAAAATGGGGAAAGCTTCTGATAAAACCATCAGGTCTCATGAGAACCCACCCACTATCATGAGAACAGCATTAGGGTAACCACTCCCAGGATTAAAGTGCCTCCCATTAGGTCCCTGTCATGACACAGAGGGATTGTGGGAACTACAATTCAAGCTGAGATTTGGTTGGGAACACAGCACCAACTCATATCACTTGGCCTTTGAGTTCTTGCTTTCTTGGAAGTTCTCCAAAGTTTTGAACACATAAATAAGCTTTTTTTTTTCTTTACATTGTGTTCAGCTTTTCTAATTGTTCTTGGTAGGAAGACTGGTCCCATTAACAGAATTAGAAACCTCTTCTTACTTGCTTACAGCAATGTTGCAGAGATTCTCTTATGTGCTTCCAAAGCCCAGCAGTCTGGGCAGACACCTGGAAAGATGTAAGCAAAAGACTCATTTCACTGGGCAAATGGCAAATGACTTGGGGCAATGTGTCAGTCCTTTCTCTCAAGAATGTCACCTCTGCGTTAATCTCCTTAAAAACTTTTTTTTTGTTTTGAAATTTATGCCTTTTTCTGTCAGAGACAGCCTATAGAGTTTTTTGTTGTTTTTTTTTTGAGCTAGGAAATATCTCTCAGGATTCATCTACCAACACATTGTGTTCTTAGAAAATTTCCACCTCTCATGAAAGCTTGCCAGGTTACTTAATTATAAGTTTCCAAGCAGTGGTTGGGGCAGAATAAAGGGTTTCAAGATGTACAACCTAACCACAACATAATAATGTGTTTTCAGGTTAAAAAAAAAATTTTAATTTAAAAAGCAAAATGACAGATAAGAGAAATGTAATCAAGTCAATCTTACAGAGACTTATTTATAATCTACGTCCTCTGGAGATTCAGCTTGGAGCATGAGTAGGAGTTTAAACTTTGTTCAGAAGCCACCTGTGCATGCTCCCTCTGACCCCAGGCTGTACATGCACTCTGGACTCCATCAACGAGCCTGAGAGAGAAGGTTGGGTCTCAGAGAAGGGAGAAAGGGCAAGAAGGGGGAGCTCTTTGTAAAAAGTTGACAGTGAGGTTGAGGGACCAGCCTCTGTGTGAATGAACAGAGATGTGCTCGTAGATGGTGTGGACAAGGGCAGGAAGAAGCCAGTGAGCCCTCTGTATAGAGTATGTCAGCTGAATCACATTGGCTATCTCTTGGGTCACCTAAAAGCATGCTCTCTGAAGCAAATTTACCACTCCCATGCCATATTTAATCACTCGGCACTGTGTTGAGAAAGCTTCTGAGGCTGGATAAAGGTCCAGAGGAAGGGCACTGTGAGGAGTAGGATCAGCCACAGCCACAGTACAGGGCTCACATGTTTCCCACTTCTCTCCGTAGAGAAGACGTACAATCATCATTATTCCAGAATGTGCTAGGGCCTGTCAAAGTACATAGTTACTTTTTCACTTTTTCCCAAAACAACTTCATGATGTAGGTAAGACTGGTATTATAAATCCCATTTTACAGGTGAGAAAGTGGCGACAGGGAATGTAACAGGATTTGTCCACATCATCCACAGGTCCTCAGTGACCGTGTTTCAGGAAAGGTGTCCTGACCCAGACCCCTTGAGAGAGTTCTTGGATCTCAGGCAAGAAAGAACTCAGGGCAAGGCCACAGTGCAAAGTGAAAGCAAGTCTATCAGGAAAGTAATGTGGTGAAGGACACCTGCTCCAAAGAGAGAGTATGATGTCCTCAAAGTAAGGGGAGGAACACATCCATCCTAGGTACAGTGCTTTTGTATATATGGGGACATGTGCTCTGCTATAACTGTTTGTGATAAAGGATTTTCTTAATTACTATATTTTGAAGATTCAATAGCATTATTATCTTTAAAGCAAAATTAGGAATGCCTTTGTTCTCTAGATGTCCCGATATCACAGAATCATGTGAAACTCCCAAGTTTGGGTCTGTTTAGGAAACATTATTAAGCATCTAGAGGCTAGGAATGCCTGAGTCCTGAGAATGCGGCCAGCAGGTCTCAGTTTCATTTTCCCAGCCCTCACTCAAAATGGAGTTGCTCTGGTTCTAACACCTATGATAACCGCTGCTCCAATTCTTACTCAACTTTCCCATGATTGAAAGAAGGACGGCCGGGCGCAGTGGCTCAAGCCTGTAATCCCAGCACTTTGGGAGGCAGAGACAGGTGGATCACGAGGTCAAGAGATCGAGACCATCCTGGTCAACATGGTGAAACCCCATCTCTACTAAAGATACAAAAAAAAAAAAAAATGAGCTGGGCATGGTGGTGCGTGCCTGTAATCCCAGCTACTCAGGAGGCTGAGGCAGGAGAATTGCCTGAACCCAGGAGGCGGAGGTTGCGGTGAGCCGAGATCGCGCCATTGCACTCCATCCTGGGTAACAAAAGTGAAACTCCGTCTCAAAAAAAAGAAAGAAGGACAAGTCAGTGCCCAGTAATCAGAAATTATATTAAACAAATGAACTAGACAAAAATATTTATAGCATTGCTCTCAAAAAACACAGTGAAGTCTCCCATAGGAAATGATCCAGTCCACTCATGATAAAAAAAATTAAACATGTCATTCAGAATCTTTCATAAAACATAAGTCAAAGATAAAGTTATGAATGATTATGAATATAGACTAGACTAATTTACTGTAAGAAGTGGACTAACATAACTAACGTTGCAAGTGTATGATGAAATAAAAGATGCCTTCATGATTGAAAACTTCAGTTGTTAATCATTGTGCTTATTGCAAAAGAAGGCAGGAAAAGGGGAGTTTAATTCAGTTAAACAAACATTTACACGAGCCCTATAAGAAGTGTATAGAATATCATTTAAGCGTATTTCAGCTAGCATATAATGAGTTAGATAAGTGGACAAAAACTACAATCTAAGACAGGACATGATACGTGCTATTGTGAAGACTCAAAGAAAATATTGAAACTGCCTTTGCAAAATTCTAATGAGCAAGAAGGTTGTGACAATGGAGGAGATCTGATCTACTCAACTCCACTCCTGGCTTTAGCCTCGTCGCCCCACAAACTGCCTTTGATTATTCCTGGGCTAGTTTTGGGAGACATTTAGTTCATAGTTTAAATGATAATAGCCCTCCTTACCAAAATCAACTATCTTTGCAGAGCTAATGAGAGGTTGCCAGGCTAGAAGGAGCAGAGGAACCAGAACCTGCTAAGGTGTAGACAGAAACGATTGTCAGCCACATGCAACTTCCCTAACGGCTCCTGCAAATAACATCAGTATCCCAGAACCTAAGATTGGCCTGAGAGATCTTTTCAGAACCTAAGATATACCTTTTCACATGTCTGACACTCATGGCTCCACCTGGACCCACCAACCCCACTCCTGTGGCCTCATTCGGAAGCAATTCAGCCTGCAGAAGGGCAGCTTCCACCCCATATGATTTCATCTCTGCCCCCAACCAATCAGCAGCAAGTACCTGTTACCCGGCCACCCCCACCCCATCTTTCAAACTTCCTTTGAAAAACCCCTAAGCTAGGAGCTTTGAGGAGACTGATATGAGTAATAACAAAACTCCAGTCTCCGAAACAGCTGGCTCTTTGTGAATTACTCTTTCTCTTTGGTTTTCTGTTCCTTCATCTGCTTAGGATTATGGCCCCCTCTCTGATAAATTCACTCTGTCTAGGCAGTGGGCAAGGTGAACCAATTGGGCACTTACAATATCATGGGAGAACATGGCATCAAGAGATTTGGAAATAAACATTCTGAATAATTACTGAATGAGCATGAATTTCATTTCTAAAATTCTTATAATTTGCTTGCAAATTCAAAAAGGTGAAACAAAAGAGAAATATTTCTTTCAAAATTTCGTGTATTGACTGATCCTTTATATTATTTTTTTCCTGGAATCCTCAAATAGATACGAACAAACTATGTCTATAATATATTCAGGTCCATTTCCTAGACCCTTTCTGGGATTGTATAACAGGAGCATTCACCAGCAAAACAATTCATCTCAGGAACTGTGGCATGGATTTTAATTTCTGGTTATAAATCTTGAAATAGTAAGAAAAGAGAAAATGACTTCTATGAATAAATCACAGATACCAAGAATCTGATGCAAATTTATCCAACTTTAAATAGAAATATTTTCAGACTATCTGAGATGAACTGTTTTACTTGATATCTGTCCTGGAATCAAGGTCTTGTTTTTTCCAAAATTAAAATGTTTCTTTTCATTGTTCATTTCTTTTCTATTTTGTAACCTTTATTTAGGTCCTGGGGAACATGTACTGGTTTGTTATACAAGTAAATTATGTATCATAAGGGTTTGGCGTACATATGATTTCATCACCCAGGTACTAAGCCTAGTACCCAGAGGTAGTTTTTTGATCCTCTCCCTCCTCCTACCCTCCATGCTCAAGGAGGCCCTCATGTCTGTCGTTCCCTTCTTTGTGTCCATGTGGACTCTGTAAGGTGCTTTAGGCTGACTGACCGTGCCATAAACAGCATGGTAGCCTCTGTGATCTGCACATTCACCCCAGAGGAGCTCCTAGAAGGAATGATCAACCCCTGCAGCGCCTAACTAACCTGTGACATTCTTCTATTATTTCTTATTCCGGCTTCAATTGACAAGACCATTGGACTTTGTAACTGACCTTGTCAACCTCGTTACTCCAGACCCTAAGACCCCCTCCCAGCTTGCAAAAAAATGCCCTAAAACTGTAACTTCTATAACTTTTCACTGCCTACCACAAACCTATAAAACCAACTCCTATCCCTCTGCCCTGCACTGACTCTTTTCTGACTCAGCCCACTCGCACCCAGGTGAACAACAGCCTTATTGCTCACACAAAGCTTGTTTGGGGGGGGTCTCTTCATTCAGAGCGTGCATTTTAACAGACTCAGTGTTTACCTCCCGTTTATAAGTGAGAACACATGGTATTTGGTGTTCTGTTCCTGCATCTATTTAGGATTATGGTCTCCTGCCCCATGCTTGTTGCTGCAAAAAGGACAGGATCTCATTCTGTTTTATACCTGCATAGTATTCCATGGTGTATGTGTAACACATCTTCTTTATTCAGTCTACTGTTGCCAGGCATTCAGGTGGATTCCGTATCTTTGCTATTTCAAATAGTGCTGCAATGAACATGTGTGTGCACATGTCTCTGTGGTAGAATAATTTATATCCCTTTGGGTATTCAGCCGGTAATGAGATTGCTGGGTCGAACGGTGATTCTTCTTTAAGTTCCTTGAGAAATTGCCACCCTACATTCTGTGATGGCTGAACTAATTTACACTCCCACCAAGAGGGTATAAGTGTTTCCTTTTCACCAGTCAAAAAATAACAGAAGCTGGCGAGGTTGTGGAGGAAAGGAATGAAGATCTGAGTGTGCACTGCATCAAGCGTTTGACATTAAAGCCCCTTTGTGTTGTGAGTTCTCCTCTTACTGAGCACTTGGGCACCGGGCAGAGGAAACGAGACTTAGCTCCACGATGAATTTCTAAAGTTTCCTGCTCTATGGACACTTTGATTAGTGACATCTCCTCCACCCACCTGGGCCTTGGTGTTTAGGTCTTTGCAGGTAAAAGCCAAATTGAACATTACCCCTTTCCCAATGTGGTGCTTCTGATAAAATAGTCACAACTTCTGGCCGGGCGCAGTGGCTCACACCTGTAATTCCCAGCACTTTGAGAGGCCAAGGAGGGTAGATCATGAGGTCAAGAGATCAAAACCATCCTGGCCAACATGGTGAAATCCCATCTCTACTAAAAATACAAAAATTAGCTGTGCATGGTGGTGCAGCTGTAGCCCCAGCTACTTGGGAGGCTGAGGCAGGAGAATCACTTGAACCCACGGGGCAGAGGTTGCAGTGAGCAGAGACTGTGCCACTGCACTCCAGCCTGGTGACAGAGTGAGACTCTGTCTCAGAAAAAACAAGTCACAACTTCTTTAACACTCCTCCCTTCAAGGGACTGGGTCAGTGTCCCCTCCTCTTGAGGCAATCAAGCAGCACAGAGGGTGGAGGTGATGACACCCCGAGGCTCCTGAAGTGGGGCCGAGCATAGCCACACAGCCTCGTGTGGCCTCAAGGAGTGCTGGCTTTTGGAACGCTTCTTCGGGAGACCCAGCCCAGGTCACTTGGGATGCCATGTGCTCACACTTGCTTAGTCATAGGAGTGGAGGCTGGTACCAAGCCATCCCAGCGTAGGTACCACACATCTGAATGAAGAAGCTTCCAGATGGTTCCAGGGCCCAGTCTCATGCCACTATAGCCATTCATCTTTCGGAATGAGACCCCAGTGCTCCTGCTGTGCTCTGCATAATTTCCTGGCCCACATGGTTTTGGAGCCTAATAAGATGCTTGCTGCCGTACACCACTCAGGCTCAGGTCACTTCCTCAGCACGTGGTAACCACAACCCTCTACACCACTGTCGGCCACATCCCTCAACTTGTCCAGAGCCCCATCTCTCTGTCCATTTCCAGACAGACCCCTCAACCTCAAGGAAGCCCTTACACAAGTGTTCCATTTTACCAGTCACTCAATTTGACACAAATGTTTTTCTCATTATAGTATTTTGGTTTATTTACTGCCATTTTAAAGGTTATTTTACTCTTACAGGATATTTTGCTATTGGGGATATTTAGATGCTTTTCCATTTGGGGCAATTATGAATAATGCTATATGAATATATTTGTGCATGATTTTATCCTCGAGCTGGAGATTTGTTTTATAGGATAGATTTTTCAGAAGTTCAATTCCTGAGTTAAAGAGGATTAATGACTTCAGGCTCTTGAGGCATATTGCCAAATCCCTGTTCAAAAAGTTATAACAATTTATGGTGACACCAATAATACATGAGCCTGCCTGTATCACTCTACCCTCTCCAGCTAAACTGAAATATATAATTAAGAAAAATCCTGACTTGAAGTATAAATAGTTTTACTTATCTCACAAACTCAGTAGATGTGGAGAGACAAGAAGGGTGGCTGGAATAACAGGTGCATCATAGCACCAGATATAAGCACAGATGAATTATGCCTTAGAAGAAGACAGAAATCCAAAGGAATGGTGGTCAAGCCTGGGGGAGGGAAAGAGTGAGGCTGAGCAAAAGAGAGATGGAGCAATGATGGGAAAGGGAGACATAGAACCTGTGGCAAAGTCCACACACGTGAAGATGGGGAGGAGAGAGAGCCAAAAGCAGAGGAGAAACTCCAAGCACAAGCACTGATCTCAGAATTAGACCAGGGTATTGGAAAGACCAGATGGGAGTCATCAGGAAAGAGAAAAAAACAGGTCAGGCATGGCGGCTCATGCCTGTAATCCCAGCATTTTGGGAGGCCAAGGCAGGCAGATCACCTGAGGTCAGGAGTTTGAGACCAGCCTAGCCAACATGGTAAAACCCCATCTGTAGTAAAAGTACAAAAATTAGCTGTGCGTGGTGGCATGGGCCTGTAGTCCCAGCCACTCAGGAGGCTGAGACAGGACAATTGCTTGAACCCAGGAGGCAGAGGTTGCAGTAAGCCATTGCACTCCATGCTGGGCAAGAGTCAGAGTCACCCCACCCTGCTAAAAAAAGAAAATTTTAAAGAGAAGAAAGTGAGAAAAACAATCTTGACCAGTGGCATGATTATGATGGAATTCCACTTTTTTTCACCTGTGGTTCCCTCAGAGGATGGCTAAAGGTTAGAACACAAGCTTTAGATTGATAGCATTAGAAAAAAAAAATTACATTAAAAAAATCTGGAATGAGAGTGACTTTGGCCAGATTCAAATATCCTTACCATTATTTTCCAAAATAACTAACATTTCCACTTCTTTTTGGCAAATGTAGCTCCCCAAACTAAGAAATTTATGGGAATATTCAAAACAACATCATAAAGATCATTTTCCTTGAAATTCCCACTATTTAACGGCCAACATATTGTACTGTCCTATTCTTTTCCCCAGATGCCAAAGGCTCGTGATAAAAACATCTGGTTTATGTGAGCCTTGGTTTTGACAGTAGCACATTAATGTAAGTAAATATCTGCTTAAAAATGCATCACACGGCTGAAACTGATATCATCAGCCACTCGGTTTTTCCAAGAACAATACAGTATAAACCACCAATTAAGTCCAAAAACAGGGGGACCAGAGAATAACAGATAAAATAATTCTTTTCCTTCAGCCTGCCTTCTGCACTGGCATTGAGAATCTATGTCATTCAGGGTTCTTGAAGTTACTGGACTTGCAGAAAAAAATCTAATTTGCCCCCACCTCACATTCAAGTACTTGGCACATACATCTCACAATTTTATATTCTGCTTGGCCAGGAAATTGACACATTGAATGTTCTAAGTTTATAGAATAAGTAACATAGATATCTCAGGTGTGGTTTGTCCATTACCCAAACTCACTTCTATTTGTCTGCTCACTTCTATCGTGTGTGGTGATTTTCTATGTTATTCTACTTCATTAGTTCAAGGATCTGATAAAAAGCGATTCACTTCTCCACTTTCAAAACGCTGGCCCTGGGTGAATCCAGCCACTCATGAGGGTAGCCTGATGCGGAGAGAAGACACACAAATGCCACAGGAGGCTGTCTTAAACCAATGTCCTCCCAGGGCCACTGGCGCTCAGCCCACAGGGTCCACATCCCACCTCACCTCCTATGTCCCTGCTCCCCAGGATTCTGTGGAGAGCAGCCGGAGGGCCAGCTACGGACCTGCTGCCCGGGGCCATCACTTCCTTGCAACTATCATGTGCTCCTGTGTGAATTCTTCCTCCTTCAGTTCTCACTGTAAATCTAACCGAGTCACATGAAAAATACAACATTTCCTAAGATTTCAGAGGATCTGAGGACAATCTTCCCCATCGTCTTCTGAAGAATTCTCTTGTTTACACAGAGACTGCAAAGGAATAGAAAGTGACCTCCCATGTCCAGGTGCTGTGTTTTCCAGTATGCTTTCTTTCCTCAGAGACAAGCAGTCCCCATTTGGAAAGCTCTGCTTTCTGCTGAGGGCCTTTGAAAACAACTGAAAACACCACGGTGACTTTTAACACCATTTGGCTGCAACCACAGAAGGTGTTTGCCTGGTGCAAGGGTCATGGGCTGACGCCACAAGGGACCTAAGTAGTCCTAAGGAGATGTTTGCTCTAAAGAATGGGACATGTAATTAGGTAATTAGGTATGGAAGGGGGCAGTTCAAGCAGAGGACAGAACAGCAAAGTAAGGTTTAACTGGGCCCCCACTTGGAACAGAGCAGCCTTGCCCAGGCTTTGCTTTCTAGGGAGTGGAGGATGGGTTTCAAGCACTCCTGGGTCTGTCTCATGGGTTTGTTGTGAGAATTAAGCATAGAAGAGCCAACATTTACTGCCCATTTCCTGTATACTTGATATTGTGCTGTGCACATTTACATTCAGTATCTCCAATTCCTCATCCACCTGTGACGGTGGTTCTGTCCTTGTTTCACAGAAGAGGGGAGTGTGGCAGAGAGACTTGAAAGGGTTTCTCTTCAAGGTCAAATTATGGGTGAGCCCCTTAGGGGCTGCAGAGGTTTCATACTCAGGGACCTGGCCCCAGGACAACCTTCCTACCCTAACTATGACCCTGCACAATCCAACAGGTCACGAGAACAAGCTAGCGCAGGCAAGTGGTTAATAAACGGTAGCTTCCCTTGCTCTCCATCTGTGTTGACAATCCTGATCGAATATTGGAGTTTTAAATGTAAACACAATTTAGTAACATGTGATCATCCCTAAATGTATGTTGCTAGCTGCGGAGGGAATCTTTCCCCATGCCAGCACCTGTGAGCACTTTGCCACGTGTGCAATGGAGGCTAAGGAACGGCAAAATGAATGAACTATGGACCCAATACCACTCAGTTATTCCACAAGATCCCTAAACATGCCTAAGTGCTCATCCTAATAAACAGTTCTTCTTGGAAGCTGCTGTTGCTTCTGAAATTACTTGCAATATATTGATTTTATTCTAGTACTGAAACATTATTCAGTTTTATGATTTGGTTCTTTTTACCGACCCGTATTGTAGAAAACTTTCCGATCTCAGGAAAACAGATCGCAGTTAGGTTCGATGCTGTTCGAACTGAGCCGCGTCAGCCGGAGCTCCTCACGGTCTTTTTGTGTCCCCGCCTCAGCTCAGGGCCACGCATCTGGGGCCTCTCATGCATCTGTGCTGGGTGCTTTCCTTTCAGCCATAGAGAAGAGTATTATTGTTTATAAGAAGTTAGCCACGGTTTGCTATTCTCAGATAATTTGGAATTGTTATTGGAGAAACTGCCATTCAATATTTTATGTGGTTTTTAGAAAGTTCTTAGGCAAAAGCCCCATCCAGGTGATCCAGGAGATAGCCCACAGTCAAAGCAGCAGAGTCAATGAAGGAAGCGTGGAGGGTCTTCACCCAGAAGTGAGGGGCAGAGCACCTGCCTGGGTGCAGGGGGAAGGCAGACGGTGAGAGGAAAGCTGAAAAGAGGGGTGGGCCCGGGCTGTGTGGGGAAAGCTCAGTGCTTGTCCAAGAGAACGAGGAGAAGGGAATCCCTGGCTCTGGGATGTCTGCAAAATCCTAGGGGTGGAGCAGCAATGGTGTGCATAGAGGCCCCATACCCAGTGGCGGGTGTTCACAGGCGAGTTGGAGAGTGGGGGTGTCTTCCCCAAGGGCCCGGCCAAACAGGCAGCCCAGAGCAACAGGTAAAATCCAGGTGGTCATTTGCTTTGTAAAAACAGTGAAATAAACACACTCTGATAAGATCAGCAGAGGGCACGCATCCATAGCTAGCAGGAGGCTGCAGGCTTTCGTGGCATCAGCGCTGAGAGTAAGGGGTGTTCGGAGATGGATGGGACTTCCTGGCCCCATGGGGCCCCTCATCTCTCTGTGACTTTGAAAAGGAGGAAAGATGAAACAAGGAGAGAGGAAAAACAGGGACAAAGTGATGGAGGACAGAGGAAGGTGAGTTCGTCACAGTCCATAGCCGGACCATTAAATGTCCCTGAGAAGAACAGAAGAGCTGCTCCTCCTGCCCTCTTCCCCCTTAAGCCGCATTCTCATGTCCCACCTGTTCCTGAGCCTGCGTCCTGTCATAGTTTGGATGCGATTATTTTCACTCAACACCATGCATGGTCAACACACATTGAGGATGGCCGGCTGCAGCTGGACCCACATGGGGTTCTGCAAACGGTCACGAGCTTTCCTTAAAAGAAGGAGGACAGGGACCTTAGAAGAGGCCATGGTATGACTACTGAGAGGAATTTCTGATTTGAGGACACAGAAGCAAAGGGCTTAATAAATCCTGAGGGAATGGGAGGGGAGGAGTGGCCCGAGTGTGAGTGGGGCCACAAGCTTGGGCTTGTGTTGGGGTGAACTAAGCCCTCCTACCCCAGTTCACTCTGGGCTTCCAGTCACAACCTAGGAATCAATCTGAAAATGGCTTTGGAAACCTGACCTTCCCTCACTGCTGAGCTCACGCTGGAGTAATCAACGATATAATTGCCCTTGAAAAGAAAGAGGGTCCTTGTGATGAAAAAGCCCACAAACCCTGAGATGCAGAGAGATCGCAGTTTCAGTTTTGCAGCCAACTACTATTTTTCACCGAGGTAATAAAGAACAGGTACATCATGAAGAGTTATGTGATGAGCAAGGCAGCTCATTTTAGGGAATCTGGACTCACAAATATGAATGCCCCTGTCCCCAGATATGCCAGCTGAAAGGCACACTCATCAATCACTTCAGGAATGCGTCCTTTCAGATTAACGACCTTTCACACTGGGCCACCTGCTTCCTCCAATTCAGGAGGCTGCATGGGCGCAGAGGAAAGCAGAGGTGGTGTGTGCTAGTCATGGCTCTGCAGAGACACAGAGCCAGGAGGACGGATAGCTACATGGGTCACTGGCTCTGTGTCTCTGGAGAACCCTGACTAATACAATACAGATGATGGAAGCATGGATGGATGGATGGATAGATGGATGGATGGATGGATGGATGGATGGATGGATGGATGGATGGACAGACGAATGGACGGATAGATGGATAGATAGATGGATGAATAGATAGATAGAAGAGAGAAATTTTAATGAATTGTCTTAGATGTTTGTGGAGGTTGCCAAGTCTGAAATCCATAGGACAGGCATCAGAATCTGGAAATCTGGAAATTTAGGGAAGAGCTGATATTACCATCTTGAGTCCAAATTCCTCAGGGCAGCAGGCTGGAAATCCAAGTAGTTTCCATATTGCAGTCTTCAGGCGGAATTTTTTTTCCGTCTTCTTCTTTGGGAAAGCTCCTCTTTGCTCTTCAGGTCTTCCACTGGTTGGATGCAGCTCACCCACATCATTGAGTGTCATCTCTGTTATAGTGATCTGATTCCATGTTAATCACATCTGGACTAGGCCTTCACAGCAGCACCTACACTTTGTGTAGATGGTCTCTGATCAAACTACCATACACCAAAGCCCAGGCAAGTTGATACATAAAATTAATCATCCCAGCTGGCAAAGATTTTCTTCTTTCTAGAACTTCCACAAGGCAAGAACAGTGATCTTTCCCAGAAAGCAGCCAGTCCTCACCATCCATCAGCTGCTATCCTGGAACCAGCAGAGCTCCCAGCACGGGGAACTGCAGAGGGAAGATGGAGGGACAGACAGAGCTGGTGGTTCGTGTGCTGCTCTCAGATTCTGCCCTGTTGAGGAATCTCGGAGGACCACGGTGGTTTCTGCCATGCTCTCTTGGCCTCGGGAGTGACAAAATTATGCAAATGCACCCAAGGGAAACTTTAATTTTAGTGCAATTTACACACGGAAGTGCTCAGACCTCAAGTGTACCTTGATGCCTGTCAAGACGCAGCGCATCTTCCGCGTCCCAGAAAGGAACCTAATTCTCCTTCCCTTGAGTCCTCCACTGCAAAGCCCACACAGATCAGGTTTCTGTCACCCTCAGCCTCTCTTGCTTATTTCTACAAGTTTGCAGGGGTTAAATCACCGGGGTGTACACTTGGGTTTGCTGTACTCCTTGCAGCCTGTTATTCTTTGACTATTGCGTATTGGGGGGTGGTGTTTCATTCCTTTTTACTACCGAGTGTTGCTACCCAAGTGCATGAACAAGGCATAGTTTATCCATGTGTTGATTAGACAATCCAGATTTGACTATTATAAACATCTCTTTTGTAAAGGAACTTTTATGGATATATTGCATTTGTTTTGGACAAATACCTGGGAATGAAATCACTAAGTCATGGGATAGACGCATGTTATTCTAGGAGAGGACAGTTTGCTAAAGCAGCTGTACCATTGTCTGCCCCTGCCAGCAGCAGACAAGGCTCCACTCTCCTCCCAGCACTGGCTGTGGCCGGCCTTGTGCATTGCAGGTCCTCTAGGGCAGCATGAGGTCAGAGCTCCTCCAGCGTCTAATGTGTATTTTCTTGATGGTTAAGTTGAGCAGGTTTTCATGTGCTTATTCACCATTCACCACTTTTACGTCTTCTTTTGTGAACAGCCTGTTTGCCTTTTTCGCTTTTTAAATTGTGTTGTCTTATTATTATTCAGTTTCAGAAGTTCTTCGTGTACCGGGGTATAAATCCTCTTTCTTATGAATACATTCTCACAGTCTGTGACTTACCTTTTCATTTTGTTGATGATGTTTTGTGATGGAGATTTGGCTTTTTTGGACAAGGTCTCATTCTGTCACCCATGCTGGAGTTCAGTGGCACGATCTCAGCTCACTGCAACCTCTGCATTCTCGGCTCAACCAGTCCTCCCACCTCAATCTGCCAAGTAGCCGAGAGTACAGTTGCGACCCACATACCTGGCTAAATTTTGTATTTTTGCAATCCAACCACCTTTGCCTCCCAAAGTGCTAAGATTACAGGCATGAGCCACTGTGCCAGGCCGGACTTTTTTTTTTTTATCTTGATCAAGTATAATTAATTATCTTTTAAATTTTATCAGCATGTTTTTTATCTCCTAAAAAATCTTTCCTTGCCCCAAGATCACAGATACCGTCTGCGTTTTCAACTAGAAGTTTTCTGATTGGTTTAGCTTTTACATTTGGGTCCATGATTCATCTCAAATTGATTTTGTATTCAGTATATTAGTGATCAAGTTCTTTCTTTTAAATGGATCTCATATAAGGCACATTTTAAAATATGAATTACAAACTATTAATTCTAGTTGAGCCTTGAAAGATAGGGGGTTAAGGGCACCAACCCTCTAAACAGTCCGTAATCGTTTGACTCCCTCCAAATTTAGCTACTCATAGCCTGTTGACTGAAAGCCTTACCGATAACACAGCTAATTAAGACACGTTTTCTAGATCGTGTGTATTATATACTGCATTGATACAATAAGGCAACCTAGAAAAATGAAAATATTATTAAGAAACTCCCAAGGAAGAGAAAATGTATTTACTACTCATGAAGTGGAGGCAGATCATCACAAAGTTCTTCATCCTGGTTGTCTTTTGCTGAGTATGCTGGAGAGGAGGAGGACGAGGAGGAGGAAGAGAAGTTGTTCCGCTTGTCTCTCTTATCTCTCGGGGTGGCAGAGGCCAAGGAAAGTCTGCATGGCTCAAACCCATGCTGTTCAGGGGTCAATGGCAATAGCGTAGCAATATACACTTGCTTCCATTTGGCTAACACAGGTTTTCAAAAGTGGCTTTAGTACACCTGAGAGGTCAGAGGAACTCATGTAAATTCACCTCCTCCTCCTGCTTTTCCACTTCCTCTACATGGGACTACTTTGACTTACTAAGCACATGTATTTATCACTGTCGGTTTCTTTGCTGTCAAAATAGAAGTCTATTTTCATCCCCCGTGTGTGGTGCCACATGTGACAGACATTCTCCAGATGGTATTGCCTCCCTTGATATTTTTCTCTCTTTCCTTTTCTTAAATTATGAAATTTACCATTCATGGCTATATATGCACAGTTTAAAGAATAAGCATACTCTTCTTTCTCTCCCTCGTACACATATTTATAAGGTATTTTATATTTATACAATTATGTACCCTTTTTGGTGCTCTTCATTGCTTCGTACAGATTCAGATTCAGGGTTAAATCTGTTGTAATTTTTCTTCAGCCTGAGGCAATTATTGTAGTATTCCCTTTTTTTCCTTTTGAGACAGGATCTCCCTCTGCCACCCTGGCTGGAATGCAGTGGTGTGATCGTAACTCACTACAACCTCCACCTCCTGGGTTCAAGTGATTCTTGTGCCTCAGCCTCCTGAATAGCTGGAACTACAGCTACATGCCACCATGACCAGCTAATTTTGGTATTTTTTGCGAAGACACCATTTCACCATATTGGCCAGGCTGGTCTTGAATTCCTGACCTCAAGGGATCTGTCTGCCTTGGCCTCCCAAAGTGCTGAGATTATAGGCATGAGCCACTGCACCTAGCCAATTGTAGTATTTCTTGAAGAGAAGTTGCGATAGAGAGTTCTTAGCTTTTATCTCTTGAAAATTTATGTGTTTTCCATTCATTTTAAAATTAATATTTTTGAGATGATAGTAGATTCACATACAATTGTAAGAAATGCAAAAGAGCTCCCATATATTTTTTGCTGGGTCTCCTCTAATAATGGCATCTGACAAAATTATAGTACAGTATCATAATCAGGTACAGACATTGATATAGTCAAGACATAGAACCGTTCCATCACCTCAAGGATCTCTCATGTTGCTCTTTCTTAGAAACATGTAACTGTCTGCTCCCTACATCCATCCATGACCCCTGGTAACCACAAATGTGTCTTCTCTTTCTACAATTTTGTCATTTCAAAAATGAAATTATACAGTATTTAATATTTAGTGATTGGCTTATCTTCATTTCTGAGGGCTATTGCTGCAGGATGTGGAATTCTAGGCTGGTAGTTATTTGTACACGTGTGTGTGCATGCCTGCTTTCATGTATCCTTTCAGCACTTCGAGGAAATCTGTCTGTTGCTGGCCGCTATTAAGTCTGGTGAGTAGTCAGGGACTGCACGTATCTTTGTTCTCCTGTACACAATGTGCATCTTTTTTCTGGCACATTTTAAAAATCCACTCTTTAGTTTTGGTGGTTGGCAATTAGCTGTGATGTGCTTAGGTACTTTGTATTTCTCTTGACTGGTGTTTTCTCATTGTTTTAAACTTGTGGGTTTATGTCTTTCATCAATTTTAGACCATTCTCAGCAAATATCTTATTAAATATTTCTTCTTCTTCATTCTCTCTTCTCTTTCTTGGATCCTAATTATATGTATGTTGGGTCATTTGATATTGTCTCATAAAGAAAGACATCCTCACCTATTCTGTTTTTTTGTTGTTATTGTTTTATTTGCTATTTTTTAACTTTGTATTTAAGCTTGAATACTTTCTGATAACTTGTCCTCGGGTTCACTGATTATTTTCTCTGCTGAGTCACTGTATTATGAAACCCAGTGAAGTACTTACTTCTGATACTGCATTTCTCACATGTAGCACTTCTATACCATTCCCTTTCACAGCTTCCATATCTCTGGTCGTATTGCTATCTCTTCCTACATGTTGTACACGTTTCCCAAAATATTATTTACCACATTTTTAAAGCCCCTGTGAAATAATTTCAACATCTGGCCCATCTGTCTGTCTAGCTACTAACTATTCCATTCTTTATCATAAGACATGAGAACCGCGGAGCCCAAAGTGCACATGATTTCCCTTCTTGTGTCAGGAACTGGTTTCATGTCACTGAATAGACATATTTTACAGTTAAACTGTGTCTGAGCTATTTGGCAAGTTAAGCTTGCTTCAGTTCAATACTAGCTTCAAATATTTTGAAAGTGGGCTCAGGATTTTCCATTCTGCAGTATGTGGATTTCTGAGCACTAGCAAAATTCCCCCAATTTTTTCATGTCACCCAAATCACCAGTTTTTTCAAATCATGGGATATCTCTTTGATTTGCAACTCAAATGGTGGTCTGCACATTGTTGGAGGATGTACAAACCTCTCCAGTCCAGCCCAGACTTTTGATCCACATGGAGATCTTGCTTTGTCTGGAATGCCCTGAAGGAGTTTCTTTCATCTTTCCTGCCCCACTGTAGCTATTGTCAGTTGAAAGCCTGAGGTTTTTTGGTTTTTGTTTGTTAAGAGAGGAGGACTCTCTCTGGTCACTTGTGTATGTTTGGCTCTTGGGAACTGGAAATGGATGGTGCCTTGGGCTGATTTATCTCAGTTCTCATGCTCTGCTTCTCTCCCCCTTTGGCAAGTGTTGCCTTGGTCTGGGAGAAGGTGCCTTGGGCTTCAAGGGAATCTCCACGTCTCTATCTGGTCTCCACCGCAGGCTCTGGCATATTGTATTAGTCAGGGTTCTCCAGAGGGACAGAACCAATAGCATATATGTAAACATAAAAGGGTTTTTTTTTTTTTTTTTTTTTTTAGGGAGAATTGGCTCACAGGATCACAAAGCAAAGTCCCACAATAGGCTGTCTGCAAGCTGGGGAAGAGAGAAGCTGGTAGTGGCTCAGCCCAAGTCCTAAAGCCTTAAAACAAGGAAAGCCAACAGTGCAGCCTTCAGTCTGTGGATGAAGGTCTGAGAGTCCCCGCCAAACCACTGGTGCAAGTCCCAGAGTCCAAAGGCTGAAGAACCTGGAGTCTGGTGTCCAAGGGCAGGAGGAGTGGAAGGAAACAACCAGTCCGGGAAAAAAGAAGGAAATCAGAACACCCAGCAAGTCAGCTTATCCCACCTTCTTCCTCCTTTTTGGTTCCAGCCATGCTGGCAGCCAATTGATTGGTGCCCACCCACACTAAGGGAGGGGCTTCCTCTCCGAGTCCACTGACGCAAATACCAGTCTCCTCTGGCAACACCCTCACAGACATATCCAGAAATAATACTTTACCAGCCATCTAGGCATCCTTCAATCCGGTCCAGCTGACACCTAACATTAACCATCACACATGCTGTTCCTGAGCATTTGAGAAAAGCCTGTGGGGGAGACATACTCTCTTACTGAGCCTCAGAATTCAAATCTGTCAGTCATACATGCCATTGCACGTTTACTAAGGTTCATCCTAATTCATCCTCATCCCCATCTGTGGCAGATTTCTTTTTCTCTTGTGTCTATACCAAGAATGAGAATCTCTTCTATTCTCAAAAAAAGAAGAGAATTTAGGCCATTGGATATTTCATGAGGAGATTGGAATCAGCACACAGGTTTAGAGAATCTACTCAGTGCTTTTTACAAGTCCATATTTTCATTGATGTTAAGGTCACTTAGCCTGCCTGTTCCTCAGCTTTAGAAGCAAATATAATGATAATAATATCTGATTTTTAAGGATGTTCTCAGGAACATCTCTGTCTGTTCTGATAGTTTCTAGAATTTAATTCATGCAGTTTTTTCTTTTTTCCTTTTTTTTTTTTAGCTTCAGCTCTCTGGTTAGTTCAGAAAGACTATGATTTTGTGGCTTCTTACATCTTGCTTGGGTTATTGCATTAAAATAACAGTGTCATGTTATCTTCTACACTCTAAACATAAGAGAAATGTTCCAGGCCTCTTACCTGGGAGGCAGAGGTTACAGTGAACTGAGATTGCACCAGTGCACTCCAGCCTGGGCAAGAGTGAGACTCTGTCTCAAAAAAAAAAAAAAAAAAAAAAATATATATATATATATATATATATATACACACACACACACACACACACACAGACATATGTATCTTCTTTAAATTATTTTTGTATTAGTCTTTATTTTAGATACACACACACACACACAGACATATATATCTTCTTTAAATTATTTTTATATTAGTCTTTATTTTGGTCACTGTAAATGTTGATGTGAATGTGGATATGACTAAATTTAAAAGTAAATACATCATTCCTGCCAACTGACTTTTCTACCCAAATTAAATTTCAAACTGGTCCTAATAAATTTCTTAAAATGCTTAGCAATGATTTCTAATTTTAAATGAATCGATAGGTATACATATATACATATATATATATTTACATGACCACTAGAAATTGTGTTAACTATTCTTCGTGGATTTTGTGAGAAAATGTTTTGGTTGACTAAATCTGTGGACGCTTCAGACCTAAGAAGGGAAGTGTCTAATCAAATCTGGAATTATATAAAAAGGTTGGGAAATTATCTGGCATAAAATCAATGTAATAAGGGGGTGTAATCTTGAAATTCTTATTATGTTTTGTTCTTTTTTCTTGCAGAAAAAGAACCTCCTGTGTGGATGCATACAATATGGCAGTGAGCAGGTGCGAGGAGCCGGCGAAAAGGCAGGTTTCAGAGCACAGGAAGAAAGACCTGGTTTGCAGCTTCTGCCTGCCACTTACCAGCGCTTGCAGCATGGCTCTCATGCCACAGCCCGTGCATGGTGGAATCTGCACTGGGATGGCTGCTCTGAGCACTGTGCCTGGTGCCCAGGTCCACAAGCAGCCAGAAACATACAGTGCTGTTGGTTTCCCCATACAAATCTGCCTCTTGTGGTCACTTTCCAGGTCCTGCTCTACCAGCCTAAGGTAACCATCATCTTTCTTCTTCCAAAAGATGATAGAACTGGCTAGAAACCAAGTCGGATCTTTCTGCCACATTTTGTTGTTTCTTTCCCCAGTTTAAGATGGTGAGACCACAGGGTCTGGGAGATAAAAACACATTTTATCTTAGGCCATTGGATACTTCATGAAGATATTGGAATCAGCACACAGGTTTAGAGAATCTACTCAGTGCTTTTTACAAGTCCATATTTTCATTGATGTTAAGTTCACTTAGCCTGCCTGTGCCTTAGCTTTAGAAGCAAATATAATGATAACAATAACTGATTTTCAAGCATGTTCTAAGGAAGACAGAGATAAAATATTCCTTGGTTTAAAAGAAAAACTAAGCTAGTTGGTTCTGAAAAACTCTTTATCAAGCAAAGATTTTTTAAATGCCTAATTAGTTAAAATTAGTGACATGGCATTACTTCAATAATTAACAAATAATATTGTAATATTTATGTTTAAACTTGAAAACGTCAGGTAAATCCCTGCCTATTACATTCCTCCATAAAACAGAAACAAAAATAAAAGATAAAGGCAAAAGAAAGCAATTAAAATTATTCCATCCCAATAGTGAAAGACAGCTAATTCTATAAGCTAACAAACCACTGGAACTTTGCCAGAATAACAAAATGAAGTGTGGTTTTGTTAATGCAAATAAATGTCTTTTTTCTGTTTTTGTTTTGTTTTGTTTTGTTTTGAGACAGAGTCTTGCTCTGTTGCCCAGGCTGGAGTGCAGTGGTGTGATTTTGGCTCACTGCAAACTCTGCCTCCCAGGTTGAAGCAATTCTCTTGCCTCAGCCTCCTGAGTAGCTGAGATTACAGGCATGCACCACCATGCCTGGCTAACTTTTTGTATTTTTAGTAGAGATGGAGTTTCACCATGTTGGGCTGGTCTCAAACTCCTAGCCTCAGGTGATCCACCTGCCTCAGCCTCCCAAAGCGCTGGGATTACAGGAGTGAGCCACCACACCTGGCCCAAGAAATGTCTTTTGGGCAGAAATGTCTTGTGAGGTCAAATTCTCATTATCTGAATGGGCATTTCTCGGGGGCACTGTATTTTCTATAGAAAAAAACGTTTAAGCCCTATCAAAAATTTGGGGGTGACTCTTATAAAAATATGATTTATGGTACACTTGTCTTGTTTCACCATTGCTACACCAAGACAAAAGACAGGCATGAGGGGTGCGAGGAGACCCACGAAGTCGGGAAAAAATATAGGTGCTCCCTGTTCCACCTCAATCGGAGAGACATGCAAGTATTCCTAGCCCTTTCAGCTACAACAATTCCAGGTAAGTGATATTGTGATTATTTTTTAAGGAAGTGTCTAATTTCTCAACGGTGTCTGTAAAGCTCTTATTGGAAGTCCCCTCTCAAAAACTTTAGAAGTGTTGCCCGCCACTGGCTGATGCAGCCTTTGCTTCTGTGGAAATGTCCCCTTTAAAATATACACGAGGAACATGCTTGGAAAAGGATGGCATTGGACGGATTTGAAATTCACCTTTTGTTTCTTTTCTTTCCTAAGCCTGTGCTTGGTGTGCAGAAGGAGGGTTTCCGTATGAAAGAACCCTTCTGAGAGCCAGGGTTCATGACAAAAGTGCAGAGCTCCCCCTGCTGGGAAGAGCAGGCAGCTGCAGGCCTCCCATGTGGCGCACAGCCAGGGAACCGAATCAACATTACTTCCCAGCAGAAACGCTTGTAGGGGATTAGTAATAATAGTAACCAAAAAATCAACTTGGGGAGCCAGGCATAGCACGTTTTTTTTGTTTGTTTGTTTTGTTGTTTAGTTTTAAGATTTCTGTCTCCCTGAGTCCTTTCTCTCTGCTCGCTCAGCCATATTGTGGAATTTAATGGAAAGAATTGTCAGGTGAAAGACAAAATAAAGCTCAACCAGTGAATAAAAAACAAACCATTCACAATTCCATGCCTCTTAAGTGCGTTACAAAATAGGTGTGTAAAGCTAAAGAAAGCCAGAAAAAAAGCAAAGTAAGCTTAGAGTTCCTAGAATTACATTCATCTTACTTCAGTTTTTCCAATGCCAGTGCATCTATTAAGAAATTAACATGCTAAAAAAAAAAAGAAGAAAAATATATAGAAATTAACATGCTGCATTTCGAAATTGCATCAAAATCCAGAAAACTTACTTTCTCATCACTAAGCAAGTTTAACAAACACAGAGATGCATTTAAAATATTATTCCAGATGACTGCCAATGTGATAGGGGTTGAATTTCTGTCCCTTAAAAAGTACAAAATAGAAAAGGTCAGGGGAGAGTACTTTAAAAATTCTATTTTCTGCTCCACTGCAGATTTAACAAACATGCAAATAAAGGATGGCGCTCAGTTACAGAAATTCAGAACGAAACTTGTGAGAACCCTCTGCTTATACCGTAAGTGACAATTTTCCTCCTTCCATGAAGGAGCAGCAACCATATGCAGATGGCTCTCCAGGACAACACAACACTTTCCCGTTTCTCAAGCAGGAAGAATAAGTATATATTTGGCATTCTGGAGAATGACCTTTAGGAGAGGCTCATTGTGTTTCATAAAGCACTTCTACATTTTAAGGCAGGGACAGGGTCCTATTTGGTTTTCTCCTCCTTGGAGAACACATACCTCCTGGAAGCCAGTGACACTGCTCTAAAGAGCATTGCTGCTGCCACAGCATGGTGAGCTCAATTCTGCATTTACAGATGGGCTTCTACACCAACAAGGCGCTCGATTAAGTAAACATCCTACAATTTGTAGGTTCTTCCCGCCTGGTAGACCATTTGACCTTCTTCCCAGGATCCCAGGGGTGATTTGAAAGCAGAAGCTTGAGATAAAAAGTATGAACAGCTTCTGAAGACTAACAGGAGCGTTCTGGAATGGCTGGGGTGGCTCAAGATCCTGTAGCCTTTCCCATCCACCTTTCTTAGGTCTGGGGCAGCTGTAAGGCTGACAGAGGACTTCATTTAGCAGAAGACATTCCCGTAGGCTAAATGCCTTTTAATAAAGGACTCTATCATCTTCCTCCAGAGATTCGTTCTTTCCCACAAAAGCAGTGGTCTAAATAATACAGGGATACAGGGCAGAAAGGGCTTTCCTCCCACCGCAGCACACTTTCACGTGCACAGCCAACTCTTTCTGCGCAGGGGGTGCGCAAGGCTCTCCTTTGTGGATGTCCTCAGATCTGGGTTGTCCAAACATTAGCAAACCTGACTGTGGTTTTCTGTTAATATAGAGAGAGTCTTGGATTATCTGAGAGTGGTCAGGATGGGAGCAGATTCCTCAGCAGTTGGGGCGGGCAGAGCACTGAGCATGTACAAACAAACACACGTAGTCACTCTGCAATCCTCTTCAGTATAGGGTAGGGCACAGCAGGATGCGAAGACACGGAGGCCACATGCTTTAGCCTTTGAACTCCAACCCCCGAAACATTTCTAGATGTTGCTTTCTTACAAAACTGTTGCAGCATTCTAAATGTGATTATTATTCAAAAGTCAACATGTTTACTTCATTTAAGGTTTGGCTACATTTTTTTCAAGGACAGTTTTAACAATCTCGCTGGTGTTGGCTTGGACTCGGGGATCCTGGCACACGCGTCCAGCAAATGTGGGGTTCCAGCACAGCCGCCATGGGGAAGCCGGGGCACAGGGGCCTCAGACCGGACAGCCCGGTGCGCCGCAGCGAGCGAGGAGGCGCGTCCCTAGAGGAAGCCTGCATCCCGAATCCTAAATCCCGCGCCAGGGAGCCTCCCCGCGGCCTTCCCAGCAGCTTCGCTTCCGAGGGTCACAAGTTTCTCCAAGTAATCTGAAGCCCACGGGGGCCCCGACCCTTCCATCCCAAGGAACAGCTTCCCCAGTGCAAGCGCAGGCACAGGGCCCGAGTATGCACTGGCAGGAAGAAGCACCTGGGAGGGCAGAAGGAGGCACCGCAAGTTTTATCCACCTCTGCGCGACTGCAAGGGACCAACGCGCTAGGAGTGCTGCGCCGCGAGTTCCAGTTAGGCACGGGCGGGCGGGGTTGCGGGGCGGGGCCTGGGGCGCGGGGTGGGGCCTGAGGCTGCGGGGTGGAGCCTCCGAGGCCAGGATTGCAGGCAGATGCGGTGCTGCGGAGGCGGAGGCGGGGCTGCGGGGGCGAAGCTGCAGAGGCGGAGGCGGGGCTGGGGGGGGCGGTCACTGCAGAGACGCAGGCCGGGTCGCCGGGCCTCAGGGCCTCAGGCTAGGGGCGGGACCACGAAGGCGACGTCCCCAGCCCTGAGACCCCCACCTGCGCAGGCATCTCAGCGAGGGCAGTCAAAGACCGGCCAGTCAGTGCAGTCCTTGGAGAAAAGGGCCTGGGCCCCAGGGAGAGGACATTCCAGTGTCGACCCGTTTCAGTGTTTAATGTGCTACATGCACACAATAATACACAGGTAACAGGAGATGGTTAAAGAATAGTACATACTGCATTACAAGTGAAACTACTAAAAAGCATATAACAAAAATAAACACAGAAAAACAGTACCTAGGAGGGTGAGTTTATGGCTGTGGAAGGTGTAACAGTCCAGGGCATACATTCTCAGCTCCTAGCCTTCCCTTATGAGCTTGTATTTCAGTTGTGTATTCGTAATTTAGGGTGAGATTATCTCAGCAGCAATTGATGACTGTTAAGGGGAAAGTAATATTCTTAAATACTATGGGAAAATTTCAAAACAAAACCCGTTAGGGATTAGATTCCGTTTGTGGTGGAAGGCAGTAAACAGCTTACCTTCTCCTCTTTCCAAATTTCCATAGAAATGGATCAAGAGGTGGGACAGTGGGGAAAGCCATCTAGACACCAGAGCTGTGACCCTCTAAAGACAGAAAGCAGCTGAGAAGGCAGAGGCCGCTGGGGGCGGGGCGGGGCAGGCCTCAAGGGCAGAAAAGAGCAGGCTGCAATGCTCGGGGTACTTACCGGCCGTGTCTCCCCCAACTGCTGGGGGCATCCATGTCACCTGGAGGCACCCCCAGAGTTTCAAACTCAGGAGTTATGGGTGAAGCTCTATAATCTCCACTCCTAAGAACCCATGTGCGATATAGCCTCCCCACTCTTCTCCCCACTGCAGACAGACCCCATGGAAGCTGCAATTAGAGGATGAGGGCTGGGCCCAATATGAATGCTGGCACTTTGATACCCTGATGAGGCACATCTGTGCGCTTTTAGGAGGCGTGGTGGCCTGAGCCAGGGCATTCCAAGGTACTAACGTCCTTTGCAAAAACACAAAGTTCATAAAAGCAAGCAAAAGCATTCATTTTCATAAAACTGAATTCTATCAGTTTTATGGCTCTTCACTCACAGTTCCGTTTTTGCCTCTACTAATCAGAACTTAACTGTGTTAAACAAATTGACTGCAATACAGTGAGGGCTCTGTAATTCCTCAAAATTCCCCTTAGAGGGGCAAGAAAGTGAACTTGTTTGTTTCACAATTATACACTCTGAATTTTTTTGAGAAAGCGTCAGGCAGATGGAATCAAGCAAGAGAGGAAAGCATTTACAAGTTTATAGACCTGACTTTTTCAACTTTCTTCTAAATTTTTAAAGCACCCCTCCTTGAAACAGTGTTGCATTCGTAGTGAGGCCAGTTGATTAGATTCTTTGTAAGATGGTTCTACACAAGATGACGTGTCAGGAATGTTTGAAAAAAGTAACGTTCAGTGTGGGCAGGGTGACTTGATTGACAAGCTTCTTTGACACCAATTCATCAGGTGCCAGTGACACAACCTACCCATTCACTTCACTGCCACCACCAGTTACTCACCTGACACTTCTTTTTCTTTTTGGTTTTGTTTTGTTGTTATTTGTGCTGTTTTTTGGTCAAACCACTTAAGTATTTGCTTTTTAATTTTTTTTTTTTTGAAATATACTCTTAAATCATGAATTTTACATGTTATTCTATCCACATGTTTTCCCCATATACTTCTTGATAATGTACCTAGGAAGTACAAGGAACAAACATGAATGGAAATGTTTCCCTGATAGGCTCTCAGAACGCAAAATTCTGCACCCAGACGGCCTCTCCAGTTAGGAAGGTTCCCTCCCTTCTGGATGGCTTGTTCACGGGTGAGTTTACAGCGCCCTCTAATGGCTACAGTGCGGTTCTTTCCAGGCCGAGGTATGAATTTATTTCTATTTCATGTTCCTTAAAAATTAAACTTGCTGAGGGATACTGTCAATCCCATCTTAAGAAACAAATTAAACAATGCAACCAAGTAGTTGCTCTGTGGAAAATGACACTCCGAAGTAGGTAATCATCTTGAGCTCTGCACTGAAAGGCTTATCAAGCTGCAGGGGAACCAGCTTGAGCCACCAAGCACCAGCGTGGTCGAAAGCCTCACCCAACTCCAGGATGAGGTGTTCATTTATTTTTGTGTTTACAGTTTTCTTTTTCTTTTTTTTTTTTTTTTTTTTTTGGTTTAAGTAATAAAACCTTACAACAATGTTCTGGTTGTGTACCAGAAATTAATAACAGCTTAAAACCGTTCCAGACTCTGGGGTTAACAGTACCATGGGCAACGTCAAGCCTATCATCAGTTACTATGGAGTGGATGCTGCCAAGTAAACTCAAGAGTTAGCGCTGGTGCTAATCAACAGCGGCGCGCCTCTTCTCCACTAATAAAAACACAGATGCCTGCTGAGGTCTACCACGTCTGAACCGCCTGACAAATCCACTCACTGAGCACAATTTCCACAGACTCAGCCTACCACGCCCTGTGGTATGTCTCTCTTCCATACTTCCCACTCACTGTGCAACACATTCCAAGCCCATCACTATTTGGGAGATGCTCACCAAGGTCACTGCCACCCAGAGACACTCACCTCACCTAACCTTGCAGTTTCCGGCCACATAGGTAGCCAAGTGCCTGGATGGGGAATGATTGCCAAGGTTACTCCCACACCACCTCCTGCCCTGCCTTTCGTCTTCTCCCTCTCCCACCGCCTTTCAAATTATAGGAGGTACTGAGGGGAAGTTATTTTTCTCCCCAGGTGAAAGCAGAAACACACACAGCTTTAAGTAGTCTCTATATGCTATCAACTTCCAAAGCTCTGCCACATCCCTTCTATAGAATTTTTCCTGTAAAGTATCCCCGCCATCTTTAAAGAGGCCCCACTTGGAGGCCTCATGGTTCCCATGTTCCAAAGGGAAAGCTCAAGAGTTTCGAATCCTACCACCTGTAATTCCTAAACCTGTGCACCTGTCCCCAACCTCAGGTGCTCAACTTAGTACCCTGCGAGTCTTCCTTGATTCTTCCCTGCCACTTCATGAACACAGCATCGATTTTACCCCGACAGATGTGAAGTCCATCTGCTCTTAATCATCTGCACCCTCACCGCCATCAATCAGCTCCCAGCTCCACCTGCTGCAGTCGCCTCCATACAGGTCTCTCCAATCCACTTCTTGCCCTTCTTACATCCCCTTTCCTCATAACAGCCCTGGGGAACTATCTATGTGACATCTCTGCTCAAATCTCCCTGGAGCCTCGACTGCCACTCAGCATCAAAGTGCTCCCAGCTGTCCTGAGTGGCTCGCAGTTTCTTATGTAACCTGATCTCAGCACTCAAAGCATTGTTGCCTTGCAGGGCTGCACTCCCCAGTCTGGCCGGGACATTCCTCCTGCCTGCTTTCAAGACTAGGTCCCTCGATCCAGGTCCTTGTAATGTTACCTCCTCAAAGACCACCACTGACCAACACATGGAAAGAGGTGTCTACTCTGCTACTCTATATGCAAATCTCCATGTTTTCCTTGTTGCTATTTCTCCTATTTATGATTGTTGTATTTACCGGGTGATTACTTGTTTAGGATTCTCCTCTACCCAAATACCATGTGACTGGGTCCTCCCACCAAGAGAGAATATGCTCAATATATTGGTAGTAAGAATGCCTCTATCAACACAAAGCTTCCAAAAGGGCGACCGAGTGATTTAAAGATTTCAGTTATGCCCGTTGTAATTACTTAAGAAAGGAGAAATAAAATTGCTGCCAAATGCAATTGTTAAAGGGCAGCAACTGTAATTAAACAAAAAATCAGATCATGGGTACCTGTGAGCACTTAATTACCTGGCATCTGGTATCACTAAAGAGCATCTCCATAAATATTCAAAGCCGGGTAAGTACCGGCAATGCGATGTTTGTATCACCAGGAAGCAAGTCTCCTTAGGAATGATCGTCTTCTGTCTTTGGCTAGAGTGTCGTCTTCACCTTCGGTGGAGCACAAGTAATGCCCAGTGTCACTCTAATCATCACAACAGTAACATCTATGGCTTACTTTTATTTTTTATTATAAAAAACACATACAAGAGTTTTAAGAAATAATGAATATAAGACAAATCAAAACCATGGTGAGTTATTAAACCCAGTTTCTATATACAAATACTAAAATTCCGAAAGTGGAATATCATCAAATGTGAGACACATCATAGCCCGGTCCATATGTACACGGCACAGAGCTCTCCTGCACTCCTCTGTGAATTGCTCATTTACATGTCACTGATAGAAAAATCTGCAAGGGAACTTCTGCTGTTCAGTTCTCCTCTTCCTGATACATTGTCACTATTTTTAAGGAACTTTAGGGATATGAAGAAAATGCATTAAAGTGGGCTTCTGCTGAGGGATCTCCATGTTTTGCTCTGATCACTTACATACTACATCTTAAGACCAACTTTTGCAACTCATTTCCAGATAAGATAGCAGAAAACTCTAAGTTTTTTGCCAATTTATTTTTTCCGAGTCACTCATTGGAGCACAAGTCCCACAATTGCTCAGGAACTAAATCATGTTTTTATATTGGTAAATTCATTATAAAATGCCACTCAATTTTAAAAAGCCACTAAAAGGACACTTTCTGCAGCAAAAAAAGGGCTAAGTTCAAGTTTTTGTTGTTTGACCAAAACACAATAATATAACCCATATGTCACATAATCACTACAGCCTTAAGTGAAATGTATGAGATTTAGGGAAAAACGACTATGGGACTGCTTGTTTCTCCTGCCTCCTTGCTGAACAATAAGGAGAGCCTCTGGTCGGTTTTATCTATTTTATGTCTTTCTTTTTTAAACCTCCCTTGTATTTTCAAAGCTGATCAAACTATTTGTGTTCAAAATGTGTCAAGGCACTTCTCAAGCCTCAGTGGCAACCCGGGTCAGCCAAGCCCCTCTGTGCTCAGGGCACTGACCTCCTCTAGGCAACTGACAATCGCAGATGGAACACTTTTGGAGGCCTCTTTCCGCCAGGCTTCCAGGATCTTGAAAATTTCTGCCGGATTGCTGGGACTCAAGTCACAAAGAGCGTACACGGCTGCTAACTGTATACCCCACGGTATATCTGAAAAGAAATGTCACATCAGTCATAAAACAAGAAAATATCTGTTATTCAAAATTGTAGTGATGTAACCTACTGAAATACTATTCAAATACAGAATACTTTCTGCCAGCAATGAAAATTAAATATTTTTTAAAAACCCACAATCAAAAAATTGATTTAAGACCTGTCTACAAATAAAAAAGAAAAAAAAAAGCCTGGCAGCAGCTGTCCATAGCTTCCTGGCACAGCAGTGTCCTGAGGACTGCTGGTGTGTTTGTAAAAGGGAGAGGGCCTCAAAGTCCCAGTCACCCATGGCCACCACTGAGCTGCCCAAAACTCCCATATTTAAGTTTTAATAAACTGTGATCCTAAAATACTCATTAAACATATAACTCTATGAGATATCCAAGGAAGTATTTATAAATAGACTTTGGAAATGAAAAGTATAATTAAATGAGATATAATGGAAAATTGTTTTTGTATCATACCACACTTTCACAAACTACAGTATAGTATATTATTCTAGATTATAGCTAGGTCATACATTATCGCAGTTCTCTTTTAAGGTAAGTTTATTTCAAAGTTATTAAAATTTAATTTAGTTAAAATTTAACTTACTTAAATAATTTAGGTTAAACAATTTAGAAGTTAAAGTTTATTAACTACATATAGGTTGTGTATTCCTACTCCAAAAATCTAAATTCGAAAATGCTCCAAAGCTGAAACTTTTGGAGCACCAACAAGACCCACAAAGAAAATACTGAAGGATTTTATTTTATGATTAGGGACACTCAACTAGTAAATATAAAGGAAATATTCCAATATTTAAAAAATTCTGAAGTCTGTACTTCTGGTCACAAGCATTTCAAATAAAATACACTCAATGTGTATCTCAGTTTTCTCCAACAAAGCAAACTAGCACCATTTCAAACACAAAAGCCCGCACATTCAAACATGAATGCTGAAAATGCAGGCAGAACCGCACCTCTTAAAATTACTTCCCCTGGTAAACTACAAGCAGTGAGAAAGCACAGAGTATGGTATATAGTAAGGCCAGGACTCGAACAAATAAAAAAGTTTAACAGTAGGAGAAACACAAGAGGTTATAAGAGCAGGTGGCACTGTTTAAAGAGCAAGGGCTCTGAAGACGGACAGGCCTGGGCAAACAGCTGGAATGGCACTCCCTAGCCTCACCTTCAGCAAATCACTCTTCTCTCTGAGCTTTAGTTTCTTCCCGTATATAAGAAAGACAATGCCATCCAGTCAGATGGCTGTCTTGGGGTTCTTATCACGCTGTGGGGCAGTGCCATGCACAGGGTCTAATCAAAGCCGTACCCAACATCAGCTCCTCCTCCTACCTCATGGGGATGAGGATTACCACAGCCTCTAGGTCACACTCACCCCAGGATCAGAGTAAGCCTGCATCTATTGGCAAGACAACCCATCAGCCATTATTCTGGCTACTTTCTTTTATGTCAATATACAACCTCAGCTGTAAAGAAGTACACTGTTGCATGGAAGAAGTGTGCATCACTTCAGCAGCTGTCCTAAAGGTAAAGAAGGTTATTTCAGAGAAAGCAGCTCAACGAGAAGCACTGTTCTCATTAAGCTCAATATACAATCTCCCAGTGAAAGCTGATGATGACAAATAACCTACCATGTTAAGATAATCTTGGGTGTTAACACAGTATTTAAAATGTCACTTTGTGCTTTTCTGATGGAATGTTACTTAACTGTATTATTCCTTGATTATACAATATTCAAAATAGAAACTAGATTCATCCCTTGTCAGAGTTACTTTGAGTTAAGCTTTTCCCATAAAAGAATAAGACATAAACTTACATGCTGTGCAATATGTAAGTGATAACAGAAATCCCCACCACGAAGCCTTGCTTACAAGGTTTCCAGGTTTCCAAACTCTATGATACCTGGCATCTCACTGGACATCACTGATTTCATTCCGTCAAGACACGGCACCATCCAGGAGGCCTCGCAGAGAGCCCAGGTTAAGTCACTTGCCAGAGATCACACAATACAGAGTTTTAGAGGCAGAATGTTGGCCCCAGGAAAAGAGAGTTCCTTCTTCCTTAGGGAAGCAGTGCCCAACAGGGCAAATGACTGTCATTAGGTAAATAACACCACAAAATACACATACGCATTCCAATATTAATGCTGAAATGTTTTGCAAATAATCCCTAATCTATGAGGCAGCAAGAGAAGCACAGAGCACAGCACACTGTACGGACCCCAAGAAAGGTTTAACTCTGAGAAACACAAGTTACTTGAAAGTAAGTTTAATAAACTTAAGTTTACCTTCATCGTGAGCATGCTGTATAAACATACCGATAACCGAACTAATATTTTTCACAGCAGATGGAAATCCTTCTTTCAAACCCAACTGGCCTAAACGACCTGGGGAAACAAAGCAAAACAAAATGTAGACAGTCCAATGAAATGTTGATTAACTTTTCATAAGAATTTAAAGTTCCATTTCTCTTACAGGAGGTGATCAAAATGCCTAATCATTTCTTCTTGCATTCACCTATACAGATGAAATACTGTATTGCTTTCTAAGTTATAATGAAATAAATATAATTTAGAAGAAAGAATGGTTTCACTAGGGCCAATGAGAAACACCTGACTTCTGTTAACAGATCAAAGACAAGACTATGGCCCCACCAAGTAGTGTGTATTTTTAGTCTGACACTTTGGCAACTGCTATTACACTACAGAACAGTAATTCTCAAGTGTAGTCTGCAGAAACCTTAGAGTCCTCTAAGGAAAACTACTTCACAACAATGCTAAGAAGTTACGTGCCTCCCTCCCAGTGCTGAGATGTGGTCTGATGGTGCGAAAGCCACAGGAGATCAAACTACTGGACTCTGAGTGCAAGTCAAGACAATGGCACCTTGATAATCAGAGTTATTCTTCACTGCCAGGTGCTCACAGTTAAAAAGCCAATTTCTCTTAGTCACGATTACTCTCACTAAACCTGGACCCCTAAGCACAGAACTCTGTCACATGCTGTGCACTGGTTGTTGTGAAGAAATGCACTTATGCAATTGTTTGTGCTGTGAGTGAAATTAGGCACTTTTTTCATAGGACACCACTTCCGATTGAAAGAATTGCCAAACTATGGCTAACTGGAACAAGGCAGATTTTTTTCAATGATAAATGAAGTGAGACTGTAACTTAAACAAAATTTATACTCGTGGTCAATGATAACCTTTGAGCTTTTAAGCAAAATTAAAAGTTTGGAACAATTTTCATCAGTTACCCTGAACTTGACAGCTTTATAATATTTTAGACTTTTCTGTGATGAGACTGGTGATATTAATGTGTTTTGGGGGATTGTTGGCATTTGGAAGATCTATGTGAATCAATTACTTTCCAAGTGAATAATGTGGGTTACAAAATCCTAAGTGGGCAAAAGGATCCCTTCAACATTTAAGCTAGATCAATGGATTTGAGTGTAACAAGGTACAAAAAGCTCACTGACAGAATTTCAGATTTCACACTTCAAGTAACCTTTAAGAAAATTATTACTTGCTGAGTTTTATTACAGTATCCAAAAAGAATATCCATTATTTGAAAAGGTTATTAAAAGATTCTGCCCTTCATCAACTACATGGTCGTATGAGAATGGTTTTTCTTCATTATTCAGTCTCATGTATATCAAAGCACAAAGGAGATCGAATGCAGAACAGATCAGGAAAAATCGGCCATCTTGAATCAAACCACAGTACAAAGGTCTGCAACGAGCCAATGCCATTCCCATCATTTTTTGTTTGTTTTGGGAATATAGGTACCTTTCATTAAAAATGTCATTTATGAGTTCATTACTGTTCATTTAAAATGAGTAACTAAATAATTTTTCAGTTTTTAATTACTGATACAATAAATATAGAAAGATATAACCTGGAGTAACAAAAGTTCTTTGCGGGTTCTCAGTAATAACTAACAGATTACTATGTGACCAAAGATTCAAAGATCGAGATCACACGGCGGCCAAATTCACTAAAGGCTCAAGCAGGCAGGATGGCATCATTCCCATCATTCCCCACACTTGGAGCTGTTCCTTATTCCAGGGGCTCTCCTATGGATGAGAACTTGCTTCAATGTGAAATCCTGTTTCCTCCATCTAGGCAAGTCCTCACCTTCTTTTGACTTAAGTAGGAGGAGGATTGCAGAACATATCTTGGATGTGTTTTTACAACATTGTCATATTGTATGCTCAGTGTTCTGTGTTCACATTATCTCTCAATACTACAAATGTCCCACAGGTCTATATGTGAATCTAGTAGATTAGTTTCATCTCCATTTTAAATGTGGAGAAATTGAAGCATGGAGCACTTAAGTAACTTGCATTGCTCTGCATCCTCTATAGGAACTAGCTTAATGCTAGGTGCGTGCTGCCCGAATACTGTGATACACAACAGATGCTCAGTAAATAATTACTGATCAAAGAATATCAGGATAACTCCCAATTTAAGATGACATTGTAAATATGTGAATAATTTCTAGGGAGCCTAGGAAATTGAAAAGTACTTTACTTCAGAAATCAGAAATTTCAGGTTACTGACCACTTGCAAATATCTCTTTGCAATGACATTAAACTGCTAACAGCATACCACTGGATCTGTCCTCTGAAACAACCTACCATGGACCTTACATGTATGACTAACAGCAGAGAAAGGGAGGTGCATCTAACACAGCTATGACATTACTGAATCATGCGATGTGCACGTGTTCCCAGGAAATACATAACCATGTTATAATGACTCCCTTTCTTTCAATTAAAAGCGCTTAATGAAATTCAGTTTTAAAAGCGATTTAAATTAATGGAGCTATCATCAGGAGTAAAGTAAGAGGAAATCATGAGTCTAGAGTAGATGATTTGGTGAAAAAGACTCAATATATGATAACCTGACAAAGATGACAGTGGCTAAATGATGGAGAAAGAGCTCCCCACAGGTATGTAAGGAGGCCCAGGGCCATTCAGCCATATTATAATACAAATAAGAAATGTGGAGTTAATCTCAAGGTCCATGACAATGCCTGAGGAGAGCTGAGGGCCTGCACACAAAGTAAGTCTACAAGGCAGACCCTTCTAATAAACACTAATTAGAAGATAAAGACAGCAGGGTATTCATTTAAGATTTTGGATGCAAGTTTGCAAAGGAATGGTGAGCTGACACAATTCCAAAGGAAAGCTGACAGAACTGCTAAGAGAATAGACAGAATCACTGAATAAAGGCTACTTCAGTCTAATCAGTAGAAACCTAACATGTGACACAGTGTTTTTCTAGCTCTGGGTTCCAATTAATACGAATAGGGGCAAATTATTCAGGATTTCTCTCTTTGGGGAAGAAAGATGGTATCTGCAGCTTTACATACCACTGAATCCAGTGGTAGGCAAATTTCTGTCCCAACTTTGCTACCTTTCCACTGGATGGCCTTAGACAAAGGCTTAACCTTTTTAGGCCTCAACTCTGCCAAGAAATGAGCACTGCAGTGCGATGAGTTTCTATCCTCCTCATTTCCGTGACTCTAGAGCAATTTGAGCATTCCACAAAATGCTTTTAATAGTTTATCATTAAGGTATGTTGTAGTAAACCCCACGTACTAACCCTGTGACCATGTGCTAACAGCAATGCTCACAACCTGAATCCAACATTACATATCACCAGTCTCACTGACATAAAGCTTGTTTTATTTTCCATGGAGTAAAAATCTCATTAATAGGATGTATAAATTTTGAATTAATAAAGACAATTCCCTTATTTTATGAAGATTACTATGTGACTTAAGTTAATATTAAATCACAGCCTACCAACTTGATTTTTTACTCAATTTTTCAATCAAGGTCCAGTTCAGAAATGTCGAGAAAGTTCACTAAGTTTGTCTTAGAAACAATTCAAGCTCCCAATCCAGATGGGTGTGTGTGTGTGTGTGTGTGTGTGTGTGTTCGTGCGCACGCACGCACACATGTTGGGGGTGGGGATATTACTGTCACTTCTTAGAAATCTGCCAGGCCTAAACAGCAGGCCTCACTCACTTTCACCCCTTGCCCTCAGTCCACACTACTGTCCTTGTCACCTGGCAACTGCTTGGCTCTGAGTCCCACCTCCTCCACGCAGTGCCACGGCACCAAAAAGACAGACAGGACCAGGTTCTACTGCCGCTCTCCTGCCCTGGCGCACCTGTGCACACATGGTAGCCCGCTGGGCTGCGCTCCAGCCTCCCCACACCCATCTTGCTCATGCACACGAGTTCATCAGAAGACCTGGGAAGGGCTTACTCTTCCTGACTTTGCTCTTATTTCGACATTATGCTTTCTAATTACCCATCCTCTGAACAGCTTTTATACGTTTATATATTAGCATTTTATTACATGATATTGTCAATTATATATTATTAATTATAAATTATTCTTATTCTCTATAATTGTGTTATATATCACTCTTAATTATGTAAGTATGCATATATTACTCTAAATAATATAGATTATTAAAGAGTCAAATTACTTGGCTTTCAATAGGCAGAATTCTAAAGATTCAAAGGACAGACTTGATTTGAAAAAGATTACAGGCTGGGCGCGGTGGCTCAAGCCTGTAATCCCAGCACTTTGGGAGGCCGAGGCAGGTGGATCACGAGGTCAAGAGATCGAGACCATCCTGGACAACAAGGTGAAACCCTGTCTCTACTAAAAATACAAAAAATTAGCCAGGCATGGTGGCGCGTGCCTGTAATCCCAGCTACTCAGGAGGCTGAGGCAGGAGAATTGCATGAACCCAGGGGGCGGAGGTCACGGTGAGCCGAGATTGCGCCATTGCACTCCAGCCTGGGTAACAAGAGCGAAACTCCATCTCAAAAAAAAAAGAAAAGGATTACAAGTCATTTTTTCTCCCAGTTTTCCCAGCACCATTTATTAAATAGGGAATCCTTTCTTCATTTCCTGTTTTTGTCAACTTTGTTGAAGATCAGATGGTTGTAGATGTGTGGTGTTATTTCTGAGGTCTCTGTTCTGTTCATCGGTCTACATATCTGTTTGGTACCAGTACCATGCTGTTTTGGTTACTGTAGCCTTGGAGTGATAGTATGAAGTCAAGTAGTGTGATGCCTCCAGCTTTGTTCCTCTTGCTTGGGAGTGTCTTGGCTATACGAGCTCTTTTTTCGTTCCATATGAAATTTAAAGTAGTTTTCTCTAATTCTACGAAGAAAGTCAATGGTAGCTTGATGGAAATAGCATTCAATCTATAAATTACTTTTGGCAGTATGGCCATTTTCACAATATTGATTCTTCCTAACCATGAGCATGGAATGTTTTTCCATTTGTTTGTGTCCTCTCTTATTTCCTTGAGCAGTGGTTTGTAGTTCTCCTTGAAGAGGTCCTTCGCATTCCTTACAAGCTGTATTCCTAGGTATTTTATTCTCTTTGTAGCAAATGCGAATGGAGTTCACTCATGATTTGATTCTGTGCTTGTCTATTATTGGTGTATAGGAATGCCTGTGATTTTTGAACACTGATTTTGTATTCTGAGACTTTGCTGAAGGTGCTTATCAGCTTAAGGAGTTTCTGGTCTGAGACTATGGGGTTTTCTAAATATATAATCATGTCATCTGCAAACGAGACAATTTGACTTCCTCTCTTCCTATCTGAATACCCTTTCTTTCTTTCTTTTGCCTGATGGCCCTAGACAGAACTTCCAATACTATGTTGAATACGAGTGGTGAGAGAGGGTATCCTTGTCTTATGCTGGTTTTCAAAGGGAACGCTTCCAGCCTTTGCCCACTCTGTATGCTATTGGCTATGGGTTTGTCATAAATAGCTATTATGCTGAGATATGTTCCATCAATACATAGTTTATTGAGAGTTTTTAGAATGAAGGGATGCTGAATTTTCTTGAAGGCCTTTTTGGCATCTATTGAGATAATCATGTGGTTTTTGTCATTGGCTCTGTTTACGTGATGGATTACAATTGCTGATTTGAGTATGTTGAACCAGCCTTGCATCCCAGGGATGCAGCCGACTTGATCGTGGTGGATAAGCTTTTTGATGTGCTGCTGGATTCGGTTAGCTAGTATTTTATCAAGGATTTCTGCATCGATGTTTATTGGAGATACTGGCCTGAAATTTTCTTTTTTTGTTGTTTCTCTGCCAGGTTTTGGTATCAGGATGATGCTGGCCTCATAAAATGAATTGGAGAGGATTCTTTCTTTTTCTATTGTTTGGAATAGTTTCTGAAGGAATGGTAACAGTTACTCTTTGTACCTCTGGTACAATTCGGCTGTGATGTCATCTGGTCCTGGGCTGTTTTTGGTTTGTAGGCTATTAATTACTCAATTTCAGAACTTGTTTTTGGTCTATTCAGGAATTCGACTTCCTGGTTTAGTCTTGGGAGGATGGATGTATCCAGGAATTAATCCATTTCTTCTAGATTTTCTATTTGCATAGAGGTGTTTATAGTATTTTCTGATGGCAGTTTGTATTTCTGTGGAATCAGTGGTGATATCCCCCTTATCATTTTTTATTATGTCTATTTGACTCTACTCTCTTTTCTTCTTTGTTAGTCTGGCTAGCGGTCTATCTATTTTGTTAATCTTTTCAAAAAACCAGCTCCTAGATTCAATGATTTTTTGAAGGGCTTTTTGTGTCTAAGAGAGCTTTCTAATTAACAGATCTCATCACTGATAATTCTGCAGAGCCTGGAGAGCAGCTTGTTGAAGACAAGACAAAAATTAAATAAAAATTAAAGATTCATAGGAGAGAAGTAAAAATAAAAACTAATAATACATAGGAAATAAGGAAGGAGAACCAAATGGCCACTGAGGTCCTCTTTAAATATGAGATTAAGAAGAATCCATGTCTCATTTAAAATATTTTTAAACAATCATTTAACTTCTGTAATTCACTTAGGTGACCCTTTTGGGCAAGTATGAAAAATCTGGGGCAGGTAGTGTGAAGATATCCTGGATATAGTTTGTATATCCGTCCCTGCCCAAATATTATGTTGAATTGTAAGCATCAGTGCTGAGGTGGGGCCTACTGAGAGGTGTCTGGATCATGGGAGCAGATCCCTCATGAATGGTGAATGGCTTGGGCCATCCCTGGCGTGAGCAAGCTCTTGCTCTGAGTTCACAGGAGATGTGATCATGTAAAAGTGTATGACACCTCCCCACCACCCGTCTGTCATTTCTGCTTTCCACATGTGATGTGGCTGTTCCCCTATCACCTTCCACCATGACTGACAGCTCCGTGAGGCTTCCCCAGAAGCCAAGTAGATGCCAGCACTGTACTTCCTATAAACTCTGCAGAACTGTGAGCCAATGAAACCTCTTTATAAATTATCCCACCTTCAACAGTTTTTTATAGCAATGCAAAAAGACTTAATCCTTTTAGAACCCAAATGAAACTACAGTGTAATTTATAACAACCTATATATCCTACTGTTTATGTATATTATCATTAGTATCTAAGAAGAGGTCAATTATAACTAAAATATACTGATGTGAAAAATCTTAATCTCTGAAAAAATGGATAAAACAATAATTTAAAAAGAAAGAGAAAGGAAGATGACTTAAGCACAAAAGTATCTACATTGATGGTTGTGAAATCAATCATTATGGAAAATTTTCAAAGTCAGCATATGTTATTATATAATTACTCCCGACTTTACCACCAAGATATCAATAACAAGAAAAAAACAAACAAACAAACAAAAAAAAAAAACAGACAACTTACCAATCAGCCTCAGTATTGATGCTATAATAATATCAGGAGTATACGCAATGTTCGCATGTCCTTTTCTGTATTTAATCCACTTGTCCATTACAGGCCACAGCTCCTTACTATAAAATAATAAGATGAAAAGATGTGTGCTCATCATCACTCAAAACAATATTAATAACTTATCTTATAAACAGTCCTTAAGCAATGAGTGAAAAAGAGTAACTGCTGAGGTTGTAACATTGTGAGTTCAAGTGAGAACAGATACTGGACACTCACATCTTCTCCAATAGCACAGCTGTGCCCATGCTAGCTTAAACATGGCTGCAAATTCAGTGTTTGTATCTTTGTTCTAACTCTTCTTAATGAGGCTTTGCACAGAGAAGCTGAACAGCATCCCCAGTGTCCCAGTACGAGGAATTGGTAAAGTCTGAGATTTCACTTGGACTCTCTAGGCACAAAAGAAGGCCCTGAATTCCAGAAGCCCAGTTAACTGGTAGGATCACATACAAATAAAGCTGTGCATGTAAAAAGAGCTAAGCCAGAGGAAACCCGTAATTTCAGTAATCAATTAACACATTAGATGGATAAAAGAAACTCTCCACTGACTGAAAACAGTGCCATGTCCTCTGTCTTCTGTTTTTTAAAAAATGTATCTACTTTCATGGCATTCATAAAGTATCACTAGAAAAGGTGAATGTAGACAAAAGAGAAAAGGTAACTAAAAGCATTGCAAATCCAGTCTCAAATTATTCTTCTTCTAATTCTGGCTTTTCTTCTAGATACTCCCCCGTCTCTATGGATATAAACAACCTGGAGAGAGCCACCAGTGCTGAGGAAGGGAGAAGGGTCTGCCGTCGCTCAGGTGGAGATCCTCATGTTTGACGCTGTCTTCACCACCAGTGCAGGGATCATGGACCAATCATCTCTGATGGGCACCAGTCCTGGTCTCTTCATGCATAACTGGGGCTAGCAGGGCCCCTGTCTCATGTGTTCCCATTAGGATTCAGAAAACTGAGGCCCAAAGAGTACCCTGACACATTATACAGACTGGCACTAAACAGACAATTCTGTCATTTTCTTATTTAGTAACAGACTGGGAAATACTTTTCCATTTCAATACACGGTAATCCATTCACAGCTGCGAGATATATAGCCATTATCTCATAGAGGTGTGCCATGATTCGATTTCTTCCTGTCTAACATTCAGTTGTTTCATCTTTTCTTAGCGTCAAGATGATGAATAAGAGTAACAGACATCCTTGTACACACATGGATCTATGGACAATAGAACTTCTACAGCTTCAAGTAGCTCAAGGATATGGATTTCAAACCTTGGATGAATCCTTTTTAATATCACCAACTCCCTTAAACCAGCCTTTCTCAGCCAGGGTTCCACAAGAAAATTAAGACCTACAGAAAAATTATTTGAGTGACAATTTTCTCCATTCTCCCAGAGGTGATACGAAGCTAGTGCCAGAATTACAGATGCACAGAGAAAAGTCAATTTACTACATATAACGAATGCCTGAGAGCTTAATTTTCTCCCAGGTGGGAGGAGCTACTAATTTATAATTTTGAATATTTCTCTTCCCTTTAATTTTTGTGAGTATCTGTATATTATGATAATGATCATTAATTTCATTAAACATACATTCACCAAGTGCTCCCCTTGTGTGGGCACCGTTTCCCATGCTGGGGATATACTGTGAGCCAAACAAGGCCACCCTACACCCTCCCAGAGTCATTTCTTTTGGAGAGAGAAAGATGAGAAGAGCAGAACAGAGCAATAAGTAGTGACCAGTACTAAAGAAAATTAAAACAAGATAATGTGATAGTGATAAAGGTATCTTAAGGGTAGTTTCATTAACTCTTATAAAATAAAAAGTGTCACTTGTTAATGGTTCATCTGCTTACAGGCTTACACAACAAAAATGATTCAAACCACAATTCAGCATTCAACAATTCAACCTTACAATTCAAATTATGGATCTTTATTTAAGTCAGTAAATTACTAACCTTATAATGTTATCATGTGTCCAGATCCATTTCTGATGGCAGCAGAGCAGATCGATGGCAAATATGTATTCCCAAGTGTTATCGCTTAGGTCTTCACCAAATTTTTCACTGGACTGAAATTCTGTTTTTGGACATAACTGTATGGTCAAAAGCAGCTTAGAAACCATGAAGCCAACATCTACCGGGGCATTCTAGCAAATAAAAAAGAAATAAAATAAAATCTGGAGTTTTAAATATAATGCATCTTACCTTAGTTATCTAAAAGTCTGTAATAAGCATTCATTTAATCTTAACTTTTTAAAATAGTCTGAGTAAGGAACCATGTTTATCTTAGTCACAGAATGATTACAGAACAGTAGTCGGATGAGCCAGATGAAAAAGCTATCTAGGCAGGATGATATCTATCTATCCAATCAGGTAGAAAAGATCTTACCTGTAATCCAGACAGGAAAGCACAGTTTCATCAACTCAAATCAGAGAATTAAAGTTAGAAAGCTAGTTATAATTATAAAAGCAAACCTTTAACAATTAAATTCTATTATTTTCCTGACATCAAGGATCAGTCAGCCTTTTCAAGAAGTTCATAAAACTGAATTAGACAGTAATGAATTCTTGTGTTTGGCTTCTTTCACAACTGTGTATAATGTGTTTGTAATATTTATCCATAGTGTTGCATCAAAGAGTAGTTTGAACACTTTTTTTTTACTGCTGAGTAGTAACCAATTATACAAATATATTACTGGTTATCAATTCACTGCTTTTGACTGTTGTTAATGCTGCTATAAATATTCACGTTCAAGTCTTTGTGAGGATACAAATTTCACTTCTCTTGAAAATACCTAAGAGTGGAACTCCTGGTCTTTTGCTAAGAAAATGTTTAACTTGGCCGGGCGCTGTGGCTCACGCCTGTAATCCCAGCACTTTGGGAGGCTGAGGCGGGTGGATCACGAGGTCAACAGATCGAGCCCATCCTGGTCAACATGGTGAAACCTCGTCTCTACTAAAAATTACAAAAAAAAAAAAAAATTAGCTGGGCACGGTGGCGCGTGCCTGTAATCCCAGCTACTCAGGAGGCTGAGGCAGGAGAACTGCCTGAACCCAGGGGGCGGAGGTTGCGGTGAGCTGAGATCGCGCCATTGCACTCCAGCCTGGGTAACAAGAGTGAAACTCCATCTCAAAAAAAAAAAGAAAATGTTTAACTTTGTAAGAAGCTGCCCAACTATTTTGCAAAGTGGTCATGCCATTTAACATTCCCACCACCACTATATGAGAGTTTGATTATAAAAATAATACAGATACAATACTCAATATACTTAATACAAGAAAAGGCTTGGGCTTGGATATTTGCTTTATTATTAGAAAGGCTCAACAAGTAAACCTGTACATATATCCTAACTTGGGCATATATATCCTAAAAGGTTCTAAGTCTTAAGGTTTCTATGAGAAAATCCATTACAAAATCATGGTTCAAAGTAATATACCTGATAACCAAAACTCAGCCAGAATGATAAATATTTCCCACTTTGAAAAATCAGTGACTGCAACTGGAAAAGATGCAGAAATAAATTCTGACATGAAACAAATCAAATCCATATATCTACTTTTCTGAGTATCTATTTTACAATACATTTTACAGTAATTGTGAACATGGGATAATCTACATGTATAGAATATATGCTCCATAAAAGTGCTGAGAATCTCCTATGTTTCAAGTGTGGCTGTAATGTGAAGTATTTGGTATTAGAATCATGATTGTAATTAGACGTGTTTTAAGAGAATGTAATTAGGTTTGTAAACATTGTTTGAATATTTATTACAACTCATATTCTACATTCTCAATTTGACTTTCCACATTCAAGAGTTGCTAAAGTGCTTAGAAAGATTTTGCTTATTAGATCTGAAAGCCTAATTTGAACTGTTTTTGAAGAATATGTCTTAAGTTTATGAATATATTTTAAGTCTTAAGATAATTAAATTGCTGAAATTTGTAAATAAGATTATTTAGGAAATGTTAATCTGTTAAATATATGAGTTAACTAACATTTATCGATGGCCAAAGTGAACACATTCTTACTTTGTTAACAATTAACTGATTTATAAATAAAACAAGACTCATAAATTTAAAGGCTTTTTTAAAAGGTTCGTAAATTTACAACTTTAAAATTCACTTCTGCATATAGAGCACTTTTAAAGATTTTATCAACTCTGGCAGAAAAACTTGGAAGCAACACCTTGAAGAACCCAACTCAGGAAATACTTCCCACCATGGTTACAGCAGGAATCCCCTAATTCCTGATTTAAAAAACTGAAATAATTCATAATTTACATTGAAGATAATACCACTGATTTCTTAACTAGCAGTATTATATTTAATAAGTTTCCTTCTATTTCCTAGCCTAGGTATAATCCATGGGGGTTTCTTCTTTAATAATTATATTGATTTTCTGATTCTGAATTCTCCTTGTTTTATCAAGATAAACTCTATTGAGGTTATAAAGTATTATTCTTTGAAAACATTACTGAAATCTCCTGTTTAGTGACACTTTTTACTTCTAAAAGACTCACTAAAAACTGGCTTTTCTTTTCTTTCTTACAGCATTTTTAATTGGGTTTTATCATTAGAAACAAACAGAGGGCTTTCAATTTTTCCTCATGCCTAAAATAGATTACAGTTACTTGGGTCTTTAAAGATTAGATAAAACTTATAGTAGAATGATTTATAGTCTTTTGGATATATACCCAGTAATGGGATTGCTGGGTCAAATGGAATTTCTATTTCTAAGGCCTTGAGGAATCGCCACACTGTCTTCCACAATGGTTTAACTAATTTACACTCCCACCAACAGTGTAAAAGTGTTCCTTTTTCTCCACATCCTCTCCAGCATCTGTTGTCTCCAGATTTTTTAATGATCGCCATCCTAACTGGCGTGAGATGGTATCTCAATGTGGTTTTGATTCTCACTCATAGGTGGGTGATGAAAAATGAGAACACATGGACACAGAAAGGGGAGTACTAAACACTGGGGCCTATTGGGGGGAAAAGGGGAGGGCCAGTGGGAGGGGGAGGTGGGGAGGGATAGCCTGGGGAGAAATGCCAAATGTGGGTGAAGGGGAGAAGAAAAGCAAAGCACACTGCCATGTGTGTACCTATGCAACTGTCTTGCATGCTCTGCTCATGTACCCCAAAACCTAAAATCCAATAAAAAATTAAAAAAAAAAAAAAAAAAAAGATTAGATAAAACTCAGGAGAAATCTATACATGTCTTTGTAAAGTTTGAATCACCTTTCAACCAGTCTTGTCAAGTATCCTACCCCTAAAGACAATTTTGATCATTTTTATTTTGCCAGGAAATCACCCTGTTTCCAAAAATCTGTTGCTATAGGATTGCAGGCAGTAGTCTTCTCATTCTGTGTCCTATATTCTTTCTTCCATTTCACATCTTCACTACTTTTGCTTCTCTCTGTTTTCACTGATCTGCACTATGTTGATCTGCTATCTGTGGTGAGCATTTTTTAAAGGCAGTATTTCTATTTGCTGTGTGTTTCTATTTCTTTTCCTCTTCATTATTACTATCTCTTAAACTTTATTCTTTTTCTCCGCTTCCCTCAACATTTCTAATGTCAAAGATGAGTAGCAGCCAACTTCATTTATTTTTTGCTAAACAACTAAGACATTTAAGATACTTTAATGAGTACATGTTTTCCAAAAAACCTAGAGATCTTTGATACTGAGTTTACCTTTTCATTGACTTTTAAGACTTTGAATATTACTTTTCATATTTTATTTGTTCCCAGACTAAGAATGTGTATCTCAATTTTGAAGTAAATATTTTGAAATTTTTTCTGTTAAATTTTACTGAATTATTACCAGAGAGTTTTGAGTGTGAAATCTTTACTTTTTATAAATTAATGTTTTCATGTGGCCAAATCATCACTGATTTGTGTAATGTGTCACAGATATAAGAAAAATACATATTCTTCACATACATTTACATTTTTATACTATTGAATTGTACTATATCCTCATTTTTGTTTACCAGATGTTTAATTCTGTAAGAGAGCATTTGGAAATCTTACACTATAATAGTGTTTTATTCCCCAAGTATTTCTGACCTTTCTTAAAGCTTTGACTTCGTATTGTTATTTGATATGATACTTAGCAAATACATTTGCTAAAATGATTTGTTCCTCATAAGGAATGTCTTTGTAACCACATCCTGCTTAATTCTGAACAAGTGAAAGGAGATGGGCTCCAGTGTGCAAGTGGAAAGACCAAGCGAGAGAATGAGCAGCCCGGGCAGGCAACATTCTGAAGGTGGGTAACCCTCCAGAGGCAAGTAACTCTTCAGACACAGGTCACTCTGGGAACAGGTGACTACCCAGAGGCAGGTAACCCTCTGGGAACAGGTAACTCTCTGGAGGGCAGATAACCCTCTGGAAACAGTTAATTCTCTGGAGGCAGGTAATACTCAGGAGACAGGTAACTCTCTGGGAACAGATAACCCTCCAGAGACAGGTAACCCTCTGGGAGGAGGTAAACCTCCGAAGTCAGTAACCCTCAAAGCGGGTAACTCTCTGGAGGCAAATAAACTTCCAGAAGCAGGTAACGTTCTGGAGGCTGGTAACCCTCTAGAACAGATATCTATGTGGTTGCGGGTGTCCACTGGTAGGGTCGGGGTGTCTCTCCTGACACAAAATGACTGACTAGAATTGATGACAGTACCTCACGATGACTGTATTCTGTGGTATCTAGATGGACTAATGAAGAGGTCATTGCAAACTTGCTTTTTAATATTTAGCTAACTTTTGACCACCAAAAGCTCTTTCCTTTACATCTTATAAAAAATAAAATCCTAATACATACTAACATCAAAAGTAGTCAAAAAAGCAAAATAGCATATAAAATTCTGCTCCACACACAAGCCAAGTGGAATTTTTGGAGGAGGAAATACATGCTCACTAAAAACAGAAAATAAAATTTAAAAATCAGTATCACTGGCTTCAGTACCTCTTCTTAAAGTTTGCTACTGGTAGTTAGATTCTCATTAGATCGACTTAATGAATGAAATAAAATGATGAAAGAACACTCATCTAGACACTTACTTTAACATGTCGTAACTAAAAAGCATATAAAATATAACATGGGAACAAAGTAGATAGCACAAAATCAAATTCCATCAACTGGAAAAAAAAATAAAGCACATTTTTAAAAAATCCTAATAGGAAAGAACCGAGATATACTGTTTTCACATAAGTATCTACTATAGAACCAAATAATTTTGTAGCTTATCTGAGACTTTTAAACATAAATGCCTAAGGGTGGATTTCATCAGTCACAAATTAGCGTAGAAAACAAACTGTTAATTAACACAATCTTTGGTCTGTAATTCTTCCTTGAATGTCTTCTGCATAAAGATCAAAATGGGTAAACTGATTAAATTTTAAAAGATCTAAAAAGAAGAAAAAACGACTGCAAACTAAATACGCAACACAATAACATTTATGTAGTATCTTAAAGTACGGTATTGTAAGAAATAAAAATAAAGCTCACCTTTTCCCAGTTAAGAAAAGCTCTCAGGCAGTTCAGAACCTCTCCCTTAGCACGCTGCCTGGCAACTAACTGCATTGCTTTATTAATCACCGATTGAGAGAGAAATATATCATGCCACATGTTTGCAATAAACAAAGTCAATTTTTCAGACTCTGGAAAATCTATGAGAAATAAAATAATACAATAAACCTTTTATGTATAATCAAGTGAATAAATTACAGATTAAGAATAACTTGTATTAATTTCATGGGTGCCTTGCAAGGCATCCTGCAATGGAGGAAACTGTCAGTGGGTAGCCCAGATGAGGCTCCGGTCACAGTCACTTCAAAAATCCGTTCTCCAACTTCCTCAGTCTCGGAATCCTCCCATTTGGTATGTGTCATTATAGGCCATTTTTACATATTACAGAAATCTGCATTACATTACATAGGTTATTATGCATTACATTTACTCACTGAGCACATAAAGCTTCAGATTTGAAGAAATTTTTTAAATAAATTCTGGATGACAATTCTTTTGTTGTAAATATTTTCTCCTACATCTGGCTTTATCTCTTTTTTAAAAATTAACTTAACTGACATGTAGTCTACAGACAATAAAATATTCTCTTTTCAAGTATAAAGTTGAATGAATTTTGACAAATGAATAAATCCAAGAAACAACAGCAGTCAATAGCATCATCCCAAAAGTTCTCTCGCCCTCATGCTCTGAGTGAATCACCTTACCCCAGTGACGGAGAAGCCCTCATCTACTGTCACTATACATTAGTTTGCCTTTTCTCAAGTATGTATTAATGGATTTTTGTAGCATGTACTCTTCTGTCCTACTCAGCATGTCGGTTTTGAGATTCATCCAAGTTGTTGCATACATTAGTAGTCTACTCCTTTGTATAGCCAAGTAATATTTAATTGTGTAAGACATCAAAATGTTTTCCATTCACTGGCTGATGGACATTTGTTTCCAGTTATGGGCTCCTATGAATGAAGATGTTATATCTGTGGGCCGGTCTATGAAATGATCCATCTCTGTGTTTCTGTTGCATAAGTGCCTATGAGTGGAATTTCTGGACCATAGGATAAATAAATGTTTTAATTTCATAAGAAATTGTCAAAGATCTTTCCAGTGTTTAACCTGTTTGGTGTACAATCATATCTTTTTAGTTTTCACTTTTCTGCTTTTTAGTTTTCTCTGTTCTGCTTTATCTATCATAGACACATCTAAGAATAGGGAGCTCAAAGCATAAACTCACTGCACTAAACTTATCTGTTAGTTTTTGAATCCTATGTTTATCTGGTGACAGCTCAGAGTAGAAACAAGACATAAATTCTCTACTTACAGAGTATACAAACTAGAGGAGCAGAGAGACTGCAAATAAAATCTCTTTTAAGAAGTGATAAATGCCATGAAGGCAAATAAAAAGAAGGGATCTAGGATGACTAGGAAGGTATGTGAAATTAGTGGAGTGAAACACAAGAGTTGAAGGAAACAGCAAGAAAGCTGTCAGCACAAAAGCCTGAGCTAAGAATGGGCTTGCTGTGGTTGAGGAAGAACGCGAAATCCTATGTGGTCTTGACTGAACCCATACCCCTTTCTGTCCCACCACCCACCAACTGCTAAACTTCATGTGTGGTTCTGTGACGTGACTATGGCCTATCAGCCCCATGGACAATTGTACCTCCATCTGATTCTGATCACGACAGAAATCCTAACATTCACTCAATAATGATTTGTTCAATAAATGAAAGAGTAAACAAAGAAATGAAGTGGGCAACTGAAACACACAGCCGCTTCACTCGAAACACTAAAAGGGATGGATATACGCAATCATCCTGCTTTATGAGTCTCATAAACATGGTAGTCAAAGATTATAAATATTTACCACTGAGATAAGGCTGATATGATATTAAGTTTCATTTGTATATCATATGATTTGAAAATACTGATGATTTGACACAGAGAAAAATGATTCCCAATCTGATCCACTAGTAGAGACAGAAGAAACAGTAAAGAGAAAAGATAATCACAGGACAACCCTCATGTCACCATCTCCTTTCAGCTTTCTCTGATCTACTTCTTCTCACCAGCCGACAAATTCATCTTAAAGTTGCTGCCCTTTCTACCTAGTGTTACAGCAGTGTGGCTTGTCACTTACCTTAAAGTATTCCCCATTTTAGGGCAATTATACCTAATTCTAAAGCAGCTGCACAGCGCATAAAACAAATAGTAATGAGAGATAATCATTTATTTACAAGTAGAAATACATGTGCTGATATAAGTAAGCCCTACTGAAGACCAGGTGCAGCTGGATATAGCCAAAGCTATTCAATGGACAAAACATAACATTATTTTAAAAGACACACAGGAATCACAGAGCTGAAAATAGAGACTCCAGTATAATAAGGTAAAAAAGGCAATCATAATTTCAATACAAAATTGTCACAATCTAAGCATACCTTCCTTAAGTAGGCTGTAGCAAAACAAGCGAGCTCTTTCCAAGTCTCCAAGTTGTCGACAAATACCCACATACACTCTGCAGAGGGCATGAATGTAATTGTGGTCCATAGATACCTTCTGAATTTTTAGTTCTGAGAGAATAGAGTGAAGCAAGCACTCTGCTAAATGCTGGATTAAAAAAAATAAAATAAAAAGGCAATGTACACTCATATTTATCTTTAGTCTACCAAAGATTACCTAAAAGTTACAAAACTTAAGAATCTACTGAAAAAATAAAACTTGCACTACACCAGAAAGTAGAGCACAGTAATAACTGGTAAGGACTTGCCTAGCATGGTAAGTCATGAGAATCGAGGTGGGGGCATTGGAAAAAATCCCCATACCAGTCTGTTTCCTATGGTTGATAATGCTGCAGATGCCAGAATTCAAGTCTCAAAAAACCTAGCTGCCAACTGCCACTACCACCAGTCAAATAAATAATAATTTCTTGGATTTTGCTCTATATAATCTGTGTATGCGAATATATTAAATACAGTATATAATTCTACTCTCATGCTGGTTTTCTAAACTCTAATTTATACTGGTTTAAATTTTGAAGTATTAAGTAACATTTTTCATCCTAAGGGAAAAATTAAATGATACATGCATTCATTTCCTTTCAAACTGACTTATAGAGCTCTTTATGCTTTCTGCAAGTAAGCAATCTAAAAAAATATGTATGCCAAAATGACTCCAGGTATATGCAGATAAGGACTAAGTGTGATCCTTTTGGCATTAGAAGTCATCAATGATACAGCACTTTAAAAGTCCTAATAAACTACATATGTAAATTTAAACCATCCCTTTTTTCCCTGTCTTGACACTAAGCATTTCTTCCTGTTTAATCTGTAACATTCATTACTGAAGAGTCTTTCTAGAAGACTCTCAAAACACTCAAGGAAAATAAAAAGTATGTGATAATTTGAGGCTTTGAAGAAAATAATTTTAAGCCTCTAAACATGCCAGGATAAAGTGGATACATGCAATTTTAGTCCTGATAAATACTTTTTTAAAAATTTAAGTAACTTGATGAATAGAAAAGATCAAATCTCCAGTGTCTTTTCATATTTTAAATGTGTAAAATGCTGGCTAGAAATAAAGTTTACAGGGATAACTCTCATCCTTAAAATAAAATTTTGTTCATGGCCATCTACACATCTTGCTGGCAGTAGACAGCATCTGTCTGTGAAGACACGTAATCACTGATGCACTTAGAAAAGAACATTTGTAAGATGCTGCCTAGAAATGTTTACAGGGATAACTCTCATCCTCGAAATAAAACTTCTGTTTGGTCATCTACAGATTTTGCTGGCAGTAGATAGCATCTGTCTTTGAGGACATGTAATCCATAATGCACTTAGAAAAGGGCAGCCACATACCTTTTTTGTTGTACTAAATTCATAAACAACTTCTTTCTCTTGATCTCTCATCACGGGCTTTTTGGAGATATTTCCCACATATACATGACTACGAATGACAGGTAACAGATCGAAAGAAAACTCTGCAATTTTCTTCAGCGCATTAGCTATGGCTTTATCATGGGACTCCACAGTTTCCTTTGGACTTAAAGGCAACTGTGAAACTGCACTGATGGCTGGAGTAGAACTTCTTTCCTCATCTGTTGTTGCAACTTCAGTTGGAGGAAGGTTCCTTGGGAGGTTCTTGTGGATTCCTTCTGCAGTGACTCCCCTGGCTTCTGGTTCTGGGGACCCAGTGTCCAGGCGCAGTCTTTTAGCACTTCTCAGTGTAGACGCTGACAGCGTTCTTTTCCCACTTGAATCCTGATGAGTCCCCAAATCTTTTGACTTGTCTTGGTTACAGTCACCACCAGAGCTGCTCCCAGTTTTGACAAAAGCAGTTGCTGCTGAAGTGATCGTTTTGAATCCTATCATAGCACTGGCGGGTCCTGGTAAATTCTTACAGTCAGCAGGTGAACCTCGCGTGAGTTGAATATTCCCTCTGAGGATGTTGAGGGTCCGGGCCCTGGCAGATAACTCTGGGTACATGGTGTCAAGGATTTTCACAGAATTCTCCTGGGGCCCTCCAACAGCAGCATGGCCAGGTGCACAGGGTGGTAGTCTGCCAGGCACAGGAAGTGCGTGCTTTGGTGTGGCTGCACAGAACTGCAGAGGAGACGACACTACCCTCTCACTGGCTGACACAGTGGACGGAGATGGAGAAGGATCTGGAGGAGAGGCACGTCTGGGGTCCTCCGGCCATGGAGACATGACAGGAGGCACTGGGGTTTCACATAAGGGAGAAATCTGGCCAACAGGAGAAGTTGGTGAGGAAGGACTAGAACTCGATATCAGAGGAGAGAGTGGCTGTGAAGTCCTTGGAGGTGTAGCTATTAGAGGAGCAAGAAGAGGCGGCAAAGGAGGCCCCACCTCTTGCCGTATTTTACTCAGCGTGTCAGGAGAGCAATCTGTAGGTGTGGATGTATCAGCATTTGCTAAAATCGTCTGAGTTTGGCTTCTTTGAGTTTTTGTACAACTTTTTTCCCCTGAAAATGACTGAGAAACTTCACTCTGATGAGTTTCAACTCTGCTTGATGCTGAAGTTTTTACTGGTTTGTTTGATTGATCTTTGTTTGAAATCTTTGATCGATTCTTGTTTTTGCCAGATGGCTCTAGTTTTGAGTTATAATATGTGTGATCAGATGCAACAATCTGAGTCTCAAAGTTTTGATCATATATTTGAGAACTGATCCATATACTAGGCTTAACGGGTCTATTTCGCAAACGACTTTTATCAAAGTTGGTGCTCTGACCACTGCTTGAAACATCCTCTTGAGGACACGAAATATTATTGTCACATGGAGCCTCTTGAAATGCAGGGCCAGTGTGACTGGCCTCTGGGGACTTCTCAGCAGAAGTCACTGGGATACAACCAGCTTCCAGCTCTCCTTGATCCTGAGAAACAGGGATGTCTCCAGGAGTGTCACACAGTGTGACCTGGTCCACATGTGGCATAACAGCTACACCACTGATGATTGTCCAGTTGTCCCCCTTTTCAATGACTAGATTCTGATCCTTATTTATAAGTACGTTTATAACTTCTGAGGTCACCGTGGCTATCTGACACTGAAATGTTGCTTCGGCCTCACAATTAGAACTTTGCTCCATCAGTGGCTCTGTTACGGAGTCAGAGCACAAGGCTGATGGCTCCACAGGTTCTACCAGGACTTCTTCCTCACCACTGGTTTGCCCGCATGCATCTGAGTTGGCCTCTGGTCCGCTCTGAATGTTTTCATTGTGAGGCCCACCGCGAATGGGAGAGCTGCCCTCAGTGTCCGCGGCAGCTATCTGCGGGGGTGGTTCTGAACCATGTGATGAGGAGCCAGTCACTTCCCGAGATGGACCTTTCTCTTTTAAATTCTCAGTGGTCATGTTGTTATTTACATTTAAGAGCAATAAACTGCCAGCATCTTTACCACTGCCATCTTCAGAATTTGTTTGAAGTTCTTGCCTAATCTTGGTGAGAACTTCAGACAGAGTTTCCAAAGAACACTGAGTGAGCTGACTTGTATTTTTTAATGAATAATCATCTTCCTCTGATTCAATCCACTCTTCACAGGTTCCAAGTATTTCTTCTTCACAGGGTTGCTTTCTATATTTTTCTCCTGATATTTCACTGGGCTTTAGTTCTTTGTTCATTTCTTTGCTTAGGGTTCCTTTACTAGAACATTCAGAAACAGAGTCCCCTGAACTATAATCCCCTAATTGACAGCTCTCAAGAAACATCACAACCTCTGATGTGGAAAGTCTATCTAGCTCAGAAAAAGTACTTATGTTAAAATCTTGCAGAGCTGACGTCAAACAACCTACCTCTAAAGAAGGCCTCACCTCGGCTACACCAGCATCTCCATCTGCTAAATTTTTCTGTGAGTCTTCAGGAGCATCTTGCTGTTCGCTCCCCTCACTGCAGCTAAATGCCTCACTATCCTCTGCCTCAGTGTCATCTCCCCGCTCTCGAATGCCTGTGAAACAAGGTAAGGTAGCAGAAGGGCTACTTTGGGAGGTATCCTGTGTCTCTCCAGCTTTTCTGCAAAATGCTGGAGATAAAGTGGTGTCTGTGGTGCTAAAACCTTCAGGCAAAGCACCAACAGGAGTTGTAGATTTCAACTTCCAAGGTCCATTAGCACTTTGTGGTGTGCTAGCAGTACCATTTGCAACAGCCAGAGCATCACCACCAGACCTCTCTGTGTCTCCACAGGCCATTTCATCAACAGAAAAGCCTCCTGACATGGTCACTTCTGCGGCTGGAAGCACCTCACTGCTATCTGTCCCACTTGAGTCCAGATCTGTGGCCTGAGGAGGCTGCCCCTGCTTCTGCCCATCTTCTTGCACTGCAGCTTCTCTCACAATGTCTTGGTTTTGGACGAGGATGTCTTCAGAAGATAAAGATAATCTGCTACTTGTGGAACAATCCGAATTTTCTACTGGTGAAGAACCACCTGAAGAACTAAAATCTAGTTTTCTCCGAGAGGCAGAAACTTCTGGTGAAACGCTTTTCACAGCAGCCACCTCCCTGATGTTTTGAGTTGTATCGTCTCTTTCCCCATCACATTTTGCTAGAGTTGACATATGATCAGTTTTGTTGCCATTATTTTCTGTTACTAAGGTAGGCTCATTCCTATGCGGCCTCAAGTGTTCCAATTTAGCACTCTGAACCTTTTCAGGTCTTGTCTGTTTTGTGATAACTGACACTTGATTAGGCAACACTGATGCAGTGGTCTTCAATTCTACAGGACTGTTATTTTCTCTAAGAAGGTTAGGCTTGGGTGTTGGTCCTCTATTTTGTAGGGATGGCACTACCTTTTGTAACTGATGGCTAGTCTTTTGTTCATATTCTGATTTAGCTCTCAGACTTTCTTCGCCACCTTTCCTTAATAAATCACTATGGTGCCACGAAGTACTTTTAACAAAACCCAAACCACTCTTTATCAAGGCAGCCTGAGAACCTATTAATGATGTGAAATCTGGCTTATTTCGTGTGACCTCTATTCTTGGATCCTGACTTTCACATTGCCCATCTTTTGTAGCTTTCATAAATACTGACCGAGGAAGTGAATGTATTTTGGTCAAGCCTTTTACGATTTTTGTATATTCTATCCCATTGCTCTTCTGATCATTAAAATTAGATGCTCCCAATTCAGAGCTCAAGGCATGCATGCTATTCTCCAAATTGTTTCCTCCTATAGAACACTCTGGTGGCTCAGACTGCAGATGTAACGTGTTTAAAGTTTTAGTTTGTAATTTATGTTCTGAATGATGCGATTCAGTAGAGAATACTTTAGTAGTAATATCTGTATCATTACCACAGTCTAACCCGGAAGAAGACTGGGGATTACTGCCAATAGACAATGCTACCAAGGCAGAAGAGGAAGAAAAACTGGTTTCAACACCAAGCCCTGCTACATCCATTGCATCGCCTGAATCATCATCTTCTGATTCAGGCGATTCTCCTAAAGTGAACCCTTGTGTATCTTCCTTTTCCTTTTCCAATTCTCTAGACTGTCTGTGAAAATGGCCAGAAACTGTGATACAGTCTGGTTCAGAAGTGATTTCATTAATTCGTGTCCACTTAGTAAACTCTGATTTGGGCGAACCTATCATTTTAGACAATAGGGTTTTTCCTTCAGATTCCATGAGTTCATTTAATGGCCTCTTCTTGCCAAGGGGAGAAGAATAGAACTCTGACTTCCGAGTGGCAGCTTCCTTTTCTTGTGCTGGACAGGCAGACAATCTCTCAATGCACAAACCCTGAGTGTGTTTATGAATGGTTCTCTCGGTTTGCACTGACTTATCCATCTCCCTAACCTCTACTTGTCTTTTTGTCTCATGTAAAATGTCTCTTTTTCTATCACTCATGGATTGAGATGCTGTGGTCCAGTGTTTTTCACCAGCTAAGGAGTGTGTGGCAGAAGATTCACTCAGTGCTGCTGTGAAAGTTTCGAGTCCAGCAGTTGTCACTTTATTTACTTCCCATGTATTTAGAGCTTGGACAGCTTCATGTGATTTGGGCTTTTCCTCCCATGTACCACTGTCTTTATTTTTTCTCAATGAGCCAAAATAATTCTGTGATTCAGCTGTATCATCTTCGGAAACAGACTCAGCAGAATTTCTAAGATGGACCGAGTCATTATCACTGGAATCTGTATACTCTCCAAAGTAGGTTTCCTTTAAAAATATGAATTATACTTGTCAAAAACGAATTCAAAAGATTACATGACTATCATTTAGATGCATTATTTTTTTAAAGTACATGATGCTTCCTGAAGAACCTTTAAGATCACATTTGAGCAAGGGCATGCTGGGGCCTAGACTCTCTGTGGTGGGTAGGCAGTTCTCCAGCTCTGGTCCAACACTGTTCTGCTCTCTCCCTACGGATGCCCAGCACCCCACAGACACCTCCCCCAATAACAGACATGCTTCCAAGTGCCACACCCCACTCTACACAGGGTTAGGTTTGTTCTCTTAACTTTCAAATATTCCTACTTGCAAACTGTTACCTCCCCATCATCTCATAACAAAGGGTCTGACACAGGTTGCTAGCTTCTGGCTTCACAGCTCTCTATTTCCTCTCCCTCCGGTGTCTGACTTGTGCCTGGTACAGCCTTGTGCAGGGGAGGAGGGTCGTTGTCTTGTGGGTCTCTCCTGCCACCTATCTCCTCCCCAACATGTCCTCACAGAGTGCTGCAGCCTGACTGATGTCATCAACGCACACCTGTGCTACCCTTACAAAGCTCTCTTTCTCCCAGCCCATTCTCCAGCCACCTCTGCTCCAGAAATTTTTCCTGACCCCCAACTTGTCCCCTCCTGAGTTAACTGCCTAGAGCATGTGGCCCACTTGGCATGTGGCCCACTTGGCATGTGCTGAAACCATCAACTTCTTGTCTCTATTCTGTTAGAGAACAGTGGACTGGTGAAGATTAAAAGCTGCTAACATTATCTTGCTCCTACTGAAAGAATTCTTTCCTCTTTTGAACTCCAAAGTACCATCATCTCCTGGCTTTCCTCTGCTATTCTGCCCTGGTTTCAATCTCCTTTATTCACTCTTTTTCTTTCTTTTTTTTTTTTGGAGACGGGGTCTCGCTGTGTTGCCCAGGCTGGAGTACAGTGGTGGGATCTAGGCTCACTGCAACTTCCGTCTCCCGGGTTCAAACGATTCTTCTACCTCAGCCTCCTGAGTAGCTGGGATTACAGGCACATGCCACCTTGCCCACCTAAGTTTTGTATTTTTAGTAGAGACAGGGTTTTACCATGTTGGTCAGGCTGGTCCCAAACTCCTGACCTCGTGATCCGCCCACCTTGGCCTCCCAAAGTGATGGGATTACAGGCGTGAGCCACAGCGCCTGGCCTCCTCACTTTTTCTACTCGCCACTTACGTAGAGACAGTTCCCCAGGGTCTTGACTGGGACCCTATCTTTTTCTCCTCCTATATACTCTTACTGGATAACATCAGGGCTGCGTGACTTCTGCTGCACTCAAATGCTGGCATGTCCAGAACGCCTGTGCCCCACTACAGCCTCCCTCCAGCACCTCGCCTGTGTATATGCATAGCTCATATCTAACATTCTATACATTATTCTCCCAAACAGGGTCTCTTCTTATATTTATTATGTTTCAATATGACTCCTCCATCTCCCCTAACTACCATATTCAAAATGTCACTGAATACTGATCAATTGACCTCATAACACTTTTCAAACCAGTCCCTACCTCATTAACCCCAATGCCACAACTTAGGTTCAGGTATCAAGAATTACGTGAGCTGCTTATTAAGCCGCTACCCTGTCCATGGTCTTGTCTATTTTCTGTCTAGCTTCCCACTCCCTACTCACTCATACTGAAATGAAACTTTCAATCCATGTCTTTGGATTCATCAAAGATTTCCCCCTTCAGGATAAAGTGGGAACTCCTTGGGAGAATGTACATGGCCTTTCACAGTCTCATCTGCATGAATCTGCCCCACACAGAGTTCACCCTTGCTTCTACACTACCATGTGAACAGCTTCTCCACCTGAAGTACCACCACTCACTCCTTAAAACTCAGTGTGGGGACCGAATTTTCAGAAGAATCCTGCCTGCCTGCCTGCCTGCCTGCCTCCTACCCCAGCCTGGCCTCTATTCAGGACGGAGCTGCTTTTCTTTATCCTCTCGAGCAGTATGTTTTCTACCACTGCAGGGCTCTACCCAGCAATGCAACTGTTTGCTCCCTGACTGCTCTGAACTCCACACAATGAACCCCACTGAGAAGCAATGGCACCTTTTGTCACCTCTGCACTCCCAGTGTCTAGCCTGGTGCCTGGAACATAAGAGGCACACATGGTGTTTTGTGAAGTAAGAAATTGATTCTGAGAGCAAAACATATATCTGCTCCTTAAGACAAAAAGTATATACATCTGCTTCATAAAAACTAACTTCCTAAGATACTACTATAAACCATTTAGCAAACACACAAAAAGATGAATTCATCAAATAAAGGTAGAGAACTTGGCTAAGTTAAGGGACATGTATACTATACACACAGACTTTCCTATCACTATATAACTCCATGCATACAAATATGTGCAAATATGTGTTTAATTCAGTCATTCCATACAAAAGATAAAAACAATTAAGACACAGTTATCTAATTTGGTTGTGAATAAAGACTAACTAAAATGCAACCATAACACAAAGTGAAAAAATTCAAACTATATATGTTGATCCAAAGGGTGGTGGCATGCTTTTTAAAATCCTCATGTTACCCCCTAACAAAATTGGCTAAAATGAATAATCTGTGCATTAGTATCACTAATATCCTTTGAGCATAAATGACATATTAGGATAGACAATGTACCCACTTAGTAATTCTAATTCAGAGAGCAAAACTCACAGGTGCAAATGAAGGTATGGAATCCAGGTGCGGTGATGACATCAGAGGGGGCGAGGGCACTGGAGACAGAAGAGGAGGGGGAAGTTTGAAGAAGTCAATTGCAGCTTGAAGATCTTCATCAAAAAAAAGATCATGGTCAACCAAGTCAGTGCTGCCACTGTCATGATGACTTTGTACTAAAACCTCAAGATTTCCATTCTCGTTAAAAACGTGATCAGAACTACAATTTGTTCCACTAGAGCTCTCTTTTTCCACATTTTGACATGAAATGTCCTCCTCTATCTCCATGGACAGTTTCGTGAGGCATGTCTGCACATTTGAGGTCCTGAGAGGGCTGCCTTGTGCTAGAGGTAGCGTGCCATCTTCCCCAGGCACTCTGGAGCTGGTGATTGCTTTGGCAGGTTTTTCTGTGTTGGGGAACAAAAGTAAGTATCAGGTATTTACAATATCAAGAAAACTTAAAAAAAAAAAAACAACCTTATTATAACAGTTCAAAATGCTTGAAATATTAAGTCCAAGTAAGCAAAAATTGTTTTTTAAAAGGCAACCAATCAGTTGCTAAACATTATCCTAGAAGATCAATAGATTTCATACAAGTATGCTAGCCTTGCAGTAAGAAAAGTGAGACTGACAGGTGAGATGGACCGGTGGGTGGATGCATGACACAGCTGGAAAGGCATCCATGGCCATGGAAACGAACCCTGCTGGCTCACTTGGTCTCTGAATGAATCTTTCCATACAACCAGCACAAGTTGTCAGAAATCAACTTTGTGTCTACAGGTTGATACAGAACTCTATTTTCTGTCTATAGAGTGATTTGAAATCAATGAGTATCAAGCCTACCCACTGCACAGATACAGCCATATCTGTACAATGCTCTCTGAGAGATCTGATGCGGTCTATGAATACTCAGTATGATAATGCAACAGAAAAGTTTCTACAAAAAGCTAATCCATTTAGGGTCTTGATTTTAGTGAACTTCAGTGGTACTATTCATTTGATTCCATAACCTTTTATTATATTGGCAAGCTTTAAAAATAAGTTCTACAGTGGATCCAGGGATCCTTGGATAAGCAGTTGATTCTAGGGCTGGGGCGGGAAAATCCAAGTTGAGACTGAAACATCTTGTGGTACCAGAAGTAAACAACTCAAAAAGGACGTAGCATTTATGAAGGGCGCAGGAGCCAATCTGAAGAAGCTCCCACCAAAGCTAAAAGGGTAGCACCGATTAATGATTTATGAAATAAAATAAATACCTATGAGACTATACTGCTGTAAACAAGTAAGTTAATAAATGGTGGAGAAGGAACAGCTCTTCCTTACATAAGAATTCCAATTAAAAAATGCAGATGGAATGAGACAAATAAAAAAATTATTCTTTGGCAAATACAAAAGCAATAATTATAGCAAGCAGGCAAGATCCACTGCTGGATGCTAAAATCAGCAGGTGACAATGTGAAAAAAAACCCAGAATATTTGCATAATGTTAAAGACTCTTTCTCAAGTTGATTCATTAGGAAAAAAGAGTAACTTTACAATAGAGAAACCTGCAGATACCACCTTAACCAAGTGATCAAGGTTAGAGCCAGTGATAATACATGTCCACATCACCTATCCCCAGAACAATTCCCTAAGCAAAGAGAAACATCACCCCTGTGGCGTTCTTGACATAAATATACAACCTCAATCTAACATGAGAAAACATCAGACAAGCCAAAACAATGGACTTTTTACAAAATTATTCTACAAAATAATACTCTCCCAAAGTGTAAAATATATGAGAGATTAAAAAACGAACTTTTGGAATGAAGGAGGAGAAAGCAAGATGACTGCTAAAAGCAGCATGAGTTCTGGGCCAGCATCCTGGAAAGAAAGGATACCCAGGGAAAACTGTGAAATTCACAGCGTAGTTAACAGGGTTAAACCCAATGTTCTGGTTTTGATCACTGGTAACTGAAAATGTTAAAAATCATGCAACCGGCTAAGGGATCCACAGGGATTCTCAGAACTATTTTTGTAACCGTCCTCATATGAAGATAAAAATTAAAACAAAAGAATGTCTTATGGTATAATAAGATTCCAAAGATGCCATGTTCTTCCTTCTACTTGGGAAAAATTAACATATTTATCCCTCAAAAGCATGTTTTTAAATAAAAACATCAGTTTATTAAATGAAGAATAGCTCTTTTAATAACAGCTTGAAAATATAAAATCAAATGCTTAAAATAGAATACTGATGGACAGACAATGCCAAAGAGCATCCCCAGGTTGCTTTTACTAAACAGATGAATTGATAAAAACTGAGGGGACTAAATTAGGAGTTGTGGGTACCATGTGGTTTCTACCAATGGGGACCTGGTAGGTGAATTGAGGGAAACATCTACTTAAAGGAACTCCATCAAATATGCGTCTGTATACTCAACAAGTTCTGGGTCCACCATTAAGTAAGAATCAGTAAGTTGTCCCTTAACGTTTTTCCAAGGGAACTTTGCCTTCAGAAGCATGAGAGGAAAATAAGGTGCAGGACTATTGATTTAGAACCTCAGTGACCTGTGAGTTTATAGCAGCTAACCTAAGAAATTAGTAAAACGACGAAAAGCTAAATAAGAAGCACTTTAATCTTACACAAGCCAGCTGTCTTCTCCCCCTCCACTCGGGGTAGCTAAATCGACTATCACTGTGAATGTGCTAGAATACCTCCATGATGTTCATCTTCGAATCAAGATGTTCAACCAAAGAAACTGATAAATTACATTAAAAATAAACTGGATTGATCAAATTCATGAAATGATTCCGAAAAAACCGTGCATCCTTCAAGTCTCCCCTCCCCGCCTGCGTGGCGTGCCTCTGCTACTTGACCTTCTAGTTTTTCTCAAGGTTCTCTGATGAAAGCTGAATACATTTACTGGGATTAGAAGTCACACTGAAGGGAAATGAGTTTTGTATAGTTTAAAGTACTGATTCTAGCTTATTTCATTCTTTCACAGCTGTAATGCCTATGGCAAACCTCTCTACTTTCACATATGCAATCTGTTTCTGTAAGCTTCTCTCTCACCTGGGACACATCTGCTGCCTTCACCAGGTAGTCTGTGTGTTGTGTTTACACAGAGCCAGAGTTCCTTCAGAAGCAGTTTCACTTTTCCTGTGAAACAGAGTAAAGCATTAAAGTCAAGTCATTTGGCTCACCCTACACAAGGCCAAAAAATACTTCTGTGAAATCAGGGTTTATAAGCGACTTAGGAAATTAGGTAACTTAAACATCTTCCCCAAACTCAACCACTCTGCACAGTATGGTCAGTTATTGATAAAAAGGGCTGCAATACTTTAGCTAAGAATTGAAGGCTGAAGATACATTTGTTTGCTTTAAAAAAAAAATTAGTGTCAGAGGGAGAGGATTCAAAAGACCATGTGTACTTGTTGTTAAAGGTTTTTTTATCCCTTTATGTATGCATGGGACAAATGAATCTTTGGCCCACACATTTTCACCAGAGAGTGCTTGAAGATGGGGAAGGAAACACAGTTAATAACCAATAATGGATCTGGGCTCTACGTATTCCATAAAGAGTAAAGAAGCATCCCTCAGTTATAAGAGGTTATCAGAGAAGTCATCAGACTTGACCATGCTGTAATTAACCTGGGGAGTTCAAGGATTACAGATAATCCATCCATGGACTTGAGGGGAGACTAGATGGGAAGCAAAATGTGTGTGTATGAACATATGAATAGGAATAGGAACCGATCATCACACACACCAGAAGAAAGAGAAGCACATACTTTTATAAGGAAAGTAAAAACCTTTGGAATTTTTATACATTTTCAAAGAGACGTAAATTTCTAAAATAATTAAGAACCACTAATTCAAATTGAAAGGCCAAGGGATGCTGCAACTAAGGCAGCCCTAATGAAATAACTGTAACATTAAGAATATTACACTGTGGTTTTAAAGCTCTTTTACATTAATACAAATTTCAAAACCTCTAAAGCAAAAAATATTTATGAAAATATAGGGTGCCGCGGTGGCTCCGGCCAGTTGTCCTGGAGCTTGAGGAGGCGAGGCCGTGAGTTCAAGGCCAACCTGAGCAACATAACAAGCTCTCATTGATTAACAAAAAAAAAAAAAGAAAGAAAAAGAAAAGAAAAGAAAAGAAAAGAAAAGGAAAGGAAGGAAGGAAGGAAGGAAGGAAGGAAGGAAGGAAGGAAGGAAGGAGAGAAAGAAAGAAAGAAAGAAAGAAAGAAAGAAAGAAAGAAAGAAAGAAAGAAAGAAAGAAAATATAACTATGAATAGCTTGTGGTGAAATGTGCATAAAGGACAACCCAAACTAATTAAAATTCGACTAAAAGTAGCTTAACTATTATGTAACTTTCAGGCCACCTCAAAAGTTCTATTAGAGTTTCCTTGAACTTAAGTTTTTTAATTAGCCTTAAGCATTTACTAAAATTAGTGAAACCTTTAATCCAGTTCAAGAGAAGCTTAGAAGACCAACCTTTAAAAACCCAAATGCCTCAGGGAATCCCAGATTTTGTAAGAGATTAGCTTTACTGAAGATGGCAGACTGCATCGCTCCAAAAGATGACGTCCACAGAAAGGGTACAGGCCGGCTGTGGAGGCCAGCTCACAGACAAGTGTGAAAGGCTGGGCACTGCCAAGCAACCTTCTGATTGCCACTGTGTGTGAGCCGTGTCCATTTTTCAGTTCAAAAATTCTGTGATCGTGTAGCTTATCTACGTTGTGATATGACCTACCCAAAAGTCTGCTTCCAAACACTGTAATCCCCTTTGCTTAAATGACCTGACCAGGATCCCTGCTTATTACGTATACCCAAAGCAGCAAACAAGGAACCTTAAAAAAAAGAAAAAAAGTTACTTTTCCATTCTTACGGAGGCTATCATCCAGAGCTATGTCTTTTCTAACTGAGCACTCATTACTGCTAACCTGACACCAAAAAATAAATAAGAGTGCTCTATGCCTAACAAAGCAGAAAAAAAAATCCTCAGCCTTAACTTCATACCTAATTGTGAAGATAACACCGCCTTAAAGTGAATTGCATACCTTTCCCTAATCCTTTAAAACTCTTCCTTTATCAAACTCCAAGGCAAGTATGAATAAGGACTTATCTGTTTATAAAATCTTTTCTACTTCATTGCTTTGTCAGTTTCTGTACCAATACCACGCTTCTTTAATCAGGATAGGCTACCGAGTATCTGTCGGACATAATCCTTGCTCAGTTTTTTCCTTTTAAAAATTGTATTGTTCCGAACATATATTCTTCCCTATAAACCATAGGCTTATCCTCTTCCGCAGAAAACCTCTATGGGATTTTGAGTGATACTGTACATTTACAAATACATTAGGGGAAATTTTACACCTTTATACTTTGAATCTTCTCATCCTGTTCCTTAATGTTTATGCACTCAGGTTTTCCTTGATGCTTTTAAGGAATGCTTTAGTTTTCCTCAGAAACACTGTATACTGCTTTCAGGTGTTTTCTTAGACATCTGCTGGTTCAGGTGCCACTTAAGAATGAGTTGTTCTTATTCTATTTATTTTCTAACAGGTTAATAACGGTACAATGTATATGTTTGTTGTTTGTGCCAGCAATTTGCCAAGCTCTTCTGACGCCTAATTCCATCTCTAGCTAAGTCTTTTGGATTCTCTACATTACTAATATCATCTGAAATAATGACAATTTCAACTTTTCCTTATTAGTATTTACAGCTCCTACTCTTCTGTGTTTATTCCGTTGCATTGATTCAGGTCTCCAGTCCAAAAAGAAAAAAAAAAAAAAAAAAAAAAATGGAAGTAACAAAAGAAAGTATGCTTGTCTTGTCTTTGATGGTAATAACTATAATTTAAATGTTTCCCCTTTCTCAATTTACAATTTTTTTTCTATTGCTTCATCAATTTTTTAAAATTGGAAATAGGTGCCGAATTGAGATGATCACAACATTTACTGACCCAGTTTTAGTATTTCTGAGATAAATCTTCAAGCATAATTTGTTTGTATTTTAAATTATTCATGGATTTAATTTCCTAAAATTTTGTTTAGTATTTTTGCAGCTGTATTAATAACACAAGAGTCCTGAGTCTGGAGAATATATGCACATGCTATTTGACTTTGGTGCAGCATTTTGCTGGCCTAAGAGAATAAAATAGAAACATTCCTTAGTAAGTTCTGAAACAAAACAATCAATAATAGAGACACTCATTTTTCACTGAAGGTTTTACAAAGCTCACCACCTATAAACTATCTGGATTTATTACAGTGTTAGATCTTTAACTATTCTTAAAAATTTCTTCCTGGTTATTTTCTATTCAGGTTTGCGGCAACTGTATGAGTCAATTTGAGCGTGTTTTCCTAGAAAATGGACCATTCCATCTACATTTTCACATCTGAATATGAACTTGTGAATCAAAAAATTTCTCTACTGCAGTTTTAAAGTTTTGTCAATCCCGGTGCTATTGGGTATTTTCCTTTTTTTTTTTTTGTTTGATTAACCAAAGAGTTTACCAAGTTGTTGGTTTCAGCTGCATTGTAAACAACCAGCTATCAGATTTAATTGTCCTAAATCAATTGCTGTGTTTCCTATTTCATTAAATTTGCATCTTCATCAATTTTTTCCTTCAGTTAAACACTTCATTTTCTGTATTTCTTATTTTCTAAAGTGACAATGTATCACTTAAGGCCATAACATATTCCTCTGAATAGTCAAGAAATTGGCTACATCTCAAGACTTTAGTAAATATTGCCCTGCTGTTTACTTCCAAAACGGTTTCTTATTTTCTCTGTTACCCAAGAGAGGATTTTTTGTGTTTATGTGGGTTTAGTTACCAGGTACGTTTCACAAGTTTTGTTTATGCAGGGGGAGGGGGATTTTGATTAATAGCTCATATTAAATTGAAGTTTTTTTAATTGTCTACTTGTCAATTTTTACATGTTTGAAAAGTATTTTAACAAAATTCAGATGTGTGGTTTACAAAGAGGTGTATATAAATTATCCACCTTGGAACTGTGATTCCAATTCCATCCTTTGTCTGCTTTTACTCTTTCTGAAAAACATACTGAAGCCTCTCGTGATGAGAATAGATGTGGCCAGTTCCCCTAGATTTCCAAGAGTATTGCTTGACCTCCTTTCACATTCTTAGATACTAGCAGTATCTTCTTCGTGAACTACACTTTTAATCAACGTTTCAATCATGTAAACTCATTTCTAAACATTTATTATTTTTTGACTTACATGACTGCTTTAATGTTGGTATAGCCTGGAATATTTTTATCCATGCCTATAATATTCAGTCTTTCTGTTTCATCTGATTTTAGATATATTTCCTATGAAAGTGTCAGAGATGGAGACTGTATACAAAAATCATGCTCAACACCTGGTGGCCGCTATGAGCATGAATACTACATTTTTTTTCTGTTCAGGAAGCTTCCTTCTGTCATGTCTCAAACACCTTCTCTGCTTATGGTTCTGTTCTGCCCTCTGAGAAGTCCTAAGAGATGCAATATTGAGACATCTGGTTCTATCCTTCAAATGTTGTTATTTTCTCTAATACCTTTGTTTGTCCATTTGTACCATGTTCTCAGCCACCACCTACGATTCAGTCTCTAGAATCAACTTAATTGATCTTTTATTTGTCCGTCCAGTATTTCCGCTTTTCTACTGGGTTAATTTTATTTATGCAATTGGATTTCTGATTTTCAAGATCTCCAGCAGGTTCAATTCCATAGCAGTAGTCTATGGACATGTTCATAGCCTTTCTCTAAAGGCAATGAAATCAGTTTTCAGCATTTCCTTCTCATTCATGATTAGAGATTGCTTCTCTCAGTCTTCTTGCATCTATTATTTTTCTTTTTTTTTTTTCTTGTCACTTCTTTTTCTCTAAGTTTTAGATGAGAGTTTAGGCAGAACATCTTTGGTAGACAAAGTATATTTCTTCAGCCTACATTTTTAAAAGTGCTATTCCTTTAGCAATAAATGTAGATTCTCATTTCATAAACCTGTGGGGTCCTGCCTTGCAAGGGAAGCAGTGGAAAGTGGGTGTAGTTGTGAGGTTTTAGATGAAGTATATAAACATCTTATTTTTTGAGAACAGGAGGGGTTAGCCCTTAAAGTGGCCATAATTACCCAATTTTCTGATATAAACAACCAGTACGAGGCACTCGCCTGTCATAGCTAAAACTTTACAAAACTAAACTGGGCCACAGTTTATGAGCAAAGGCCAGAAATGGTTTTTGAAACCAGAAGGTTGGCATTCCTTTCAACCTTTAATCAATTACCTGGCAAAATGCTAATGCCCTGCTCCTTCTCCCACTCCCTGCCACCTCTGATATGGGGAAACTTGCTCCTTCTGCAATGAAACTGACTTTGTGAGAGCTGCTATTTTCTCTGCCGTTGTGGGTTTCATCACCAATTGATACTATCTGCTGTGCTTCTTTCTCATTTCTTCTACTGATGGTAATCTTTGTAACTAGCCAGGAGTTGTTGCTATTTTTTTTTTTGTTTATGTTGTTTCTGGTCACTTTTGTTGGAATTTGAAAGAAAAGGCAAAAAGTGGCACTCAAGACAGCCTTTTTTTTTTGTAAACTGAAGTCAACCTAATACTCTGGTGCCTACTTTGCAAATCTTTTGTGTAAGTATTAGTGTTAACAATACACTTAAGAATTAAAGATAAACCCATCAAGGTCCATAGCTAAATAATTAGCAGATTCCTAAAAACTTTATTTATATATTTGGAAAAAGTAAAAACGTACAACAGACAATACGCCTGCCGTGATTAAGAGGGCAGACAGAAACAAAACATAAGACAATTTTACTTGAGAGAGTAATAAGTTATTTGAAAAAAATATAACAGAATGTAGGTATAAAGAGCAACTACAGAAAGAGGATCGAAGTGTTCTGCTTTGAATAGTAAGACTTGGGAATAGCTGAATAGTAAAACAAATCTGTCAGTCCAAAAACAAAGATAATTCCATTCAACAGCTGACTAATGAATGGGAAAGCAAAATGTCAAGTCTTCTATTTCTCTCAGCAATACTATTACTTAAAGTCCCACTTTCCAAACACAAGAGAAGGAAGAATATAGTCAACAGCATACGGAATCCTATGTTAGTGACAGTGGGAAGTGAACAATCAATGCCCCAGCAGTGAAAGGGGGAAATGTTAAATCCTTACACCAAGGAAAACATGAACTTGTGCTCTGAATTTAAAAAAAAATTAAAGAGAAAAAGGTAAAGGTGAGTTCTCAAAGAGACACCATATACTTGCATACAATGTAAATGTTTTTAATCATTTCCACTTGAAGAAAAAAAAACACATTAGTAAGATGAAATACAATTATTTACTAAACATTTTAAATGCATCCCCATAAAAAACTTGTGAGAGCAGAAAATCAAATTCACATTTCCATTTTTAAAAGGAAGAATAAAAACACACAAAAAAGGGAAGTAAATAACAAAGAGTCACAACGAATGGAAGGATTAAAGTAAAAATTCTCACTTCTCCCCTTCTAGAGTTCTGCTTCTCACCTATGGGATGTGGCGCCCAGTGAGGCAGCGTGTCCACATCTGTATTACATTCCCTTGTTCCTTGGCCACCACTCTTGTTTTCAACTGTGGGCCTTCCCTAAATTTTTCTGTCTTCTGAAAATATACTACAGGGCTTTAACTTTACAGTTTTCCTGACTGACTTCAAAATTGTTTAATATACTTAGTACCTAGGAAATTTAATAAATTAATTTGATAAATTATAATCCAGAGAGAAAATCTATATTTATTAATGAAAAAGAGCAGATATATTTCCAACTAGTTTTCCTATCCCAAACAATATTGGTTTTTGACTCTTTTATTCATTGTATTACTTTATAAGACAATAAGCTGATTATATTTGGATCTAAGGAAGACACAACAACATATGACTTCTACTAAAAGGAAACATCTATTAAGCCCTGGAACTTTCACGATTGTATGTAAGAGCAAAACACAGCCTCCCAAATCACTAAGAGTAATACACAACATTAAAACAAAAGTTGCAATATACTCACTTTTATCTATGCTTCCATATGAATCACTCGAAATTTGTGTTCCAATATGTCTCAGCTCTAAAAGCATGGGAAAAAAATAGTCAATAGAATACTACATATCAAAAAGAAATTTATGTAAGCATTAACTGACTACTCACCCTTTTCATTTTTCTGTTTAGAAAATTCGTCCAGCCTTTCCTGTGAAAACAAAACACTACTAGTGTTTATGCTGGGTAAGAAGTGCAGCCATTCTAGACCAAATGTAAAACAGGTGCAACTTATCAGGCACCTGTTTCTGCCAGGTGGCCTCATGCCTGACTCCTTCATGAGTTACAACACAAGACAGGCCAGGAGCCCTGGGGCCACATAGTTAAGGTGTGTGTGTGCTGCTTTCATCTAGTACCTGTGTCTTCTTAAATTCCTTTTCAAGTATTTTCTTTTCATTTCTCAGTTGCTTGAAGTCCTGAGTTTGCTTGACAGCAGCCTCTTTAAGTCCAAAGAAGCAATAGAGAGAGAAAAATGATTTACTAACTTTACTACCATGGTTAATGAAATGCTCAAAATCTTATCTATTACAAGTTTTTCTCATTTCTTAAAACTTTGAAATAAATTTTGTAAAAAGCCATTGTTCCTTTAATATTTTATCATCAGGGCTGACTGTAATACACTTTTATCTTTAACTGTCATTTATCAAACCAAAGAATTAGCACAGGCCTTAAGAATCCTTTCCAAACTAGGCACAGCAATCCCAACCTCTAGTTAGGGAAGAATTCAAGGCATAAGAGGGAGGTGCCTCCCCATTTCAATCACAAGCCTTAAAGTCTTAGAAATTTTAGAAACGCGATTTTATCTCAGACTATAGTGTCTTTATGAGGGAGGGAGAGGCAGTCTTCTCAATGCTTATTATAGATCTAGAATTATTCCTCCCCAGAATTCTCTTCAACAAGTTAGCTAAACATAATCCCTAGGATCTAGTTTTAGGTATTTTCACAGTTCTCTAGACCTTCCGCAAATCCTTCTTTCTGATTTTTGGTTCTGAATCCTCAAATGGTCCAGACATAGTATTAAGAATCTGACCAGTATTGACTTTACATAAATATGCTCATATACAATTACTAAGTCAAATCCCGTGAAACACCTCAGTAACAATCCTCTCCCGACTCCTCTAACGAGCCTGGGTATTTCTTTACTCAGTAATCTTTATTAAGTCACACTGATAAATTTTTTTTACTAGAAAAAATACTTTTGATACATGAAAAATAAAGGCGACATTTTTGCTTCACAGAAAATCTGTTCTAAAAGCTACATATATAGTTTCAGGGTCACTTCAGATTTCTTTAAAGACATTTCCTTGCAGTGGCTCATGACTGTGAGCCCAGCACTTTGGGAGGCTGGGCAGATTGCTTGAGCACAGGAGTACCAGCCCAGCCTGGGCAACACGGTGAAACTCTGTCTCTACAAAAAATTAGCATGGCGAAGTGCACAAACCTGTAGTTCTCAGCTACCCGGGAGGTGGGAGAATCACCTCTGTCTGGGAGGCTGAGGCTGTAGTAAGCCATGACCGCACCATTCCACTCTAGCCTGGGTGACAGAGTGAGACCCTGTCTCAAAAAAAAAAAAAAAAATTCCTTGGCTGGGCACACTGGCTCACATCTGTAGTATCAGCACTTTGGGAGGCCAGGGCAGGAGAATCACTCAAGCCAAGGAGTTCAAGACCAGCCTGTACAACCTTATCTCTACAGAAAAATTTAAAAATTAGCCAGGTGTGGTAGCACACACGTATAGTCCCATCTACTCCGCAGGCTGAGACTGGAGGATCGCTTGAAGGCAAAGTTACAGTGAGCTATGATTTTGCCACTGCACTCTAGCCTAGACAACACAGTGAAACCCTGTCTTTAAAAATTAAAAGAAGTGGGCCAGGCACAGTGACTCATGCCTGTAATCCCAACACTTTGGGAGGCTGAGGCAGATGGATCACTTGAGGTTAGCAGTTCAAGAACAGCCTGGCCAACGTGGTGAAACCCCATCTCTACTAAAAATATAAAAAAATTAGCTGGGCATGGTGGCACATGCCATGTAGTCCCAGCTACTCTGGAAGCTGAGGCAGGAGAATCACTTGAACCCAGGAGGCAGAGGTTGCAGTGAGTAGAGATCACGCCACTGCATTCCAGTCTAGGTGATATAGTGAGACTTCGTCTCCAAAAAAAAAGAAATTTTTATTTTTAAATAAAAAATGTGGCTAGGTGCAGTGGCTCACACCTGCAATGCCCGTGCTTTGGGAAGCTGAGGAGGGTAGATCACTTGAGGTCAGGAGTTCGAGACCAGCCTGGCCAACATGGTGAAAGCCCATCTGTACCCAAAAATACAAAAAGATTAGCCAGGCTTGGTGGCGTGTGCCTGTGGTCCCAGCTGCTCAGGAGGCTGAGGTGGGAGAACCTCTTAAACCAAGAAGGCAGGTGTGGCAGTGAGCCGAGATCATACCACTTGGGTGATCGCACCACCTGTCCAGCCTGGGTGACAGACTGAGACCGTGTCTCAAAAAATAAAATAAATAAAAAGTTTAAATTTGTTTTTAAAAAACATTTGTTTAAATACAGTAGACACTCATCTCCGCATTCCAACAAGAGACACCAATACTTAGAAAGAACACAGTAATATCATTCTTACTGCCATACTGTCAGTGTTCGTGCAATAATCAAATCAGAGGAACAACTGTTACCAAAATATTTATAAAGTTTAAGTCCAAAAAATGTGGCTCAATCTTGACAAATTAGTGACTAGAAATATTTTCAGCAACTATTATTCTATGTACCCTGATGCAACTAAATTCAAATTCTTACTTCACACTGTAAATGAATACAAACCATCTCTGAAGTAGAACTCCAGCAAGGCAATCAGTCAGAAACCCACAGCAGGTTAAGATGCCCTGCAGTGCAGGCGGGAATGACAGGAAGACCGATGGGGCTGTGCAGGGTGGACGGGACACAGCCCCTTTGTCTCTACTTGGTATTAGGTCTGTGTCCCAACCACACAATGAAGGGAGGAAAGAGCAAATAAAGAGATCTTGAGTTCAGCCAATTCCTGAAGGGTTATTAGCTGAAATGAGGACTCAGATTCTCACATTGGTCCCTCTGCACTCGTACCTACTTACTGTAGGCCAGAAGCCCCTAACAAGAGGATAGGGCATGAGGGAGGATCAGGTACAAACTGGATAATCCCTAATGTAAAAACTTTCATAGATATCTCTCTTTAAGTATGTTATAACTATCTAAATACATCAGTTTCTTGGTACTAAAAATAGTAATGCTTTCTACCGGCCACTTATTTCCTTAAGAATAAAAGAGAAAGCCCTATGAGATTTAACTTTCCAAATTAAATTCTTTAATTACTGCTTTTAATAGCAAAAGTATGGGCTGCTATTATTTTGAATGCAGTAACATTTCAGAGGTTTGCCACATTCCATCTTTACGTTATCATTTGGTAACCGAGAAGAGTGTAGTAGTCACACTTCTAACAGACCCCTTGACGCAGTCATCCATGGATGGACCATCAAAAACCACAAAGATTCAACCATTTGATCAAGAAGTACCTCCTCATACAGTTACCAGTGATTTCTATAATGACCAAAAACTTCAGGTCAGGATAGCGCCACTTACCTTGCAGCTTTTTCACCTTAGCTTCCAGTTTCTTCTTCCTAAGAATGAAATTGTGTAAGTTAAATGGCAAGAGAGGGTAGAACAGGAAAAAAATATGCTCTTATATTTTGTGGAACATATTTTTTTAATTACTAATATTTGTATAACAAAGAAATTTTCAGTCTGAACTAGTATCCTAAGAGAGAATAATATACTATTTAGTGTGAAGTATCTTTACAGTGGATTAAAAAATTCTGTCCTTTCTACTTGAAACACATGCCATGGGCCTATCGAGTCTCTGCCATGAGTACACGTGAGACCTTTCCTGAACTGCACTGGTATCATCTAGCCGAAGTGTCTAGATCGTCTCTAAAGGTCAGTCCAGAGTCTAACGAGTTAAGGTCACTTTTCAGGGGCACGCATGGTGTTAACAGTGGTCACAGCACCCCTGCATGAGAAGCGGTGGCTGGAGAGCTGCATTTGTTTTAAGATGGATTTCTGAGAGTCTGAGAAGGTAGGTAATGGAGTCACTGCTTCATTCCATCTATATTCAACTGTTTTATGTATAGCTCACATTTATTTTGTGAATAACGTGACTATGGTATGAAACTCAACAATCAATGGGATGCTTTTGAACAGCCCTTTTTATGAATAGTAACAAAGACACCCATTCCACATGCTATCAGTTAAAGCACTGATACAAAGCAAGGGATCAGAAACCATGTTCTGACATACACAGACACATGTGCACGCATATATATACACAAACACCTTCACGGAGTTCTTTCTTTGTGCAGCCCTTTAACATATGACAATTTATTTAATGTTCCTTATGACCCTTCAAAGTAGACACAATTTCCAGTTTACAGATGTGGAAACCAAGGTTGAGTGACTAACTAGTTCAAGACCATGCAGCTAATTATGACCAAGAAATCCAAAGACTGTAAAATGGAAACACTATTTACTTAAGAATTATGCATTTTCAAAAATGAAAACCCTCCTTGTATAGTAATTAAATAACTACTTACTGAGCATCACTCTTCAAGCATTCTTCCTTTACACGAGTATATTCCTGATGAGTATCCTGATATAACTTTAAAGAACTCTTATAAGAAAAAAAAACAAGTACTGTCAAAATGAAAGGCATTGACCGTTGGTTGTAACTTGCTTTGACCCTGATAAACTATTAACCGAATGAGCAGATATGAGGCAGAAAACCAAAGTACAATTCACTGAATATTTTAATAGAGGTAACCATGGCTTATAATCAAACAAATGCTGTAAAACTTAAAAACAATGTACTAATTTTACTGCAATTCTTTATCTTCATAATTGGTTTAAATATCAAACAGCTAATATTTTTGTCTCAACTAACTGAAATTCAGTATATCCTGAATAAATATTAGAGCATAATAAATATTAGCTATTGGTATTGCTAGGAAAAGATATAAAACAAATCATTATACTTAATAACTGGGGAAAATGTGTAGACACTGATATTTACTGATATATACACCCTGACAGCTACTAAACAATGGGAAAGACACTGTTACTGAGGGTTCTAAACTAAAGAAATGCACATGTACATTTCTTTAATCTCAACATCTCTGAGAGATATCTTTAATCTCAACAGCTTCATTATTCTCTTTTAAAAATGAGAAATCTGAGGGTTTGACAGGCTGACTTATTCTTCCAAAGACAGTGACTGAATGACATTAAGGTCTGACTCTTCTTCATGCTTCTTCTCAAATATGGCTGAAAAGATTATATAACCAGGGTAGAGATCATTGAACCCTGTGATTATATCAGTTTGACAGCATAGTTACACATATTGCAAGAATCTCTATATTAAGAGGAAAATGAATATATACTACTAAAGCACATAAGCCCTCAGACAGCTACATGTCACTACTACAATAGCACAATTTGAGGAAGACTGAGAGACACAAACACTACCGTGAGAAGAGCCTAAAGAGAAGAGGTTAAGAAATGAGAATCATTCCAGAGTGGCTGCTATTTATCTTGTGCAAACCACTTAAATCAATGGACTTGAAATGTTTTTATCTGTAAAAGCTATGAATTCTAAGATTTACGTAGGGAGTAAACAATTTATATAGAAAAGCAAGTTTACAGCATTTTCAAACAAACTGTTTTACTGCAACTTGACTTTGAAAAGAAGAGCTTCCATGAAAGGATGTATGTATCGGATTTTCATATCTGAAGTGGGCATCTTCTTCCAGTGCTTCATCTCAGCTTAGTAAGTATCACCCGGAAAGATCAAACACACCCCCTTGAGTAAAATAAATAACCCCTAACCTAAACACTTACTTATAAAAGCATTATTGAAAGACTCAGTTTTTGTGTACCTCTCACAGACAATGAGAAACCACAAGAGACTAGACATGATTGCCAAAAAAAGAAAAAAACACTAGAGATGGAAAAAAAAGGGACCAAACAAAGCTGTTAGGGTTACAGAGGTAAAGTACATGGACATTGCTTAAAATACCGACTAGTTTATGAATGATGAGAGTAGGTTCTCTAAAGGACTTCTTAACTTATACCAGAGCAGGAGCCCTGCACACAGCCTTCACCACAAGGCTCTCCAGGGCTAGACTAGAGCCACTGAAGAAATAGAATTCTCTCCTGCTCCCTCTTGTGCACAACGATTCCTTTACCTTTAAAGTTTATGTTTTGCATGTTATTTTACACTTAAGCAAAAAAAAAAAAAAAAAGAGTAATCAAGTAATGTAGAATTAATTCACTCACTAATTCACAGCTAGAAGTTTCCTCTGCTGACCCTCTCAAAAAGCATAAGCAACTAACAGTACTGCAGAGCTAATAGTCATTGAAAAGACTAAGCTACTAAGCAGTTAGCTCCATGTTCTCTAAAGATAGGAATACACTGAGAGTCCTGACTCCTCTTTATTCCTTTTTTAAACACATCGAAAGCCCCCCTGTGCCAACTATACTGAATAAGCTGATCCTAATTTGCCGACCATAAACCTTTATGGAAAATTATTGTTGGTACCTTTTTCTCTTCTAGCTCTGCTTTTAAAGATCCCAGTTCTTCCTGACACTTCTGCAGAGGAGAAATTTTTTGAAGCATCTCTTCTACTTGGTGATGCAGATTACTGTTCTCTCTAAAGACAATTAATTAACATTATTACAGAAAAGCATGTATAATGAATTATTAAATATATGTACTTACAATTTCAGATTTTATTTCTAACTTGGAACAAAAGAAAAATGAAAAAAATCTTTTTAAATGCATTGTTCTCTACACCAACATGGTCTCCACATTGCCTTTATTTCCTAGGCATAGTATTTTTTTTTTCTTTTCTTTTTTATATTCCATTAGTCAGGGTCTCAGTCTGTCACCTGGGCTGGAATACAGCAGCTGGAGGATACTGGCACCACCAGGGCTCACTGCAGCCGCAATCTCCCAGGCTCAAGCAATCTTTCTGCCTCAGCCTCCCAAGGAGCCGGGATTACAGGTGTCTGTCACCACACCTGGCTAACTAAATAAAAAAGTTTTAATAGTAAAAAAAATCTTACTATTAAGTAGCACTATTTACTATTTGTGTGCCACCGCACCTAGCTAATTAAAAAAAAAATTTAATAGTATAAAAATTTTACTATTAAATAGTACTATTACTACTATGATTATTATTTGGCCCCCCCAAAGTGGTGGGATTACGAGCATGAGCTACTGTGCCCAGCCTAGTAATCTATTTCTGATAAAAGTCTACCAAAAAGCCCTGTGAGAAACAAGTACAGCAGATTCTTAATCTGCTGAAGAATACTTTACAGTAAAATCACTCAAAGGGCCTGGCTGATAATCTTGCTGTTTCAATCTTCAGTCCTAAGTTCATACACATTTATTCAATTTAAGTGATAGGCAATTTTATGGTTTAGTTTATAACCATGTTTCCCCTTCTTTTGGGTGATGAAGCCAATCAGAGAATGAAACAGTGCCACAATTTTATGTAGGTCGATTTTAAATTGTTTAACAACCAAGTTAAATAGTGTGAACCATGTAAACAACAGTTAATTTGTTCATTTCAATGACAATGCAGTCAGTAAAAGCTACTGAAAAGTGCAACACCAGGTTGTAATTTAAGACCTTAGTAACAAATTCATTTGAAGAATTTAACAGTAATTCCTTTTACTCTGCGCATCAAAGCAGCATTCTATATTACGGGTCAATCCTATGTACATTTTGCTCCAAGCTGCTTAAAAATCTGCTATAGTAAATGTCTATCTCAGATCAACTACTCAAATACGTGGTATCATCAGCTATGAGAACACGTTGGCTCACCTTCTCGCAAACTGCAGCTGTAAAACTTATTAAAGAAAACTCTGAGAATTTTATCTTCCGAAACTTGTCTGGAGATAAAACTCACTTCACAATTATCTTTAATAACTTGTATTCAATATACATACAGGCAAGATCACAAATGCTTGAAAATGATATTCCATATGCAATCTCTAACACAGTAGTGAGTCTTTTTACTGAGTTATTTCCGTTGACCCTCATAACATGTACCAAAAGTCAAAACATCTTTTCCTCTAAAAGAGTTCAGTGAATAAATGTATGATTAGAATGAAAAGAATAAAGACAAAGCAATACTCAACTAATAGATAATACCTTGATTTCTCTATATGGCAGAATCCCCAAACAACCTGTCCTTCATTTTTCAAATAGTGCAGAGAATAATTCCAGCAAACAAGAGTTATGTACTTATGAAAACCATATATAACCATCCTTTGTAATTAGAAAATAGATCATAAAATCTACACAAGCTCTCTTCTTTTACAATTTATATAATTTGAGAAACTTATTTTACCATTTCATGCTGCCAGTAAAATATTCTAAGATAGCAAAAAAACAATTCCTTTACGTTTCCTCTCCTAGGAATTCCTGTACTTATACCACAATATAGCACATGTATGTTCATAAAAACACATCTGCATCGTCCTCTATTAGAATGTAAGCTTCTGACGGCTTCCGAAGGCCAAGAACTATATTTTATTAATCTTAAAGTAGTCTTTGCAAAAAAGAAAAGTTCAAAAAATACCTGACGAAATAAAATACACTCCTTGCCATTTAGAAAGAGGTGACGATAATAAAGTGGTCAGGATTACAGAAAAAAGAGGTGAAATACTGAAGTATCATAGTGTTGTTATTGAAGAAATAACTTTCCCATCTTGAAAAATGGGAAAATGCATTGCTACTTTAGTAGCAAAAGGAACCAAATTGTGTTTTTGAAAGCCATGTTAAACCTGTGACACTGGTACTTCAAGTTGCAGGAAAAACTACTGCATATTTGACAGACAACAAATGCGTATTTGGAACAAATGTGAAACATATTATTTTAAAGTTACGTATTTATCTGTAGTTGACAATAAAGCCAAATATATCAGAGAATCGAACTTCTGAAATCCAGGAATAATCAAGTTTTACCCATTAAAAAAGAACTCTGGTAATTTTTGTTGAAAAATGTTTCTGGCCAAACTTAGAAAAGTAAAAGTTATTTCTCTGCTAGGTTACATGTATAAGTTACCTCAAAAAGTTTTCATATTTTCTCCAAGAATGATATAATAAACACATACTCTCCTAATACTGGAACTGCTCACCTATTTCCCTATTTGTTTATCTAAAAGTTGCAATAATTGTTTCCATACACCTTTAACTAATTAAAGACAATACCCCTTTTGCTAACAACTGAAGGTAATCATTCCTGCAACAATGTGCATATACAGCTAAACAGACTGATGGTTTTAACAAATAAAGCATGTGAGAAGATTTCCAATGACCTTTATTTTTGAATGTAAAAATTCAGATGCTAAAAATAAATCTAAAGGATATCTCTTAATTGTACTACTCTTTTCACACAAATTAGAAATGATAGTGATATGGTCTGGTTGAGTCCCTACCCAAAATCTCATCTTGAATTGTAATCCGAGTTGTAATACCCACATGCTAGGGTAGAACCTCCTGATAGTGATGGTTTTATCAGGGGTTTTTCCCCAATTCACTCTGCACTTCTCTATCCTGTCACCAAGTGAAGAAGGACATGTTTGCTTCCCCTTCCACTAGGTCTGTAAGTTTCCTGGGGCCTCCCCAACCATGCGGAACTCAGTCAATTAAACTTCTTTCCTTTATAAATTACCCAGTCTCGGGCAGTCCTTCATAGCAGCATGAGAATGAACTAGTACAGATGGTACCAACACAAATAAATAACTGGTGATGACATGTAAGTTCGGGTATGCCAGAAATAATATTCAAGTAGGCCTCAAGTTATTGCCAAAGCTGAACAGCTGAATCTGTCCTGACATCCAACATGAAGCTAAATTTCAGGGACCCCCTAAAGGTATGCATATGTTTATTTTATGAGAGAAACTATGTGTTTATAGGCGAGATTTAAATCAAGGTGTTATCACTGCAAGGCATGAAAGGAAAAATTACACACATCTTTTTTCCCACTACTCAGGTGTAAAAAACACCTGAGTAGACAGTAACTCCACAACCGAGCTCATTAAATGGCTATCAAACAAATGGTGAGTGTAAGGCCAAGAACTGTCTAGTGACAGCCCAAGAGCATTCATGAATACACAGTTACACTATTTCTAAATGATTTTGGAGTGTTACACACACACACACACACACACACACACACACACCCCTTCCCTATAAATCACAAAAATAATGAAAGTCAATTGCCCAGCATTTTACATTTCCCATACTGTAATTCGTGTAGATTCAAAAAATAACATTCAGATAGTATCACATTCAGTTTCACATTATTCTTAAACCTAAAAAAGTTACATCATCAGTACAAATTAGAGAAACGCACCCCTATAAAGCTTATGAGACATTAAGAAAATCACAATCAACAAGAAAAATAACCTCCCCATTTTAAAACTCATCATTAAACGTGTTTACTGTGCTTGTGAGATGCACTCCCTACTTAAGCCTTTAAGTACTATCTTCCAAAAGGCAACTATGATAAACAATTCCCCCATCTCTTTCAGGAATTATACACAATTCCAAAATTCACCAGAAATGCCAGTAAAAGGATATCATCACATTTCTTCTGATATTCTGTTAACAAATTACTGCAACAAAGAAAAGAAGAATTAGGTTACTTTTTAATTCAGAAAATATACTATGTTAAAATGATGTTTCAAACCATGCACAGTACCCTCTAGACTTCCTACATTTCCTGAAAAAAAGTATGCTAAATTAATGACTGTATCACCTTAAATTTCCCGAAAGTATCGCATTGACATATAAGCCTTTTATTTAGAATCCTTTTGATCTGAGTAATATCTTGGCTCCTACATTCATGAGACTATTACAAAGCTAAAAAAAAAAAAAAAAAAAAACAGTAAATCTCACACCATGACTATAAAATACTGTTGGGAGGTTTGAGGTCCAGCAGTAAAGCTAAAGTTTTGAAGACAGAAAACAGCTTTTAAAAAAAGTCCAGTTTAGTAAAAATAACTTCCTACTAACCCATGAGCTTTGTTTTAAAGGGTTGTGAACCTCTGACAAAAGGTTCAAGTCCCAAAGCTCCTGGGGAGTTTTATTATCAGCACCATGTAGGCCGCCAAAGGAGAAACTCTAATGTTCATTCCAGCCCTGGGGCCTAAAAGCACCGCCTGCTTCAGCCAGTTTGTCAGGTTTTACAAAGGTCTGCCAAACATGAAAATATACTTACTCTGTATTGATAATTTTTTGTTTCAAGGTAATTAATGCCTCAACATATTCATTCAAATTCTGAAAGAAAAAAAGTCAGTCAGCTGTTTGCTTTGATCACATGCAATTATTTTAAGTGTAATTCATTTCTGTAGCATTATCGAATCTAAGCATTTTAATAATTACATATAGAAATACGTAAATGTATCATTTATATTGTATATGAGCACAGTCTGAGCCCATGCTGCCTCTCTCTAAACCTGTTTATCTGAATGACAGTACTCCTTTAACAGAAGGTAGTTAGTTGTAAATATGCTTTTACTGTGTGCAGTTAGTCACGGAGCCCAATACATATTTAACTATTTTTAGTTTGCTATCAATCACAATAAAAATTGACTATTAATCAACCTTTACCCTGCAATGTTTCTCAGAGGATTAAAGACTACCCAAAAAGACACATAAATTATAAAAAAAACAATAACAACAACACAACCATGGAGGAGGTGAATAGAAATATTAAAATGGACTAAGACTAAATGAAAACATATATAAGAATCTAGGCTGGGCGTAGTGGCTCACGCCTGTAACCCCAGCACTTTAGGAGGCCGAGGCAGGTGGATCACCTGAGTTCAGGAGTTCGAGACCAGCCTGGCCAACTTGGTGAACCCTTGTCTCTACTGAAAATACAAAAATTAGCCAGGTGTAGTGGCAGGTGCCTAGAATCCTAGCTACTCCGGAGGCTGAGGCGGGAGAATCACTTGAACCCAAGAGGCGAAGATAGCAGTGAGCCGAGATCGCACCACTGCACTCCAGCCTAGGCAACAGAATGAGACTCAGTCTCAAAAAAATAAATAAATAAAACAAAATATATATATATATACACACACACACACACAAGTGTGTGTGTGTGTGTGTGTGTGTGTGTGTATGTGTATACACAGATCTATATTACTCTTTAGGGACCAACCACAAATTTGGCTCTAAATTATTGCTATCTATCTGAAACGAAAAACATCCCTAGTTATACTGTTATAATGTTCCTAGGATTTTAAAATGAGCTAATTTTTTCTTTTTATTAACTGACTTCTTTCCTTTAATGTCTCCTTTTTCCAGCACTAAATACTTCAGAAATAAGGGCTTACTTTTAAACATAACCATAACAGTCTTTTATACCCAACACATGTAATAATTTGATATTATCCAAACTATGTTCGATTTTCACTGATTATCCCAAAAATGTCTTTTGCTAGTTAATCCAAATTATTTTAATAGTTACAGTAATATTTCCCCTTATAATAACATCTGCCTTTCTTCTCAGTGATGTTATATATCTGTTAAAACACCTACATATTAAAATATATAAAGTCAAATGTGTAAGCTCTCTTGTTGTCTCACCATCTGTCAAAAATCACTCTTAAGTATGTTGTTAACTTTCAACTTTCAGAACGGCCACCGCATACACAAATATATTTTTTGATGTACTTAATCCGTCAAATTGCTGTTGAGGGACATTTAGGTCCTTTTCCAGTCTTTACAGACAGCACGCCATGAATTTCCTTGCCTATTCCCTTGTCAGACAATTCTATTTTTCCTGAGAATAAAGTCTAAATACTGGTACTGCTGGACCGGACTTATGTATTAAGAGGTTTACACTGAAAAAGGTAAAGGATATAAACTGTCAATTCACAGATCAAGAATCTAGAATAGACAACAGACTTTTAAGAAAAGGTATTCTACCTTTTTCATATCAGGAAAATGCAAACTAAAATAACAAAAATTTACTTTTCATCCACTAGGCTAGACTGAAATAAACATATTAAGGATGTAAGGAAAATAAATTCATCGGTAGTACCTGAAGAGCATTTTGGCAGCATATATAAAATCAAAACACAGTGATAATTTCTTCTGTTTTTCCTCTGTGCATTCCTGAAGGATGTTTTCTACATCCTGGTTAGCTTTTACACCCAAGGTTAATTTGTTTTTATCACTAGCATGAGTACTAGCCTCACATTGTTGTTTTTGCTATACTACATTTCCTAATTGGTTATTATGGATATGCAGAAATATTACTAATTTTTGTTTGTTGACTAAGACTTGCTCATTTTACAACGTCACTCATAAACATACACACAAAAGATCTAAATATTTGCAAAGTTAATCCCGCAGTGAATAATGTATCTGCAGATTCTCTTAGATGTGCTATGTGAATAATTTTGACATTTGCTGATAATTTCATCCTTCCTTTACTCATGCTTACACTTCATTTGCCCTCTTTCCTGAAATGACTAAGGCTCCAGCACAATGCTGAATAGTAGGGGTGGTAACAGGTTATCTTTGTCTTCAGTTGGAATGAATTAATTAAATTTGCTCTGTTCCAGGTTATTGGCTGATATCCTTTAACCACGCTATGAAACATCTACAAAGTTCGCTGAAAGATTTTCATGCACAGGCACCAAACTTCGTCAAATAAAATTCTAGATCTATTTAGTTTGAATATGTATTTTTCTCTGTTTATTTATAGATTTTCTAATGATAAAGCAGGCTTACGTTTATTTATAGATTTTCTAATGATAAAGCAGGCTTACATTCCTGGGGATAAAAGTAACCAAATACTATGTGAACACTATTTAAACACACTATGCATTCAATTCCCCAATATCCTACTTAGGCTTTTTTTTTATATCTATGTTCATAAGTGATATGCATATACCGTTTCTGCACTAAAATTAGTAGGATGTCTTTCCCTTGCTAAAAAGCGTAAGGAGGCAGTAAACCAGGAACACCTCTCATGCATGAGTAATACTTTGCTAGGTACAAAATTGTTGGGTCACCATCTGTTAAATGTTAAATCATGACCTGCCCCAGGAAAGACATGCTGAAGTCCTAACTCACAGTATTGCAGAATGACCTTATTTAGAAATAGGGTCTTTACAGTTACGACCAGGTTAAGATGAGGTCATACCGGACTAGAGCGGGCCCTAATCCAGATTTCTGGGCAGAGAGGGTGTATTCACGCATCTGTTTTATTCTCTCCCTAAAACCAGCTAAAATTGCAGTCAAAAAAAAAAAAATTTTTTTTTCAAAAGGCAAAACCAACAAGGATGACAAGAGGATAAAAGACCAATGGCAACTGGAAAGCAGACTCAAGAGTGCTGACTTCGTACCCAAGAAAGCCGGCAGTGGGGAAAAGAACCAACTCCATTTATACCGCAAAACTTCAACAAGCTTGAGAATCAGTAACCTGGGTTCTTTTGAGAAGGTGAAGGTGGCTGGAACTAAAACAAGCACTAGTTGTAAACTTTCTCATAGGCATTTTTTTTTTCTTTTGAGACAGTCTCACTCTATCACTCAGGCGGGGGTGCAGTGACGCTATCTTGGCTCACTGCAACTTCCGCCTCCCGGGTTCAAGCAATTCTCCAGCCTCAGATTCCTGAGTAGCTGGGATTACAGGCACAAGCCACCACACCTGGCTAATTTTTGTATTGTTAGTAGAGACGGGGTTTCACCATGTTTATCATGGTACCTTGTGATCCACCTGCCTCAGCCTCCCAAAGTGCTGGAATGGGATTACAAACATCGTGAGCCACTGCACCTGGCCCTCTCATCATCATTTAATCCCAATCCCCAGCCCTCTACCATGCCTCAAAGAAATCACTCCTCCCACATCCAGTAGAAGGAGGTTTGGTTTTTGAAGGTCTCTGCAATACCATGGACCATTGGGACAGGTGTATGTACTAAGTCAAAAGCACAGGGATTAAATAAACCTAAGCACAGTGGTCTAGGACTGGCTGCCTGTTTTTCTCCATTACGTTTCCAAACAGTGTAGTCCTTCTGTCTTCCAAGAAGAAGAATGGAAATACCTTCTTAGAGATAAGATCCAAAGGTAATGACATCAGATATTCTTCAATCAATAAATGGCCCAACCAGACTATCCTGCGATGACACTCAGGGTCCAAAAGCCCCACATCCTCAGTGTAGCCACCCCTCACTCTTTGCAAGGATTTCCAAACATGAGACAGACCTGCTATATGAAAGAGACTAAAACAAGCAAAAGCAACCTGAAGTAAACAAACACTGAAAAGAAATCTTTAAAAATGTTTATTAATGAGATAAATAATGTTTGATTTGTGAAACAAGTTATTTTTACAAGGAATAGTCAGAGCTATTAAAAGTGAAATAAAAATGAAAAATGAACACACTAGGATAGCTAAAAATTAAAAGACAGATAGTAACAAGTGTTAGTAAAGATGTGGAGAAACTGGATGCATTGCTCACACATTGCTGGTGAAGACATAAAATGGTAGAGCTACTATGGAAAACAGTTTGGCTGTTCCTCAAAATGTTTAATAGAGTTATCAAATGATCCAGCAGTCCCATTCCTAGGTATATACCCAAGAGAACAGAAAACACAGCCCACAGCAAACTTATACACTGATATTTATAGCAGCACTATTCACACTAGCCAAAAAGTGAACATAAAGTAAATGTCCATTACAGGATGAATGGATTCACAAAGTGTCATATATCTAAACAACAGGAATTATTTGACAATGATACATACTACAACATGGACTACCAGTTACAGAAGTCCACGTAAATTCTAGAGTTCATTCATATGAATTTTCCATAATAGAGCCAAAAGTAATCCAGTGGTTGCCAGAGACTGGAGGAAGAGTGGAGAGACAGGAAATGACTGGTAATTAGTATAGGGTTTCCTTGGGGAAGGTGGGGGATGAAAATGTTTTAGGACTACATAGTGGTGATGGCTGTACAACTCTGTGAACATACTTAAAACCACTGAACTGTATACAACAAAAGGCTGCATTTTACATGTAAATCATATTTCAGTAATACTGTTATCGCTAAATTAAAAACATTAAAGCAGAAATGAAAGACTCAAAATATCTGACCATAAGTTGAAAAAAAAAGGACCCAGAAAATAAAAACACAGACATGAGAAAGAAAAAATAAATAAATAAATAAACAGGGTATCAATTCAAGAGATCCCACATACCCAACAGTAAGAGTTCCACATAAGGAATAAAGCAAAGATGGAGACCTTATCGAAGAAACACTGGTACTCAAAAGTTCCTGGAAGCAAATCTAGAAATTTCCCATTGAAAGGGCCTGGATTATGGACTCCAACATGATTCAAACCATGAAGTAAGAACACAAAATTTCAGATCACTGGAGACAAAGTAAAGATCCTACAAGAATCCCAAGAGCAAAACAAAATGAATCAGTTGATACACAAAGAATCTGGAGCTAGAAAGGGTTCCGACTTCAATAGCAACACTAAAAACTAGAGACCTAGAAAGCCTTTGAAACTGTGAAGGCAAGTAATTCCAAGGTAAAATTCAATACGACAAATATTTTCAAATTCGCAAAGTCTCCACAAACCTGCTTCCCAGACATCCTTTCTCAGGGAGGTACTGAAAGATGTAAACACGGTCCTTCAGAATGGAGATCAGAATGGAGGCCTCAGAATGACACTGCAGGCCCCAAGGCTCAAAGGGAGAAGAAAATCAAAGACTGAAAACATTTCAGTCTTTATACCAAACTGGAAGAGACTTGCAAGTGAATGCAGTCATGTTTTGTTATGTACTTAAACTATTATTTTTTTCTAAAATCAAAGTGACTCTTCCTCTTTTCTCACCCATTCTCTTTTGAGTTCTCTGGTACTCTTGCTCACCTTTCCCATGATGCTTCAAGATGTCATTATGAGTTGTCAAGTATTTTGCCAGAGACCCCAAAGAAACATTAGGCTCCAGAGTCACAGAGCCCGATTCACATTCCTATTCCACCACTGCTTTCTGCTGAGTGACCCTGGGCACATTTATTTAACCTCCCCACTGCCTCGGTACTATTTCTAGGTTTACAGATGGAGAAACTGAAGCACAAATAGTTTAAATAACAGGCATACTACCAGGATTAAATAGGATGCACCATATAAAGTGTTCAATCCAGTCCCTGGCATAGATAAGCACGTGCTAACATCTTCAGGATGAAAAGTTGAATTAAAGATATAATCATTATCAGGGAAAACAAGAAACCATACAGAAAAGAAAACATCACTGCTTCTTCAAACAACATAGTCATAACAAAGTCAACTTCAAATACTGATCTAACTGAAATCATAATTATACCGAACAGATGGAGAGAGAAGAGATATGCTTAGGTATGGTGGAGTATGGGGCAGTAAGACAGCTGAATCCTCACCTCCCAAAGTTAGCAATGAGTCTACTACTTAACGAAAGGGAAGTTAATTATAAAACACCTAGTGCAAGTAATTAAAAATGGTTCTCTCTTGGAAAGCAGGGATGAATGAGGCTGAGGGCTGCTGACTGTCTCTAACAACTCTTACACACCTATCTAGCTGCCTTTTCAGATTAAACTGGGTTAAAGAACTTAGGATCACAAAACAGCATTATAATGAGAAAACAAAAGATTTCTCAGTTACCCAATAGCAGTCTAGTCTCCATCTAACATTATTTCCTAAGGCCCTGCCGCATATCAGCTCAAATTTGGTCAGATACTATATTATCTGTGGTTAGATACTGTAATATTCTAATAAAACATTTTGTTTTCCTCCAATTAGGTTCCAATGTCATTTATGCTGGTTGAAACCAAGGTCTCTAAATAATGAACCTCACAATTGTGAAAATAAGCAGCATGTGACTGGGTGAAGGACACTTAGGCTCTTCTGACCCACACTCATTGCTGCACAGGTCCAAGTGCTAAGGAAGAAGTGAGGTTCAAGGTGTTCTTCCTCTCCAGGAGACACTAGGGGCTGTTTCCTCGGTTATTGCTTTCTCCTAGCACTCCTCTTCTCTTCTTCTAGAACTTGCATTATAGTCTATTGGAAAGCTCAGGGTTATTTTCAATTCTCTCTTCTTTTCTGTGATAACTACCATCTCTTGTTTTTCTTTGCCTTCTGGATGATTTTCTCAAGCTATCCTTATTCACAAACACAATTCCCAGAGCAGTCCCCTCTCTTACTCAAGATTTTGTTCACCATTTAATTCTCCCCTATGGCAGACAATTTTAACTTTATACAATACTCTCCTGACCCTCCTGAATTGTCACTGTGAATGTTGCTGCCTTACTTTCTTGGGAAAGTAGAATCATGCCTGGCTGAGTATGCAGGGCAAAAAGCATGCTAGCAGACCGATCGGCTGAGAGGATGTGACAGAAGACTCGGCCAATGTAGCCGGCAAAGTGGTTATGCTAAGGCAGTAAGTATACAGATAATGCAGCAAACAAATAATGGGATACGTAGTCTGCTAGAACAAATCAGTAAATATATGAGAGAGGACAGTTTCTTAACTTCAGCACTATTGACGTTTTGGGCTAGAAGGAAGACAGGATGTTCATCAGAATCCCTGGCCTCCACCAGCTGCTGTGGCACTCCCCAAGCCCAAGGTGTGTGGGCAGCAAACAACACAGCAGGCCTGAGAACAAGATCCTTAGCAAGACCTGCTTGCAAGGCGGGCCCTTGGCTGTCACGTGGGGACTCAGATTTCTGGAGGGTTCCTTCCCATCATTCCATAAACTGATGACAGTGGCCCACTATGTGTGGTTTATGCTCAACACCTGCTTTCCTTGTGGGAGTCTGGAATCTTGGTGCTTGCTAGCCAGAGGTATCTACATGACTAGCCCCCAGTAAAAAACTCGGGTACAAGGTCCCTAATGAGATTCCCCAGTAGACAACCCGTCACAAGTGCTGTTACAACTTGATTCTGGAGCAATTAGGCATGTCCTGTGTGACTCCACCGAGAAACACTCTCAGAAATCTTTTTTTCCCAGAGTTTGCCCATCTGCCTTTTCCGTTTACTGGTTTCACTCTGCATCCTTTTCCCGTAAGAAACCACACCCATGAGTGTAACTATATGCTAAGAGTACTGAAACCTGAGTGTGGTCTTAAGGGGACTTCCTACAATGACAACTAAAAATGCCTTCAGAAGTTGTAAAACATTTGCTGAGGAATGCAAGGATCTGCTGTCTAAACTTTCACAAGAAAGACAAAGACTAAATGAAGGAGGCTGACGAGACATGACAATAAAATACAACACATATTCCTGACATGACTTTGAATAAGAAAGAAGAAAGCCACTCCCGGGCTAGCAAGCAAAATCTGACGAGGTCTACAGCTGCACCAATGTTACTACCCTGATTTGGAGGGGTGTAGGTTAATCATGTTGGAAAACGTTCACATTTGGAGGAAATACACCTTGGAGCATGTAAGGGAGACAAAGTGTACGTGAGCACACAATGATGAAGCAAACGCAGTAATGTATAACAATCTGTGAATTTGAGAACATCAGGGTTATTCGCATTATTCTGGCAACCTTATAAGTGTGAAATTATTTCAAAATAAATTATTTTTAAAAATCACTCTACTCACATTTAGTGCTTTGCTGGGAGAAATTGGGCTAATTTTTTAGCATGACTCCTCTCTGATAAACCACATTTCCTATTCCTGGTGTGCTTGCTGTTTATTAACTGCTCTTATTTAAAATCAAAGCCTACACAAATCTCTAGCAGAGATAAGTGTGTCTTCTCAGCTGTTCTCTGGCACAGCATAGACCAGAACAGGGTGACAAGGCGGGAATGTCCACCTCTCTCTAACTGTGCCCCAGCCACACCCACCCACCAAAACCAAGAGGGTGGCTTCTGGGTGCTGAGAAAGCAAACCCCAGTCTCTCCAGCCCCACCTCTGTCATCCCCACCTTTACTCCGTGCTTCACCTATCGTCAACTACTTTCTCCCCTCCAAGCCTTGGCACAACTTGTTCTCTCTGTCTACAACACTCTCCCTCCATCCTTTCCCTCTTAGTTAACTGCAAATCATCTTTCAGACCTCAATTTAGATTTACTTTTACGAAGCCTTCCCAGAGGTAACACAAGTCCTATATAGCTGCCCCTCCTATATGCTCAGAGCACCTCATATGTCCCTTACCATAATATTTATTATATTATACATATACTGTGCTTGCTTTTCTACTTAACTGTAATCTCAACTAGAAGGAGCTCTTCTGCTCATGATTGTATTCTGAAACACAGCATGGTATCATATATATATTGATGTTCAAGAAATGTGTTTGGTAAATGAATGAATTACAATTTCGTGAGCATTCCTTGTAATAGAACCATTTCTAAATCAGTATGTATGGAAGAAAATGTTTCAAGTTCCAAACGATGAAACTCAAACCACCAGAAATTATCACTGGGAGTCTAGCACAAGTTTATGGACAGGCTCAAATCTGTCCCAAAGACAACCATACGCCAAACTCACTGAATCTAACCTAGTGACATAAGATGAACAACATAATCATGTGTTTCAAATTCTCATCCTGGATCTATCCCCAAGAGAATCCAATTGTTTTGCACTGCAGTGAAGTCAGCAAATACGGGTCTCTCCTTCCCCAGAATAAACTGACTATGTCAGTGTGACTAGTTTAACTTAAAAACACACAACTTAAGACTTTGTTTGATCATACATAATATGATTAGAGTGAGGACCCACACTGGTATATCTGACTGCCGAAGTTCTGTAACCCACATGGGCACTGCGCAATGGATCAGCAATGAACTGTCAACAATGAGTGACAAAGCAGATATAAAGTAATTTGTGAGACTACGAACAAAAGACGCATAAAATGCAGTCAATCTGTACACTTCTGAATCAAATACTGATCTCAGCAAAGGTACGGTATCTCTCCAACAACTGAAGAAAAAAGGACAGGGAAGATTAAGAAATGAAAGGCAGATTTTCAGTGCAAGTAAACCGCTATTCAAGATAGAGGCAAGTCAGCCTAACATTCATCACAGTTCAGAATGAAGTCACAACACCAACACGGTTGCCTATTATTTGAAAGACTGACTCCTATATCACGCTCGTAAATTTTCTGCATGATCAAGGGGTTAAAACTATAGTGCAGAATATCTCCTCTCAGTACCTAACCTCTTTACTTTCTCTCTCACACGGAAGTTTAACTGAAATACAGAACTTGATGTAGTTACAATACATGCAGAAATTGACTTCCAAAAAGTAGCTGTCTACCAATTGACCAAAGGGAATGCTCTTCCTTAATTCTCATTCTTTCCGATCTTGATTCCCTCTGGAACACATTCTCTGTTTAACCCTCTAACACATTTTATATGTTTCTTCTTTCCCCACCATTCCATGTTCCCCTTCATCAACTGGAAAGCCAACCAGCATACATCACTCAGCTGGTTGGTTTTCCGTCACTGACTCTAAGGACAGCACATAGTCCATGAATTGGCATCACGGTTTCAAAGATTCCTTTAGGTGACAGAACATAATGCTTCATTTTCCTATCCCCACACCTCTCCTCCACCAAATAAAATTACTTTTTTTTTTTTTTTTTTTTGAGATGGAGTCTTGCTCTGTGGCCCAGGCAGCAGTGCCTCTATCTTGGCTCACTGCAACCTCTGCCTCCCAGGTTCAAGCAATTCTCCTGCCTCAGCCTTCTGACTATCTGAGATTACAGGCACGTGCCACCACACCTGGCTAATTTTCATATTTTTAGTAGAGACAGGGTTTCGCCATCTTGGCCAAGCTGACCTTGAACTTCTGACCTCACTATCTACTGCCTCGGTGGGCCTCAAAGTGCTGGGATTACAAGCGTTAGCCACCACACCCAGCCCAAATAAAATTCTTACATTGAACACAGTGCACATCTAACCTGCCCTGCTATTTCTTTGAGGGATACTACGGCACCTTGGGAGCACTGTGTTCCACAAACATTAAATTTGAAAATGGCTGAAAACCCCTAGTTCTGATGTCATTCCAACTTTGGTCTCTTCCATCTTGATTTCTTCTTCCTCTTGTATCTACCACAGTTCTCATGGTCATTCGAGTTTTAAATCTCTGGACCTTCCATTTTCTGAGATAAGACCCGCCCACTCTTTGCACTGTCTCATATTTAGAACCTTTTTCTTCTTTATTCTCATTCCCAGGAAACTTCAATTACTTCAGGCTTTTATCATCATGATTATGTGTTAGCAAGATTTACCGTATCTAGTCGCACTCCCTCCAGTCCACGCTGCACACCACCAACTGGGACTTCTACTACAAGTGCTATCCTAATGCAACCATGCAAACACCTTCACCATCCCATAACACCGTCAGAAACAAGTACAAGAATTCATGATGGTCACCATTCAACGTTCTCTATTAACTGCCAGGAACCTATCTTTCTAGCCTCACTTTGCACTACTACAGAATTCCTCCACACTCTACTCATAACTTTCACCTAAAAAGGTAATCCAATTCCAGGCCACAAAAAATCCAAATGCAATAGTGTCCTGACTTAGAGAAGAGCCCTGTAAACTAAGGCCCTAGTCCAGTTTCTATAATGTTTCAGTGGAACACAGGCATATCCATGCCTTTATGAATTGTCTATGGCTGCTTTCACGTGAAAATGGCAGAGTTGAGTAGCTATGAACAAGTCCCCAGAGCCTAAATACTTGTGACTCTGCTCTTACAGAAAAAGTCTGCAGACCCCTGGATCTAGGGTTACTCTCATTGATGTTTTGAGAACCCACAGCAGAAATGTGGCAAGAGTGGAAGGAAGGAGATTCAATCTCTAGGCCATAGATTAGAGTCATTCACCTCACGGTGGAAGCAGTAGAAATGTTGAAAAGTGGGTGAATAATGATGGGAGAATGGACAGAATCTGATCAACTGTATACAGGTTGTGAGAAGAAAGAGCTGCATGGAAGATGCCATCTAGTTTCTGGCCTAAGCAACCAGAAGATACAGTTGCTAATTTTAACCAGAACAGATCCATGACTGAAAAGCACAATTCACATCAGTAGTTCTCCTGCACAAAAGCCTCCAATGACTAACTGTTCCATCAGAGAAGCCCAAACCCGAACAATGGTCTACAGGAGCCCACACAATCAGACCCACCTCCTACCTTCCCGACTTCACTGACTCCCAGCATTCACTCCACTCCAGCTTCCCTGGCCTTCTTGCTCTTCCAGCACACCAAGCGAGCTCCTGCTACAGTTCTTCACAACTGATGTTTTCACTGCATGGGATGCTTTTCTTCCAAGGTCTCAATAGAGCTTATTCTCTCAACTTTGTTCCAATATAAACGTTCCAGGACTCCCTACTTAAATTCCAGCAGCCACTGGCCTAGTCCTCGCCCATTCATTCCCTCCTCATCTCTGTTCAATTCATAAACAGTGTTTTTATTATCCTCTAACATAACATTTGTTTCATTTATCCTGCCACCCTCCTGACACAGAAGCTCCAAGAGGTCAAGAATTTTTGTCTTTAGCTCCCCACTGCCTTAACTGCAATGTCTAAAATACAGCAGATGCTCAATAAGCATTTGTTAAGTGAATGAACTGGCTCAAATAATAAATACAAATACTCTCCGACCCCAAGAGTCGGAAGAACTCTACTCAGGTTCTTGGGGTGGGAGAGAGGGGGCGTTACATCTACACAATGCAGCTCAATGAAGCCAATGATCATACTAATTATTAGTTCTCTTTCTACTCACAAAAGCAGCACATTTCCTACCTCCTCTCCCTTCAACACTTGAAATGTTTGCAATCAGTTCACAGATACTGCATTTAAAATGCAAATCAAGTTTCCCTGCAAGGCCTACCTAGCCTGCGCTCCCTTCTGGTCTCATAAACGATCTTCCCTCCGCACTATGCTCATGCCGACCATACTATGTTCTGCTCCTCAAAGACATCCTGCTCCTTCTCACTACAGGAACCTTTCCACCTATTAATCCCTCTATCCAGAAAGCTCTTCCCATGTCTCTTCTGACAGCCCAATCCTTCTCATGCAAATATCTGAAACTCACTGACTCAAAAGTACCCTACCTGACTACCCCTAGCTAAGAAACAAGACCAATATTCCAACATCCTCATTTATTTTCTAACACCTAAAATCTTCTAAAGCCTTATTTACACACTTGCATCCTACTTATAAGAGCAGATCCTATTTTGTTCACCACAATGTCTGTAGTTCCTAGAACGCTAGGCAGAATAGGTGATGAAGTGGTGGGGCGTCCCGTTTTAACACTGAAACCGTGATAGTAGGAAGTTAAAAGAGACCCCCGACATCAGGCAGCTAGGAGAGTCGTAGGAAATGAGGGGGACTATTTCCCAACGACCACCCCATAAGATCTGGAGCCATACTCCAGCAATTCCCCCTTCTGTCGCTATAGAGAAGAGCCTAGGCCCCTGTTAGATACTTCCAGTCTCTCATGCCTTTAATAAACCACTTTTATCAAACAATTGACACGGTACTTGACATGACCAATTACTTGGCTTGCTTTGGAAAAAACCAGCCTCGGAATGGCACATCTGATACAAACTGACATGCCTCCCTAGAGCCTTTGAGTCCAATGACTCAGGCAACCCACATGTCACGTAAGATTCTGCCTCCAAACAAATACTCAGGATGAGCTAAAGACCAAAGCCCTACCCTCAGAGAGATAACTGCCCTCAGCATTTGACCTGTCACTCACTGACCTAAGGGTCAGCCCTGGGGAGCTCCGAGGCCGGGTAGGGAAGGTGCGGGCCCTCCGGAACTCGCTCACTCCACCCCCACCATTACACCAGGGCATTCCGGTCAATGAACTCTGGGTTTCAAGCCTAAACAAAGCAATGGAAGTCGTCCCCAAAACTAGTGTAAGAAAAAGGGAGCAGGGAGACGAGCAACCAGGAGCTTCGGTCGGGAAGGGAAAGCAATACGGAGGCGCAGCCAGCGCGGCGGGACCCCACATCCCCGCGATCCCGGACGGCCAAGCAAGAGTCGCCCCCCGCGCCCGCGGCCCCGGGAGGTGCCGTACCTGCTGCAGAGAGGCGCAGCCCTGACATCGCGCCAGGTCCGCCGCCGTCCCGGGCGCCGCCGAGTGGGTCTCGCCCGGCATCATGGTGCCGCTGCCGGGCCCGGTGGGCACGCACGCCTCAGGGGCCCGCGGCCTCGGCCCCGTCCTGTCTCTGCTGATGCCGCCGGGGCCGCCGCCTGCCAGGCCGCTTCCCGCCGGGTCCGGGCGGGTCCATCCGTGCACAGAGGTCCCCGTAGGGTTAGCGAAAGGCTCTCCGAGCCAGAGCTGCCTCAGGCACTAAAGAGAAACGCTACCCGGTGCGGCCCCCGAGCGCGACGCACTCCACTCAGGGCCCCGCCCCGCCCTGGCTGGCCCCGCCCCCCTTCGAGGCTCCAGGCTGCCTAAAGGGATGCCTGAGCAACACCCGGAGTGGAGCTGCGCTATGCGGCGGAGAAGACGCCCGCAGAGGAGCGCCCAAAAGGTGTGGAGGCATCAGAGGTGTATTCCTTCCACTTTTGGGGGTCGATCCTTTATTGCCTGCTTGCTGTACGACAGGCTTTCCATAAACACCTAAACGCCACCGCTGTGTGGGAGGTGACCCGCCCGTGACGTAACTCTAGACGCCCGCCGGAGTGGAAGGACCCCAAGTCCAGGACTGGAAAGTGCGTGATTTACAACTAGAGGGATAGCAGCTGTCCCGGAGCCCGTCCCGGGCCAGGGAGCAGGAGAGGGAGGACTACAGTTCCCGAAGCGCCGCGGGGCGGGCGGAGATCGTGCGCTTTCTCAGGCCGCGCCCAGCGCGCTTCGGCGCTGGTTGCACGGCCTTGGTCTCGGGTGGCGGCTTCCCTGCTCCTGTGACGGTCCCCTTGTCTTCCGACCTCTCGGTCCTCGGTCGTCTGTTCACGCCGGTCGCCGCGGCAGCCCCTGATTGCCGAGCGACGGGTTCCCACGCCCAGCTGTGAGCACCAAGCCCAGAGCCTGGTTGAATCCTTGGCCACCCTGCCCACCCGTTTGGCTATTATCCTGCCACCTCCAAATCCTGTTTTTTGGTATCTCCTGGAAGAGGGGGCAAATGGAAAGAAAAAGGAAAAAAACTACTTGTAGCCGTAGTTAGTGGGTAAATTCAGCTTTCGTTTGAACTGAGGTGTTTATCTCCATTCACCCTATCTGCCACCACCAGAATCGTCTTTTTAGTAATCACAGCTTGTCCCCATCAATACCTTGTTCAGAAGCCTCTCACAGCCTCCATCGTCTGGTTAAAAAGTCCAAATTCAAGAGAAAGAGTGCTTGTGTTAATGTCTAGACCTTTCCAGCCATTTCCTAGCTCCTCCGTATGGAAACTGCAACTGAAAACACCGTTTCCAAAAAAAAAAAAAAAAAAAATCAGTCTACATTTTTCTCTGGATTTTCTTCTCGAAATTTCACATCCCTGCCTCTCTTACACACTGGATACCACCTGCTGTGGAGTGGAGGAACCGCCATCCATCAATAGCTAGGTGTCCTGTCGTTGACACCCAAGCTAGACAGGCGTGTACGTAACTGAGGACGTGCCCTTGATCGAAGTCCCAGCTTTCCTCAGACAGATAGGCAGAAAACAAGAGTAAGGTTAAAAGAGAAAAGGTAAGTGCTCTGAGCAGATCCACAGAGGGATGTAGCTACACAGTGGAAGACAGACCTTGTGACCCATTAGGGAAAGGAGCAGCAGGTATTAGAAAGATGTGTAGGGATCATGGTCATTCCGGTGCTAACCTCTGACTCCAGACAAATGCATCTTCACTATAACTTTCCTTTTATTTAAAATTACTTCAATGAGTGTTTTTCCAAAGCACATTATGGCGAAGACACCAGCTCTCTCTCCCTCTACACCATCGTACTCACAGGTACGATGCACTTTTATCATTAGGGGAACTTGGAATTCTCACTGCTGCCTCCCTGCCTGTGCACCCTTGCAATTGTTTTCCACTCGCCTGAAACTCACTTCCTTCCAGCTCTAGGTGTGGAAATCCTACCTGCTCTTCCAGGTTCCGTGGTTTACCTCCGCAACCCCAAGGCTCTCCCACCTTTTTTGCCCCTTAGCACTGAGTAAGTTTGAATAACACCACATTTTGAATTGGATGATAGTTACTTTTATATCTTAGAGATGAGACTTCCCTTTAAATACTGCACAGCAGATGTTAAATGAAGGTCAAAAGGAGTCAAATTTGCTGCGAATAATTGAAGGTAAGAAACAACAGACACTTCCCTTCAAAAATATTAATAGAATTCCATTTTCTCCTACCTTTCTCAAAGCTAGTTCTCAAAACATTTCATGAAAACCAGTCTTTTTATGAAATGCGGGAATAGGTAAACTCTGAGGAGCCACGTGGTAAATATTTTAGGTTTTGTGGGTCACACAGGTCTGTGCCACTTATTTGTCATTCTTAGCATGCAGGCTGTACAAAAACAGGTGTGACTATTGGTCATAATGAGAATGTATGTGGGCCACGAATTGAGGAATGGTCAAAATTACATTTTTTCTCTTTCCCACGTGATGGTCCACACCTGTTCCTTCCTCACGAAGGAAACAAGCAAGCAAACATCTGTACTGCAGCAAATGGTGACCTGTGGCTTTGGAATCACACATCTGTCTTTAGATTCCTAAGCAGATGACATATGTGTGCTGGTGTTTCCTTAACAGAGGACCACTGTAATTTCAGTACAAAGTGACAAGGATTGGACTCACTCGATAGGATTCACTAGACAGAGAGTCGTTTGTAATAATTTATTGATGGTGATATCCATTTCGGAAAATAGATAAATATATCTTCAGCTTACTCATAGGAAAAAGTTGGTTTGCTTTTTCTTTACAAGCATTTTTCTTGTCAAATTTCCAAGATAAAGTTTCTGTTTTTCTGCCAGAGAAACCCTAAGACCCAGAGGAATGTCTGCATTCCAGATTCTGGTCTTGGGATTCCCTGTGCCCGTCGAATCCAGCCAGCTGTTCAGAGGATCCAACTAAAAAAGTCTCAGTTCTCGCCCGGCAATGCTCATTACCTCTCAGGTACCTGGTACCTGCTTAAAACGAAAGCTCTGGAATTAGCATCATTGAGCGGTAACTGTTGATTTGGTTTATTAGCATATACATCGACTAAAATGGCTAATAGATGTGGTCTAGAAACCAAGGAAAACTCAAAATGGAAAGCTCTCTGCTCTTTGGAAGTTCAAGGCTATGTGTTTATTTGATGCATTTAACCATAAGAAAAATGAACTATATGTTCATTTTTTTTCTTTTAAAAGCTGGAGAGATGTTTGATGGAATTCTTTATGACCAAGTGTGTTATTCAGTGATGTTACCTGATTATTAGGTATTGATTTCCAGGCCTGTGACGTAATGCTATGATATGCCCACAAGATGTCTGTCTTTCCCTGTGTGTTTTCCAAATAAATAGAATTTCCAGTGGTATCAGGACATCACCGAACCCTCTTCCGGAGGGGAAAGGCCATCCTCTGGGGTATCCTGGGATGGAAGGCAGGCATCTTGTGGGAACCACCTAGCTGTCCGCCCAGGCATGTTCCGCCATGCTTAGTCCTAAGCTGTCTTTGCTTGTTTTTCTCAGGTTGTGGTGGTGGGCTTTCAACTTGTCTCCAGATATCAGCAATTTGCTCACAGCCTCAGCACTTACCCTCAAAGTGATTTGAAGCCAGAGGGTAAACATGTTGCTTCTTCCTGAAACACTGATTTTTACCTAGAAACCAGACCAAAAAAAAAATTAGTTTTAAGACAGTCAGTTTGAAATAGAATGCAAAACTAATATGATTGTTAAAGCAAAATTTTCTTCAACCTGAGGAAGCTGATTGAGAAAAGAAAAAATGGATAAAGCAGCATTTGAAAGGACTTTGATGACCTGCACACGGCAGTCGCCCTCTGTAAAGGAGGACGAGCCCGCTCTGCCTTGTGGGTGTGTGAACGCCTGGCGGCTGTAACAGTTGGTCACATGAGAAGCTTCCTGTTGCTTCCAAGACTGGAGGAGGAAGAAGGCAGGTACGCAGAGGTGACACGTGTTGAGGAGGGGATTCTCTTAGATGGCAAGGGCAGGTCCCACCTACCTCTGAGGAGCGATAGGAAAGGGAGGGACATATTTTCCCTTCACCTGAGGCCGGTGAGGGGTCTTCTTGGTTTCTAGACTACATTTATTAGCCATTTCAGTGGACATATATGTTAATAATCAAGTTACCTCTCAATGATGCTATATTCCAGAGCATTTGTTGAAAGCAGTACCCCATGAAGTGAAGTACTCAGAGTCAGACACTACGTGCCCTAGAGTGGTTCCAGGGGAACCACAGGACAGCTCCAGGAGATGGGTTGGAGGTTACTGAGCCTCATGCTCACTAGCCCTGGGATGAAGAAGGGTCTCTGCACACTGGATATGGTGGGCATCTCAGCAGGAGCAGGGAGGAAAGCAGGGCTGAAGCAGAGTGGAAGCGAGCAGCCAGGAATAACACTTATCTCTTCCATCCCCCATCCAAAGAACCATAGCTGGATGTCTGCAGTTGGAAAGACTCACTTGGAACTGTATCCGCACAGCACCAGTGGCAGACAGCGGCAGCCGCTCACCGGAACCTGACACGTGATTACGTTCTACCAGCCAAACATCAGCAGAAGGGGCCTGGCCCCTAGGGTCTTCCCATTCTCTTTGTCACTTCCTGCTGACTGGAAGAGAAAGGAATCCCAGGATGCTGAGCTGGTGGTTAAGCTACTGTCTCAACCCCATACCTTTCCTTTTATACTCTGCCAGTTTACGAGCAGAGCAGCATATGAATCTGGTTGGCAGATTCTCTGACACATGCAGAGCCCCTCAGAGATGCCAGCAAAGTTGGGTTCCTGGCTCCACAGGGCACTGGCTCTAAGAGCAGCGACCCCAGCATCAGCCCAGAAGGTCCCTCCTCAGATGTCTGTGTGTGAGCTGTGGGCGGCAGCTCCTCCACGTTTCTTAGTTTTGCTTACTCCCTCCCCTTTCCTTTGTTCTCTCCAGCCCAAGGGTGTCAGCTGCTTGTCGCAGTGGCTCCTTCTGTGATATTTTAGTGTTTTGTTTTTACCTTTCCTCTCTTAAAATAATTTGGGTGTAATGTGGGTCTTGGAGCTGAACCCTACCACGGTCATGTGTGTAAGATGCTGGATCCTCCTGAGGAGCTCCCTGCGGGAAAGAAGCTCACCCTACCAGCCTGTTTTTGACCTTGGACTCAAGCACTCGGTGAACCCAGGTTACAGCTGAATGAGCTGTGAAAGACTGCATCTTTTTCTTTTGATGCTTTCTTCTCCCACCCCAAGCTTGGAGGAATTCACTAGCTGGTGAATAAGGAAAATGTTGGAGCAAAGAAAAAGCCTGTCATGCCGCACTCCTACCCACCACACTCATCTTGCTGGCGTCTAAGAACAGCCACCAGCTCCAAACGTGTGGGAGAAACTCGTTGAAGACGGGACATAGGTGACAGCACATCGCACTGGACTTTGTGTTGTCTCAGAGTGACTGAGAAGGCTAGGGTGCATGCCCAAGACTTCATCTGGGGTAAGAGAGAGCCCAGAGGACAAATCCCACAGACAACAATGATTTAAAAACCAAGAAATGGAGGAAGTGGCTTTATGATCACTTCTGCTCAGTGCTCCCCTCCTGAGGCATGTGCATCCACACCCACCCGCCCCCTCCCCTCTCCCTCCTTCTCACCCGCCTCCCAGTCAATTCCTCGGTTGTTGTGTGTGCCCAGCTCTTATTCTTCACAGTGCATGGCTCCAGGCAGCCCCTTTGTAAGATTGGGCTTGGTGTGCAGGTGACACCCCCTTGCCATCCCAGGCAGTAAATCCAGCCAGTTCTTCAAGGTCCGTTCTAGTCCAGTTCCTCTGGGAAATGTCCTTGATAGTGTTTTGAACATCAAACTTTTTTGTTTTATTCTGGTATTATTCTTGGTCCTTCTTTTTTTTTTCCTTTGTCTCCTCCTCACATCTAAGCAGTATGAGTCTTGTTGGTAAGAAGGCTGTCTGCCTGTCTTGCCACCGCCATCATGGTCACTGCCATCCCAGGCAGTCGGTTCTCTCCCGGGTCCTGTGAGGAGCATCTCCCTGCAGCACACTCCCTGCATGTGCCCCTGTTCCCCCCACTTGCTAGGGCTGAAAACCGAGTAGGCTGCCTCACTCCTCTCTACTCCACGCCCCTGCCAGCCACAGTCAGCGTGTGTGCGACTCCCAGCACCTCTCATTGTATGCATCATCCTCTCCATTCCTTGTGCCCTGACGTCTGTCCCAGGGGGCAGAACGCACTCACTGCCATGTCCCCAGTGCCCAGACCATGTCTCTTACACATCTATGAAGAAATAATTACTGAATCAGTGAACTGAGTGAATAAATAAATGGATGTGTTAGAGAGCCGATAGCTGGATGAAAGCACAACCCACAAAGGTTCGGGCACTTCTGATTCTAGTAACTGAGTTAGAAGCAAGGTGTGCCTGCTCACTTGAAGCCATAAAAGAAAACTGCAGAAGCCTTAACAAACCTAGTGATAAAATATCACTGGAAAAATTACTGTTTTAAGTCTGGGCTAACAGCATTACCTTGTCTCTAATGCTGGGTGTGGTGGTGTGTGTCTGCAGTCCCAACTACTCAGGAAGCTGAGGCAAGAGGATCACAAGAGCCCAGGAAGTTGAGGCTGCAGGAAGCTGTGATTGCACCACTGAACTGCAGCCTGAGAAAGAGAGCAAGATACTGTCTCGTGTGTGTGTGTGTGTATGTGTATATATATATATATAGTTTATATCTGGAGATTTGTTTAAAGAGCTGTCTGTGAATATCATACAAAAAGCAAAGCACTTGACCCTACGAGAGTAGCTATTTTAAAGAAGTGAGCAAAAATGCTTGCTCAGCACTCAGTTAATGCCCCAGCTGAAGATTAGTTGTTCAGATTAAGCAGCTATCACAGGACACTAAAACTTAAGTAATGGAAATGAAATCAAATTGGAGAAGAATAATTAGAAAAGAAAGCAACAAACTTCTCCAGTGTTACTGAAGTTGCAAACAAATGACACGTGATAAATCACAGTCAAGGACACCGATTGCATTAAACTAAGGTTGTTATCTCTGTTCTTAAACATGTGTTAATGTGGAAGACGGAGGTGGTTGGCAGCAGCATCCTTAATCTTCCTTCTTGTGGGTCTTTTGTGGACTGGAGGGTCTAGACAGCTAACCTTGCATGTTCATAGCTAGAGTTTTGGATGTGAGTTAGAGCCTGATAATTAGATGTACTCACAAAAGCTGTGGAAGGAAGAAGCAAGGGCAAGACCCATCCCTGCTGCTCTGGCTGTACAGGAGAGCTTGCCTCTCCACCCCCATAGTGGTCGTCTTGCAGGCATCAAGCCCCTTCGCAGCAGTGATGGCTGGTGCTTTCTTGTTTCGGTGGGAAAGGAGGACTTCCAGGCACCAGGTACATGCTCTGCTCCTGACTCCATGCCTTCCTCACTCAGCAGAGGTAGCAGCCTTTGGCCCGCATGGGCCTGCAGTGTTCCAGAGTCCTTTCTGAAGGCCAAGTCTGGAACTAGTTTTCCAACCCCAGTGTACAGCAACACTGTGGCCACTCCATTTTAAAGTCTTTTCTACTTAAAGTGGTTAGGATGGGCTTAAAAATTGATACATTGTAGAAAAATTAAACCAAGCCAATTAATATATCCATCACCTCACTAACTTACATTTTGTGTGTAGAGAGAGAGAATGTTACAAATCTATTCTTTTAGCGGTTTTGAAATATGCAATACATTATGATTAACTGGTCAACATGCAGTGCAATAGATCACCAAAACTTACCCCTCCAGTGGAACTGAAACTTTGTGTCTGGTTTAAAACATTTGTATAAATTTAGGGTATACAAGCAAATTTGTTACATGGATATATTGTGTAGTGGTGACCCAGGATGGGCTTTTACTATAAGTGTAAATTGAGTAATGTACATTATACTCATTAAGTAATTTATCCCTCACCCCTCCCGCCTTCCCACCCTTCCTAGTCTCCATGTCTGTCGTTCCACTCTCTATGCCCATGTGTACACATTGTTTAGCTCTCAACATCTCCCATTCCCCCATCCCTCCAGCCCCCACTCTGGTGATTACCTCTCTACTTTGTTTCTATGAGATCAACTTCTTAAGATTCCACATATAAGTGAGATCACACAGTAGTTGTCTTTTTGTGCCTGTTTTTATTTCTTGCAATGTAATGCTTGCTAATATGGGATTTAGTAGCAAAAGTAGTTGTATGCAACAGTCCCTAGGAGCAAGACCCTAGAACTGCTTATCAGCCTTGGGTGGATTTGAGGGCAATAAGGCCCTAATTACCACTAGTAAATGAGAAATTGGACTTTTGACACACTAGGAAACAGCTGCTTAAATTATCTCCCGCAGTCCCTGGGAATGCAAAGCCTGTTGAAGGCAGACGGAGGACCCAGTGACTACAGCAACATCATAGTGAGAATGAGGACTCTAAGGAGGGTGGGGAGCCAGCTGCTTGTGACCAAACTGAAGGGTTCAAAGAAAGAAAATGTCGGCTTGAGAGTTTACATACTCAGTTCAAGGTATGTCCATGACAGATCTCTAAGTCCTGAACTAATGCTTATCCCGTGTAGCTGCAGACCTGATGTAGCCTGAAGTCCTGAATGGAGGCCAATCATACACATGACTGAATCACAGTGAAAGTTGCTTCAGAACTTCACCAGGTCTTCTTCAGCAAATACAGGAAATGGGTTAAGAGTGAGAATAAGAGACAAGGAATGAGGCTTCAGAGCTTCTCTTGTTAACAGAGGCCCCCGGCCTTGATAAGGCGGAGCCTATCATCACCTGATACAGCTTTAAAGAAAGGACAGTTATTTTCATGCCAATTTCTACCTGTCCCATTACCTCTGCATCTATAGAGTTACAATCGAATCCTTGCATATCTTAGAGGCACAGTATAGAATCTGACTCAGGAAGAGAAGAATTACTCATCAAAGCTATTATAATGTTACAACTTGTTTATATTTAATTACATAATTTTCATTTATTCATATTGAATTACAGAGGAAGCTGGTAGTATGTCTTGGACTATATTACAAAGCTATTAAGCCAGGGCAAAAGGAACATTAGTTTGGGCAAAATGTGTCAGATACTCAGGACTCTTTCACTCTGCTACACACCAGCATTCCTACTCTCTATCACAGGTTAGCCCCGGGGAACTTGATTATCTTGCCATTCTACAGGGCACTATATTGGTTCAAGTCCTTGATGACATCACACTTACTGAACTTGGCAAGCCAGAAATATCCTGTCAATTCCATGTAATATGGAGCAGGGGAGATAAGTCCAGCGAAAATGTGTAAGGGCCACCGCGCCTGTGAAGCTTCTGCTCTTCCAGTTGTAACCCAACGGTGGGGAGTGAAAGACCATTGTTGTTACTTGACACCCTATAACTAAAAAGTAAGCATTAAACTTTCATTCCATCTGATATTGAAATGAAGCTCAATGCTCCTTTTTTATTTGGTCAGGCTTTTTTTTAAATTTGATTTTGGAGGGAGAGTATACTTTCTTTGGGTACGGTGCTCTGACCCACTTATTGAGTACTTTGAAATACAGCGTTAAGGAGAGCTTGAAGCGAGAGAGGGCAAAGAGATCTGCTATCTGGTATCCTAGCTGATGAATTAGGAAGGACCAGACGCTTCATGGAAACTATTGCCAGCCACTTGCAATAATTTCTTAGTCCATTCTTGCACAGCTGTAAAGAACAACCTGAGCCTGGATAATTTATAATTGACTCATGGTTCCACAGGCTGTACAGGAAGCATGGCTAGGGAGGCCTCAGGAGACTCAAAATCATGGCAGAAGGCAGAGGGGAAGCAGGCACACCTTACGTGTCCAGAGCAGGAGGGAAAAGAGAAGGAGGAGGCACTGCACACTCTTAATCAGATCTTGCGAGAACTCACTGTTAGAACATCAAGGGGTTAATCCCCTCCCCCAACCCCGTGATCCAGTCACCTGCCACCAGGCCCCTCCTCCAACACTGGAGATTACCATTTGACATAAGATTTGGCTGGGGGACACAAATCCAAACCATATCACCTAGTAACACTTTTTTGGAAAATAACTAGAACATTTTTTTTTTTTCTGAAATTGTTCTTTGTTTTTCCTGGGCCCTGGTAGAGACCAGATGCCTAACTACAGGACATCAAGTAATTATAAGAACTAAATCATGAGTCACATAGTTTGACTTTTATAAGAGTACTGGGTGGAATGAAAGTGGCGTACATGAGGCTGAGCAGAAGCGTGATCCAGAGACTCGGCTCTCAGCATCCCCACCAATGACGCACACAGGTGTCTCTCTTATAGCCAGTCCTCAACTGTGGCCTCCCTTGATTGTCTGAGGTAAACAAATGTGGATGCTAACTTACAGAAGGTTCTTCGTGGTATGCTGGTAACAGCTCATGAGAGATTTCTACAGCTCTTCCCAGGTTTGCTCCAACGGAAGAGTAGTAAAGGGAATTTCTCCCAAGGGAAGAAATCAAGCAGAATGTGTCATATCTCATTTTTTCTTGGAAGGAAACGTGTCCGGAGGTACAGCTCATAACTGATTCACAGGAAGTTGATGGCAGGTTGGATACTTGAGGACCTGAAAGAAATAAGCCTGGAGAACTGGTGACAAAGACATCTGTAGAAGAGGTATGAGCACAGAGTCTAAGATATTTGTGTTCTTTATGAATCTTCACCAAAGGGCATCAATTTCAGATAAGTGTTTCAGGAACCAAGGGGTAGAGATGACCAGCCTGGGAGTGTCGGCCAGCCTTTTCTTATGCCATCTGTGTTTTCCCAATAAGCTCAGGAATAAGACGGCCCTGGTGTCAGGGATGAAGATTAAAGATGAGTTCAACAACATGGGCTTTCCCTCACTAAGGCTGCCTTGGCCCATCCTTGCTGTTTGTGCCTCCTATTAAGAGTGGATGATGTTGACTGTCATATATGAAGTCATTCTGTTGGGGGCAGACAGACATGCAGGGGAAGTTTCATTACATAAGACCCATTTTATTGTGGAAAAAAAAAACCCCAACAGTTATTTGTCCTCTCTGGAATAGACATTTTGGGTATGAAATGCTTCTGCCAATACTACCATCAAAAAGAATGCATTAATACGATTATGGAATCACATAATCTTTGTTTCTGACCTAATAACTCATTTTCTAGCAAGAGAAGTGAAGCAATGGCCTCATTCCTATGGCATTCTGCAGTCTTCCTATCTAACACACATGTGCAGCTGGCCTTAAACAGTGGGGGACTGACCTCTTGCATACACAGATAACATCTGTCAGTGGCATCACTTGTGACTGGGTGATGTCCTGTAGAATGCAGTATGCACTTTGAAAGGATGACCAAGGTGTGAGGCTGTTTTCCCAATGGCCAAACTATATGAGCTCCAGCCCCAGACTCCTGGAAGTGAGAATACACAACTCCTTTTTTTTTTTTTTTAGACAGAGTTTTGCTTTTGTTGCCTAGACTGGAGTGCAACCTCTACCTCCCTAGTTCAAGCAGTTCTCCTGCCCCAGCCTCCCAAGTAGCTGGGATTACAAGCATGTGCCATCACACCCAGCTAATTTTGTATCTTTAGTAGAGACAGAGTTTCTCCCTGTTGGTCAGGCTGGTCTTGAACTCTCAACCTCAGGTGATCTGCCTGCCTCAGCCTCCCAAAGTGCTGGGATTACAGGCGTAAGCCACCGAGTCCCGCCTCCCTTTATTTGGCATGTTGCACTTAATATGCCACTCACAAGTGTTGAGTTCCTGTTCCTCTAACTTTGTATTTTCCTTGATTAAAGGCATCGGTTCCCAGATCAGGAATGCGGAATCCCAGATTATCATCAGCGTCATCAGTACTGGGAAACCAGTGGCAAAGTTAACACAAGACTGTAACGATCCAATATAAACAGGACCCAAAGGGATCAAACCCATGAAGAATGAAGATTTTATTTACCAGGAAAATGGCCAAAGTGTTTTTTCAAATAGACAAAAAGAAGTTTATTGTAAATAATTATAATTATGAACACTTATGGAAATAAGCTTTTTGATCGCTGGTAGAAAGAAAGACTATAGTAACTAAAATTTCTTTCTCATTCCAGGAAAGTTATATTAGCCAAGTTCCTTTTTTCTTTTTCCCTTTTCTCTTTTAGTTTGATAGAGGTGTTGGAAGTGATTGATGCCTTAATATAGTCTATTGTTTGCAGAGGTTATGATTGTGACTGACAAGGACATCTCCAGTGATGAAGGTGCTGACGGACAAGACCCTGGATAGCTCTTCTTTTGTGGAGAAGATGGGCTGCTTTTCATTTGTATGGAGAATAAATCCACTGTGTTGGGCAGGATCATTTGTTGTGATTCAGTATGGCAGCAGTTTCAGCATAGAATGGTGTGGAGATGCTGAGTTGCCTAAATAGCTTTCCGTGGCACTTTTGGTGGATGACACTCCATTCTAACTTCTTCCTTAAGCACAGCTTTTCAGAAAGGCCTTCCAGACTTATGCCTGGAGCCAGGGGCACAGATCACTTCTCCAGCTTTTTTACCCTACTGGAAGTATTTGATTCTCTGCATTAAGCCCCTGTATGTTTAGGATAGCTAGTGATTCCTGCTCCTTGCTTGTTAGCCTGGGTATGGCTTGGATACTTTCTTCCACTGCTTTGGAAGAAGACACAAAACTACATATGAACTCTTGAGTTTTCCCAAGCTGGTTTCTTAGCTTATCTTCCTCCTTTCTGTCAATGATGGCTCATTCTCTCTGTCAACTCTCTGCTCACTGTTTTCTCCATGCCTTCTCTAAGTGCCTCTTTCTTCTCATCCACACTGCCTCACTCCTAGCGTGGGCAGGCTCCATTACCACACAGGTATACCCAGTATCACCTACTGATCTGTGGTGTGGCTTCTCTCATCTCATTCCACCATCTTTTACAGCTTTGACACATTTGTTTTCTTTTAAAAAAAGAACAAAAGAACTGGACACAGACACTCACGTCTGTAATCTGAGTGCTTTGGGAAGCTAAGGTAGGAAGATTGTTTGATGCCAGGAGTTTGAGACCAGCCAGGACAATATAGTGAGACCTCAGCTCTACAAAAAAAAATCAACTTGGCATGGTAGCACACACCTCTAGTCCCAGCTATTTGGGAAGCTGAGGCAGGAGGATTGCTTGAGCCCAGGAGTTTGAAGCTGCAGTGAGCTATGATCGTGCCACTGTATTCCTGCTTGGGCAACAGAGGAAGACCCTGTCTCAAGAGAAGCAAAACAACAGAACAAAAATAAGCATGATGTTTTCTTAGTTTGAAAAGCCAGTCACTAAGGTAACCTACAAGACAAAGCCCCAACATCATAGATGGAGTTGATGTCCTCCCTCTCCGCTTCCCACACGTCTTTGGAGTTTCATTACTGATACGTTACACCAAGTCTCAGCCCCCTGTTCATGCCGTGGATTATCCCAGCTGTATCCTCATTTTAAACATCTCTCTCATGGAGAGTGCTGACTGGCTACCTTCGCCTGGCCAAATCCTGCCACCTTTGACTTCCTCCTCAAAGCCCACATTTCCCATAATTTGTCCCTAATTTATCTAGCTCAGAATAATTACTGTCCCATGAACTCCTATAGGATTTAGGAAAGAACTGGGTCATGCACTCAGTCTCACGCGGCTTTGTGCTGTCTCTGGGATGTTCTTGTTTGTTTCCATGTTTTTCTGGTTTGTTGTCTCTTCAGCTGTTCTACAATGTGTAGGTCATAAATCCTGAGAACCACGGATTATCACTGTGTCATCCACAATGCATATTATAAATTGATTCATAAAGCAGGGTTTAATCCATGATTATCCAACTGAAATGGACATTTGGGGATCATGGATGGGGAAACAGCTCATGCAGTCAGCCCTGGAGGGTGATGGTAAATACTGTGTGTTCTAATATCAGCTCAGTTATGTGTGTCTTCTGTGCGTGAAATGTTTTTTTCACTTGTATCTGAGATTTCCTGCTCCTAAATGGGGGTAAGTCTATTGACTCATTGATGAGGAATCCTGTGAAGTGCAGCCTTGTTTGTGAAGCATCTCTTTTCTCTTATAAACAGCAAGATGAAGAGAACAGTGTACCTTTCCTCATGAAGTATGTTTAAGTCACGGATCTAAAATTTGAGAGAAGCAAAGGAAATCCAATAAATTTTAAACTTGACAAAGGTGACCTCTTGTTCTTGAACCAAGTGGTCCTAATTTAGAAAAGAAGAAAAAGAAATCCTTGTTTCTGCCAGAGTTTATGTTTTCTATTCCCTTATCCAAAGTCTTTGATATTTTTTTTTTTAGGGGCAACTCCTATATCCCACTAGGTTTGATGAAACTCCCATATGTTATAGGAATAAAGTACATGATTTCCTCATCTAAACATCTTCCCAGAAAACTAAGCGTTCATGTTAGAAATCAACACATTCCTACTCGATTCTAATTTATTAAACAAACTAAACATCTGCTCCAGGCCAGGCACTGCTCTGGGGAGTTAGAGATGGTGAAGATGTACTCCCTGTCTTCAGGCTGTTCAAGTATGGCCAGGTGAGCCCCATGCAAGGTACTCTTCACTGAGCACAATGACAGAGGCGCAACCAGGGTTAGCAGGGTAGGGCAGGACTTCTCACCAGTCATCCAGGCATACTTCCCAGAGGAAATTGGCCTTGAATTCTGAGCTGGAGGCTAAGACAGGATTTTGCCAAGAACAGAGCCATTAGAGTTAGTGCATTCCCAGGGAAGAGGGAACAATTTTGGCAAAGGCACCTGGCATAAAAATATTGGCTTAATGAAGGGAGATATGTATTAGCATATGGCTGCAGGGAAGGTTGTCTAGGGAATGATAAGGAAAGATTACATAAAAGTGGGTTTCGGGGTCTTTAAGTTGCAGTGAAGGAATTTGGGCAGCAAGAATATATTGAGTTTTGTGGGAAGTCAGGGAAGGGCAGGGAAAGGATTCGAATAACGCTTTCGTCTTCCAAGGAAGAGAGCTTTCTAGGGATGGACAGACTACAGTGGATGATTTATGCCAGTGTGTAGATTTATATATACATATTGTAAAAACGCAGCACAGTGTAACAGGAAGTGGAGCAGAAGCTAAGGGGCTTGTCTTCTAGAAATACTGGGGGTGGCGTGATGCAAAGATGGAAACTCTGAGGACACAGCCTCTTACTGTGTAACTGTGGCCAAATAACCTTTGAAGAGGGTCTTTATTCACTCATTGTAAAATGAGGGCAACAAGGCTTTCCCTTGTGTTGAAGTAATTGCACATATAATGCATCTGGCTGACAAACTGGTGCCCAGTAAGTGAAATAAATTAAAATATGAAGACACAAGACACAGTCACCATCTTAGTACCATTAATTTCTGTTCCCCCGCTTTGCTGCAGACTGAACTTCCACTGGAAGTAGGTCTACATGGTTAACAAAATGGCCTTCCCGTTTTTTTCCAATTTTTTTAAAGGTTCACACTGTGCCTGCTTTGCAGATTCACCGCAGCAGCTAAGGGGCTTGTCTTCTAGAAACACTGGGGGTGGTGTGATGCAAAGATGGAGACTGAGGACACGGCCTCTTACTGTGTAGCTGGCATGCTCTTTCCTGCAGTGTAACAGCGCCCTCTGACATGGCCAGTGGGGGTGCAGATCAGAACTCGGTGGCTGATGGCTTGCAGCACATGCAGCTGTCCCTTAAGGAATTCTCTCTTCTTCATTTCCTTTTGAACACACCCTTGGAAGTCACTCTGGGTGTGGCTTTTGGAAGTCGTGTGAAGAAGATGTCCTGTCTGACAGCTGACTGCTCTGTAGGTCACCCAGGGTCTACCCTCCCACCTCACCACTGCTCTCTCAATTTCTTGGGGTGACTTCTGGGTTTTCTATGAAACGGGGGCCTCCCAGAGGCAAAAGCCTCACACTGCGACATGAGCTTCTTTCCTCCGACTCACCCGGCATTTTTGGTGGGCTGAGTGTTGAGAATCTCAACGTCTACACGCACGTTAGTTTACTGTCTACGCTAAGGTCCATTGATTCTTCCACTGTCTTAGCCAACCTGACATTGCTACTGCGGCTAACTCTTGCCCAGGAAGATTAAACTAACAAACAACATTTCTGTTAATTTCAACGACTTCTCCAAAATTAATTAAAATCAACATTCGGCTACTCAGTTTATAATAAAGAACACTAGATGTTCCCTATTATACCTTAGGTGAGGTACACACCCCCCTAAATGAGTATACCATGAACTCTAACCAATCCTAACCACCCTGCCCTTTTGAAAACCTGCCTTAAGCTAGACACTAAAAACCTCATAAATGTCCCTCCTTTGTCCCATTCTTTCCAAGATGAACCTAAGGTAATCCAGGTGGTGCTCCCCTGACTGTGGTAAGCGACAAGCTAATTTTTGCTTTATCAGCAGCCTGCTCTGGTGGGAATTTCAGGAGCAGCATTTTGTAGCAGAAATACCATCATGGGCCGGGTGCGGTGGCTCACGCCTGTAATCCCAGCACTTGGGGAGGCCGAGGCGGGTGAATCACGAGGTCAAGAGATCGAGACCATCCTGGTCAACATGGTGAAACCCCGTCTATACTAAAAATACAAAAAAATTAGCTGGGCATAGTGGCGCGTGCCTGTTATCCCAGCTACTCGGGAGGTTGAGGCAGGAAAATTGCCTGAACCTAGGAGGCGGAGGTAGCGGTGAGCCAAGATCACGCCATTGCACTCCAGCCTGGGTAACAAGAGCGAAACTCCATCTCAAAAAAAAAAAAAAAAAAAAAGAAATACCATCGTGGCCAGGTCGTTGTTGCCTTGGTGTCCTGTGCTCACTGTTGAGTGCAGGTCTCTTTGAGGACCATGCAAGGTGGTTAAAGTGTCCGTCGTGGATCTAGATGCCAACACTGACCAGCACCATCATCTGGGGTAAGCCCTGTCCCTGTGTCTGCAGGTGGTGGTCTGAATAATGGCTCCAGAGTTACCCACCGCCAACCCCTTCTACCTTATTTGGCAAAAGGGACTTGGCAGATATAATTGGGCTTAGAGATCCTGGGGTGGAGAAATTGTTCCTGATTGCCCAGAGGAGCCCTAAATGCAGTCACAAGCATCCCTATAAAAGAAAGCAAAGGGAGGTCTGTTAGAGAGGAAAGGGAAAGTGCAGATAGAAGCAGAGACTGGAGTGATGCACTTTGAAGGTGGAGGAGGGGCCAAAAGCCAAGGAATGCAGGTGGTCAACAGACCCTGAAGAGGCAAAGAAATGTGTTTTCCTCTCCAGCCTCCGGAAGGAGCCAGTCCACACCTTGACTTCAGACACTGGAATGGGACTGACTTCAGACTTCCGACCTTCAGAATCGTAGGTCACACCCAAAACATTTGTGTTGTTTTAAGCCATCAGGTTTGTGGCAATTTGTTACAGCAGCAATTGGAAACAAGTTAACTCATTTTTTTTTTACAACTTTAAAGGGCATTATAGACACAGGACCTATCAACTAGGGTTTTTACAAAGGCTAAATGAGTTGACTTACATAAAGCACTTCTATCAGTGTCCGAGACATAATAAGCAGACAATAAATACAATTGTTATTATAGGTCTCACATCTCTAATACTGAGTATTATATCATGTCTATGAGGCTGCATATGGGCAGGGTGTCTGTCTCCACTCTGAGAGACAGTGGCTGGCACAGTGCCTAGTACCCCACAGGGCCTCCATGAGTATTTTCTGACTGGCAGGTCAATGAGTGGTGCACAGCTTTCCCTTCATGCCAGAGAGTCATCCTTAAAATGCCTTGTTAGTGAAAGAAAGCAATTGAAGAGGCGATTCTAAACAGTACAGAGTCCAAAAGCTGTTTCTGTTTGTCTTTGAAATAAATTATATAGCATCAATGGCAGTAGAATTATCTTCTTCCTTTTGTCCTAGTCTTACATAATTCATTTTCCCTTGATAAGCAACCCAAAGATGGAATAAATAGCCTGGGTTTGTATTGAGTGGAAGGGGTCAAAGGAAGTGAGGAAGGGAAAGCCAACAACGGACACTTGTCAGAGACAGTGGAGCAGCGCAGGCACTCAGGTATTCTACCCTTAGACAGGAAATGACCCGCAGACCCTGTGTTGTTCAGGGGTCTCCAGAAAAACAGAGCCAATTGGAGACAGATAGATTGATAAAGAGAGAGATGGATTTGTTTGTTTACTTATGTATTGATTGGAATTGGTTCAAGTGATTGGAGGAGCTAGTGAGCCCTAAATTCCCTGCAGGGAAGGCAGGAAGTCTGGAAATTCAGGTAAGAGTTGATCTTGCAGCCTTGAACCCAAATTTCACAGGGCAGCAGGGTGGCACCTTGGCAGGGTTTCTGTGGTACAGTCTCTAGAAAGCATTTTTTCCTCTTTGGAACATGTCAGTCGGCTCTTGAGGCCTTCAACTGGTTGGATGGCCTACCCACATTAATTTATGAATCTAATTTTAAAAATAGCTCCACGGCAGCGTTTAGACTCATGTTTGATCAAACAACTGGGCACCATAGCGCAGCCAAGTTGACATATGAAGTTAACCATTGTTGGCTCCAAAATGCCTAAGATGGAGCTCACATGTTTTTATCTTCATCATTCTTCTGATGGCCCCATAAAAACCCACTGGAAAAAAAATGGAAGACATGACCTTAGGGAAGCCAGATCGAATTGTCATTTCTTTTCTTTTATATTTATTACTATTATTTTAGACAAAGTCTTGCTCTGTTGCCCAGGCTGAAGTGCAAATGAGCAATCATGGCTCACTGCACCCTGACCTCCTGGGCTCAAGAGATCATCTCCCCTCAGCCTCCTGATTAGCAGAGACCACAAGTGCAAACCACCACACCCAGCTAATTTTTTTTTTTTTGTAGAGACAAGGTCTTGTCATGTTGCCCAGGCTGGTCTTGAACTCCTGGCCTCAAGCCATCCTCCTGCTTTGGCCTCCCAAAGTGCTGGGATTGCAGGCGCGAGCAACCGTGCCTGGCCAGATTGAATTTTCAAAACAATTCACCTGAAGGTTCTCTCACATGTCTTATAGACAGCCAGCAAGTTCATCTTAAATACTGCCTGATTTATATTTTCAGCGTTTTAGAACATACCTAAGGATGTCGACATGGTGAACGCAGCGTGGCTGTTCTAAGCCAGCCTTAAGGGCAGTACGCACCTTTGCCCCACACATCAGTGGGACTCACAGAAAGTTAGGCGGGTGGGATCTGAGTCTCGATCAGCCATCAGCATCTGGACAGTGGCTATCTGTAAGATGACGCTGAGTCAGTCTCAGTGATGTAGCTGGAATTTTCTGCTCTGACTGTTCTCTTCTGTGTAATACCTGGTTCCTCAGTTGTGTCTCAAATGTCTTAATAGTTATAAATAATATCTGAGGATGCACACAGATATGAGCTTTTCTTGCAATATTTTTTTTTCTGTTGATATTTTCTACTTTATTTCAGGAAAATTCTCTACCAGCTCTTTTTTAGTAAGGCACTTCATTAAAATGTCGTTTTGATTCTATATCTTTTTTCTCAATTTTTGGAAAATTCTGATAGATTTTCTGAAGATCCAAATTATGCCAGGCTAGAGTGCTTTGCCCATATTTCTTATTATGTTTAATTAAGGAAAGATAGTCTCCAAGGCAGGTTTTTATAATTCTGCCTTCACATGGTGTTGTAAGGAGGTCCATGTCTCCTTTGCAGAGTAAGAGAAGATTCCCATGACTGTAATCCCTGTAGGAACAGCTGGCATTTTTTACATCTGACTGAAAACGTGCTTTGAAACCACCTTTCAAAATGTGGTCTTTCTGCGGTACAGCTGGGATGTCCCTGCCTTCCCCGCTTCCCCACCATGCACGGAAGTAAAAGGGCAGTTCTGGCTCACGGGTGTAACAGATTTCTTCCCTGCATCCCCTTTGTCTTCTGTCAATGAATCTTTGGTGGCTGTCAGCTGGGGACAGCTCTCAGCATTTCATGCACCGAATGCAGCATGGACACAAACTTATGATAGGACCAGGCAGGGGACAGCAAGAGGTGAACACCGGAAATTGCATGAGCTAGGAGTCACTGACTGGTGGTGGGTGAGGGGCACATGGTAGGGACAGATTAGCAGCTGGATCAGGTGGAAAACCAAACCCTGACAGCTGAGGTGAGGCACAGACTCGCTGCCATGGGGACGAGTGTCCACTAGCTCTGGCCAGGCTGGCCTCCAGGGGGCGATGTTGGAATATGCAATCACCCCAAAGCACTTCAGCTTGCAGAAGATCTGGGACAGTTTGCTGTTACCACCTCAGAGCATTTAGATGGGACATGATTGGTGGAATTGAAGTTAAAAACCCATCCACCGTTTCTACTTAGTAAGCTCCTAATTTACAGAAATGCTTGGGAAATTGACAATCATGATAAAGTCCTCATCCCTCCTCCTCTTTTGACCAAATCTTTCTAAAACGCACAATTATAATTTCTTATCTTTTAGTACATAGTAATTATGTTCTATGTGGTATATACACTATGTAGATATAGTTTATCAAACCGTCCTTGGTGTTTGGAGACTTTCTAATTCATTAGTTCATTCCACACGTCAATGACAACAGCAGACACGGAGCAGGTACACGCATGAGCTACCCACTGATACGCCCTGGATTTTGATTTTATTTTGTGAAATCCTTGGTGTGGGTAATTTTTAAATAAATGATTTTTCAAATTTTATGCAGAAACTGGAATGCATCAACATGATCTTGTTCATACTCTTGTTAATAGTGTCATCCAGAGGCCACCAGGAACACGCCTGTAACCCAGCAAAGTTGAGGCCATTGTCTGGTTCATCACAAGAAGGAAGGCTTTGCACCATTGGGGCCCAGCAGCAGCTCAGCAGCAGTGAGAGGGCCTTGGGAAAGACTTGGAGGGTTTGGCTTATATAAGGTGATCCTGGGGAGGGTCAAGGAAACAGGTTGTGATGGTTAATACTGACTGTCAACTTGATCGGATCGAAGGAGGCAAAGGATTGTTCCTGGGTGTGTACGTGGGAGAGTTGCCAAAGGAGATGAACATTTCAAACAGTGGATTGGGAGAGGCAGGCCCACCCTCAATGTGGGTTAGCACCATCTAATCAACTGCCAAAGCAGCTAGAATACAGCAGGCGGAAGTTGGAATCAGCTGACTTGCTGAGTCTTCCAGCCATCATCTCTCTCCTGTGCGGGATGCTTCCTGCCCTTGAGCATCAGACTCCAAATTCTTCAGCTTTTGGATTCTTGGACTTACACTAGTGGTTTGCCAGGGGCCCCCAGGCTGAAGACTGTACCATCTGCCTTCCTACTTTTGAAGTTTTGGGACTCAGACTGGCTTCCTGGACTGAAGACTGTACTGTCTGCTTTTGAAGTTTTGGGACTCAGACTGGCTTCCTGGCTCCTCAGTTTGCAGACGGCCTGTTGTGAGACTTCACCTTGTGATCATGTGAGCTGATTCTCCTAATAAACTCCCCTTCATATATGCCTCTATCCTATTAGATCTGTCTCTTTAGAGAACCCTGAAAACTAGACAGGACATGCTCAGATTGAGTGCTCTCTGGGGTAATTGTGTGATTGACTATCTTAACAACTGTCCTGGAAGGTCAGAGAAATGGAGTGAGGCTGGTGCTACAGTTGGTGAAAAAGCAGCAGCTTTTTTTTTGAGACGGAGTTTCACTCTTGTTACCCAGGCTGGAGTGCAAAGGCATGATCTCGGCTCACGGCAACCTCCACCTCCTGGGTTCAGGCAATTCTCCTGCCTCAGCCTCCTGAGTAGCTGGGATTACAGGCACGTGCCACCATGCCCAGCTAATTTTTTGTATTTTTAGTAGTGACGGGGTTTCACCATGTTGACCAGGATGGTCTCGATCTCTTGACCTCGTGATCCACCCGCCTCGGCCTTTCAAAGTGCTGGGATTACAGGCGTGAAGCAGCAGCTTTTGACTGGATAGTCAAGGGTTCACATTCTCTTAGCACAGAGGTGGCTGCAATACTTATGGAAGGCATTTGGCTGATGTATTCTTAAAGGAGAGGGAAGCTGTCTGTGTTTGTTCTCTTCAGCTGCCTAATAAATGACCACAACCTAGTGACTTGAAACATCACACATCAGTTACCGCCACTCTCAGTAAGTCAGAAGTTCAGGCGCAGCCCAACTGTGGCCTCCGCTCTGGGTCTCACCAGGCTACATTCAGGGGTCAGTCAGGGCTGTAGTCATAGCAGAGGCTCTCTCAGGTTGTTGGCAGTTGTAGAACTGAAGTTCCTTTTTTGGGGGAGCGACAGTCAGCTGGTGTATGAGTTCATTTTCACACTACTGATAAAGACATACCTGAGACGGGGTAATTTATTTTTTTAAAAAAAGAGGTTGAATGGACTCATAGTTCCCCATGGCTGGGGAGGCCTCACCATCCTGGTGGAAGGCAAAAGGCACATCTTACATGGCAGCAAGCAAGAGAGAATGAGAGCCAAGTGAAAGCAGAAATTATAAAACCATCAGATCTCATGAGACATTCACTACTGTGAGAACAGTATGGGGAAACTGACCTCATGATTCAATTATCTCCCACAACACATGGGAAATATGGGAGCTCCAATTCAAGATGAGATTTGGGTGGAGACTCGATGAAAGCGTGTCAGCTAGGAACCACTCTCAGCATCCAGGGTCTGCCACGGTTCCTGCCACGTGGCCTAGCACAGTCCTTCCTGCAGGACGGCAGCCTTCTTACAAGTCAGCAAGAGGGAGTCTCTTTTGCTCTACTTGCTAAGGCGGAATCTCACATCAGATGTAATCATCACGTTTGCTGTATTCTATTATCTAGAATTATGCCACAAGCCCCTTTGTGCTCAGGGGAGTGGATTATCCAAAACATAGATCACTGGGGAGGGGTGACCTTAGGATGTGTTTGCTACATCACCTAAGAGTATGTGAAACATCTCTCTCATTTCTTACATTTCTTGAGCTTTTAAAAGTACAAAAGGAATAAACATACACAATGTAGGTTACATGAATGAATACGAAGAAGCGCATAGTATCACTCCTAACTGTCATGTTAGGACACAAAGATGGTCACTTGTAACACTTGCAGGTATGTACTGGACGAGGGTTTTATAGACCATCCCAGCTTCCTTCACCCATGGTCTACTGCCCAGTGGGACATAAGACTCTTCAGAAGTATGGCCTGGGACCAACCACATATAGCAGGCCTCCAAGAGGAGGCATCCATGTCCACAGAAGAGAGATGAGCTTCTGGGCAGCTCCTGCATCTTCACAGTGAAGGCCACTGCTCAGCTGGGCACATGGATCCCTGTGTTTCTCTGTGACATTTTTTTAATGTTTCACACTGCAGTGGGGGTTAAGGGCAGTGCTACAGGCATCCTGTAAGTATAGCCTACAGACACTGCTAAATGCTTTACAATAAGAATGACAGCCTCTGACCACAAAGAATTGTCCAGCCTAAAACGCCAATAGTGCCAGGGTGGAGAACACTGGCCCCAACCTTGCACAAGTGTGTGAAGCTAAAGACATTGTGAAGGTTTCTCTTGTTTTGTTTTTTGTTATTTACAAAGGTGTTCTTTTCTCTCCCACTCATGCTTCAGAGTTCAACCCAATGAAAATGGAAATTGAAAGAATGAAAGTCACTGGTTTCAAAGAATCTACAGAATTCAGCATTATAGCAATTTTGGGTCGCCATTCACATGCATTAACAAACCGGGCAAACATCCCACTCCCAGGATGCAGTGATGGAGAATGGCAGAAGATCTGTTGAGCCTTAAGGAATAAGGGAAAATTGTGTTATCAAGTGGAGGAACAGCACAGACCCAGACTAGGGGATGCAGCTGGGAGCCAGCAACCCAGGCCTCTTCTCCCCAGGGCACAGCACTGGCTGATCCCCAGATTTTCGAGGTCATACATCCCAGGTCCTGAGAGGGCTTTGTAGGTAGACAGTACTTTGGGACTTTTGGGACACAGCACTTGAAGAGAGGCTTGCTTAAACTTTTCTCCTGGGAGCCTCTGATCATTTGAAAGTAACAGAAGAAAGTTGTTGGGCTGAGGAAATAGCTTCAATAGGCACTTGGTGAGAATGGGAAGCATCCATTCATTGTGACATCGTGGGGACAGAGGAGGAATTCACCAGATCATAACACTGAGAAACTCTAGAGGCTTCTGGTTCACTGCTCGGATTCCACAGATGAGGGTCACAGGCAGAGGTGGAAGCTGGAATGGGCAAGGCTGGCCTCTCCCCGCCTCTCCATGGCTCTGTATGCAGGCTGTTTCTGCAACTTGACATGAGGCCTGGCCCCAGGGAAAGCAGCAGGGCCTCATCTCCTCCCCATGCTGCTCAGAGGTGGAGTCTTCTCAGGGTCAGTCCAGCTCAGGAGCCCCTCTCCAGCTTGGTCACCAAAATTGTCTGGTCCCAGGGCGGTGCTGAGTGACAGGCATGCCAGCCAATCCAATCGGCCATTTCATACCCAATGCACGTGTCTGATAAAGAGTTAACACCCTGTCTCCAAGACACAGGCTTTACAGAAACAGCCTCAACGACCTCTTCACTTAGAGCCAAGACTCTTAGTGGTGGAACCTCAGGCACCCGTGCAGGATGTAGGAAAGAGCCTGTACATACGTGAACTGAGAAGTGTGTAGAAAAATAAATACTGTAATAGGTAATAAGGGCCGGGCGCGGTGGCTCAAGCCTGTAATGCCAGCACTTTGGGAGGCTGAGGCGGGTGGATCACGAGGTCAAGAGATTGAGACCATCCTGGTCAACATGGTAAAACCCCGTCTCTACTAAAAATGCAAAAAAAAAAAAAAATTAGCTGGGCATGGTGTCGTGTGCCTGTAATCCCAGCTACTCAGGAGGCTGAGGCAGGAGAATTGCCTGAACCCAGGAGGCGGAGGTTGCGGTGAGCCGAGATCGCGCCATTGCACTCCAGCCTGGGTAACAAAGGCGAAACTCCGTCTCAAAAAAAAAAAAAAAAAAATAGGTAATAAAATGTATGTTTTTTATATGCTACTTTCTCTTTCTCCTTCTCTCTCTATATATCATACATACAAAAATATATTCATTCTATAGAAAACATGGAAGATAATATTCTTTACATATGAAATTTCAATGTATTAATTTTTTAGTATATGAACACCACAGATGTAATTTTATAATTGTTTTTACTTATCAATAAGTCCTAAACATAAATATACACTGACAATATCATAGTTTTTAAAACATCATAAAATGGTTGAGAAACATTCCACTTTAACTTATTGCTCCTAATCCCTATGGTGGTTCAGTAAGTGAGAGTTTCCCAGCCTCGGTACTATGGGCAGGCAGTTGGGGTCAGCCGTGCCTTTTGGGGGACCCTGTCCTGGCCCCTGTAGCATGTGGCTTCACATCCTGGTCTCTGCCCACTGGATGCCAGAAACATCCCTTCCCCTCACTTGTGACAATCAATACTGTCACTAGACATTGCCAAATGTCCTCTGAAAGACAAAATCACCCTAGATTGAGAACCAGTGACATTTCTTTTGAACTATAATCATAAGACAAAGCCACCTGAACTTCCTTGCTGATGTCTCTCCCCTTCTATCTAATTCTATTCAGAGTGAAAAATTCCTAGAAGCAACATTACTGTAACAGAGAAGAGGTATTCATTTGAGAACTTTGACAAAGATTTGCCAAATTTCTGTTGAAGTATCATTTCAAAAAAGTTAAAAACATGACTCTCATACAAACACATACAGAACAAATGTCAAAGACGTATTTCTCTAATGCAGTGAGACAGGTGGCAGGGCAGTGAGGTTGCAGCAGGGTGGGAGCAGAGTGTAGAAAAAGGTCGCAAAAGCCCTGGAGAAGGTCATTCGGTCATACGAGGACACCCTGATGCTTGGGCTGCGGTCCTTTCCAAGCCTAGGAGGCATCGTTCCTTTGCATCAACACCAGCCAACATGTCACTGCTCTCAGTGTTCTGTGTGTGAGAATCCAGAGACCCTCGCATGGCTGTGGCAGATTCTAATCAGCAGAAAACAGTAAGTCAAAGCAAAAGCAGTTACCCCCAGTGAGGATGTGGAAAGACAGAGCCATCCTTTTGCCTATTTCCAAGTTTTGATTTTGTTTTCTTACATTGCCTTCCTGAAATTTTAAAATTTACCCTCCCTCCAGCTGACTCAGTTCCTCCCCATAACCAATCCAGCAGGAAGGAGTGTCGCTCATTTTTTATACCGTACTGGACAGATAACTCATTATTTTGTTTCCATTTATTTCATTACCAGTGAGGTCAAACATATGTTCACATATTTATTGGCCATTTGTGTTTTAATTTACTTTGCCTATTCATGTCCTCCACCCACTTTCCTTTCAGGGAATTGAAGTTTTTCTTATTTGTTTACATCTGTGTAACACTAGCCATTTGTCTTTCATAAATGGTGCAAACATTTTTCTCCATTTCTCTTTGCCTTTTCATTTACGTTTTTCTTTAATAGAAATTTATATGTAGTCAAATCCATCAATTTTTTTGTGTGTGTTCACTTCTGGAATTATGTAGTAAAATTCCTTCTTAACCCTGGGATTAAATCTTTATGAATGCTTTTTTTTTTTTTTTTTTTTTTAGTATATGTAGACATTATACTTAAATTTGTTTTCCATTTGAAATTTATTTTAAAATAAGATGAGAGTTTGTTATTAACTTTTTTTTTAAGCAAAGAATTAACAGGTTTTCTTAACTTGGTTACTGAGTAATCCATCTTTTTAGGTCATGTGCTCACGTGTGAATCCCCGTGTGCGAGAGGCTGTTTCCGGATCATCTGTTCTGTTCCCTCGATCTGACTGTTGTCTTGGTTCAAGGCCATACAGTGTAAATTCCTGTTGATTTGTATTATACTTCTTTACCTGGCACAGCGGGTCTTGTTTTAAATGTCGCATCTTTTATTTGCAAGTAGATAGAGTGTTTATTTTTATAGGATTTGGATAAGTTAAAAGATGTGTTTTTCTTTTGAGGACAGTGATTTTTTCATTCTCTTCTCTAGCCAAATACTTTCCCATTAAAAATGCCTTTAACTTCTTAGTGAACGTGTTGCAGGTATACATTTCCCTGTGTATTGAAGGGCAGCGCCACTCACCTTAAGTATTGTTACCAGAGCTCATTTTCCTTTTCCCAGAGTGCTTGGAATATTGAGGCCTAAGGACAAAGCGGGTGCGGGGGGGGGTGCCTGAGAGCTGGCAGAGAGCCCTGGGCACTAGAGGAGGTGCAGGGGCGTGCACAGCCCCACGGGATGGAAGGACCAGATCGCTTGCTATGGAGAGTCAGCAGATCTTACTTCCTTTGCTTGTTTTTATTAGTGTCTCAACCAGCTCCTCGAACTGGGTTTCACGGACCACTCTAGCCCCATGAGATTCAGCTGAGCGGCTGGAGGAGAGTGCTTTTTGGTCAGTGAGGAACAAAGTGCCAAGTTAGATGATACCTAGCAAGTTCCTCTGCCGCAGGACCTCTCAGGACCTTTAATCTCTGATATCCTGTGACTCTCCCAGAATGTGATGATTATTAGACCTTGGTACCCTTCTTCAAGAGACAACTACCAACATCTCAATGAATGCTTGCCTTCTGAGCACCGCTGCCTGGGAAAGGCTGTTTTCCTCATACTATTATTTTTTCAAACAACATTGTGAAAAAAATGAAATGTCACCGACAGTGAAAATGAGAACAACTGTAATTATTTACACTCTTAGACAACAAGACTAGGATTTATTCTACCTTTGGTGACAACTGCTGTTTCTATGAGAGCATTCTAAGCATTTTCTCAGCAGTCCTTGCCCCTTCCTAATGAGGCATGGCAGACAGACATTGCCACTTCAGCATGCTGAGGAACCCGAAGCTGAGACCCTGGATGCTGTGTGGCCATGGCATTTGCTTAGCAATCTTTCTGTTGGTTCCCAAACATATATTGTAGTTTTCCTTTGCTGTGTAAAAGTTGCCTCAAACTTAATTACTGAAACCAATAACCGTTTATTAGCTCATAGATCTTATAGGTCAGAAGTCAGGGTGAAGCGAGGCTGGATCTTCTGCTAAGCGTTTTGTGTAGTGAATTGGGTGCTGGCTGGGCATTTTTCATTTCTGGAGGCTCTGGGAAGTCTGTTTTTGCCTTATGCAGGTTGTTGGCGGAATTCAGCTCCTCCTAGCTGCAGAGCTGAGAACTCCAGCTCTTAAGACACTGCCCACATTCCTTACTGCATGGGCCCCTCCATCTTCAAACCAGCAGTAGAGAATCTCCCTCATGTTGAATCCCTGTCTCCCTCAAATATCTTTCGTCAGGAAGAGCCACATCACCTGATGAGGTCAGGTCCACCCAGGATATTCTCTGTACCTTGAAGGAAATTTATTGAATTCATCTTCAAGACTTCGATTTGATTTGCAAGATCTCTTCACAGCAGAACCGAGATTGGTAACGAATTTAATAACTGGGTGACTATTTGCATATATGGGGCCGGCGGGGAGTATTTCAGGATTATCTTAGAGCTTTGCCTCCCTCCCTCACTTCGTTTTCATTAGGGGCATCAGGACGCACTTGCTCAGGTCTTTCCTGTGCTACTCGGGTGATCCACGTGTAGTTGGGGAAATCATGAGTCCGAACAGATTTGTTTTAGTGTGAGTAGAATCCATCCGAAGATGCTGATGAGGACAACCTGGAAAAGCATGTCTGACAAAATGCATTCCCTTCTGCCTGCCTCCTGTTCTGGAGATCAAAAGAATCGGCATAGTTGTCAGACAGTTGCCATTTTATGCATGATTTTAAAAGAGTCCCTTTGGCTTCCCTGTTGTCTGTGGTTTATATGGTGCTCCATATATTTGGGGCAATTACATGACGAGCAATCGCAGCACTGCTATTCTTGACAGGATGTTAATATAACTCACCTTTTGTTTGCTCTCAAAAATAAATCAAAAGAAATTACCAACCCCAAATCTTCACACCGAGACATTTTGAGATGAACGTCACATCCTTGCACCAAGCCATCGTATTCCCCAGGCTATAGCTGACCCCATTTTCTGAATTCTTGATGGCAAAGTTGTCAAAGTTCTTCTGTGTGTAACGTTTTCAATGAGATCCCCGCAAGTAAAAACATTGGCGGCGCTAACGGGCTGCCTAAGGTGTTGTTGGGATGGCTGCAGTTCTCCAGATTCCAGAAGCTTTGGGAAAGAGGTGCTGGAGAGACGCTGAGGGAACCATCCGCTCAGCCTCCACCAGCCTCCTCTCTGCGGCAACCCTCGTCTGTCCTGACTGAGGAAGCTGGATTTCCTATTTCCACGTGAGGTGAGCAAAGCTACTCTGGGGGCTGGAGAAGAGCCCCACTGCATGGTTTCCTCTGCTGGGGGGCCCAGTCACCAACTGCCTCCCCTTCCCAGCTGTTCCCTCTGAGCTCTGAGGTCATAGACAAAGTTGAGCTCAGAAACAAGGGACTGAGGCTCGTTTTGTCAAACAGACCATATTAATATCATTAAGCTGCCTGGTTTTAATTTTCGAACACTTCCCAACTGTCTACTTAGGAGTGTTTAAGGCCAAACCCATTCATTCTTTCCACCATTTAATGGAGATCGGAGCCGTTTAATGACTGTCCTGTGAGGAGGACGGGATACAGATCAGAAACAACCGGAGAGTGATGAGAAAGAATTGGAAGTTGGAAGCGAAAAGCAAGATAATAAAAGTGTAATTTAAAACATCATACTTGCACAGTTACCATGGTGGCTTGCTTAACAGGGAATCTAAATTTATCTCATTGCTGAGAAGCCATTGAGAGAAATAAAATTTAAGAAAATCTGGGGGTCATCCCAGTTCTTCTCAACAACTATATCTAAGGGTTCAGTCCATGGGAAATAGAGCTTGGGGGCGATTCAAAGTGCCACAGCCATTGCTCTGTCCCTCCGCCTGCCTCCTTCTGGCCAGGCCAATTCTGCCTGCAGACCACTGGGATGGGCCCTCTCTTGCCTTCCTGCTTTCCTTTCTGCCCACCACCCACGTCTACTGTTCTCCCAGGTGCCAGAGGAGAGGGTGTGAAACCTCAGGGGCATCACGTTGTGCTCCTCCTCGAAGCCCTCCAGTGGCTTTCCGCTATGCTTCAAATAGAATGCAGATGTCCCCAAACCTAAAATGCAATGAAAAAATAAATAAATAAAAAATAAAAATTAAAAAACAAACAAACAAACAAAATGCAGATGTTCTAACACCTGTAGGGTCCTGCATTGTTTGGAGACTGCCTGTTCCTACTGCTGCCTTCCCCTTTTTACTTACCAAGAGTGCCAGGCAGGTCCCACTTAGGTCCCTTTTCAGGTACTGGGCTTCTGCTTGGAGTATGCAGCCTCCCTCCAGCTCTTCCCACACAAGACACAGGTCTCTGTTCACATGCACTTCTGGAGAGAGGCCCTAGCTTCACGGAGCGGGAGTCCATTGACACAGCAGTCCCACCAGGTTGGCACTGGACAATTTGTCAAATATCTGGCAAATGAATAAAGAAGGAGGTGAGTAACATCCCTGCTATTTCAGAAAGTTTAACCACTTAAGCCAAGAACTAAGGTTGGTTTTAGCTCCTAAGTTCAGTTTATTTTATTGGGTACCCTGTTCCAAGCAGCACAGGAGCTTCAGGAGCTACACTGTCCCATATGGGTGCCATTAGCCACGTGCAGCGATTGAAGTATACATGTAAATTAATTAACATGAAATATAATGAAAAAAGACTCAGTTCCTTAGTCACATCATCCACATTTCAAGTGACCCGTAGTCACGTGTGGCCGGTGGCTGCCTTCTGGCCAGTGCAGATGTACAACATTTTTGTCATTGCCATCAGTTCCATTGCACAGAGCAGTCATAAAATGTTGCTAAAGGCATTGTCATCCTCTCTTAAGAACTTCAGTCCACTGGGAAAGGAAAGATGAGTCAACACCATCTAATTAGTCCCTAGTAGATGTATGAATGGGGGCTAAGGATGTCCAGAGGCCAAAGGGGTCGTGCAGTTGCTGACTTCTGAGCCAAGTCTTCAAGCAAGACCAGGAGTTGTCAGGTAATGAAGAATGTAGACGGTTAGAAGCTGACCCTGTTAAGTATCATGAAAATAAATACAAATGTAAAAAGCCTTCAGCACAAGATGTGAAGCTCTGAGGGCTTGTGTGTTCGCTTGGCCGTTCTTCTCTCTTCCCTACAGATTTGGTTTAAAATGAAAGAGCATGCCACTTCTGTTCCTTGGTGAGATTGGCATACATAGAAACATATAAAGTGCTGGGGAATACTGGGCTAAGTTACATGGCGTAGCAGCAGCTTAACTTGCATTTGGGAGACAGAGATGGAGTAAGATCATGTGAGGTGCTTAGTCTGTGTGGTTAATATATAAAGAACAGAAATTTATTTTGTCATCGTTCCAGGGACTGGGAAGTGCAAGATCAAGGTTTGGTGTCTGATCAGGGTCCAGTCTCTGCTTCCAAGATGGGCTTTGTTGCTGCATGCTCAGGAGGGGAAAAACACCCTGTCTTCACTTGGTAGAAGGGACAGAAAGGCAAAAAGGGCCTAAGCTCATTGCCTTCAGCCCTTTCATGAGGCACTAATCCATTCATGAGGGTGGAGCCCTCTCAATCACTTCCCCAAAGGCCCCACCTTTACTTCCACCACAATGGAGATTAAGTTTCAATATGAATTTTGGAGGGGACGCTATATTTTCACACAAATAAAAGCTCTCAAGAGGGCAGTCAGAGTCTCAGCTTTCTGCAGATGAGACACTCCTGTAGTAAGTAGTGGTTTCAGCTTTAAGATGAGGTTCATCTACAAACTTGGGTGCTCTGCGCACTCACAGTGGTCATGGCTTAGCCTCCTCCCCTGGGGGAAGCTAACTTGGCATTCTCTCCCATTCCCTTTATGTCAGTTATTTTCTTGCCAGGGTAAACGGCCATCAGCCCACCTGATACTCAAGAGTTTCAATGCTCCACACCATCTGCCTGCTTTCCCTTTGTGACTTTGCTTTCTGGTGTCCAGGTTTCAGTTCTCTAGTGGGCAGACAGGCAGGCAGGTGAAGTTCATGCGACCATTTCACATCAAGGTCTTTGTCCCAGCACCTGGTAGAACCCTTCCCAGAAGCAGGCACATACTGTAGGAATACAGGGTGATTCAGGTCACGGGTGAACTGGTGCTTTACTGCTTCGAGGACCCGGGGCTCTCCACTGTGATTTGGTATTGCCCTTGTTCTCCTAAGTCCCATTCCTGGGACTGTGGAGCGTAGAGAAATAAGGTAGAGGACTTCCAGATTCCTCAGGAGGCTCCAGAAGTAACCGTAGGAATAGTTCTACTTGGCATTCCCGGAATCTGTGTGAGGAGGGGGTGGGAAAGCAGAGAAGAGAGGTGGCAGGCTGAATGGACCTCTTGGGGTCAGTTGATGGGAGAAGGGAGTATGGCACCGGTAAGAGACTCTGAAACTGCTCACCCGGAGCACAAGTGGGAGGAACAACTGCCTCCATGTCCGGCTCCCAGACGTGTCCGTGCTTGTCACTAGAAAAACGCTGACAGTGGCAGCACATCTGTACAGATAAGGCGGCTTTTCCTTGCCCAGAATGCACGGGCCATTTTTCACAGCTTTTGGAGGCTGCAATTGCTGCCACCATATGTCGAGCTGGAGACGATGCAGCCAGCTGAGCTTCATGCAGAATGACTGCTGGCAGCCATGCCAACTTTAAATTGATACTCATGTCAGGCTTGCTTTTTATAGTTTTCCTGAAGGTTTCAACAACAATAGACCAAGGCAAGTTTCATGGTACCTGAACCCGAATCAGCCTCACATTTTTCTGATGTGTATTTGATTTGGTTTTGGCACAGAGTCTGTGTTTTTCTTGGGTTTTACATCATTTATGAGGTTGCATGGATACACTCTAACAAAACATCATCCATAATCAAATGAGACTCACAGAAGAAAGAAGCACATGCCAATTCCGACTAATCTTAGCCTTTATGGGAACAGCTATTTGCTATGAATGATTAGCCAAACATCTGTGTCAACACTTTCTGAGCTGCGGATAGAAATGTTGTTCATCACCACATTTACAATGATATTTCTAGTTCCATGCAGGGGAAATGCTCTACAACAAACAAATCCGTCAACTAAGTTCTTCTGAGTAAAATCTACTCTACTAATTAATTGTGATAATTAAAGATATGGATATTAGCATGGGGTTTGTGTGTGTGTATGTCTCTGCGTGTGTGTATGTGTATGTCTGTGTGTGTGTGTATGTCTCTGTGTGTGTATATGCGTATGTCTGTGTGTGTATGTGTATGTCTGTGTGTGTGTGTATGTCTCTGCGTGTGTGTATGTGCATGTCTGTGTGTGTGTATGTGTATGTCTGTGTGTGTATGTCTCTGTGTGTGTATATGCATATGTCTGTGTGTGTATGTGTATGTCTATCTGTGTGTGTGTATGTCTCTGTGTGTGTATATGCATATGTCTGTGTGTGTGTGTGTATGTGTGTGTCTAAAAGTTTTGCCTTATTTCACACTAAACATTTTAGTAGAATGACTCCAGTTACTCTGATATCACACTATGGGGCATATATGTTCTTCAAGCACTGATGCGATTAAGTCTGACAAAAAGTTTAATAATTGAATTCGTAGTACAATATTTGTACAAGAGTCAACATCTGCACCTAATCATTCTATACATCTGTGACGATTTCGAGCTTATCGTGGGGGACATATTTCTTCTGGTGATTACAAACACACAGCCGCCTGGGAAATGTGCTGTTTTAAAGCACACTTCTGCTGCAGCAAGGGGATGAAGTGGGGACAATGTGGGCTCTGCCCTGGCAGGAACATCTTCTCTTCTGCGTTGGGTCTGGTGATCTGTTCATTTCATCTCTTCTGTTCATTTGTAACATTGGTTTTTAACTTCTGTCTGCTGAGTGGATACTGAATGAAGATGAAATGAGATCTGTACACATTGGTGGCGAGACAATTTATTTTCTCAAATTTCGAAACAGTCATAAGATGTAACCCATGAAAAACCCGACATTGTTTATAACCTGGGGCAAGGCCGACATGTCTTTTCTGTGTTTTCCTGCACTGGCGAACTCAATGCAAATGGGGCATTTCAATTACATCTGAATCAACTGAAAGCACCCATTGATGTTGGGATAAGTGACTGTCTCTGGCCGTCTCTGTTTTATCAGCTGTATCCTCTGTGGGCATATGAGCTTTCCAAAGCCCTCAGAGGAGGCCAACATGAAATCTTTGAGTCATCAGATCAACTAGAGACAAATACCTTGAGTTTAATAAAATGAAGTTTTAAATAAAATGAGTTTTTCTTCTAAAAGATCTGTCCCTGTTGAATTTGGCTTCCTTTTTAAGACCCCAAACCTTGGTATGGGAGAGTGAGGGATAGAAACAGAGGAGTGGAGGTGTTTCAGCCTTAGGTTCCACTGGTTCTTTGAATTAGTAGTGGCAATGGAACAGAATTCGGTTTCAGGTTGGATCTCACTCTGAAAAAGAGGTTTTATCTTTTTGTTTCCTTAAGCCTGCCTTTTTACTTTGTCAAAGTTCACCTATGAGGCAAGTTATCAGGCAGCTAAATTAGAGAAAACAGCTCAGGTACATGTAGGTAAGAATCTGTGTCTGTCTTGCAAAAACTCCTTCTGAACTTCTGGCTTGCTCAGGAGAAAGCAGTGGTTTGTGATTAACTCCCAGTGCCTCCACATCACACCGACCTCAGCCTGGCGCTCTGGATTTTCCCCACTTGTGTCCCGTGAAAAGCCCTGGATTGTCCTGGTTTTTGCACATTTAACAAGGAAAACAATTTATTACCTTTACTGAGAGGACTATTTAGACCAAAAAGTATCTGAGTCGGATCTGAACAATTTAGAGGTTTGCTTTGCCAAGGCTGAGTATGTGTCCAGGAGAAAGAGACAGGAGTCACAATAGGATCTGTGGTCGGGGCTTTTTCCAAAGAAGGCTTTGAGGACTGCAGTATTTAAAGGGCGAAGAGTGAGTAGCAAGGGAAGGAGGAAAAGAAGGGGAGAAAGGTAGACGATGAGGTGAGTGTTACCTTCTGGTGAGGTTTGATTAGCACTCACTGAATCCACGTTTTACATGTGAAAAGAGGGGGTAGAAAAACATTTAATGATGCATTTGTCAATCTGCACTCAGTAAACCTGCATTTTATACAGGATAAGGCGAACATAGAGTGGAGGAAGAAGTCAAATAATGCATTTGCTTCAGGGTGGGCGGAGGGAGGGAGGATTCTAGTCTGGTCTTTGTCCTGTGCCTGTGAAGGTAAGCTAGTACTTTACCTTGTTGGGTAAGTTTCCATAAAACTCTGCTTTAGGCTTATGGGTTATAGGGGGGATATGGATTCTGAAATACTTGAACATCCATTAAAAAATCTCCATGTGAGCGATTTGGGAGGGAGGCCACCTGGGGAGATACCTGGCCTTCTGTCATTGCAGCCATCTGTGTGGGAACAAAAAGGAAGGCAAGTTTTCTTCTTTCTTTTTTTTTTTCCTTTTGCATGACTTAGTTCCCAAGCTTAACTTTCTCCTCGGCATAATGAATTTGGGGTTCAAAGATGTCCAAAGATTTTACACCTAAAACGGACTGAAGAGATGATTGGTTTTTACTTCATTTCAAAGTTGGCACATCTGGTGGCCAGGAGATATGAGGTTCTACATTGGAGTGTGGCCTGACCTTCCGCCCGGGACATCCACAGCATCACAGGTGTTCCTTAGCCCAGCATTCCTGGCATGAAATTCAAGTTCTGGAAGAAGCTCAGCTCAGTCTTCATGGAAGCAGATTTATGCACCCACACCAAATTGAAAAGGAAACAAAAATGCAGTGACAAAGGATGCTCAGAGGCTGGGAGAAGTTGCATGAAGTGGAAGTAGTCTGTGATTTCTCTCCATACCTTTCTCCTGCATCTCCCAAATCGGCCGGGCTTCTTCCTGCCTGTGCTCGTGACTGTACTGGAGGATGGTTGGGACAGCTTCACAGGGGAAGCAGCCTCCACAGCCTGTGCATCAGGAAGACAGGGATGACTGTTGAGCCCTGTCATGGCTGAAAGCCCCTGCTGGCCCTAAGCACCCGCTACCCCTGGCCCCTTTCTCAGGAGCACTGCATCTCAGAAGACTGGCACCTCAGGCACCTGCATTCAGGGCACATTTAGAGTACACACTAAGTGCATTAATAAACTAGGTGGACTAAATGCTACTGCTCCACTCCCACATTCCTTACTTTTGAAAATACTACTTATTGCAACAGACCGGTGGCCATTTGAAAACACATATTATTTCTTGTCCCAGGTGAGTTAATCACAACTTGTAGACAGAATCCAAGATTGCTTGCTTTTGAAAGACTTGCTCTGGCTCTGTAATTTTATACTCAAGGTAACATTTCCATTAAGGCTGTATTAGTCCATTTTCGTACTGCCATGAAGAAATACCCAAGACTGCATAATTTATAAAGAAAAAGAGGTTTAATGAACTCACAGTTTCACACGGCTGGGAAGGCAGCACACGGCTGGGGAGGCATCACAACCTACAATCATAGAGTTTAGTAGGTTGAAGGCTAAGAAGAAGCAAAGGCATGTCTTATGTGGCAACAGACAAGAGAGCATATGCAGGGGAGCAGCCCTTTATAAAACCACCAGATCTCTTGAGGCTTATTCATTATCATGAGAACAGCATGGGAAAAACCCAATTACCTCCTCCTGGGTCCCACTCATGACATGTGGGGATTACAGGAGCTACAATTCAGGATGAGATTTGGGAGCGATGGGCTCTGTGCCCTTCCAAATCAAACCATATCAGAGACTTACTTTGTTATGACGGAAGCTGATTTAGTTCAGTGTGAAATGAGAATTGACTTGCTTCTTAAGCCTCTTTGTAAATTAATGGAAACACTAGGGCTTTAGCAGAAGCCAGGGGTGAGACAACGATGAACCTGAATACAGTGTTCCTTCAGGCAACTGAAATAATTGAAAGTCAGTCCCAATAAGTTGCTTTTCTGTCCTGATCTGAGTACTGTGATAGTTTAGCATGTCCTGAAGAAAAAGTTCCCCTTCGTGATATTCCTGCTCTGGTGATCTTAAGATGCGTAATTGACCTGGACGTTCTGGATGCTGAGTCTCCTTTCGGAGCAGTCTTTTTGGGTTTTGATTTTTACTCTGAGATTAGTCTGGTGACAGTCTTCCCCTTCGAGTGCTGTAGAAGGGTGCATGGATCAACTTGACCCTCTGGAACACGTTGCTTTCGAGTCAGATCTGTACCATATGATCCCGTGTACCCGTGTTTCTTTGTTGTTTGTTTGTTTGAGACAGAGTGTCGTGCTGTCACCCAGGCTGGAGTGCAGTGGTGCTATCTTGGCTCACTGAGTGCAGTGGCACAATCTTGGCTCACTACAACCTCCACCTCCCAGGTTCAAGCAATTATCCTTCCTCAGCCTCCCAAGTAGTTGAGATTACAGGTGCCCACCACCACACCTGGCTAGTTTTTGTATTCTTTTAGTAGAGATGGAGTTTCACCATGTTGCCCAGACTGGTCTCCAGGTGGTGATCCATCTGCTTCAGCCCCCCCAAAATCAGGGTCATAGGCATGCGCCACAGTGCCCAGTCCTGCCCATGTTTTCTCATACCTGGCTCTCCAGGATGTGTGTCTGTCTTTTTCCTTTCCCTGTACCTGTCAGTTCCTCCACAGGTACCTAAATGACTCCCATCAAGAAGTCTGAAAATTAGTGAAAGACACAGAGATCAACCAGAAGGCCTGCATGGCCCAGGTGGAAGGCATCATCAGTGGTACCTATGACTACCCAGCTGCGGGATGATAGTGGACCACTTGGGTACCCAGCTGATTTTGTGTCCATCTTTATGGGGCTGTTCTATGCCCCTGGCCGAGGCACTGACATTCACATGCCCAGAAAATCTTTGCTGTGCTCTACCTGGCCACCTTGCTGTTTGTCTTCTTGATCTGCTGCCAGACCTGCAAGGTACCTCCCTTCATCTTGCTTTTCATGTGCCACACCTCTTACTGGGTTCAATGCATCTTTGTGCTGTGGCTCTTCTATGACCCAGTGGCCTCAGTATCAGCCTTCTGCTGGCCCAGCACTGGGGCTGGGGCTGCTGCTGTTTGGGCCTGGCAGTCTCTGTGAAGATGAATGTGCTGCTCTTCACCCCTGGGTTACTGTTTCTTCTCCTCACACAGTTTTGCTTCTGTGGTGCCCTCCCTAAGCAGGGCATCTGTGTTGGCCTTCAGGTGGCACTGGGGCTACCATTCCTGCTGGAGAAGCTCCTGGCTGCCTGTCCTGCTGGAGAAGCTCCTGGCTACCTGTCCTGCTGGAGAAGCTCCTGGCTGCCTGTCCTGCTGGAGAAGCTCCTGGCTGCCTGTCCTGCTGGAGAAGCTCCTGGCTGCCTGTCCTGCTGGAGAAGCTCCTGGCTGCCTGTCCTGCTGGAGAAGCTCCTGGCTGCCTGTCCTGCTGGAGAAGCTCCTGGCTACCTGTCCTTATCCTTTGACCTTGGCCGCCAGTTTCTGTTCTGCTGGACAGTGAACTGGGGCTTCCTCCCAGAGGCTCTCTGCCTGCACCTGCCTTCCACCTGGCCCTGCTGGCCGCCCACCTCACCCTGCACTTGCTGTTTACCCTCTACTGGTGGTTCAGGATAGGGGAATGCATGTTGTCACTGCTGAGGAATCCCTCCAAAAGGAAGGTTCCACCCCAGCCCCTCACACCTGGCCAGATCGTTTCTACTCTCTTCACCTCTAACTCCATTGGCATCTGCTTCAGCCACCCCTTCCTCTACCAGTTCTACCTCTGGTATTTCCATACACTGCCCTATGGGCAGGACTGCACGCTGGCTCACACACCTGCTCAGATTGCTGGTGCTGGGGTTCATGGAGCTCCCCTGGAACACACACCCCTTCATGTCCTGCAGCTCTGCTGCCCAGCATGTATGCCATGCCATCCTCTTGCTGCAGCGCTGGCTAGGCCTGCAGCCTTTCCCCAAGAGCAGCCAACACAGCAAGAAAGCTCTCTGAAATCCACCCCTTTCCCTCCAGTACACTCTCAGGACCTGGGGTTGATAGACTCTGTGCCCTTCCAAATTAACCTTGCCCTCTCTCTCTCTCTCTCTCTCTCTCTCACACTCACTCACACACACACACACACACACACACACATGTATAGACTTCCTCTCTCTATAGAGAGAGGGACTCAGACAGGATGTGCAGGGAAAGGGGACAGACAGCCACACATCCAGTCAAAATCACTGGGACCTTTACGTATCGTGATCAACAATGCTGTGGATACAATATTGACACAAAGACACAGAGGGAAACTGGACTCACAGGAGTACACACAGATCTCGTATTATCTGCTGGATTAGTCCATTTGTATAGAATCTGCTAATTTTACAGGAGTTGATTTCCAGCTTTTGGAATGAACTTTGGACTTTCTAAATGGTTAATTTGAGTCATTCAGAAATTATAATTTGTTCTCGATTTTTAAAAAATATCCACTTTCCATTGAGTCACTTATATGTTTGTGTTCTTAAAATGTGTGATAGTAACGGAATCTACATGTGCTACTGTTCTAGTTTAAATATTAGTTTAGTTTTGATATAAAGAAAAACATGAAATATGAGTGTTTGAATCTATTGTCTAGGAAATTTAGTTGCATCCTTGCCTTGGGATATTGTCTTTCATTTTTAAGCTCAAAAGGCCTGAAAAACATACTTTCGATAATGCCTTATTGAATTTTTAACTATCTAAAAATAGACAGAAAAAAGTAGGTTGAAATAAACCAAAGAGTTGTTGAAAGTTCTTTACTTTCAGTTCTTGTGCACTTATAAATCTATCCAAAAGACGTAGAATGGTAGGCGGGAAGGAGACGAGGAGGAGAAGAGGGTGAAATTAGACTGTCAATGAATGGTTTAGCTACCGCTGGAATAATGTGCTGGAAGTTAACTCGGTGAGTGGAAGAAATATGCACTAGAATGACTCCTCATTAAGTTTCAAGGAACCATGTGGGGGAAGATGTGAGCTTGTCCACACTCAGCACCAGGGAAAAACTGCTCCAAATGAGGACTCGACATCTCCCTAATCCTTTCTTGAAAATCACCAAATATTTTAAAACGTACTGATTTTACCAACGTTTTTTATTAGCCACTTCTCTGCAAATGGAACATGACTCACTTCCTTTGGACAAGACCGGGCTGTGCCCTTTCCTGCTGGTTTTTGCTTCTGCCGTGGGCATCGCTTTCTTAATTTGTTTGACGCCCCTGTCTTCTCTGCCGTTTTCCTCTCTCCTGAGCTCAGGAATACTCACCACCTGCCCACACGGTCTCCCTCTGTAATCGTGGCTGGATTTCTTTCTCTTTAATACAGCATCCCCTTTCTCCTCTGGCATCCACAGACACAGACTTTCCCACCCCACTCAAATCTGTCTCACACCCTCCAGCTAGAACTCCCCAGTCACAGCTGGAGGGGCCAGCTCATACTTGGGGAGATTAGGTCACTGTGGCTTGTCTATACAGCTGCATCGCTGGCAGGGCCCAGGAACCACTAATCCCATCCCTCATGGTGGAACCAATAGTTTAATCTCGACTCCGTTTTCCAAGCATGTTCATACTCCTAGAAACATGACACATTCATAATAAAGTCAAAACACAAGTCACCTAACCCCGACTATAACTCAGCACCCACTTCCAAGTGTCTGTTCTGTAATCCTGCTGGAGGCCCTGGCCTCATGGAGCTCCTCCCAGTGAGTGGTGGAAGTGGCTGCTGTTCTGACCACCGTGCAGTGACCATGAGGTCTGCAAACATGGGTGGCTTTGTGCGGTGAGGCTGTTCCTGGATGATGAGCTCAGGGGCTGTCACTTGGAGGTAGAAAAGGCCGGCAGCATCATGCTGTCCACTTGTTGTTATGGTAATAGATGAACCTAATTTGGAGTTTGATGGGTGAAACAGGACCCACAGATGGGGTCCAAACCAAAAGAATGTCAAAGGCTGCCAGAAGGGAGTTGGGAATTAGGTAATAGGGAGGGAAGGAGGCTGGCCCACGACTGGGTTCTCTGTCCATCTGTGGTCACCAACAGTCATGAGTTGGCTGAGCTGTATGCAAAGGCAAGGCCAAAGCTGTCATAACATTGAGTCTGCTGGAATACAGACCACGCAATCAAGGGATGTTAAGCAGAAAGGGAATTTCAAGCTAGCCTCAGTGTTACAGTCGGTAGTCCGGTGGGCATGAACGGGGCAGGAGAGACCCCTTCCTTCCCTCAGGAATGTCAGGCCACCATCAGGCGATGGTCAGGCAGTTGGTACACCATCTCTCTGAAATAATAACTGGTCACAGCTGACACCAGGGAAGGACAGTCTCCCAATAGACAGAAAACACCTGAAGCTGGTGAGCAGCAGTTTCCTGAAAAGATCTCAGGAGTTGGGCGAGTGGGCTGAAGCATGCACATTAAGAGGCAACATGGAGGAGTTTAACTGCTAGATGACCTTCCAGGAACAATCAGCTGGCAAGGGAGGAATGCCTCAAAGTGAGCAGGTGCACAACTCCACTTTGTAACACACTGCACCTGTGGTCCTCCCAAGTGCTGGCAGGCCACTGTGCATGCGGACAGCGTACCCCAGGTAAAGAATCATGGAGAAGGGAGATAAGACCCCAGAAGCATGCCAACATATAAACCCCAAGTCACATGTCAAAAAGTACCCTTGATCTCCCATGTTGCCCACTTGATTCTCTTCCAAGTGTACTTTACTTCCTTTTAATTCCTGCTCTAAAGCTTTTTAATGACCTTCCACTCCTGCCCTAAAACTTGCCTCGGTCTCTGTCTCTCCTTCTGCCTTATGTCTTCTCAGTTGAATTCTTTCTTCTGAGGAGGCAAGAACTGAGGTTGGTACTGACCCGGGGGATTCACCACTGCTGACACATGTCCAAGAGGTTGAACCAGGTGCCCAAGGTCACAGATGGTTAGGACTGATCTCCAAGGGCCTCTCTCTCCAGATGGCTTTTTCCCTATTTACATAATACACATAATGCCACAGCACAGACGGGTAAATGTGAGACAAGGAAGTGGGGTTGGTTGACATTCCCTTTACGTCCATTACCCATGTAACTTCGTCAGAAACATCATACGGTTTTGTAATTATTGGAAACTTTATCTTCCAGCATCACTTAGAAGAAGGAAAATAGCTCCCTTGTAACATCTGAGAATAGCAAGTGGGAGTCAACTGCCCTCATGCTTGTGACAAACAGGCACAAGATTGTCTGCTCAGTGCTCCTACCCCTCCTCCTCTCTTCCTTCCATTTCAGGATTGTCTGCTCAATGCTCCTACCCCTCCTCCTCTCTTCCTTCCATTTCAGGATTGCCTGCTCAGTGCTCCTACCCCTCCTCGTCTCTTCCTTCCATTTCAGGATTGTCTGCTCAGTGCTCCTACCCCTCCTCCTCTCTTCCTTCCATTTCAGGATTGCCTGCTCAGTGCTCCTACCCCTCCTCGTCTCTTCCTTCCATTTCAGGATTGTCTGCTCAGTGCTCCTACCCCTCCTCGTCTCTTCCTTCCATTTCAGGATTGTCTGCTCCCTGCTCCCCGCCCCTCCTCCTCTCTTCCTTCCATTTCAAGATTGTCTGCTCAGTGCTCCTACCCCTCCTCCTCTCTTCCTTCCATTTCAGGATTGTCTGCTCAGTGCTCCTACCCCTCCTCCTCTCTTCCTTCCATTTCAGGATTGTCTGCTCCCTGCTCCTCAGCCCCTCCTCGTCTCTTGCTTCCATTTGACCAGATCCGTCCTCTCTTATGAGTTTGCATCCATGGCCCTCTTGATTAATCCAGGGCTGGAAACCTCATCCAAGCCAGAAAATTCTGTTTCTTCCCCAGTGGTTTTGAATAGAAATTCCCTGGTTGTGAAAACTGAGCAAAGTAAGCCAGGCATGTCATACCATGTCCTGCTATTGGGGGACACAGCTCAGGGCTGCAGCTGCCCACTGGGAGAAGCAAAGATGAGGCTCTGAAACTGAGACTGCCTGGCACCGTCTGCATCCTGGCTGTCAGCAGTCCCTGGGCCAGATACATCCCTCCCCTCCCAGGGTTAATCGTTCAACTCTCCCTTGGCTTCTTTTGACCAGTTAATCGATGTTTTACTCAGGCTTATTCAAGTCAGATCTTCTGCCTCTTGCTACCAAGGAGTCCTATTTGACCAGTGGACTTCCATTCAGAACCCCAGGTATGTAGTAAAGAACACTCTCTTTATAGCATTAAAGTAAACCAGATACATAGATAGGTAGGTAGGTAGATAGATAGATGATAGATAGATAGATAGATAGATAGATAGATGATAGATAGATGTCAGTTGCCTTGTTTTAGGCGTTAAAAAAAAGACAGAACCCAGAGAGATGGGTTTTGTCAAAGAGAAACCATAGATGGCAGTTTGTTAAAATGGTAAAAACAGATTTATTCAGAAAAGCTATTGCAATAGGGTAAAAGAGATTCCAGTATAGAACTGGTCTCAATTCTGAATACAAGAAAAAGTGAGAATTTATAACCAAGGGGCAGGGTGGACATTCGTGGACTGGAAATCAGTGAAGGGAAACATTGGGGGCCGGGGAGAGTCCAGCTAAACCAACCTGGAAAGGTGCTTGCTGGGGGCGGCCAGGGTGATCTGACGCCTTCTGGGGGATGGTGGGGAATGAGAAACCTGACTAGATATCTAGCATGACCAGAGATGGAGAATGGTGGACTTGGGCTAAACTGACTTAAAAAGATTCCTGCTAAAATTGGACAACACAGAGACAAACCCAGAAGTCCCAAAGTCAAGGTCTTGTTGAAAAAGCTCTCAAAAGGGCCTGAGTAGAGTTTAGTCAAGGAGCGAATCTTTGTCAGTTTGGAACATCTTACTGTGTTAGAAAGGAAGAAAATGCTTAAAATAAAAAAAGACAGGAGCATGTCACATGAGGACACAGAGCCACCAGAAGGAGCGCCCATTAGCCAAGCCCAGGACAAGTGGCATTCCAAAAAAATTAAGGATGCCAATGAATTATTGCAAATGAGTCAGTGAGTCAATGTCAATAATAAATAGGTCCATCAGATAGACAAGGGAGAAGGGGAAGCTTGCAGCCAAGTGCTACCTACGGCTGGTCTATGAGGAGGGTGCACTGAGCTTAAAAGCCTCATTCCACAGCTTTCACAGTACAGAATGGTTCAGATGAGAACCATCATGAATGCTCGGCAAAGACAAATGCTTCAGCATCCTTGAACGCTTGGTCTGTTCAGAGGACAGGTAGATTTTGATGAAGAGCAGGAGAGTGGCATGCCTTAAAGTGACTTATGTGTGTGTGTGGTTTTTGTAATGTAATATATATACACATACATACCATACCTACATTACAAAAACCACACACACACACACACACACACACACACTCAGAGACAGAGAATAAGTGAAAAAGCCAGTGGGCAAACAGGTAACAGTAGTTGGTTCTGAGCAAAGGCAGTACAGTTGTTCTTGTTCTGTTCTACTATCTTTTTCTTAAATGCTGATTAAAATTATTTCCAAAATAAAACGTTAACGATAATAAAAAGTGTGATGTGGGATATCCCCAAAGGATGAAATACAGGACTAGTGAGTCCCAAGTTCTGGCTGGTGGCTTAGTCACTCAGATGTGGCTCTGGGGCCTGGATGCACTCAGTTTCTGGGATTTTGTTGTTTGTATTAATCAATGGAGCAACAAGCTGGACCTGATGTTGCATATTTTTCTGCCTTCCTCGTATTTGGTTACTTCCTCTAATCCAGGGTGTTCATTTCAATTAACCTCTAAGTAGCACAGGGTGAAAAACACCCACCATGTGCCAACAATAGCCTCAGCTCTCATGCCACCTCCAAAAGCTGTAAATAAATGAAAACACCAGGGATTTTATTCGATCTGGAAAAGGGTTAGCTAAGTTCTCTAGGATGTTGGGAACAAAGATATTTTAAGTACCATGGGGGCTGTAAAGAGTGATTTAGAAGATGTAATACGGCTCAATATTAGCTGACATCAATTGGAAGAAAACCACAGCTATGAACTAAAGCCCCAAATGTAAGAAGAATTTCTAAAAAATCCAGTGTCTTAGACCCAAAGACGTCCATGATCCTTGTTTTCGAGTGAGCAATAATATGATCAACATATATTTGAAAATCCTCGAGCTCCTTGTGACACACCAGCCACCCCCTTTGCATCCACTATTTCGCTTCATCGTTGTAGCATCTAGGGCTTACGGGTCCATGGAATTACCACACAGCAGGCCTAAGGGACATCAGTGGTTCCCAAAGTGGGGTCCTTGGACTGGCAGTGTCAGCATCACTCGGGGAAGATGTTAGACAAGCAAGTTATTGGACCCCACCTAGACCTGTCTAGTTTGAAGTCTTGTGTGTGTTTGAACAAGCCAGGCCAAGGGGCAGGGCTTCCTAGCAGGGGTGGGGAGAATGCAGGCTGGACAAACCCTGCAGAGGCTTTTCCCTGCCTCTGTGAGGGGGCAGGCAGCACCCCATGATCTGAGCTTTAGCCTGATCATCCCCAAATCCATGCCTGTGCTCCCTGCCAAAGTCTAGCCACCCCATCCCTCTCCTACAAGGACCCTCTCCTTCATTTGCAGAGGTCATTTTGCTGGTGCATTTTTTGGGTCAGTTCCTTCCCTCCACCATATGTGCATGTTGGGGAGGCCCTGGGGACCACGGTCCTGCTTTTTCTCCACTAGTGAACATCTTGCTTGGGATGCTTGGAACAGATGACCGACCAAACAAGTAAGCTCATCTCCAAGAAAGCAAAGCAACAAAACAAAGCTTTGCTTTGAGAAAAACACAACTTATCTACATTGAGAAAGGACTCCTTCCCTGATTCTGTCCCAACATGGTACATAAGATTCCATTATCAAGCAGAAAAAGACTGGGTTCTTTCTGACTGTGTGGGCGGGATATAGACAAGCTGTGAGTGGCTGCCCCCAGAGGGGACACAGAAACGCGTCCTGAGCTTGCACGGGATTTTAGTGAAATGAGCAGGGTGAAATATGCTCCTCTAGTAAATTCTCCCAGCCTGAGTGGGTGGACAGCATGTGCTATGATTTGAATTTTCACCAAAACTCATGTTGAAATGTCACCGCCGTTATAACAGGGTTGAGAGGTAGGACCTGTAAGAGTGACTAATAATAATGCCATTATTGTGGGAGTGAGCTCCTGATGGAAGGGTAAGTTCAGCTCCATTTTTCTCTCTCTCCAGCTTGCTTCTGCCTTCTGCTTTCTGCCATCTGCCATGGGATGATCCCTGCCAGGGGCTGGTGCTGTGTTCTTGGACTTACCAACCTCCAGAACTCAAAACAAACCATCTTTTTTCTTTCTATAAATTACCCAGTCTGTGGTATTCTGTTATACCAGCAGGAAATGGACTAATACAGTATCCCTTTGGCCCACACTGGTTGATGTTAACTACATATTTCATTCTGCTCTGGACTGAGACTACTCGTAGCCCAAGCAGGAAATGTGATGATCTGGAATTAACGGTTAGCAAAGAGGGAGATTCATCCAGCCCAAACTACTCAGGGTTTTTTGTGTGCCCCCCACCACCACCAACATCCCCTTCTCCCCTGGCTGGTTGGGCTTTCCATGCACAGAAATCCTGTCATCCTTTATTACCCTAATGTCTCCACCTCATAACCTGGTGCATAGGAGGCATTCGATAAATATAAGGTGAGTAAATGAATCTATGTAATCGTAATAACATGTCATTATCACATTTCCATGGGAAAAGCAACACTGCTGTGTAAAATGAGCTAAAACCGAAGCCATAAACAGAAAATATCTGTTCAAGTATTTCTCAGAACTCCTGGTCTTTCTGTAGATGCTCAGCTTCCTCCCCAAAGGTGAAGCCAAGAAGGGATGAGATAATGACAGTGAATCATGATACAGTGGGACAGGCAATGTAATATTCAGAGACTCAAGGGCCAGTGGCTCAGGAAGCTGCCACAATCCTCATCAAAACGCATTCTTTACAGAACTTGGATGTAGAAATCATGAAAAAGCTCTTGGAAGGTCTATGTGGCAGGGACCAAAATCCATGTCAGTAAATTCACATTTTCTGGGAATGTATACGTCTCCTCAAATTGGCAGGAAGCGCGACAGCAGCCACTCCTTAAACACAGATCATGTGCCCTCAATTGTTCCTTATTTTCCATCCTAAATTTATGCTGTGGCTCCTTCTGTGGCATCTCAGCCGGGATGACAGAAGAATGAGTATTCTGCAACAGGAAAATGACCCAGGCCAAAGGCGATTCCGGAGAAGAGAGCCAGTTGGGTGTGGGGACAGAATCCCGTTCCTGTGGAAAACCTGCTGCCAAGAAGAAAAATCAGCAATTGGAGTTTTCCTCAGCAAGAGAAGTTGCCTGATAATATTCTAAAGAAGCTCTGAAGGGGCTGGTGAGAATGTCCATGTTTTTCTACAGCAAGCCTCCAGCTCAGCTAAACTTCTCATGACTAAATGACAGAAAAAAAATAGCATATACTCATGAAAAAAGAAACTGTGGGAGATGGGTCATGGGCCTTGGGGAAAGAAATCTTGAACCTAACCTGGTTCTGGGGTAGAAGCCAACTGTGTGTGTGTGTGTGTGTTCATGCACATGTGTTTGAATACATGTGCATGTATGTGTGTGTACATGCACATGTGTTTGAATATGGATGCGTGTGTATGTGCATGCACAAGGGTTTGAATATGTCTGCATGTGTGTGTGTGCACACACATGGGTCTGAATACATGTGCATGTATGTGTGTGCGCACATACATGTGTTTGAATACGTGTGGCTGTGTGCATGCACGCACATGTGTTTGAATATGTGTGCCTGTGTGTGTGTACATGCAGCTATGTACGAGTGAGCATGCGCACATCCTTGTAACCTTCAACACCGAATGGAGTCTTAGTGGTCAATTAAGAGTGAAAAGGGAGAGAGAGAGTGGGAGAAGGAGGGAGAGAAAGGAAAGATGCACATCTGGCAGATCCACATCCAGGGGTCTAGAGTGGTGGTAATGTTGGAGGTGACTGGACAGCAAGAGAGACCGCCAGGTGGGAAGGGCTCCATGACGGGACCTCTGACTGGCCTGTGCACTGGGAGGAATGTGCACTGAGTGGAGCATGGGAAGTTGGCGCCCTTTGCAAGGGGAGAGAGCCTAGCCTCTCTCCTGTTCCGTGGTGTGGTGACCAGGGATGCAATTTGTTACATGGGGGCCTGTTAACAGTGACCTCTCTCACTTCACTGAGTTTGTTTAACTTTTTCATTCAATAAATTCCATTTTCTCACCCTTCAAAGTGTCTGTGAGCCTAATATTTCATGTCCATGTGACAAGGACCCTGTTTTCAGCTGAACTAAGGAGAAACTCCTACAACCCAAGGTGGCATGGAGCCCAGGCCGGCTGCTCCCCAGAGCACATGCGTGGGGCACCAGCTGTGCCTCCAGGCTTCCTAATGCTCCTGTCTTCTTTGTGCTGGATTCTGTTTGCTTTTGCAGAGAGCTGGCACCTCAGTTTGAAGGTATCATGAGGGAGGTGAGGAAACATGTATTTACACTTGCAGGGAAGGACATTGGAGGCAGCTGTGATGCCAGTGGGAACCTGCATTCTGAGGCCAGTCCTGCTGCCAGCCAGGAGTCCACCATAGAACATGACTTACGATCTGAGAGCTGGTTTCTCTGACAGGCGATGTGGATATGAAGAAGCTGTCAAAGTCTGGGTGCAGTGTCTCATGTCTGTAATCCCAGGACTTTGGGAGGCCAAGGTGGGCAGATCACCTGAGGTCAGGAGTTCATGACCATCCTGACCAACACGGTGAAACCGCATCTCTATTAAAAAATATAAAAATTAGCCTGGCATGGTGGCAGACACCTGTAATCCCAGTTACTCAGGAGGCTGAGGCAGAAGAATCTCTTGAACCCGGGAGGTGGAGGTTGCAATGAACCAAGATCACGCCACTGCACTCCACTCTGGGTGACAGAGCAAGATTGGTGTCAGATAAAAGCTATTATATGCAATATTACACACACATTTGTTATGAAACGTAGTTTCTTTACTCACCAAATGCTCTTGCCAAGTGGGGTTCTGAGCACACCTGGAATTAGCTACTTCTTTCATGTCCTCTCTGATCCAAATATAAAGCCAACCACGAAGCTTCTCTCTAGATTCCATCACTGATTAAAAAAGAAAATCATAAAGTATCATTTAATTCAGAGCAGGTCATGAACTGAAATAAAGTTGTGTATGTACTGTGTGAATACACTGAGTTGCATGCTGGAAAATGACTAAAATGATAACATTTTTGCTCTGTGAACTTTACCGTTAAAAAAATTAAGTAAATAACATAAAAGAAAAACGAAGTGGCAGTCCTCCATTTAACTTCCCCCTTCTAGGTGATCTCGGTGGTTACAAGATGAAGTCCCTGCTCTTCCGGGCAGTGGCCGGATATTTAGAACCTTCCCCACAGGCTCCAGCCTATTTCTCCAAGGTCTCTCCCCAGCAGGAATTTTTCCTTCGTTCTAACTCTGGTCCACATAGCATTCTTTGCAGACCAATTTCCACTTTTGTACCTTTTTACAAAGCGTTGCCTCTGCGAGGAATAGTCTCTTATTTATTCCAGGACTCCAGGCCCGCAGGCCCCACAGTCCCCTGACCTACACCGAAGGCTGCCTTTGCTTTTATTTGAGGTGAGGCTGCAGCAGCCTCAGTGGCATTGGAGGACCTCAGGAAACACTCATGTCCTAGCTTCAGGAAGCCTGTCACCTCTCAACATTCACCCCACTGAGATACCCAGGTGTGTCCCCGCAGTTAGGACCCTCAAATCTGGGACCTGCTGACCGTCAAGGAAGCTCAGCTGCCATGACCACCGTGTTATATTGGGGTTCAGGGTGCCCTCAGCTCCCCGAGAGGACGTTTCTCCAAGTTCTTGGTCTCCTGCCCTCTCAAGAATGAGAGAGGGGACCATGGCGCAGTGCGCATAAATGCCGGACTCAAAAGTGTTTGTAGAAAGTGATTTATTTATTTAGAGAGAGAGAAACAGGAGAAGGAGAGAGAAAGAAACAGCTAACTCTCACACGGAGTGAGTGAATCCAGAAAGATGGAATCCAGGAGAGGAAAGCAGCTTCCACACTGAGTGGAAGGGAATAGAGAGAGAGAAGGAGTTTAGGAGGGGAAGACAGGCTTCCAGGAGAGAGTGTGGAAGGGGACCCCAGAGGGGAAACCCAGGAGGGGAAAGAGAACCTCCACTCTGGGGGAGGGGATTGCAGAGAGCTGGAAATCGGTGTGGGTGAAGGAGCAGGGGAATTTTATCCTGGGAGAAATTCCCACCTCCCCAAGTTTCTGTGGCCAATGAAATGAGTTCCTTTCAATTTCCACTGGGGAGATTGACTCTTGGTTTCTTCCTGCGCCCGCGAATTTCAAACATGAACCATTAAACTTCCCAAATGAAGATGGATGGGAGGGGGAGAAAATATGGCAATGGGAAGTTCTTGCCCTAGAAACTACGCCCCTTGTGGACCCCAAAGATAACACATTTCTTCAACAGGGAAGAGGCTCAGCCCCTCCGGTGGGGAAGTGGCTGATGGGTGACTTCCAGGGGGGACATAAAGGAAGTACAAGCCGTGATTGATGGTGGGAGGGTTGGAGACCCTAACTCACTGGAGAGGGAAGAAATGCAGAGCTTGGATGTGCACCCAGGCAGCCTGGCAGCTCCAGGGTGCCCACGGCCCTGGGGGGCAGCCATTGAGGATGTCAGAGACCCCCAGCCTCAAATTCAGACCTTGGGTCCCAAACCAGCAGTTTTTGGACCATAGGAATGAATAAATATCCCCTGGGTGAGGCTTCTCAGGAAAGCTCTGAAGCCGGCCGGTTTCCAGAGACAAGAGAGGAATTGCACACTTAGGTCAGTTTGAAAGGGACCTCAAAGAGCAATCGCCCCAAACCGCCTCTTCTCCTCTTGCCAAAAGAGAAGCCTCCCTCGTAGTGTCAAACAGAGGAGCAGAATTGTGATTAAAATCACGATCTCGGCCGGGCGCGGTGGCTCAAGCCTGTAATCCCAGCACTTTGGGAGGCCGAGGCGGGTGGATCACGAGGTCGATCTAGACCATCCTGGTCAACATGGTGAAACCCCGTCTCTGCTAAAAATTACAAAAAATTAGCTGGGCATGGTGGCGTGTGCCTGTAATCCCAGCTACCCAGGAGGCTGAGACAGGAGAATTGCCTGAACCCAGGGGCCGGAGGTTGCGGTGAGCCAAGATCGTGCCATTGCACTCCAGCCTGGGTAACAACAGCGAAACTCCGTCTCAAAAAAAAAAAAAAAAAAAAAATCACTATCTCAACTCTCAAATAGAGTGATCCGTCACTCACCCTGCCACCTTAGCAAACAGAAAATTCCCCAGGGCAAAATTTAATGATGGTATAGAATAGAACTGACCTCAAATGTGACTATCTGGGATGTATGACTCAGTACATCCTCTGCAGGCATAATGGGTCAGATTTTGTTTGCAGTGGGGTGGGGGGGGGAGTGTGGGGGAACCCTGACTCTAACTTCAGTCAAAAATGGGAACTATCTTAATGAGGCAGAAGAATGTCATTGACTTAGTTTTCTCCAAGAACAAAACACCTGTTAAATGTGTGAACTCATTTTGCATATGAAACACGTGAACCCTGAAAATCTAAGTCAGGTCTCAGTTAATCTAAAAAGCTGACTTTCTGTGACACAGCCTCAGGAGGTCCTGAGAACATGTATCCAAGGTAGTAAGTAAGGCACAGCTTGGTTTTACACACGTTAGGAGGACCTGAGATGTCAATCACTAATGTAAGTTGTACCTGGGAAAGGTGGGACAACTCCAGGTAAAGGGGGGACAACTCCAGGTCATAGGTAGGTAAGAGACAAATGGCTGCATTCTTTTGAGCTTCTGGTTAGTCTGTCTAAATAAGGCAACTAGACATGCATTTATCTCAATGAGCAGGCGGGTGACTTTCAATAGAATGGGAGGCAGGTTTGCCCTAAAGAGTACCCAGCTTGACTTTTCCTTTACCTTAGTGATTTTGGGGCCCCAAGATTTCTTTCCCTTTCACAAACATTTTAATGAGCCAGAGAACCTTAATTTGTTACTGTACTTATTCCCCAGGACAAACGACTGGAAGAAACAAAGCAAGAACCAACTCCTGAGGGTGCTCTAAATTTCGGTGAGAACTTCAGTCCCTTCACTCCGCTTTTTGTTGTTTCTGAGACAGGGTCTGTCACCCTGCTGGAGCACATGAGCGTGATCATAGCTCACTGCAGCACTGGCATCCTGGGCTCACGAGATTCTCCTGCCTCAGCCTCCTGGGTAGCTGGGACAACAGGGGTGCACCACCACGCCCAGCTCATTATTTTTATTTTGTCTAGAGACAGAGCTCTGCTATACCGCCCAGACTGGTCTCAAATTCCCAGGTTCAAGCAATTCTCCAGGGCCTCCCAAAATGCTGGGATTACAGGTGTGAGCCATCACACTTGGCCCCTTTGCTCACTTTTATTTCTACAAGGTCTCGGAGAAAATCACTTGGTTTTCATGTATAGATTGAATGCAAAACTCGACATCTTTTTAAGATAAAAATCTAACGAGTCTCAATATTATTCTTACAAAAAGGGGGGCTATAAGACACTCATAGTTTATATCTCTTTTTTTAATTTAAAGAAAATTTTAAGTTTTTTTTTCTTGTATAAACAATCATTATGTGAGACTATTACATAAGAACAATGATTTTAAAACAGACCCAGCTCATGAAACACCAAAAGGAGGCAATTTGCTTTGTATTCAGCTGGGCTGCGGTTTTTTTATCACTTTTTATAAGTGACGTGAGCCACAAAGATGCTCCCAGCCTCAGTGACTTTATACTTGCTGAGCTCTTCCAACGAATCTTGCTCTTTGAGTTTGAATTCTCATACAGTAAATGAACGCGCTCCTGACAGTGGCCCCTTTAAATGTAGGAGTCCCCAGGGCTGGGATCCATCCCTGATGGGTGGTGACAGCAGGAGAACTGAGCAGGCATAAAGACCCCCGTGTCCTGCCAACATCCTACGAAGCACTGCCTCCACGTCTGAGCCCTCGGACGCCGACACTGTCTCTGCTGCTTTCCAGGTCCCTCATACAGACACTTATCCTAATCACTCTCGGCAGACAAAGAAAAATGAAGAGTTATGGGATTGCACCTTCTGTGCCCAGACAGTTCTATTTACCAAACTCGTCTGGTGTCCCTGGTGATGGCTTTTGTCTTCTGTGCAGACTGAAAGAGCTTTTACAATGAAAGAAACCAGAGATCAACAGGGGTAAGGACGGCCCGGGCCACTGGATGTCACAAGTTCTCAGGCTTTGAGCCTGCTGTGTTCAGAGTTCACTGAGGCTCACATGTGATACCCGATGCCTCACATTTTTTCAGTTTAGACTAGAAAAATTGTTTTGCTTCCTTTTTGTTATTCGTTAAGCTTTCTGAATCTGTTCAAATATTTACTCCTCTAATTAGGCAAAACTACAGGAAACACTCATTTAAAGAGATTGCTTTTTAAACTTCAAAACTCAGATGTCACATGGTGATTTGGGGCGCAGGGTGGTGTTTGTCAGACAATTTGTTATCCTATTAGTCATTTTCCATCCAATACGACAGCTGGTCCTACGCCCACCCTTTACAAGTCTCGGGTAGTCACACAGATTGTTGGAGAGAGACCTCCGTGCACCCGGCAGATGCTCCTGTCCTCAGATTCTCCAGAGTGTGTGGCAGCTCTGCAGGAGGGGCGCTGCCAGCAGGTGCGCTCACAACATAGAGCAGGATTCAGTAGGCAAGGGTATGGGAAACATGGGTGTCAAATTGTGCAATGATGTCAGTCAGCTAGAACGGACCAAAGCCCAGGAAAGCCGGCTGTTTTTGTTGCCTTAAACTAAACATGTACACTTAAAACATCCCCACATTGTGCTCCATGCCCCGGCTGCCTCCTTGCAGGGGACCCCACTCTGTGTCCATCTGTTTTCAAAGCTGTTCTCAGCCCACTCTTAGACCAGACTACAGAGACCTCTTTCTTGAGATCCTGCTCTCCAGCCCCTGTAGGCCTCTAGCCCGGATTTTGGGGGTGACTGCTGCTGTTAAAACACTCAGCCCCTTCCTTGCCCTCTTTGTGGGGCCCTTGCAGTTTCGTCTTTCTCACTCCTTCCTTTCTCTTCCCTCCTTTTATCTTTGCTTTCTTCATCCACCTCTTTTGGGGCACGTAGGTCCTTCTGCTGCACACCAGATGGGCCCATCTCCCCGTTCCAGAACGTGTCCTCAGAGGCATGAACTTCTGCTTCCATCCCCTCCGCCTAACACACTTGCCCTGCGTTCCAGTGCTTTCAGACCCTGCTCTGCATAAAAAAGTCAGCTAGACACATCCACTTTAAGATGATCATTGAGTGACCGATGGGGGAAGATCCAGGTTTTGTGGGGGCCTGAAGCTTTACCACCTCCGCCTTCTGTAAGAAAAATAATATGTTAGATATGAAAGTGGGCATGTATTTGGGTTGAGAAAAGAAAACTCAACCAAAGACAGGAGAACTTTGGTGCCCCAGGTCACTTTCTCCCCGGGACAGCAAGAAAAGATTTATCAGAAATGCATCTTGGGGACTGCTCCTGGAGTGCACCTGCCTTCCCTCCCAACCTGTCCCCAGCAGAATAGCCCAGGTTACCCAGAGGACCCTGAGAGCAAAGTGTTGGCTGCATCAGCTTCACCATGAGCGCCCCCTCTGGCGGCACACAACTCGGTCTTCCGGGCTGAGCCAGGCACATCTGATTTTTGAATCACGGCTCCAGCCTCAACTTAATCAGGAAGGATTAAGTAAGGTCATGTAGGACCAGCTGTCGTATTGGATGGAAAACGACTAATAGGATAACAAAGGTTGGCCTTGGGAAAGACGTTTCCACTTGGGGCTTTCCTCGTCTGTAACTGGGAATGATACCACCAACTTCCCAACTGTGTGATGCCATCATGTAGGTAGTTCTTTAGTCACACCTGACACCAAACACCCCCTGAGTAGTTAACTCTTAGTAATAGGGTTGATTTTACAAACATTTAGGCAGATATCTCCTGGCACACAACTGTGCCATTTCCACAGTCCACCAGTGGAGTCTCCCAAATAATTGATCTGACTTAAAAATGGGATAAACAAAACAATAGCACATTTCAGAGCAAAATCCCCAATTGTTCTAGAAAAATATCAATATTAAATAAGCCACAGGACATCAGAACATCCTCCTTGGCATAAATGTTTCACCTGTCACTAGCAGTTTATGTCTGAAATGTTGGGACTGGCTGAAATGGGAGCTGTGCTCACTGCCCTCCGCGGATGCCTCGTTCTCCCAGCCTCTCTGCTTTCCTGAGTGATTTCCATTACTTAGAACAAAAGATGGAAATCAAATCCAGGAGAAATACATGGCATGGGGGGCTTGACAGGGGGCTTCCTTCCTTCCTTCTTCCATCCCTCCCTCCTTCCTTCCTTTACTCCCTTCCTCCCTCCTTCCCTCCCTCCCTCCTTCTCTCTTTCTCTCCTTCTTGCTCTCTCTTTTCTTCTTGTTCATTTTTTATTTCTTTTTGAGATGGAGTCTCACTCTGTTGCCCAGGCTGGAGTGCAGTGGCACAGTCTCAGCTCACTACAACCTCTGTCTCTCAGGTTCAAGTGATTCTCATGCCTCAGCCTCCTGAGTAGTTAAAATTACAGCTACATGCCACCCCACCCAGCTGGTTTTTGTATTTTTAGCAGAGACAGGGTTTCACCATGTTGGTCAGGCTGCTCTCGAACTCCTGGTCTCAGATAATCCACCAGCCTTGGCCTCCCAAAGTGCTGAGGTTACAGGAGTGAGCCAGTGTGCCTGGCTCATTTTGGGTTTTTGGTGCTAAAGGATGACAGCAGGATTCCTGGCCATGCCAGGCCTTGCTGGAGATCTTAGGCAGGTCATAGAGGGACTGAGAAACACCAGGAGACACACATGTTGGGAAGTTTTGTTGCCTGAACAAATCCAGGGCACTGGGATGCTGAATCCATGCACCCAACCCAAGAGGCAGAAGGATAGGAGGAAAATGAGATAACTGGTTTAGTCAGGGCTCTGGAGAGAGCCGGCAGCCTTGGCAATCTTCATTACAACTTTACTACTTGATCTTCGTTTTTCCCTGTCAAGAACAGAACCGTTTTCCCCAGTGAATTTTGTGTCGTATGTTTTCTGCTTAAAAAAAAAAAAAAAAAAAGAGAAAGTGTGTGAAAGGGAAGTTCCATATTCGCCTTCTTTGTCTTCTGGAAATGTGAGTACTTCAAGAGAAATGCATTTGTATGGGGAAAGAGAGGAGACGATATTGGGAAAAGCAATGGGACAGAGATTTCTTCCACGTGTTGTTTGGATTCCCTCCTCTAGCAAGGCTGAAACCTGCTCACCAGGCTCCAGGTGCACCCTTCAAACATGTTGGTTTGAGGTTCCCACCATCCATTTCCTGGGACCCATATAAGTCTCAATGAGAAAGTAAATGAAAAATAGTATCCTCTCCTAAAGAAAGACACCAAAGGCCAAATGGAATACTATTAATGCTTTTATCATCATTTTATGCTAGCGTTCATAATATTGTTATCTATATTAGAAAAAATAGGATGTTTGGGGGGATGAAGAGCTGGGTGGTGCTCAATAAATAGAACAACTTAATACTCACTGTTGATCTGTGTCAATCCTCAGAATTTCCATCATTCTTGGTCTAGCTGAAGATTTCTTCCTTGTCTTGGCTCTTACCCAAAGCTTCCACACAGTTCTGTGTTTTCAGAGTGTCGGGCTCCCTTGCAAGCATCCGCATGAAGGGTTCGACGTAGTTGGCCCAAATTTACATAAAGACTTGCCTTTAAAAAATTGGTCATATACACATGTCCCTGAAACGCTGTTTTCTAGAAAGCAAATAAGCTGACAAGTATATCTCATATCTGACATCTGTGCGTGTCATACACTATGACCATCAGTCAACACCCTGGTGAAGGACCCCAGCACAGTCTGTTGTTAGTCCTCTTTTAAGTAAGTCACAATTATAAGGACCTTAGCTCAGGCTGTGTCTCAGCTTACAAAGCGATTTAACTGCTGTGAAATGACCTGACGATCAATCAAAATTTTTAAAAAGGCAGCTCAAAACATTAAAGAACCTGAAATATTAATCCTGTAGTATGCTTGTGCTTCAGTTATCTTCTCTTTGGAATGTCAGAGAATGTAGACATTCATCTTAATGGGATGAGAGAAATATTTTATCAGTCAAGGTAACAATATTTGGTATTGTCTGGACAGCTTGGTTCTCCAGTCTGTCTCTTTTTTTCTTTACAGTAACCTGGATCCTTCAGGGTCCTTCAGCTGCTGGGGTCCTTCAGCTGCTGGGACCTCATACATTGATGAGGTCCCCAACTCTAGATGAGGCTGCATTCACATCTGTGTCATCTGTGATTTGCAGTAGGATGGGAAATCCTTTACTGGCTCATTGGTGACACTGTGCTTCATGTTTGTGTATTTTGGGCTGGTTTATTTTGCTTTTAGGTGTGGGGCTACACCATGTCCAAAAGTGAGCTTCTGTGTCATGATCAGAAGCTGTTTACATTTTAAACAATTTCAGTGAGTATAGTTGACATTGGTTTCTCAAAAATGCCATCCTCTTTGTCCTCTGGAATACCTGTGAGCTTCGGCTTGAGAAGAGTCCAAAAGTTTTACTTTGATAGGTGTTCCCAAGAAGTGACAAACTTAAGGCAGCAACAGTCACTGACACACAAGATGCTAATTATATTTTTTATTCTACAAATCATTAAATAGAATGTTATAATTTTAAATTATTTCTAAGAGGGCTATAGAAACACAGACACACAAACACAAGTGTACACATAATAACACTTTCTATTTCATTGTTGAGAAATGGATTTTTATTTAAAAATGCGTATTTCATCGTTCAGCTCCCATTTATTAGTGAGAACATGCGGTGTTTGCTTTGCTGTTTCTGTTTTAGTTTGCCGCGGATTCTAGCGTCGAGCTGCATCCCGAACACTGAAAACACGTCGACATAAGGAGGGGAACCACACACACTGGGGCCTGTCAGGGGTGTGCAGGGAGACGGGCAGCATCAGGAAAAGTAGCTTATGCATGCTGGGCTTAATACCTAGGTGCTGGGCTGATCGGTGTAGCAAACCACCATGGTACACGTTCCCCTATGTAACAAACCTGCATGTTCTGCACCTGTACCCTGGAACTTAAAAAATAAAAATGCACATCTAATCCACAGACTTTACAAATAATTTACAACACCTCAGTAGGGAGTGGCATGTTTTTCAGAATTAGTAACACCGAACTTAATTTATTGTTAAATTGAGTCAGTGATTTAATTTATTAAATGTGATTGTGTAATTTGGGGGAATGATTTCCAAAGAAAAGTAAAAACTAATTTTGGCCTCAAATTTCTGCTAATTGTGTAATTTAAACTTCAATGACCTTAACTTCCAAATATTTTGTCCATATTAAAGAAAATGAAGTTGAGTTGTTAAGAAATGAAGTTTCGTGAATACAATCCTCCATCCACGTGTCCATCCTTCCATTCATTCATTTCTTCATTCTTTCACTCATGCCTTTATTTTCTTACTTTAGTGAGTTGGGTTTTCCTTCTGTGGTGGGAAGTAGGCCAGTGAATTACATTTTATGGGGTGTATCTCACACAGCTTGACTTCCTTCTCTCAGGTAAGTTCATTCACTTTGAAGTGTTTTAGAGAAACGTAGAACAGAAAACGAGGAGGGAGTTTTGGGAGAGCCTGAAGACACCATATTCCCTTGGTTTCTAACACGCGTGTGTTAGGGCTGGTGAGGAAATGGGGCATCCAGGACGGTGGACTGACCTGTTCTCCTTAGCAGTGTAACTCTTGGAGTCAGTACACAATCTGGAAGGAAGCTGTGATTCTGGCCAGGACCACCGGCAGTTCCTCACTCCACCTGGAGCGTTAAGGGCCATCCAAAAACCCCTGGGACCTGCGTCGGCTCAGTGAACATGGCTTGTGCCACCTGATGTGCCACAGAGAAACCAATTTTTATTGATGCTGAAGGCACAGAGAAAGTCATTCATAAATAACCAAGTGCTGTTAGTTATGGTTGAAATCTAAATGGATTTCATTAATAGGATAACACATTGACTGACAAAATTGTGTCATCCACATTATTATCAAACTTAGCAATAAGATGAAGCCATTTATGTTCCTGAGCAAAAAGAAAAGAAAAAGCAGTCTGCGAGCTAAGTCCAGTGTTCAACGTCCACTTTTATGCTCCGTGGGGTAATTCTAACGTTTAATGTTAGGTTGTAGTTCCTTCAATGAATCTAAGACCTAAAGTTAAAGGGCCCAGAGACTTCTGGGCTTCACTGGGCAAGCATTTCTCTGGAGGAATCTAAGATGAAAAGTAATTTTTAAATAGCTGAGTACATGATTTTCTTAAGTAAGGAAATATCAGAAACATGTAGAATTACGAGGCCATTTTCAAATTAGTAGTGTGTCTCCATCCTATGATGGATGAGAGGCTTTTGGGGTGCTGGCGTGTCACACCGTGGGGGGCAGCTGTGCCAGACTGTATTTATTTACTGAAAACTTAAAAGAAGTACAAGACCATTGGGATGGCCTTGATTTTACAAAGGATTACATCAAATGGGAGTGGGGCTTTAGCAGGTGGTCCAAAACCAATGTTTAGAATAGGATAAAGGAAGCCTGAAAATGCAGCAGAACACACATCCCTTGCCTGTTCCACTATGATGTTTATACTGGGTGTGACCACACTAAGATGTTGGTCCCGGGTGGGATTGCGTTTCCTTTCGTTTGAAAGGGGAACCTTGGCATTGGCGGGGCCATCTCCATTTAGGCCTTTCTTCCTGTGAGATGTGGATCAGTCTCTAGGGAGAGCCTGTGGCTCCTGCCCATGCCATGTCTTGTAGGGAAGTGAAGGGAAAGGCAATTCTGTGCCAGTCGTGGCTGACAGGTTCGCTGTGGTGGGATTGCGCGGTAAGCGTATTAAATGCATTCCAGTACATTGAAACTTACAGCTGTGTTTAGCCCATGAGCTAGGGAACGGACTTGCCTTGCTGGGCATCCCTGGTCCCGCAGAAGCCTCGGTGGTGGCAGTGACTCCCAGGTTAAGGAGACCACCCAAGGTTGGCCACGTTGCTTTCTCCCTCAAGGAAGAGAATGAAATACACAGGAGCCTGGGACTGGGTGCTAGGTGACACCCTTCAGGTCTCAGCTCCACTTGTTCTCACTCGGGCAATCTTGGGGAAGAACTCATACACTCTCTGCCTTGTTTTTCCAGTCTATCACAGACAGAGATAACAGTGCCACCCTTGGTTCTCACAGGATTGTCATGAATCTAGCAAGAAAGTTCTCAGAGAGCACATCGTCTAGAGCTATGCCGCTATACAGCTTGTGTGAAATAATTTATTTCAACACGTAGTGATGGACACATTGGACATCCATATATGAAACAATGAACCTGAAATCTTATACCTAAAACATCTCAGAGTGGATCAAGACCTACATGTAAAACCTAGAACTATAAGACTTCCAGAAGAAAATGTAGGGGAAAAATACCTGTGACACTGGCTTAGACAAAGATCTCTCAGACACGACAGCAAAAACAAAATGTGTAACAATTTTTTAAAAAATGATAAACTGGACTTCATCAAAATTGCAAAGTCCTGCTCTTTGAAAGATACTGTCAAGAAAATGAAAAGACAGGCTGCAGAAAGAGAAAAAAATGTTTGCAAAACGCATGTCTGATAAAGGACTTGTATGCCAAAGAGTCAAAACTCAATGAGAAAACTATGCCATCAAAACCAGCAAGAGATTTGAAAAGACAGCGTGCTAGGAAAGATATTCAGATGGCAGATGTGCACCTAGAAGAGAGCTTATCATAATTAGACACCAGAGAAAAGCCAGTTAACACCATGATGAGATACCAACGCATTTCTGTGAAAACAGCTGAGACCAACATCATCGGGCCAGGAGACCCACCAGCCGTGGACATCTCAGCTGAACGAGGAGCCTGGGAGGGGCGTGGGAGGCAGCGAGAGTGGCAGGTGGAGCTGGAGCTGTGGATGCTGTGGGCATCTTTGGAACGATATTACTAAAAGCAGCACTGCTGGGGGTGAGAGCACCCCCTCAGAAAGTGAATTCCACGGAACTAAGCATGTTCCTCGGCAGGCGCGGGGGAGAGCTGTGAGTTACAGTTGACCAGCCAACTGGAGTTTCTACTGCCATTGCAGTGTGAGGGGCACCAGAGGGAGTTTAGTTCATCTCTAAGGAAATACAGAAACCAGGTCTGTTTTTTTAAAATTGGAGTTGGATTGTGTGAATTTCGTGCCCCTACCTGCGCACCACCATGGTTTGTCAGCAGTCTTGGGAATATCTAAGTGTTCTTTCCCCAAAACTAAATTACCAGGAAGCTGGGGAATCCACTCCTGTGCTGTGAAACATTTGCCCGTGAGAACCACTCACAGATGCTCATCGGATGTGTCCCTCAAGTAGAAACCAGCAGGACTGAACCATGCCGTGAACACTGTGAAGACAGCACTGGAGAGCGCAGTTTTTTTTTTTTTTTTTTTTGAGACGAAGTCTCTCTTGTCACCCAGGCTGGACTGCAATGACGCAATCTTGTCTTGCTACAACCTGCCTTTCAGGTTCAAGTGATTCTCCTGACTCAGCCTTCTGTGTAGCTGGGATTACAGGTGCCTGCCCCGACTCTCAGCTAATTTTTATATTTTTAGTAGAGATGGGGTTTCACCAATTTGGCCAGGCTAGTTTCGAGCTCCAGACCTCAGGGCATCCACCCACCCTGGCCTCCCAAAGTGCTGGGATTACAAGCATGAGCCACTCTGTGCCTGGCCTGGAAAGTGTGATTCTGCCCTTTTCAGAAGCTGACAGTATTTAACGTGACTTTACTGCAGTGGGGTTTTTAAGAAACATTTTTAAGCACCAGAATCCTTTTTTTCCGGATCTGCACATATCCAGAGCTCCCAACAGAAAGAGCCGACCGACAGGCCCCGGCTGCAGCCAGCAGTTCCAGTTGACGGACAACTGCCCCTACACCTCGGCTGGCTCCTGGGCCCTCCCCACCAAAGTGCATTTGTCTTTGAAACCACTGGCCTCTGGAGATTCTGCACACCCGGTACCAATTCTGTGAGTTTACCTGTTGAATGATATAGGAGTCTAATTGTTCAAAAGGTTGCAATAGCAAAATATTTTTTAAAAAGCTAGAAGGAAATGTACAAAAAATTTAATAGTGATTATTTCCAGCTGGCAAGGTCAGCCAAAATCTTCTTTTTTATTTTCTTTTCTGTACTCTAAAAATTCACCTACAGTGAGTATGTGATCATTTCATAGCTAGGGAGCAAGGTGACTGGCTGCACCATTTGGTGGCATGCTCCATCCTGGTGGGTGAACCCCAGCATCAGAGGCTTGGCCACACCACGCCAACCTCTCTGTGATATTGTGGCTTTAATTATGGTTCAGATTTGTTCCAATCAAATGACCATTCTGCGTTATAAAATTCTCTAATTTGGGAGGCCGAGGCGGGTGGATCATGAGGTCAAGAGATCGATACCATACTGGTCAACATGGTGAAACCCCATCTCTACTAAAAATACAAAAATTAGCTGGGTGTGGTGGCACATGCCTGTAGTCCCAGCTACTCGGGAGGCTGAGGCAGGAGAATTGCTTGAACCCAGGAGGTGGAGGTTGTGGTGAGCTGAGATTGCGCCATTGCACTCCAGACTGGGTAACAAAAGCGAAACTCCATCTGGAAAAAAGAAAACAAAAAATTCTCTAGGGACCCATTGTCCTAACTGGTAACCAACAGAAATGTCTTCGAAAAAGAAGACTTTATCCTTTGCTTTCTATGGTGTGAAACATGAATTGCACATATTTTGTATTAATATATTTTGGTGACAGTGATTCCTTAAGGAGACATTGTATATATTTATTGTAGCAGTGGTTGTGTGTGTATGTGTGTGTGTGTGTGTGTGTGTGTATCTGAAAGGAAGAGTACTTAAGTTAAGTGCTTCTTCCTGTGGGAGTTCTGCATTCCAACCTGGTGGGCCCACTCTGTGAAAGTGCGGCTTGTCTGACACTGAGTTGTTGCAGGGAGCCCTGAGGACCAGCCTGGTCTGCGATCAGAAGGCCCTGGTCCCCTTCCCACCCCTGACCAGCCAAGTCCCATGCAGGCCACTTCACCTCCTGGAGCCTTAATCTTCTCACTTGTACGAGACGGAAAGTGCTCCATCCTGCTCAAGTCACCTGTCTTCTCCCAGGATCAAACGTGTGAACGTAGCTAGAATCATATTTTAATGTTCTGAGACACATGTGCTTGCAGAGACAAGTGCATGCCAGCATGAGCCTGGAATTCTTGAAATGCTGTATCGTTCCTGCTGGAGCACGCAGGGGCTGACTGTCACTGACCCTCGAGGGGCCTCTTGGAGTAGCCACGGTGCTTCCTGCCCAGTGCTTCTGACTTACTACCCTTTAGAAGCCAGTGTTATTCCTGTGAACTTGATTGTGTGTTTATTAAGAGGACATTTGCTGAGATGTGGAGAGAAGCCGCCCCCTCTGTCACCATGCTGGAGTCTTGATTTCTTCGGAAACCAAGGGGGAGCTTCTCACGTGGATGGGATGTAACACGTGCCAGCACATCAGATGTTTCTGTGACCATGTCTCCCGAATGCCCAGAACACCAGATAGTGATGAAAACTAGTTTTCTTGACATTCTGTGGACCAAAAGGGTTTAAACCACATCATTTTCACGGTGCAGATGCATCCAGCACAGAAGTTTTATGTCAAAACAGCAACAGACACAAAGGGCTGCTGTCCCATGTCTCCCCCACTGCCAGGCAGCCTGTGCTGACAGACCTGGGTTCTCAGTGAGAACCACATGCCACACACACGAGCAGGACAGGAAGTCATGCATCAGGCTGGTGTCCTACGTCCCAGCTCGGCTCAGAGTGTGGAGTGTGCTGGTGTCATGCCCACTTTACAGAGCGGGTGTGTGTCCCACCCATTCTGCTCTCCCACCTGGGTTGGGGGGCCATCCCACAGGCTGCAGGCCAGGTGGCCCTGTCTCTCTGTCTTTACATCTGCTTCACAGAACACGCACCAATACCATCATGGGATCAGTATTCCGAGGAACAGTGTTCAGAAGCCAAGTGCTGTGGGCCGTAACTGCGTTTTGCTATAGCGATAGTCTAAGAACATAAACTAAAATGTGCCCTAAGTATGGCCTCGCAACTGCAGTGACAAAGCTGCCTCCCGGCCACTGTCTGATTATGAGCCTTGCTGCACAGGAGAATCAGGGTGGGGTAAAATGGAGGGGCCATGATGGAGACGCTGGTTCATGGCAAGGTCTGCTTGGGCCGGATGGAAGGAGGATGCTGGGAGCCCAGACCCAAGGTGCTGGCGGGGCCTCTCCCAGGAGGGGAAAAAGCCATTTGCAGAGCAGATCGCCCCGGCAAGTTATGAAGAGCAACAGTTTCTCCTGTAGCTGCAGGCTCCTTCCTACATTCCTGGCAGGTAAACTAGAAGCCTGTCATTCCTTTCAGAGGCCACTGGAGGGAGGCTGGTGGAGAAAGGCTCGGGCACTGCTTCTGCCCCACAGAGCTGGGGTGCGACGTCTTCCCTCCATGTGGAGCTCTCTCTGAACTTGTCATTTAGTGATTTTCACGGATGTTTTATAACGTAGATGGGACTGATGCAATCACTGGCTGTTGGTGATTCACACAATCTTTGGCTCCTTTTTCTTGTGGTGTGGGGCTGAGAGTCCCTGCTTCTAATCAAGGCTTGACCTTTCGGGTGACCACCCCCATCCTGAAGCTTTCCAGGAGCCCACAGGGAGCTGCCCCATTAGAACAACAGATGCTCTAATCACCCTTCTCACTCAGAAAATTCCAAGGGTTTTAGGTGCTCTGAGCCAGGAACTGGAGACAAAGACCAAATTTCCTTTCCTGATATGCCACAAGCAGTGTATTCAGGTCTTAGATGGATTCCCTGGAGAGTCCTACCCTAGGAAACTGGCCCTGACTATGTGTTTCTAATAAATGGGAGAAAACAAAATTTTAAAATTTAAACACTAATTTTAATTTTCTATTAAATCACTAAACAGACCTCAAATCTAGACTTTTCTGGAAAATAACTAGCAGATGGTTGAAAACAGAATATTGTAACAGCCTCTCTTGAAGACTGGCCTTTTTTTTTTTTTTTTTTTTTGGTAAATTTGGATATTTTAGGTTCCCACAGGAGCACTGAAGTGTAAGAAAGTGTAAGTTTAAAATGATTAAGGATTACTACCAAACAGAAAATTCATCTCCTTGGCTGTTGTGCAGAGGACTGAAGGCTTCCACTGTAATCATCCTGTTGTCGCCCCACCTCCTCTCCCCTGTACCATGCACCAGGCCCCAGAGGTCCTTGTCCCTCCCTCCCTTGTGCTACAAACACGTCTCTACTGTAGCCCTTCCCTGGATCAACATAAGGTTTGTTTGGGGTCTCTTTTCAGCTCTCTGTAGGTGGTAAGGTACACAGTAGGTCTTCAGAAAAGTCCATGAGATTAATGGATGAATCATCGCTTCTTTAATAAGACAAAACTTCTGAAATTTCATATGTGGGCTTTCTGTTCCTCTCACTCTCTCTGTGATGCATTGGAATTTCAGAGCAAGAAAACCATCCATCTTTGTCTGACGAAGTTCTGTGCAAAGATATCTTAGTCTTGTCACTGATCTCAGACCCAGCCGAAGACCTTTGAGTCCAGTGTCCTCACAGTGAGGAAGTAACAGTTTTACTTTTGGACCCTCGTGTACTTGCAAGCATTTTTCTTTGGCTCTGGAATCCCCTGGGAAGAGAGGAGGGCACCAACCAGGCGGAAAGAGCCCCCGTGCACTCCAGTAGGCGATGAGTCATTGGGACACAATGAGTGTTTGCTGTGGGCTGGGGGGAGGATGGTGACTAAGACAAGCCGTTGCTCCACGTCCCCCTCTCCTCCACCCCCAAGCATGACTAGACAGCCTGGAATTGGGGGAACTGAGGAGAGGTCAGACAGGCACGCAAATACTATTTACATTACTCTGCAGCACGAAAGAGACCTGAGACATTTATAGCCCAGATGGTTATTTAGTGCTGATTTAGAAATACCACATCATCCTGGTAGGTTCATTTTTCACTCTTTCTGACAAGAGCTGCAGCTTGTCACTAGGATCTTAGAGCTCAGTGCCTGAGAAAGTGTACAAGATCTGGGAGTCAAAGCATTGGCACAAAGAGAAGAGAAAACAGCCCACCACAAAGACAATGTGGGCTGTCCAGGCACAGCGACATGGGCAGGGACCCGCTGGGCCATCCCAGGGCAACCGCAAAGAGAAGCTGGGGAAAAAGCAACTCTTCCTAGGAGATGCCAGAGGACCTCTCCCTTGTGGATGTTTTGGCATCCAACAGCCTCATAGCATTCCTTCTCCACGTCACCTTGCTGCTCTTCTGCTGCCCTGACCCCCAGCCTCCAGAGCTCACCCAGCTCCAGGTGCCCTGGACCCCAGGAGGAGCTCCCTGTGGAAGCCCGCTCCACAGCTTCCCAAGGGGTGTTTTTGCTCTTCCAACTTCCTGCTTATGCTAGAACTGCTCTCCACGTTCCTTTCCTTCGAAATGTCCCTCAGTACAGCTTCTCTAGCTGTCCCTCCATGGGGATGACATCATATGCAAACCTGCCCAGGGATGGCCTGTGGAGCACCTGCGCATCTCCATGGACAACGGGGCCACAAGATGAGGGTTCAGCCCTCAGGGGCAGCCCTGCTCTAGCCTCTTTCACCAAGGTCAGTGTTTCTTCTCGTATTCTATTCTTGGTTAGGTTTTTGGATGGCTCTCAGGCTATAGACAATAAGGAATCTGAGGTCCCCGAGAGTCTTACATGAGGAACATGCAGAGCACACAGGGAGGAAACCGTGACTTGCTTCAGTAATGGACAGAGAGGCAGGGCTGTAGGGAGCTTTGCATTCTCTACGACGTGACCTTAAAGTCATTGAAACTCCTCAGCTCTCACTTATCCAACCTATAAAATAGATGTGGTTTCTGTGAGCTCTTCCTCTAAAGCTTCCTTCTTAGAAAACTGCTTCTTCTCAAACATAGGAGTTTTCAACTTTAAATAAAGTAAATTGCGCTTCACCACGCCTGCTGGTTTAGAGCAGGCCAGCACCGTTCTGGTGGCTTTCTTTTCTCTGTGATTGTTTTTATTTGTATCTGTATCTGTGTGTGTACACAAGCGGAGGACTTCCATCCATCCTTCTGTCACCTCAATAGCACTGGCAGCAGCTCACACAGCTGGATTTTCACTTCGATTTTTGGAGGCCTAACTGTTGCTTAAGTTGTTCTGAAAAAGACTGGCTGGGTTGCAGCTTGGAGAAGAAAAATATTATGTCCCTAGCTGATTGCCTGTCACTGACAATCCGTTCTACCCAAGGCAGGGAGAATTGTCCAGTGTCTTGGAATAGGTGGTGGAGGTTGCTCAGGAATGAAGACAGCTTGGTGGAAGCTGGGGCATCTACCAGTTAAAACCCCCCTGGCTGGCATTACAGAGGAGGTGTAAAGGGCCTCAAGGAGCTTTAACTTCCAACAATAGACAGTTTAAGGTAGAAAATGCTTGTTGTAAATGAAACCTTAGTATTCCTCAAAAATTCTGCAAAACACGTGCTGCCCGGCTGCCATGCTGCGCTTTGAGCTGGCCCGTGCTGCCTTTCATCTCTGCTCCATCACGCAGGGAGCTCAGCCCCATCTTCCTAGATGTTAGCCCCAAACCTTGGCGTCGTCCTTGGCTCCTCTCCTCTGCTCACGCCCACATCCCATCCATCAGCAAGGCTCCTGTCCCCACCTCCGGAGGCATCCAGGCTCAGCCTCTTTCCCATGCCCTCCCCCTGGAGCTGCTGTCTCCCACCAGCATTTTCACAACGGCCTCTCAACTGGGCTTAAAGCCTCCACCCTTCCTTCCCCCTCATCATAGCCAGAAGGATCTTAGAAATCACAGTCCTCCTTCCCCGCCCTACGCGCCTGCCTCCTGCTCAAAGTTCAGCCGACACAGAATACAGTGGCGCAGGAGACCCCACACCCCATGGTGCCCCTGCCCTCTGACTCGGGCCCCCTCCCCACCTCCCCGAGCTCCTTGAGGCCCCTTCCACCTCCCAAGCCACGTCCCGCTGTGGGGACTCGGCCCTGTGGCTCCCTCTGAGCCGTGTGCTCTTCCCCTGGCACTTGTCTGGTCTTGTCCTCCTTCTCTGGGCTCCCAGATGCCCTGAGTAAACATTGAGGCTTTCCCAGGAAGCAGCGATCTCCCTTCCCCACAGCCCCTCTGTTTATCATTTTTCTCCAAAGCTCTTAAAACCTGTTGACATATTATATGCGTGCATGTTTATGTGTGTTTGTGGGCATATATGTGTTTGTGTGTGTGTGTGTTACTGCCTTCGCACGGCTCTAATGAAACACCCCAAGCCAGATGGCCTAAATGAGATCCATGAACCACCTGGCAGGAAATCTGAGGCCCAGGTGATGGCAGGGTGGATTCCATAAGGTGGCACAGGTCCCAGCTTCCCTCCCAGCGTCTCGGGGTTCGCAGGCGATCATGGCTTTCCTTGGCTTACAGAAGCAGCCTCCCACCGTCTGCCCTCACGTGCGCACGGTGTCCTTCCCGTGTCTGTGTCCGAATTTCCCATTTTGTAAAGGCACCAGTCATACTGGATGAAGAACCACACTAATGAACCCGATTTAACACGAAGACTTCTGTAAAGATCTTATCTCCAAAGAGGAAGGTCGCCTTCAGAGGCGTGCATGAATTTCAGGGAACATGATTCGCCCGTAACAATTTAAGATCCACCCGGAATAAATAAAAACAAAACGGGGGCTCACCTTGTGTAGGCCAGGTACTCAAGGCAGGCAGAAAGGTCGTATCCTTCAGACAAATTTTACAGGTAAGCAAGGCATAGATGAGGTGTCGGCGTGTGCGTGTGTGTGAGCGTGAATGTACGGGTGTCTCTGTGAATGTGTGTGTGGGTGTGTAGGGGAGGATTTGTGTGTGTTGTGTGCATATATGTGAGTGTGTATAGATGCACAGCAAAGGGCACTGAAGGATGCTGATGGCTTATCTTCAGGAGCAAATGAGGATGGCGGTGAGGACCTTTCACAGATTGATCTGATTCTTTCGAATAGCTTACATCTTTTTCAGTAGGAATTTATTCATATATTTCTCGTATAATTTTTAAAAAATTAATGTGAAAAGGAATGACTGACAGCTGCAGCACGTCTTAGAAGTGACTGAGGAAAGAAGACCCAGAGAAGCAGGCTACGTCAAGGCTTCGAGGCTTTGAGGCTTTAAGTGGTAATGTCACTTTGAGCCTTCACGGTCTCTCTGCACCTAGTTTTCTCTGGCAAGCTTTTGATTCCAATCCACAGGCAAGTCAAGCTTCTCAACTTTCCCAGATAGATTTCAAACCTACCTTGTGCTGGCCTGAATCTGAACTTGGGAAAATAGAATGGCCACACGCCAGGCATTGTTAAGTGGAACTTTGAGCTTTCTGCCACACATGGGCTTATGAGAAGCTCAATGGACAGAAATAATCTTCACCAGCGATTCAGCAGCACCATCCTGCAGTCCCATAGACACTCTCGTGGGCTGCCTTGGTCCCGCCAGCAGTTCATGAAGAAGGAGTCAAGCCGTGCTCTTGCACAGAGAAGCTGGGCTTGCTCTGGTTTCGGGGAGAGCGGCTCCGTTGTCTGGTGCTCCAGCCTGGGGCCATGGGTTCACACCAGGGTGTGAACCTTCAGCCTGGAATGCTGTCAGCCCCTGAGGCTCTCAGCTCAGTAGGCTGCTTGCCCCCCACCCACCACAGACCCACTTTGCTGTTCTATCTGGGTGTTTGCCTCTCACTTCCTTCAGTGCCACCTGGGTGGGGGTCTCCTGGCCAAGGTGGTACTCAGTGAGTGGCGCCCAAGTATGGGGACTCGAACCCAGGATGAAGAGCTGTCTGAGCAATGGAGAGAGGAGAGGCTAAGCTGAAGGTATCCTGAGTACTCTTGGAAAAAAAAACCCTGGGAGGAGTCTTGCTCTGTCGTCTGGGCTGGAGTGCAGAGACACGATCTCGGCTCACTGCAACCTCTGCCTCCCAGCAGATACGGAGTTTCACCGTGTTAGCCAGGATGGTCTCAATCTCCTGACCTTGTGATCCACTTGCTTTGGCCTCCCAAAGTGCTGGGATTACAGGCGTGAACCACCATGCCCAGCCCCGCATATCAAGTGCGTTGACTCCTGGGCCACTGCTGAAGTTGGCATTGCCTGCTGCTCTTTTCATGGTGACCCAAGGGAGAAATGTCTTCATGTCTCAGTTGCTGGGAACATTCCCGTGCTTTCCGAACATCTGCTTTATTTTTTATGTTATGGTACTATAACTAGTAAACAGCCATGCTTACAGAATCTGCTAGTTTTTTTTTTTACAAAATGGAGTGTGGGCCTCTGCCTAGCAGACCACTGTGTAGCGGGCAGGGAGGCTGGTGTGATTTCACAACCCTGGCCTGATGGCTCTTCCGCCCTCCTCCACTGTATCCCAGATGTCCTTGGCTATTAATTTTGTTGTCCTGTATTTATTTTTATAAAAGGTGACAAATTCTTATTCTAGAAAATAAAAGATTATTAATTTTCCAGGGCTACTTAAAGACTGGTATGCACCCTGGTGATTCTCTAAAACATTTCCTGTGGTACACGAACAAACATTTAAACACATGCTCCACATTTCCTTCCACACTTATTTTGACACATTTTAGGATACACAGTCACTTATACCTCCACACATTTTTTTTTCCTGAGATTGAGTCTCGCTCTGTCACCCAGATTGGAGTGCAGTGGCTCCATTTCAGCTCACTGCAAACTCTGCCTTCTGGGTTCGAGCAATTCTCCTGCCTCAGCCTCCTGAGTAGCTGTGATTACAGGTGTGCGCCACCATCCCCAGAAAAAGTTAGATAGCAAGAGTTTGTCCTAATTAACACTATTTACTGGGTCGTAGGTTTAATTAAACACATGGGTGGGCCGGGCACTGTAGCACAAGCCTGTAATCCCAGCACTTTGGGAGGCCAAGGCGGGCAGATCACAAGGTCAGGAGTTTGAGACCAGCCTGGCCAACATGGAGAATCCCCGTCTCTACTAAAAATACAAAAAACTAGCTGGAAGGGGCAAGGGAGGGACCCCCCCCCCCAGCCTCTTTGGGCAAGGGAAGGACCACCCTCAGGAAGGACCACCTCCAGAGGGACCACCCCAGGAAGGACCATCTCCAGAGGGACCACCCCAGGAAGGACCATCTCCAGAGCCCCCAAGAGCACAGCCCTGGTCCCATCTCCAGTTTGGCTCAGTGGCCCTGGTTTCAGGCTCCTGGTCTCCAGAACTGTGGGAGAATAAATGCGTGTTGTTTTAAGACATGAGGTCTGTGGTCATTTGATACAGTAGCCACAGAAAACCAACAGAGGAGGCACGTGGCATAAGAGGCAGAGGTGGGAATCAGGAAATAGCTGCTATGCCTGGCCTGTCTGGGCACAGCCTGGAAAATGTAGATGCCAGTCCTCAATGCTGGGTGGTTCTGGCCCAAAGCACTTTGCTTGAAATGGTTAAAGGATCCATGGGTGTGAATACTGATATAGAGATAATATAAGGGAACAAATGGGAATTGACATGGGGGAAGTTTAAAAAAAACTGTTTAATATTCTTGGTAAAGTGCTTAGTGTTACAGAACATTTTTCATTTCTCAGGCGGCTAATTTCCAAGAGGCAGCTCTTTCCTGCATTTCCTCGCCTTTTGGAAGAGAAGACGCTTTTGGAGGCTCCTCTGGTGGTCTTCTGCAGAATGTTCCATTAGTTCATGCATTTAGGTGATAAAATAGGAAAGCTGTGTTATTTCAGGACCCACTAGGCTCTTCATTTCATGGCCCCTTGGCTTCTGAAGTGCTTTCTTCTAATGCTGGTTAGAGGAGAGGTGGGGAAACTTCACAGGGTCATAGGGAGCCCAGAGCCACTCACATTCTATCGGAGGCCACAGGGGTGATGCACAACCTTCAGAGGAATCTGCTGGAACAGAAGAGGGGTCTGTGACTACTTCACTGAAGGATTTAATTTCCAAGATCATATCAGGAGCCCCAAATGAAAAACCTTCGTCTAATTCTGCAGCCAAGAAAGAAGAGAGAGTATCCTCCACTTGGTTAACTTCTATGATCTGAGACGGTATCATCCATGCATATGCCTCTGGAAGAACTACACTGATGATATTGAATCTCATGGTTATTTATTAGTTAGTATCCACAGCAATATATGAATGGGTGGTTTGTTTTTTCATCTTAGACATCAGAAATTGCTAGCTTCAGGGCCATATCTCATGTGCAGACGTCCCAGTCCATTGCTGCTGGACTAGGTATAACAGAATACCATAAGCTGGGTGGCTTAAACAACAACCATTTACTTTTCACGGTTCTGGGGGCTGGGACGTTCAGGATCCAGGCATTAGCACGTTCAGTGCACGATGAGGGCCTGTCTCCGGGATCTGCATCTTCACAAGGTGGACAAGGTGTGAGGGCTCTCTGGGGTCCCTATTACAAGGGCAATAATCCCACTCATGAGGGCTTCACCCCTATGATGTGTCATGTATCCAAGGCCCCACTTCCTAATACCACCCCTAATACCAAATTCACAAGGTTTCAACATGTGAATTTCAGGCAGACACAAACATTCAGTGAGTAGCAACAGATAATCTACTTTGGGCCCATATAGGTTTTACGTTTTAGAAAATGTGATTGAACACCTTTCCTTAAAGTATGCATATTCTAATTTGCCAGGGTCTCTTCAGCTTCCCCACCCTGCCTGTTGTGTGTATTTATGACCTTATTTATACCCTACTCGTGACTGAGAGTGAAACCCTTCTTCAGCAATGTCTGCTCACACCAAAATGATCATTTTTTTCTTAAGGAAATCTGAAAGCAAGAATAAATGTAGTCAAAATGTATACACTGCATCTCTAGAATCCTCAGAGGTGGCACAATCCATTATTTGCTGGTGTTTGGTGCTTGTTAGATGGTGATTGAGCTTGATGTGAGAGAGGTAAGCTTGAAGACATACTTAGGTTTAATTTTATTTGGTTTGGTACAAAATGCATGTGTGTTTATTTTAAGAAACTCAATGTTTTTATGGAGTGATCCAAAATGGAGACAGAATTTGATGAAATGAAGAGTTTTTGAAACTGGAAGAAACTTTGTGGAGCATATGGGATCCTCCTAATTTTTCTTTTGAAAGAATTGAGGGCTGGAGGAGGATTTCGAACACAAGTGAAAAGACTGATTTCTGAGTTTTTTTTGTAATATTTCTTTTTGAACTTATTATGAAAAAGGCACCACTTGTTTATCCAGCATTTCTGGTCCCCCCTCTCTGCTGCTGAGCAGGTGTTTCCCAGAACATCAGGCTGTGGCCAGATTGGATGCACCGATAGTGTATGCAAGTCTGCAGGTGCAAACACCTGTGATGCTAGAGGGCAAGGATGGCACCACTGAGCTGGAGCAGACACCAAGATATGGCTACCCCTTAGATAATTTGACAACCTGGGACAAGGGGATACAAGGAAAGCAACAGCAAGTGTTAGGAGTTGCTAAGAGAACCCTGAGATTCCAGAGAGACTGTCTCTTGCTGGAACCATCAAGAAACAGCATCAGAACTAGGGGAACCACATGGCTTTACTATTTCTGTGAGTATAAGATGCTCGGCTGTGAAGCTCACTATCAAATCAACAATAGCTTTGAGTGAGGGGAAGATTGAAGTGGAGATGTTGGTGAGAAGAGACTAAAATGTACACACTCGTAATAAACAAACAAGCGTGGATTTATTTAACATCCTTCCTTAGTGTTGCAAAATTCGAGCATTTACCATTTTGTATTCAGTCCACAGAGGCTTCTGAATCTCGTTTTGCGTTTGCAGTTATCCCTGCGTAAACGACCAGATCATGGTGCTGTGACCTCACGACACCTTTTTGGATTCACTCCTTTGTTCAATCAAAATGTATTGTTGTTTCTGGGACTCCAGTTCTGTTCCAGGGGCTGAATGTACAGCATTAAACAAAACTGAGCAGTTACCTTCCTTTGTGGAGTTTCCACTGAAGTGGGGAGATTCAGGTTGTAAATTGCAAATTATCAGATGGTCACACCAGTTGTCAAAATGACATTGAGCTTGAAGACGAGCTCGGGATGGAGAGCTTGGCTTCAGAGCCAGTGAGACCGCCTGTGCATTGATCTTCCACTGACTGTCCGCGTGACCTTAGGCCAGTTACTTAAAATATCTGACTTAGTTTGATTGTTCTATAAAGAAAGATGTTAATAGTATTTTATAAGTTTTGGAGTCCAGGTTGTAAACATTTAGCATTTATCCTGGCTCACATTAGAAGTTTGTTATTAATACAATAATACACGTTATCGTAACTCCATATTCCTCTCATAACTTTTATGCCTTAAATATAAAATTAAAATAAAGATTATTATCCAACCTAGAAAAAGAATCGTTGCATGATAAATTATCTTGTCCTCTAATTTCCAAAAAAGACTGGGGACACTTTTACTTCAGGTATTTTAGAGACCTTTTGCCGGTTTCCACCTGAATGTTCGCGGCACCACTGCCTTCCGTATACAGAGCTCGCCCAGTACATTTCACTTTTAAATCACTTACTCGATTTGGGTCATAATTTTGGTCCAAGTGCGAAGAATCTGGATGTACACCAGCTTGCAGGAAGTGGTTCATCATTGTGTTACCTCACATCTGACCAGTAGAGCCTGCATCAGCTGTACAGCAGCACCCTGGATAGAGGATGAATTGCTTCTGGAAAGAACAGCGTTAAGAGGAGGAATGTCTAATCTTTTGGCATTAAATACACAAATCCAATATGCTGCACTTGCAAATTAATATGCATTATAATGATAATTTCTGAGATGATGGATGAATGTATTGGAGATACTGTTACCACTCTGGGATGTGTGTGTGTGTGTGTGTGTGTGTGTGTGTGTGTGTTTAAAATTAGTTTCTTCTTTCTCGTTAAACGTGAGCTAGTAAAAGGAGTAGGGAAAATGGATGGGTAAATGCAAAGTGTGATTAAATGTGAGGAGCTGGCTGAACTGCCAACTCCCCCAGGCTTGGCAGCAGAAAACCAAACCAAACACACTCCAGGAATACTGTATATTAATGAGAAACTGCAGCCTCCAGGGGCAGATGTGATCAAATCTGGGAAAGTGTGGGACTTGAAGGATGCTGCCTAGAAAGAACAATAGTCAGATTTTTCCAGGGCAGGAAGTGTGTGTTGAATGAGTTTTTATTTTATTTTTTCTTAATTTCCTGAATGTGTAAGCAACAGTTGTGCGCCCCAAAGGCCTGGGCTGGGGGTAGGACTGCAGTCAGGGAGTGCTGTACTTGGAGAACTGCAGACTGGAGAGGAGGGGGAACTCCAGCTGCACCTCTGTGGAGGCTGGGAGGCCCCTTTGTGGGATGAATCTCGGTGTCTGGGAGACAGAGAAGGATGCATCGTGTCCATGCAGAGGGTAGAGTGTGCTGACACATCATATTCAGGTGGCGGGAAAATGTTTCCATTTGCAGCCAGGGCTGAATTAAAGCTGGAAGTTCCCTTGTTCTGCAGGGATGATAAGAACTTAGATTTTTCAGATTTGTGCAGCACATTCTAGAAAGGAAGAGCCCCAAGGAGTAGAGATGTGGGTGTGGAATGATTTTTAGGTAGAGTCTTGTTGAGATAAGACTCAACAAGGGTCCTTCTCAAAGATGTGTAATGTGGAACACAACAGTGGCCTTCTTAATCTGATTTGGCCCTGAGAAGGCAGCCACTGCATGTCACACATGGCTATACTCTTGAAAAATGCCAGTCTCTGGGATCCTGTGACAGTCCCCAGTAGCAGCAGCAGGCAGAGCCGCTGCAAAAGGACAGAGAAGGGGCCAGGTAGAGTGGCATGCATCTATAATCCCAACACTTTGGGAGGCCAAGGCAGGCAAATCATTTGAGCCCAGGAGTTCAAGACCAGCCTCGGCAACATGGTGAAACCCTGTCTCTACTAAAAATAAAATAAAATAAATTAGCTGAGTGTGATGATATGCACCTGTAGTTCCAGCTACTCAAGAGGCTAAGGTGGGAGAACCTGAGCCCAGGAAGCTGGGGCTGCAGTGAGCCATAACCTAGCCAATGCACTCTCACACTCTAGCCCAAGTGAAGGAATGAGACCCTGTCTCAAAAAAAAAAAAAAAAAAAAGAAAGAAAGAAAAAGCAAAACAAAGAAAAGGAAGAGAAATTCAACTGCAGGTGAGTAGCTGGAGAGAGACAGGCATGGGAAGGCCTCCAAAGGCTTGCAGCCTCCATTACTCAGGGTCAATAATCAACTCTTTTAAATCACATGCCCAAAAGGCAAGCCTGAGGGCCACCAGTGGCATGTAAAGAAAGAATGCTGAAGGAAGGAGAGGGCGTCTCCCCAAAATATACAATTTAATAATTTCCACGTAGTCTTAAGTGTTGGTCTTCTCTATGATGTCAGCCATTAATCTCTTGGGATTGCTAAAAAAGAATGCACTGGAATGGCTAATTTTTCTGAAATATTTTTCCTTCTTATCCTCCTTGAAGAGTGTAGATATCACTGGAGTTACCGAAAGCAAAGGGAGATTAAACCCTGAGAAGTAACCAGGCATAAATCTTCATGACCTTGGATGAGGCAATCATTTCTTAGACATGACACCAAAAGCAAAACCACCACCAACAAAAAAATAGATATATTAGAGTTCACCAAAATTAACTTTTGTCTTCAAAGGGCACGATCGAGAAAGTGAAAAAAAAAAAAAAAGACCCACTTACAGAATGGGAGAAAATAAACTCAGATCATGTATCTGACAAGGGACTGATATCCACAGTATGTAAAGAACTTTTGCAACTCAACAATCAAAAGACAAATGACCTGAGTTAAAATCTGGTAAAGGACATGCAGAGACATTTATTCAAATAAAATATGCAAATGTCTCATTAACATGTGCAAAGACAGTGCCATTGGTTATTAGAAAAATGCACATCAAAACCAATGTGAGATGGCACTTCTTGCCCTCTAGGATGGCTACAATGAAGATGTGGGATAAGAAGATGGGGAGAGAATGAACCCCCCCTGCCCTGCTGGTGGACACGATGGTGCAGCTGCCTGGGAAGCCAGTGTGGCAGCTCGTCAAAATGTACACATGGAGCTTCCTTACAACCCGGAAATCCCACTCCTAGTACAAACCCAGGAGAAACGAAAGCGTGTTCACAAAGACACTCCCACACACATTGTTTATAGCAGCATAATTCTTAACAGACAAACCATGGCAACAACCCTAATGTCCATCTGCAGATGAAAGAATTAACAAAATGTGGGACCTCCGCTATCTGCAATAAATAGGTTTATCCTTTTTTTATGCCACGTACAAAAGTCAAATATAATAGCCACAGAGCTTATGATTCCACTGATGTGAAATTGCCCGGGTCAGGCAAAATCATTCAGACACTTTCTCTTGTGATGATGAAAATGTTCTGCAGTTGGATAGTGGTTAGGATTGCAGAACTTTGTACATGTACGTATTTTAAAAACATTGAATTGTACTCGTTAAAAGGGTAACTTTTGTAGTGTACCAATTACGTCTTAGTAAGGCATCCACAAGCCAAGATGTTGGTGGTTGTATTTAAAGAACATTTCCTGGGTGTCCTGGGGGCTGGATGGTGAATATGACACAGTTCAGGCATTCCAAGATTCTCCAGGGGCTCAGAGGACAGCTGACTCAGTGAGGTGGTCACAGAAGCAGCTCTGCCAGGGTCTCAGCCTAAGACGAGCACGCCTTTCCCACTGCCGACTCCAGCCCCAGTCTCTGGTGGGGATTCTGTGTCTAGGGCTTGGTCACAGAGGACAAATACAGACATGGCGTGTCAATAAGCAGGGACGTGTCAGAATCCACCCCTGCGACTGCAATTCATGAGGATGACAGAATGACGTCACAGAGAGCGCCCTTGAAAGTAGATACATTTGTTCTTCATGTTTTCCGAGGGGAGAGGTCGCACCATGCCATGTGGGGTGGCATGGGGAAGCAGAAAGAAAGAAAGGAGGAGTGAGTGCAGAGACTGGGCTACAGCTTGTGCTTTCTGCGGGAAAGACAAGGCCCGAGGGGACGGGCTTGGGACTTGATGGTGACAATAGTGTCAGCAGGCTCTGGGCTACAGGAGTGGTCTTTAGTTTCCTGGTACCCGGCTGTGGGGTGATTTAGGGATGGGGATATACTGGCTTGGTGAGTGAGAGTTAGATGAAGGGTGTGGTTGGGGTATGGACTTGGGATGGTTGGTTGGTACACTCCAGGGTGAGCCCTTCCCTGGCTCTAGGAGCTGAGTAGCCCTGGAAAGAGCAGGCTCTCCCATCAAGGAGGCCACACATGCCACAGAGTCAAGAGTACAGAAAGCAAGGAAACAGTTAATATTTTCCCCCCACCAACACCCACCCCCAAGGAAAATCACATTCTATGAGTATGTTTCCATGATCGTGGTTGGCTCCTCTATTTTAATGCATCGAGGGTTTGTCATTCTGTTCACGACAGAGATACTCAGGTCACTCAGTGACTGGTTGGTTAATTCATAATGTTGTTCTGTGATTTCATATTCAATCTTCAGCTCTGCTGAATGGCTAGCACTCCTCCAGATAAACTCCTCAAACAAGGTTAAGGGTCCTATGTCTGGGTGTTGTAAATGGCGCGAGAGCCCTGTTTCTGTCAGCGCAATCCTGGACCACTTATGGGCATCTGGGCCTGAGAAAACCCCAGCCAGGTTGTAGGAAAGACGCGGGAGGCAGTGAGGAAGAGAGTCAATGCTATAAAGTTCCATCTGCAGTTGATTTTTCAGATACTTAGAGATAAATCAATCAGAATTCATTAAGAAAGGAAGACAGGAGAGGGTGATCTGTGAGCCATCTGGGGTTGGGAGGGAGTCTCAGGCCTGTGAAAGCTGAGTCATCCATCCTGGGATGAGTAATGCCAAGAGGAAACAAATACAGGGAGAACTCCACACACTGGAAGGAGCAGCCAGGGCTAGGGGCTCTGCATGCGGCAAGCGCGTGGGAGGTCTGGGAAAGTGCGCCGATGTTTAGCGCTCTGTTTCCTGGTATCCCCCACTGCTCATGACAGCCTCCTTGCCATGACTTTTCCTGAGTGGAACTGTAGGTTGATTGCTTTCTCTGTGATTTGCCTTTGAGAGGCTGCTTGACCCCCCTGGCTTCCTCAGCCGAACATGTGGCTCTCTGGAGACACACACAGTTCTATTCTTGCCTCAAATCCTTCTAGGGGATAGGGAGGTACCAAGACGAAGCTGCCAAGCTTGGGCAGCTTTACCATGAATCGTATGAATACAAACGTAAGAGGCAAAATGAAAGTTCCATACATTTTGACTCAGTGTGAACAATTTGGGATTAATCATAAAACACAGTAATTAAAACAAAAAGGATCCCAGCCCCAGAAATAGTGTAATATCTTTGAGAACAAAAGAAACATTCATGGTAGTAGGTTAGCTTACGTGTCCTAAACCTAACTCTGGGAGCGGCTTATAGAAAGGTCCTGAGAAAAGTCAAGGGAAACTTCAAACCTGCTTCTTCCAGGTCCCAAGTTTGCCAAATCCCGGAAGGAGTATAGGTGCACAGACACCCCTGCTGTGCCAGAGCTTGTTCAACTACCAGCCACGGCTGCTGGAAGCAGAGCGGCAGGCGGAGGTGCATTCAGACATCTCCAGGCACCCCCTTACCTGGAGCAGATTTGGGAGTACGGCCAGGAGAGGCAGTGGCAAAGGCACGTGGCTCCAGGCTGGCTCCAGGCACAAGGATTTCTCTGACTGATAAATGGATTCTTCCTTGACTTCTTAGAAAATGGTGACAATTATTAGTCTCCTAATCCATTGCTCCGTGAAGAGAGAGAATTAAGATCTACTCTCCCGGCCGGGCGCGGTGGCTCAAGCCTGTAATCCCAGCACTTTGGGAGGCCGAGGCGTGTGGATCACGAGGTCAAGAGATCGAGACCATCCTGGTCAACATGGTGAAACCCCGTCTCTACTAAAAATGCAAAAAATTAGCTGGGCATGGTGGCGTGTGCCTGTAATCCCAGCTACTCAGGAGGCTGAGGCAGGAGAATTGCCTGAACCCAGGAGGCGGAGGTTGCGGTGAGCCGAGATCGCGCCATTGCACTCCAGCCTGGGTAACAAGAGCAAAACTCCGCCTCAAAAAAAAAAAAAAAAAAAAAAAAAAAAAATCTGCTCTCCCAAAGCCTGGTGGGCTGCTCACCCTTGAGTTTGCGTGTGGCTACAATGAATAGTGCTGTTACCAATATTCATGTTCAGGTTTTTCAGTGGATGTTTCACGTTGCTTGGGCTAACGCCTAAGAGTAGAACTGCTATGCATGTGGGAATTCTATGCTTAACTTTCCGAGGAACTGCCAGCTTGTTCCAGGCTGCACCATTTTGCATTCCTAAGAGCAAGGTTTTAGGGTAATTTCTCCACGTTCCATCAACACTTGGTATCTAACTTAAAAAAATGTCTCTACGTTAATGGATGTGAGGCACTATCTCCTCCTGGTTTTGCATTTCTCTAATGACTGTTTTTTATTCTTGCTGGCCATTTGTATATCTTCTTTGGATACATATCCAGTTAAATTCTTTGACCATTTTTTCTTTGAGTTAATTTCCCTTTTACTGTTGCGTTGTAAAAGCTTTTATGTACTTTGAATAGTAAAGCCTGCTTTAGTCCACCCAGGTGCTATAACAAAATACCTTAGACCGGGTAAGTTACAAACAACAGGAATTTTTTGCTCACAGTTCCAAAGGCTGGGGAATCTAAGACAGGCAATAGCAGACTTTCTGTCTGGTGAAGGCTACTCTCTGCTTCAAGGATGGTGCCTCATCACATCCTCGCATGGTAGAAGGGGCAGAGAAGCTTACTTGAGCCTTTTTCATGAGGGCACGGATGCCAGTCACAAGGGTGGAGCCCTTAGGCCTTAATCACTTCTCGGAGGCCCCGCCTCTGTATATCACACTGGGTATAAGGTTTCAGTATACACATTTGGGAAGACACCAACGTTCAGACTGCAGCCGACGCTTATCAGATAACTGATTTGTAAATATCTCCCCCATTCTTCAGGCTGTCTTTTCACTTCCTGGATAGCCCTTTAATGCGTAGAAGTTCATACTTCTCATGGAGTCCAGTTTATTTTTCTCTTTTGTTGCTTATGCCTTCAGTATTATAATAAGAAAGTGTTATCAAATTCAGTGTCACACAGATTTATAGAAGAGCTTTACAATTTTGGCTTGTACACGAAGGTCTCTGTCCCATTCTGGGTTGATTTTGAAGATGGAGGGTGGAGGGAGGCCAACATTATTCCTCTACATGTGGATATCCAGCTGGGCCAGCACCATGTTTTGGAAAGGCTATTCTTTCCCATTGAATTGTCTTAGATGAACTGTTACAGCAGATAAAAAATGAAATCTATTATCTGACTGACTTTTTCTCTAACCTCAGAGTTTCCTTAGCATCATTTCTGGTAGTTTTCACTGGAGAGTATCTCTTAAAATTTTTGTTGATTTTAGCTGTCATGTTCAAAATGATCTAAAGGAGACACAAAAGCTGAGTGCTGAAAATGTCAGATGTGTCCTCTGTAAGAGCACACGTATCTTACAATGTATCTGTGTGCCTGTTGTGCCACTCCTGAAATGCTCCAGCCTTCCCTTTACCGTTTAAGACTCAATTCCAGTCTCTCCTCGTAGGGTGAAGTCGTCCTGAGGCTCCTCTGTGCACTGACTGGGCCTCTGGACTTGGTATTTTACATGCTTCTATTAGTGGATGTTTCTACACTGAGGCGTAATTACCGATTTGATTCATGTGCCCCTTCCCACTTTCCTCTGCGCAGATGGAAAGCTGTGCTCATTTTAGCAATGTGTACATCTTCCCTCGGCAGAGTGACCTGGCTGTGGCTCCCCGTGGGGTGTTGCTCCCACCCCCCAGGAGCACGGGGAATGCACAGGGTGTCCTAGTTTGTCCTTACTGATAGAAGGCATGCCTGGTGTTCCGTTTGGGATAAGAGGCACACAGCACCTGCACCCCACAGTGGTCACCAGAACAGTCGCTCATGGTGGAGAACAATTCTGCTCCTGTTGCAGTGATGTCTACTTTGGGAACCTGGACTTCTAAAAAAAAAAACACTATTAGCTTTCGGAAAAATTCCAGAAGCTCCGTTTAGTGATTATTGAGAAAGCATCAGTCACATAATCAGTGGGTCCCAGAAGGAAAAGAGTGAGATTGATGGTTGGCCCAGCCTGGCGCTCTGCCTCTGAGATGGAAGACTTGGTCTCCCAGGCACCTACCTTCCCCCTGCCCCCAGCACTGTGGCTCAGGTGCTCAGGCAGTGAATCCAGGGCTCATGGGGTCCTCCTTATGTTCCCTACTTCTGGTGACTTACATCTCAGTTTCTCTTCCTGTTTCCCATTCCTGCTTCAGTTCTCTGCCACATCTCTGAGGAGGACCCTCGTCCCTCTCCGCTGTGCTGCCCACGGCGCATTTCTTGGCTTCCTGAACGGTCCAGTTTTCTCTCACTGACTGGCAAGTCTCAGCTCATCCTTAGAATCGGTCCCAGCCCTATCTCCAGGGCTCCCGTGGGAAGGTGCCCTTCCTCCCCAGTCCCGCTCCTGCCCTCCTGGCCCTGCACTCAGCCGGTGTGCACGGTTCACACAGCCTACATGTACTTTTGATATTTCGCTTCTTGTGCTTGTGTTGTGACATCAACCTGGAGAGTTTCTGCCTCCAGACCTCAGCGAGTTCCTCCTAATCAGATAAGTGGCTCCTCTTCCCACCCGCATCCCAAACTCAAGGTGGACATGTCAATTTCCCTGCTGATTTATTCACGCTCTTATGGTAGCTGCTTACTGCTTCACATTTGGAAAACGTATTTCCACAGTATAATTAGAAAGCCACTCAGAGAGGGATTGGATTATACACTTCTCATTCTTTCACCTATGTGGCACCAGTAGGAGCTCAGACAAGATTATTGATGAATTAGGTGGAATGAATTTATCTAAACACTTAGCCTCTGGTATTTTTAGCATTTGCGATTTTGAGAACAGCATTGTCTAACCTCATGGTGTTACCAGACACTGGAAAGTTTTAATGTCTCAAGTGATTTAGGGTGGGTAGGCTTGGGGAAAAGAGAGGAAAACAAAGAGAAACAGGAATCGAAGGAGATTCCTGGAGAGGTTTCTGGAATGAAAGTTTCTTGTGGTTTGTGACCCTAGAAACCACAAACTTTGTGGTCCTGGTGTTACGGACAGAACTGCTGAGCCTCGAGGAATGCACGCACACTTGTCCCTGAGTGCTGTGACCTGACAGCCTCTGCAAACAATGTCTCATGTGATTAAAACCAAAGCATGACCTCAGGGACGGGGACTCCTGGCACACAGCAGCTTAAAACTCCGGGAAGAGTGGGTTTTTTCTTTACTTGAAAGCACTCTTTGCATTAAAGAAGAATGCACACTCAGGGACGGCTTTCATACTCAGCGTTCATTTAACCCTGGTTTGTAAGATGTCATGGTTGAGGAGGAGAAAAGAAAAGGTGTCTTCAATGATTAGTTTTGTTTTCCTTTGTCATAAGATAGCAACCAAGGAGTGATTTAAGGAGGTCTGAGATGTGTGCTTAAGATAATCCTTTTAAAATGGTAATTCATCATGGCTGAGTCACAGATGACTCTATCAAAACAATATCTTACATTTTATAGAGCGTCAACTTTTCCAAGTATTTTTATGTCTTTTATCTATTTACTTTTCAAGGGGAGGCCAGATTGAGCACACAAGCTTCCTGCGCACAGGGCTTTCTTCTTTTCCATGGTTATGTGTGCATACATACATTATTTGGGTTACCCACTTAATTTCAAATGATCTTTATTAAACGCTGAATATTTGTTAATCATTTCTATTTTATTGACAGGGAAATATGGTTTAAACATACACATTTGCTCTCTCCTCAATAATTCCTGACCTCCTCCCTCACCGAACAAAGTTGCAAGAAAATTGGGACCTACTGGAAGATAATCTTTGTTCTTCCACTCCGCACATATTTGCCCATTTATGATGTTTGTGGAAGGCAGGAAGATGTTTCTCATCTTTTAATTTTTGGCAGACTTATTGCCTGAGAGCTTTGGAGTGCAAGATGCCTCAGACCATGAATCACCATCTGCTACTGGACAGAGACTCTTCCTCCGGGCCCCATCGTTCTCCGACCAGGTTTTTTGGGCTGAGCCATCCATGTTTTTCTATCTCTTTCAGTAAGCTGAGGAGAGATCCTAAGAGGTCAGGCTGAAATGAGTCCTGGAGCAAAATGTCTCGCCACCCTCCCCATCCATGAGAGAACCAGGTGCCTTTGCAGCATGGATGCCTCATCACGTGCCAGTGACCTCACTTTCTCAGGACTAGATACTCTATTGAGACAAAGGGCTCCTTCCTCATTAAATCACTTCCTCAGTTAAATGAGTGTGTGTCTGAGGTACGAAACGTAAAGTCAGCCAGGTCTAAGGATATTTGGACGGAAGGTGAAAGCCAGGTTGTTCTTGTGTGAATGGAAAGAAGGAAATGTGCAGGGGACCTTTCGGTGTCCTGTGGAGGGATGGGGGTGAGAAGTATGGATAAGGGTGTGGGGCTCACAGGAGCAGCAGTGGGGCTGGGAGGGAGCTGGGGGCAGGTGCTGGGCTCCTACTTGCACATGGCGAGTGTGTGGCCCTCCCAGGACACCCAGGGCAGCTTGCCTAGGGCCAGTTGACAGCCAGAGGGCCGTGCTAGAAAGATTCGGAGGCCGAAGCCAAGCAGGGGGCAAGTAGGCATGGGGAGCCCTTGGGAAAGGCGGAACTTCAGTTGTCCCTGCTGCCAAGCAGGCAAGGTGGCCACGGACCTTCAGGGAGGAGCCACACAGAAGCAGCCTGGGGACTTTTGTCTTTCCACATCTTTGGCTCAGTTGGATCCAAACCAGACAAAGTGAGCTCAGCTTCCAAAATCACCCTGGCTATGGCGAAAATCTGGAGAACAGGTTGATGAGTGCTTGCAGCACCCTGGAGCAAGGTCATTCCTCTACTCAGAGTCTAGGAAGGGACTGCACCCTCCACGAAGGCCTTGAGAACCACCCAGGCTGGGTTTTGCCTCTCGCAGCCCCTACAATAGAACTTGCAGAGGCCTTACAGCTCTGTGGCTGACCAGATGCTAGTGGCAGCACTGTCTACACACGGCCTTTTCCCCCTAGTCCCCTGATCTGCCTCTGAACCCTGCCGTCTGTCCAGAAACAAAACTCCCTCCTTGAGCCTGGAGAGCCGTGCATACGGAGAAAAGGCTGATACACAAAACAATGCCTGAGACTGGACGGTGTAGAAAATCACCATACCCTGGGAGGCCATGCATGTTGATGTCCACGTACAGACAGAGACGTGGTGGATGTGAAGAGTGACTGACCACGGCCCTAGGAACTCTGTCCTGCTGCTGAGGGGCGCCGGAGAAGGCAGGAAGGATGGTGAGCTGAGCCTTGATACTTATTCACTGTGGTTTCCTGTTTCTCAAAGTGGAAGGCAATGCCACTGGTCATGGGACCTTCACAGGATGCACCCTCAGTGAAGACGAGAATGAAACGAACTACCGTGCACCTGTTTGTGCCTCCATGTGTGCATGTATGTGTCTGCATGTGTGTCTGTGTTTTTAAACTGGCCATGCAGGTTGCTCTATCTTGATAAAACTTCCAGTGTTGAATGGCAGTGCCTACAACCTTAAGGCCTATGTGACCACCAATTTCTAAAAACAGCAACAGGGCCGGGCACAGTGGCTCACGCCTGTAACCCCAGCATTTTGGGAGGCCAAGATGAATGAATCACCTGAGGTCAGAAGTTCACGACCAGCCTGACCAACACAACGAAATCCTGTCTCTACCAAAAATACAAAAACTAGCTGCGTGTGGTGGTGCTCACCTGTAGCCCCAGCTACTAGGGTTGCTGAGGTGGCAGAATCACTGAATCCTGGAGGCAAAGGTTGCAGTGATCTGAGATTGCACCATTGCACTCCAGCCTGGGTGACAGAGCAAGACTCTATCTCAAAAAAGTAAATAAATAATTCAAAACAGCTCCAGTAGCCTTTTATCCTCCTACCTTCTCTCCTTCCTTCATTTAAATTCACCAGGAGCTGATGGAGGCACAGGTAAAAACACAATGCTCATTGTGAAAATGGAAATAGAAAAAAGAATGAGAAAATTCTTTTTTGAGAGAAAGAGAGAGAAAGATAGAGACATACATATCTAGTTGGGCTTAAACCGCAGACGTTTATCTTCTCACAGTTTTGGAGGCCGGAAGTCAGAGATGAGGTGCCTGCAGGATTTGTTTCAGGTGAGGGGCTCCTTCCTGGTTCTTGGGTGACGCCTTCTCACTGTGTCCTCACATGGCCATTTCTCTGTGTGCACAGAGAGCAAGAGAGAGGTCTCTGGTGGCTCTTTTCTCTTCTTATAAGGACGCCTGTTCTCTTGCCCCGCCCTTAGGATCCCATTTGACCTTGATTACCTCCTTAAAGGCTGTCTCCAAATACAGTCACATTTGTGGCAACACAATTCAGCCCATGACCTGTGGTCCTGAGGAGGGGTTTCAGGGTTCCTAAGGGTCTGGAAGTAAGCTTAATGAATATAGAAGTATCACAAAGCATAGCACATTCAAGAATGATTGCACTCATTCAAAAATGATGGGATAGAGTTAGAGATGAACGAATATTTGGCCTGTTTCCCCTCAGGCACTGATCCCCACCTGCGGTGATGGGCTGTTTAGGTGGACTAAGGACAGAAGACAAATAGAGCTGGGGCCCTTCTGCATTTGCAGGGTTTGCAGGCTGCCTCCTTCAGGGAGGACAGCTTTGTGACCCTCCAGGGCTCCAGGGGGAGGCGAGGTTTTCAGACTGAGAGAATTGGAAGCTAATGGTGCACCATGGTGCAGAGTCATTTGGTGAAATGAACCGGAGGAAATGGCACTCCAGGGGGATTATGGGGACAAATGTAGCATGCCTTTCATTTATCCTGATGGTGGTGAGCCTGGTGTTCCTGGGGAGACCAGCATGCCTTCTTTGGCTCTGAAGAAAGGATGGTGATGACCAGATGTGCAAGCCAAGCAGGCAGCGCTGCCCCAACCCTCCCCACGGTCCAGGCGCCCACCTGGCAGGGCTCTTCAGTCCTGGGCTCCCACCAGGCTCGGCACTCACTTGACTCTTAGCTGTGGGGCACATGAGTGTTGCTGGTTCTTTCCAGATTTCAGATTAAAGCTCTTAATGATTGCAAACTCACTACAAGGCTTTGTGGTTCCGCTTCCAGCTGGGAGTCAGCTGCCTGGACTAGCCAGCTAAACCCTGAGGTCAGAAGAAGAAATTCTGCCACTGAGAACCATGCCCAGAGGCTGGCACCAGGGGGAGAGTCTCGAGGCTCTTCTCAAGCATTGGGACCATGGAGGGGAGCAAGGTCACTGAACAGGCGAGTCTGGCAGGCTTGTGGGCATGGGCAAAGCTTCTGCGAAGGACCACTGGCAGGAGGATTTGCCAGATGTACAGGCAGCCCTGGGCATCCTGACCTGGACTCTACCCACTTGGATTCTTCGCAGTATTACAGGTGGTTCTGGCTTTGTCGGCAGCCGGAAGGCTGTAAATGTAGCTGTAAAAAGCAAAGAGGCATCGCCAAAATGATGCTTAAAAATCCTCCAGAGCCCACTTTGTCTGGCTTCTATTTCAGAGAGTAACTTCCTACCCATCTCCTATACTACATGAGCTGAGATTCTGCTTTAAATGTTAGTGCATGACCTCAAGCACTGGCTTAATTTAATAATAGTAAGTGAAATGAAAAGGCTGGCATCTAAGAATTTTGGAGGAGCCTAAGGAATCAAATTACTTTGTTTTCTAAGTCATTAACCCAACAGCCCGAGAAGTAAAATGATTTGCCTGGACCACCCCCTCCCCGCCCCCAGCTAGTTAATATAACCACGAGTTGCACTGTAGAAACTTAAAGGAAGGAGTCTGGCCTCATTTAGTTTGGAGCCTGGAACACAGTAGGTGCGGTGGGTGGTATTGGTCTGAACGACTCATTCCCTTTCTGCGTGAGTGCCTTACATACCCCCACCCACTGACATTTACCATCCAGAATCTTCCTGGAGGAGTTCACTCCCTGCCTCATTGACATTGGAGTTGACCCTGTGTCTTGCTCTGGCCAGTGGGGCATGAGTGTGTGACAGGGTGCCGGTCGTGGGTGGAAGCATGGAGGCAGCTGACACTTCTAGTAGATTTTCACTCTTTTCCCTCTGCCAAAACAACAGCATAGGGGCTGTTCTTCAGTCTGGATTCTGGACCAAAGAAAATGCAGACAACAGACCCGCAGGCAATGTGCAGCCAGGATCTAACAAGCTGAAGGAACAAACCTTTCTGGCTGTAAGTGGCTGAGATCGTGAGGCTGTTGTTCCAGTGACCGAGTCAACAGATACAGTGGTGTGCAGTGACCACAGGTTGAATGAATGGAAGGATAAATGACCAGGAATAGAGGTTATTTCTTTCCGCACCCTCTAGATACTGTGGTGTTCATCTGCTTTTCAGGCCACTATTTTTGCAAGTTGGTGATGTTGATAAATAGGGCTAAACCAGAAGAATTTGGGCATGAACAAGAGATACCAAGATGAAGAGGCGTTTTCGAGAATACAGCCTAAGACCGGTGTGGACCCAGCATGGTGACAGTGCCGACCTGTGTGCTTCTCACGGCTCTGCAGGTGACCAGCCACAGAGTGTGACCGATCGAAAGCATCAGCTCCTACTGCTGCCACTTCCGGTGAGGACAACGAGTAAAGCCATTGTCTCGCCTGGAGGGGACTAAAAGCAGTTCCAGAGAAGGGGCGAAAGCAGCCTGCTGCGTGTGTTGTGGGCCTGTGTCTCACCAGGAGAGTGCGTCATTCTGCCCTCTCTTGTCCTCAGAAGTGGAGTAAACCTGCTTGGATGATGAGATACCTGGTTGACCCAGGGATGGCTTAGCCCCAAATGCAAAACTAGTTCATCTGGACAGTAGCAGATCAGATTAGCTGAAGTGTAAGCAAAAAAGCCTTTAATAACTTTGGGCTGAAGATAATTAAAATGAATTGACATGAAAAGAACTTATTATGTATCTATCTGTCTTACTGATAAGTCAAATACATATACTTTGCTTAAATATTGCATTTGCATATCTGAATGTCTGTGTAGAAATAAAGCAGGATCCTGAATTCACAGGCCTGTGTTTCCATTGCTTCATCACAGTACCCCTTCTCCATGTCCAGGTGACCAGGCATAGTTGGGTTTTGGTTCTAGGGCAGACGGTCATTCCAGTGTGATCTCTGCTTGATCCTATGACTCTGCTCACCTGATTATGCTCTCAACCTGGACAGGTCAAGGCAGCTCTTCTCCTGGTGAACCACAGGCTCTTTTAAGTCTGCCGTCATTACATGGAGGACAATGACATGTAGATGGTTACTGAGCACAGAGGAAAACTGGCATACCAAGTTAACCCAAGATGAGTGCATTAGTCAGCGTTCTTCCGTGAAACAGAACCGATAGGATGCATGCATACATACATAAACAGGTGTGCATATAGCTATATAGATATCCCAGAGGGGATTTATGATGGGAATTGGCTCACATGGCTATGGACGCTGAGAAGTCCCCTCTAGTCCCTCTGGTGCTATAATTTAGTCCAAGGCAGAAGACCTGAGAACTGCAGGGTTTGGAAAAAGGCTGGTGTAAAGTCCGGGGGTCTAAAGGCCCCAGACTGCAGGGAGCTCTGATGTTCGAGTGCAGGAGAAGATTGGTGTGTGTCCCTGCTCACGCAGAAAGAGCCGATGTGCCCTTTTTCTGCCTTTTTGTTCTATTTGGACCTTCAGTGGATTGGATGGTGCCCACCCAGTTAGGTGAGAGCAGATCCTTACATAGTTTACCAATTCAAATGTTAATCTCTTCCGGAAACATTCTCCTAGACATGACCAGAAATAATGGTTAGGCAAGCTTGTCCAACCAAGGCCTGTGGGCTGCATGCGGCCCAGGATGGCTTTGAATACAGCTAACATAAAACATTCTTTCTTAGAACATTATAAGACGTTGTGTGTGTGTGTGTGCGCGTGCGCGCGTCTGTGTGCGCGTGGGCGTGTGTGTGCGCGTGCACGCTCATCAGCCATCATTAGTGTATTTTATGTGTGGTCCAATTATTCTTCTTTAAATGAGGCCCATGGAAGCCAAAAGATTGGACACACCTGGGTTAAAGGGACCTGGGCGTCCCTTAACCCAGTCAAATTGACACCTAAAATTAACGAGCACAAAGAGGAATGACGTGAGAGCTGGGTGCTGGCCTCTGATGACCTGCTCAGCCTGGCAATGCAGACCCACCTCTCTGCAGCAGCAGCAGAACTGTCTTCCAGACTGGCTGCTCCATGAGCTCACCAGGCTCCTGGGCTGCCCACACCCAGAAAAATCCTTTTCAAGCATCTGAATTTATGGCACTGTTGAAGGGCCGCCATTTACTATTAGAGTTTCATTGCATTCCAAACTCTGCATGACTTTATAAAAATGACCTTTTAGGTCCGGGCGCAGTGGCTCACGCCTGTAATCCCAGCACTTTGGGAGGCCGAGGCGGGTGGATCACGAGGTCAACAGATCGAGACCGTCCTGGTCAACAAGGTGAAACCCCGTCTCTACTAAAAATACAAAAAATTAGCTGGGCACAGTGGCGCGTGCCTGTAATCCCAGCTATTCAGGAGGCTGAGGCAGGAAAATTGCCTGAACCCAGGAGGCGGAGGTTGCGGTGAGCTGAGATCACGCCATTGCACAACGAGCAAAACTCCATCTCAAAAAAAAAAAAAGAGACCTTTTAAAGAGCAGAATCTTCTACGGGGTAAGAGGAGGTGGTGGGTCCTGCGAAGCTGAGCTTGCAATGAGGTGATAATCTGTTCTAGGATTCAGCGGAGGACACATGAGAGCCTATTAGATGCTCTTGATTTCTTATAAATAGAAAAGAGTACATAAAATGTATCTACTGATTACTTTTACTTAAGTACATTTGACAATGTATCTTTGAAAAGTAAAACTAATCAGTAGGCACTTTTTTTTTTTGACAATGTATACAATGAAATCAATGATGATTTAGGAGCAGAAAAAATAAATGTGCTTAAGATAACTGAGATGGCCTCAGGCTGGGACCATGTCCTTTTTAGTGTGAGCCAGATCATCGTAACTTACACTGGAATAGGTTTCCCTCCATTCTAGTAACCAGAAAATGGCATCTGAATTACATGTCAAAATATGGGACTCCTCTATTTAACCTTTAATCTCAATCTTGATATAATATTTTTTTGGAGATAAAAATTATAAAACATTGTTGAGTAAGGTGCTGTTGTTTCTTTCCAAATGGTGCCTGCTTTTCTTCCTGATGTTGACAGTTTGCCATTGAATAGTAAAGGCAAAAAGCGAAGGCTTTCCTGGAGCTATGAAATCCTGGGGAAGGCATTTGTCTTTCTTGTATCAGGGTCTTTCTCTGTGAAGTGCGGCCTGGACTGCAGCATCTCTAAGATTCTTTTTTTGTTTTTGTTTTTAGAAAGTGATTTACTTAGAGAGAGAAAGCGAAACCAGAGAAGGAGAGAGAAATAAACAGTTAACTCTCACACTGAGAAAGATGTAATTGCAGAAAGATGGAATCCAGGAGAGGAAAGCAGCTTCCACCCTGAGTGGAAGGGAAAAGAGAGAGATGGAGTTTAGGAGGGAAGACAGGCTTCCACCAGAGTGTGGAAGGGGACTCCAGAGGGAAAATCAAGGAGAGAGAAAACCAGCTTCTACAAGCAAGAGTGTTCATGCAAGGGGATCCAAACATGGAGTCCTGTGTCTAAATTTCTTTTCAGCTCTGACAGCCTGTACCCCTGTGATGTGGTTTGACTGTGTCCCCACCCAAATCTCATCTTGAATTGTAGCTCTTGTGCCCTGGGAGAGACCCAGTGGGAGATGATGGAATCTTGGGGGTGGTTTTTCCCCATACTGTTCTCGTGGTAGTGAATAAGTCTCATGAGATCTGATGGTTTTATAAAAGGCTTTCCCTTTCCTTTGGTCTCATTCTCTCTTGCCTGCCACCATGTAAGATGTGCTTTTTACCTTCTGCTGTGATTGTGAGGCCTCCCCAGTGACATGGAACTGTGAGTCCATTAAACCTCTTTTTCTTTATAAATTACCCAGTCTCAGGTATGTCTTCATTAGCAGTGTGAAAACAGACGAACACACCCTGGTTCTCACACACATTTTTATCCCATGTGGCTCAAATCTCTTGGAGCCATTTGTTTCCACATGGTCTCTGGTCTTGGTGAGCCAGAGCTCGGCAAGTGATGTCCCTGGAGCCTGTATAGCCTGTCTTTGCTCATGATTCTCCTCTTTCTTGGGACCTCTTTTTTGGTACCACTCTTGATAACCTTTCCCCATTTCTCTGACTTCCTCTTGTATAAACTCCCTTCTTCTTGAACCTTTATACTCGGTGTTTGCTGAGGCTCACAGGAGGCCAGACACTTGCTAATCCCAGGATATGCACAGTTGGCTGAAAGCAAAGTTTCTACCCTTGCAGAAATCCCCTGAGGTCAAGAGGCAGGAGGCCCACCAGCCTCACAAGCTGTGATAGGGTCTCCACGACCCAGTACTGGGGGCTAGAGGAACTTGGGAGGATGGTCAAGGCCTCTCAAAGGTGCCTGTGTTTGAGGGGGGGCAGTGCTTAAAGAATAAGCTGGACTTTTCCACCTGCACTAGAGAGAAAAGTGCATTCCTGGCTGAGAGGTGACTGGAGATTTCCAGTGAAAGGCTGTTGCTAATTAGGAGGAGTGGAGGGAGTGGAGGAAGCTCAGGTCACAGTGAGAGGGTCTGCATGCCTCACTGAGAAGCATGGGGATTTTCCCACATGTCCTTCATTCAGCAGCTGACTGTGATCTGATGTGTTCAGTTTGGTGGATAGAGTGAAAGACGACAGCTGAATGGAGACCATTTAAAAGACTATTGCAACAACCCAGGCACAACGATAGAAGGAACACTTTTTTCTTTTTTTTTTTTTGATATGGAGTTTTGCTTTTGTTGCCCAGGCTGGAGTGCAATGGTGCAATCTTGGCTCACTGCAACCTCTGCCTCCCAGGTTCAAGAGATTCTCCTGCCTCAGCCTCCCGAGTAGCTGGGACTACAGGCACCAGCCACCACACCTGGCTAATTTTTTTATTTTTAGTAGTAACGGGGTTTCCCTATGTTGGCCAGGCTGGTCTAGAACTCCTGACCTCATGATCCACCCACCTCAGCCTCCCAAAGTCCTGGGATTATAGGACTGATCCACCATGCCTGGTCCAAAAGAAATATGTTTTAAGACCAGACAGTGGCAACGCTCAGGGAGTGATTTGGAAGGGGTTGTAGCATGGAGCTGGAGCAAGAGAGTAGTCCAAGCACGACTTTAAGTCTCTAGTTTAGGACGCTGTGTGAGTAATGACCCCAGGGAATAGCAGACAAGAGTGAGAGCTTTGGGAGCTGAGGAGTAGGAAACAGTGAGCTTGGCCTGGGGTGTGCCACACCACAGTGTCTGGTAGCATCTGGAGAAGTAGGAGAAGACAGAAGAAAGGTATGCCTCAGGCCCATCACGATGAGCGCTACGGCGGAGGACATGTCTACAGTGGGGGTGCTTGAGAGAGGCCGTGGAAGACAGCAATGACCAGGGTGCCTCGATTCAGTAACCAGGAGGCTGTTGGTGCTGTAGCAACAGCAGTTTCCCAAGAGAGCTCAGGGCAGGAACCAGAGACAATAGATGAGTGATGATACTTGAGGGGTCACCAAAATGGACCCTCTCTTCCCTTTCTAGAATACTTTTGATTACTTAAGCCACAACGAGACACTAAGGCAGAGAGGGTTGGTGACAGTGTTTGATGTACCCTGGGCCCTCTGTCCATGCAATGTCCAAACAATAGTGAGATGCAACCACAAGGTCTTGGCTTCCAGCCTTCTAAGCTCTGCACCCTGAGCCCCTGTGCTGGGTGGGATGGCAGGCCTGTGCACATCCTCTCCAGGTGTGCCCTGTGCAGAGCCTGGGGCCTCCATTCCAGGGGAGTGCCGGGTCCTCTGCCCTGTCTTATCACCATGTCTAGGCTGGGGTGAGAGGCTGGGGGGAAGCTCATGATTACCTCCCTGAGAACAGACACTTGCTGCCTCTGCCTATGGCCCCTCCAGACACAACTTAGCAGTAGTGCCTCATGGGGGAAAGAGAATAGGTTTTTCTTTTCATGAATGCAGGAGAGGTAAATGGCAAGAGGGAGTGAGCAGCTCTCTTCCCACAGGGGCTTCCAGGCAAGTGGATTTATGGTCCTTGTGCAGAGCTGAGGAGTGGCTGTCAGGCAGGGAAGAGCTTGGCCTTGCCCAGGACCCTGGACATGATTCTCTTTAAGGGGATGAGCACTAGAGGTGGTTCTCAGGGGTACCCCAGATGACCCTGTCCTCATGGTGGAAGTCAGAAAGCAAACACAGGGACCAGGGCACACAACTTGTGTAAGTGAGGGAAGGGGCAGGAGGATGCCTTGGAGGGAAGGGTGCAGCGCCTGGGATTGCTGAAGCTCTTGGAAGGGTGCTGGGAGAAGTGGAACACCAAGGAGAGGGCACAGAGTGGGCTCAGGAGGTTGTAGGGAGGCCTCGGGGTAGCCTGGCCTCCTTCCTTGGGGAGCAGACTCCACTGGAAAACAGGCTCTAGGAGCCTCTGAACCTGTCCTGTGCGATGCAGAAGTGAGAATGGCAGGCTGAGAAAGGGCCTGTGCTGAGCCCCTTGTCCAGGCTCACACACGCTGTTCAGGATGCAGACAGCAGACAGCAGACAGCAGACAGCAGACAGCATTCTGAACTGGGATCCTCACTGGGTCCCAGTAACTGCTGGTTGAATTTAACCCTGGGGAAAGGGGCATAATGGTGAATTTTATGTGGCAATGTGGCTGGACTGTTTGGTCAAACATCAGAGTAGATATGGCTGTGAAGGTATTTTTATAGAAGCACTTAACATTTCAATCAATTGACTATAAGCAGCGGACCCTCCGTAATATAGGTGAGCCTCATACAATCAGATGAAAGCTTTAAGAGCAAAGACTGAGAAACAGCAATTCTGCCTCAAGACAGCAACATAGAAACCCTGCCTGGCCGCAGTAAATAGCTTTCCAACCAAAAAGAGCCCAGGACCAGATGGATTCACAGATGAATTCTACCAGAGGCACAAAGAGGAGCTGGTACCATTTCTACTACAATTATTCCAAAGAATTGAAGAGGAGGGACTCCTTTCTAACTCTTTTTATGAGGCCAGCATCATCCTGATACCAAAACATCACAAAGACACAACAACAAAAAAGAAAACCTCAGATCTATATCCTTGATGAAAACCGAGGCAAAAATCAAATACTGGCAAACTGAATCAAAAAGTCTGCCCACCATGATCAAGCTGGCTTCACCCCTGCAATGCAAGTTTGGTTCAACATTCACCAATCAATAAATGTGATCCATCGCATAAACAGACTAAAGACAAAAACCACATGATTTATCTCAACAGATGCAGAAAAGGCCTTCAATAAAATTCAACACCGCTTCATGTTAAAAACTCTCAATAAACTAGGTTTTGAAGGAAGGACATACCTCAAAATAATAAGGGCCATATATGACAAACCCACAGCCAATATCATAGTGAATGGGCAATTGGAAGCATTGCCCCTGAAAACTGGCATGATAAAACGATGCCCTCTCTTATCACTCCTATTCAGCATAGTACTGAAGTTCTCTGGCCAGGATAATCAGGCAAGAGAAAGAAATAAGGGCTATTCAAATAGGAAGAGAGGAAGTCAAACTATCTGTGTTTGCAGATGACATGATCCTATATCTAGAAAACCTCATTGTCTCAGCCCAAAACGTCTTAAGCTGATGAGCAACTTCGGCGAAGTCTCAGGATACAAAATCAATGTGCAAAAATCGCAAGCATTCCTACACACCAAAAGGCAAGCTGAGAGCCAAACCATGAATGAACTCTCATTCACAATTGCTACAAAAAGAATAAAATATCCAGGAAGGGAAGATACAAGACCACAAGGGAAGTGGAGGACCTGTTTGAAGGATTATTACAAACCTCTGGTCAAAGAAACCAGAGATGTCAAACCATTCCGTGCTCATGAGATCATGGAAATGGCCACACCGCCCAAAGCAATTTATACATTCAATGCTATTCTCATTAAACTACCATTGACTTTTTCACAGAATTAGAAAAAAACTATTTTAAAAATCATATGGAACCCAAAAAGAGCCAAAATAGCCAAGGCAATCATAAGCAGAAAGAATGAAGCTGGAGACATCATGCTCGCCAACTTCAAGCTATGTGATGAGGCTGCAGTACCAGCATGGTACAAGGACAGACACACAGATCAATGAAACAAAATAAAGAATGTAGAAATAAGATCACACCCCTACAATCATCTGACAAAAACAAGCGACGAGGAAAGGAGTCCCTATTTAATCAATGGCATTGAGAGAACTGGCCAGCCATATGCAGAAAACTGAAACTGGACCCCTTCCTTACACCATATACAAAAATCAACTAAGATGGATTAAAGACTTAAGTGTAACACCCTAAACTATAAAAACCCTAGAAGAAAATCTAGGCAATACCATTCAGGACATAGGCACGGGCAATTGTAACTAAAGCAAAAAATTAACAACTGGCATCTAATTAAAAGATTCTGCACAGCAAAAAAACAAACAAACAAAAACTATCACCGGACTGAACAGACAACCTAAGAATGGGAAAAAAACTTTTGCAATATATTCATCTGACAAAGGTCTAATATCCAGCATTTACAAAGAACAAATTTACCAAAAAAAAAAAAAAAAAACCTCATTAAAAAGGGGAAAAGCACGATTAGACACTTCTCAAAAGAAGACATACATGTGGCCAAAAAGCAAATGAAGAAAAGCTCAGCATCACTGATCACTGGAGAAATTCAAATAAAAACCACAGTGAGACGCCGCCTCTCACCAGTCAGAATAGCTATTATTAAAAAGAGTAAAAAAAAAAAAAAAAAAACAAGATGCTAGCAAGGTTGTGGAGAAGAAGGAACACTTTGTACACTGGGAGGCTGAGGTGGGCAGATCACAAGGTTAGGAGATTGAGACCATCCTGGCTAACACAGTGAAACCCTGTCTCTACTAAAAATATAAAAATTAGCCAGGTGTGGTGGTGGGTGCCTGTAATCCCAGCCACTCGGGAGGCTGAGGCAGGAAAATTGCTCTAACTCAGGAGATAGATGTTGCAGTGAGCTGAGATCGCACCACTGTACTCCAGCCTGGGTGACAGAGCGAGATTCTGTCTCAAAACAGCAACAAAAACCCTAGGTGATGGGCTGATCTGTGCAGCAAACCACCACGACACACAGTGACCTGTGTAACAAACCTGCACATCCCGCACATGTACCTCTGAACTGAAAATAAAAGTTGCAAAGAAAGGAAGGAAGGAAGAAACGAAGGTAGGAAGGAAGAAAGGAAGAAGAAAGGAAGGAAGGAAGGAAGGAAGGAAGGAAGGAAGGAAGGAAGGAAGGAAGGAAGGAAGGAAACCCTGCTTGAGGTGCCAGACTATTGTTCTGTGGAATTCAAACTAGAGGCTGCAACACCAGCTTCGACCACATCTGCAACCTGCTGGCCTGCCCTACAGATCCCAAACCTGTCGGCCTCCACAATCCTGAAAGTCAATTTCTTAAAACAATTTACTCTCCACCTGCCGTCCCACCAACCTTTATATGTCCTCTTGGTTCTGTTTCTTTGAAGAAGCCTGACTAATAAATACAAGCTGGGGTGGCAGGGGGAGGTCCTACCTCGTTTTAATTAAATGCGAGCAGGAAGCCACCATCACCAACCCCACCACCGCCCCTGCACCCCCCTCACTCAGGGGACACTTTCTCTGGGCCACTTTTAGTTTTCTCCTACGGTCTAGAGCTCCATTTCTTCTGCTTTGAGACCTGTTTCCTAGTATCTACTTCATCCTTCCATATCAGAAGCAAACCTTGTGAAGGATCATGAGATAGTTCAGAAGCACATTGTACCATATAAACTTTATTATAAAACTTCAGCAAATATAAATATCCAGGTGCCCCTTCAGAATGGAGTCACAGCGCCAGAGAGGAGAGCAGTGGCGCTGAGGATGACAGGGAGGGCGCCAGAGACAGCGGGCAGATTCCCACTGGAACACCCGCGGCCTCGCTTCCCACCTGGCATTATGGAAATGGCCAGACTCACAGAAGAAAAAAAGGTTAAAATCTCAGAACACAGAAACAAAACACAGGCTTCTAAGGTTATTATCGCATCGGCTATGTGGCTGACATCTGCTGGAATAGAACCGCAACTCTTCTCTGGACGGCAGGGTTTTGATGTCACCTATGCTTCCGATCTGTCATTTACAAAGAAAAGCATAAAGAGGTGGGTTTTCTAAAGGACACTCACTTGCAAATAACTGAAAAAGAAAAAAACATAAAATATAAAACGTCCCTCCTTCAATGCATGAATCTGAAAGAGACGGGAGCACCTTAGCAGGGATTTAATTTTTCCCATTTCCATAGGCAAAGTCCCAAATCAGAGTGCAGTCCCCTGGCCAGTGACCCTAGAGATGACTCTGGCTCTGGGGGTAGCTCCAGGTCCCTGGTAAGAGATGCTTGGGAGGAGGAGGAGCTGGGCAGCCTCCTGGAGCTCCCTGGACCTCCACTCAGGATGTTGTTCACTTCTGACGGTCCGAGGGGCCTCCCTGATGGGAGGGGAGGCTGGTAAACTTGGTGGCAGATATTTTCCATGTTTTCCTTATTTTATGGCCTTTCCTTCTTTTTACAAGGCACCATACATTTAGCAAGTTCAGCCCCGCCTGTCTGTGTGACCTGATTTAGTTGTAATACGAGCAGGGGTGAGTGCTGCCTCTCCCATTATGAAGCTTGCCTTCTGCCTCAGATGCCACAGCTCTGCCTGGCAAGGTGCCACATTTCAGCCTAACAGGAGAGGCTGTGCACATGGGGACACAGGTCTGCCTCCAGGCTCACAGTGAAACATACACACACACACTCCTGGTCACCCTAACACAGTTTTCTTCTTTCGGCTTTGATCTCCCTTGGATGTATTCTGAGTCAATTGCACAGCTCACTGGTGGGAAATTCCTCTGCCACGCAGGTGCTTTCTCTGCTGTGGAAAGCTGTCCTGACTCACAGATTGGACTTGGAGCAAGTCTTGCAGCACTGCCTGCCGTAGAACTTGTGGCTGCACATTCTGTGCTGGGGCACCAGGTAGCACCAGTGAAAGTAGTCTTTGCAGAAGGCATCTGAAAAGGAGCAGAGCCACGTTACTCAGTGATCCTGAGTGCACTGCCTGATGCTGCCAGCTAACAGCTGTTTGGCAAATATAAAAGTTTGTCACACTCCACAACTGCGGCGCAAAGGCAGCCCCCAGGTCTAATGGCAGCCCCATGGAAACTATTATTTCCTCAAGACCCTGAAATTTTCTTCTTGTGCTGAAGCTACTCACTCAACGACACATCTACCCATTGGAGCCTCTGTTGGCTGAAGTTCAATTGTCCAATTCTCTGGTTGAGCCAAACCACTCGCCTTCCTCGAGCGACATTCTCTCTGGGAATAGCCTTAACGGGTGGCCATCTGTCTCTGCAATGCTGGGGGAGTTTGTGTGTGCACAGGGATGGCATTTAGAGAGCACCCAATGAATAAGGGAGGCTTTTGTTTAACTTAGGGAGGAAAGCTGCTTTAGTTAAGAGTGCTTTCTTTAGATACAGTGAATAGAGAAAAGAGGTCGTGCTGATGTCATGACCATCTGTGTTGTCCTGGGGTGGCATGAGAGGCAGCAGGTCTGCTCTGTGGGCCATTTCATCATAAAACTGAAGCAGATGCAAGGAGAGAAAAGGTAGATCAGATGCAGGAGCCTAACGCCAGGCCCTCCAGGGAACTGCTCCGGAAAGCTGACATTCCAGCCCCATGCCCAGGTCATGCTGAGGGGCCCCAGGCACTCACCTTTCTTCTCTGCAATGGGGCAGAAGTGAGTGTTGCAGGCCAGGGAGGCCAGAGGCTTCTGGTGTAGGAGGCAGCCCGAGGCTGGCCGGCCCCCTGCCAGGCACTGCACAGACCGCGTCTGAACGCCACCCCCACAGCTGGCTGTGCACTGCGAGAGCAACACATACATGTCACCATGGCCCCAGGCTCCCAGGCACCTGGTCAACTTCCATGTGCCCATGCTTTTTTTTCTTTTGGGACAGTTTTGCTCTTGTTGCCCAGGCTGGAGTATAGTGGCATGATCTCAGCTCACCGCAACCTCCACCTCTCAAGTTCAAGAGATTCTCCTGCCTCAGCCTCCTGAGTAGCTGGGATTACAGGTGTCAGCCACCATGCCTGCCTAATGTTTTGTATTTTTAGTAGAGACGGGGTTTCATTATGTTCGCCAGGCGGTCTCGAACTCCTGACCTGAGGTGATCCACCCACCTTGGCCTCCCAAAGTGCTGGGATTACAGGTGTGAGCCACTGCTTCTGTCTGTACCCTCCTTACTAAGAGAGTGGCTGCTGCAGACCAGTGAGGGGAGAGCAACGTTAGCCAGAAAGAGAGCCTCGAAGAGGCAGGTGGAGTTATAGTTGGCCATGACGTGTGCGAGCACAGTCCCTGCTCACCTTTTCCAGAACCAAGCAGAAGGCATGCCCCAGGCCAGGCCTCTAGCTGAGCCAGCCAGGTGACCTGGCTCCTGGGTCCCTTCCTGTTGTTCCTGTCTTCCATCTGGAAGACAGCCTTGGTGGTGACAGGATTGCTCAGGCTGGGATTTGAACTGCTAGAGTTAAATGCTACAGTCTCAACAGAGGGCTCCCGGGCTCGGGCTTTTTGGGGGCTGAGTTTACTTTTATAAAAGTAAGTATACTGCTGGGTGTGGTAGTTCATGTCTGCAATCCCAGCACTTTGGGAGGCTGAAGCAGGTGGATCACCTGAGGTCAGGAGTTCGAGAACAGCCTGGCCAAGATGGTGAAACCCCATCTCTACTAAAAATATAAAAAAATTAGCTGGGCGTGGTGGCGGGTACCTGTAATCCTAGCTACTCAGGAGGCTGAGGCAGGAGAATCGCTTAAACCCGACAAGTAGAAGTTGCAGTGAGCTGAGATTGCGCCGTGACACTCGAGCCTGGGCGACAAGGGCAAAATTTCATCTCAAAAAAAAAAAGTAAGTGTACTGATTATAAAAGCTGATATTCAGCTGGCGTATTATCTCCTCAAATACAGGCGGCGAAGAAGAAAAAGCTTAGATCCTCCCTGCCAATCAAGTTACCTACAGGTCATCCTTCTGATCGAAAACCATGAAAAGACTTAACATTTTGCTTTCTATTTATGGTATTTCAGAGCACACGATTACTGACATTACCAGCCGGGACCCAGCACAAAGGTTCTTACTTATGTAGGCTGGGTTCTTCCCTAACCCTTGTCCCCAGGGCCAGCCCTTGTCACTGCTAGTTGGGGTAACCCCTCATTTCCTCTTGCCTCTCCACTTGAAAGCACCACCCCCTTCACCAGTACCATTGGAGGTAGTCTCTCTCTACAACTACGGATGGCTGGCCAACATTAACCTCGGGTATGGACAGGAGGAGAAGTGCCTGGAAGTCTAGAGTATTCTTGGGTGTCACTGATGGTTGCGTGGCCACAGGGAAATGGATACATGTCTGGGGATACCAGGATTGCTCTCTGAGCCTAGCATGAGAGAAGCAGCTCATTTTAGGGAATGCCCTTGCCAAGCTGCCCTTTCTGGTGGTCCACAAAGGACAAGCTTGACAAGCCAATCTTCACAGTGGCACCATCACCCACATTCCCAGGCCCCTGATGCATGAGGATGGGCACTGCCAGCTGCCGGGGCTCATTTTCCTAAGGTGTTGGCATTCTACTGAGGCCCTCCACCCCCCAACACTCAGAGTATCAACAGCACAGGGATAGAGAGAGAAGGAAGGGAATGAGGTTGGTTAGATCATTAATCACGAGCCGGCCTGGTGCACATGATGCAGAACATGAACGGGACCCATCTAAGATCAACCACTGCAAAGAAATCAGGGGGCAGGCAACTAAAGAGACGGAGACACTGGTATCTGTGATTGAGTCATCTGAAAAATGAAACTACCCACTGTCTAGACTAAATCATGTAAATCGTGCACAGATGAGGTTAGGGGTTGGAATATATTGACAGTGTAACGTGATTAAAGGGGAACCCGCCAGAAGATTGAGTCAGGTAATGATCGGGAAGTCCTGGCGCGTGCTGGGTGAACAAAGCCACAAACCTTTGCTTTAAAATGCAAGGATCACACTGTGAAAAACGGGCCATGCACGACTCCCTTTGCTACCCCAAACTTACAAGAAAGTATGTCAGAGCCCATTCCAGTAAGTGAAGGCACCAGGCCTGGGGCTGGTTCTCCAAAGCCCAAATCAGCCTGCAGGTGAACGACAAGGGACTGCACCTTCTCTTGCACCTTTCTGGGACCTCCTGCAATCAGAGCTTTGCAAAGGGACTTGAATCACGGGGGATGGGACTCAGTGATGGGGGCAAGTTGAACATCATCATCTGCCCATTGAGAGCAGAAAAGTTGAAGATACAAGTGGCCCTGAAAGTTATAAGCTGAAGTTGTTTGTTCTGGATTTTTCCTTCTCGAATGAAGAATGGCTGAGCCCCTGAGTAAGTGTCTGGAACGTATCTGGGAGACTTACTCCCTTTGCTTAAAACCCAGTTTTAGCAAAAGTTGTCAATAATTGTTTTAATATATGACTCTGCAAGCTAGAAAAAAATAATGTGGGGAGATTCATGTTTGATTTCAGAATTATCAGGGTCACAAGGATAGAGCCAGGTGTGTCCCATCGCATGTTACATCTTTCTGAACATCCCACAGAACCACATTTCTGCCTTTGTTCCCTGCTGTCTGCATTCCAGACAACCTCTTAGCTCACACAGCATGCCCAGAACCCTGGGGCTGTGGTCATCCTGCTGAGACAGCTGTTCACAGAACTCTGTGGTCATATCTACAGTGTCCACAGCATCTTTCATTTTTTGGGTTAGATTTCTTTCATGATAAGCAGTTTGGACAGAATTACATTCTTGCTCAAGATATATATACATCAATCAGAAATCAAGAGATCTCACAATTTTTTTTTGTATCATTTAAACAGTTCCAAAATAAGGAAATGTGGTTTGATTCATTTTTGTCACTTATTCAGCAGATTTTAATCACTGATATGGTTTGGCTGTGTCCCCACCCAAATCTCATCTTGAACTGTAGTTCCCATAATCCCCATCTGTTATAATCTCATAATCCCCACATCACCAGGCGGGAGGTAATTGAATCATAGAGGTGGTTACCCTCATGCTGTTCTCGTAATACTGAGTGAGTTCTCATGAGATCTGATGGTTTTATAGGGGCTTTTCCTCCTTTCCTCATGCAGAGGACCCCATGACCCCAGTTTTATAAGAGCTCTCTCCTATGGGAGGCCCCTCTTCTGTGCAGAGAGCAGTTCTGCAGCATCTGTGAGGGCCTGTCTTCAAAGCTTGCCTCTCCTCCAGCTGTGAAAACTCCCCGGGGCAGGGGAGGGTAAGCCTTGGCAGGCATCCTATCTGAATGGCTGGGGTTGATTCAACCCACATGGGAGCGTGGAGTAGTGTGGCACAGAAGCATCCCAGGCTCCTACGAGCCATCCTCAGGCTGGTTATCCCACAGCCAGTCAATCTTCCAGTGTAAGCCTCTGGGTCTGCCCCCCTCACGGTGGGACGCAGCCGTGCCTGGCTGTCTACCTGGGGCTTGATAGCAGTCCCAGGTGAGCTCAGGGGCTCTTGCCAAGGCACTGTCCGATCTGGGAAACTGGGTGACGAAAAGCATCAACACAGTGTCCAGGGGATAGTTCTCCCCGAGGTCTCACAAGCGGGCTTCAGTGATTTCCTCAGGAAGTCAGCAGCTTCATCTTCACCAGAAGACTACCTTGCTGACTTTCATTCTCTGAGAGAAGCTCAGCAGATAGCATTAGCTCCACCCCCTTCCAGCAAGTCTAACCCAAGACATGGACTCTGCACCCGGTTTCCAGAATGCTGAAGGACTAGAAAACCTCTCCCTGCTGATCTTCTGTATTCTCCTGTCTCAGTGGCAGCCTCCATGCTTTTAGAGTTCATGTACGAGAGGCGGACCACACAACTACATTAACACTACAGAAGAATGGGAAAAATCAATCATTACTCTTAGTCCTTAGTCAAACAAAAGAGATGCGTCTTGTATTAGAACATTTACCTCTAGTGCTTTTTAAAATTACAGCAGTTCCTCCTTGTTACTTCACTGCTGTTCGCGGAAAGGAGCTGGTGGGACTTGAGGCTGCCAGTCTCCATCACTACTCAAGCTCTGGTGGCCTCTCCATCATGCTCAGGGCACGGCTCATCTCCCAAACAAAGGGAACAGCAAATAAACAAGTACAGGCCAATTCCTGGAGGCCACAGGCTTCACACATTCATTTTCTAGCTGTGAGTCTCTCCCGAGAGGCCTGCCCTAAGGCCCTCTCTTTATTCACCTTCTTCCTGAGGGCCTTGGTGCTCTCTCTCTCCTGGTCTGTAGCTTCTGCCCTGTAACTTTCCCACTAACCTAGGACCAAATATCCATGCTCATTTCAGGACGGTGTGGCACAGACCTCAATGGTCTTACTTACACAAACCTCTGCTGTCCATATAACAGATTGTGGATTGCTATGCAAATCCCACGGGTTACAAATACAAACTCCTTCAACCTCAGGAGGTGCGTATGGTGACCTTCCCCATCCGGCAGCAGGCTGGTTCTTGTTTTTCTGGGCACCACCTAATTTTGGAAGATGATGAGAGCAGATTTCGGATGGACTTCTCAGAGGTGGGAGGCTAGACCAGGCTTCAGGGCAACACTCCGTGATGGGCTGCCCGGTGCGCAGTCCCCATCGGGTGAGCTCTCTGCGCACTGTGTGTGTGTTTGTGACACATGCACTCGCATGCGTGCTCCTGTGTGCACTGGGCGCAGCATGCAGTCTTAATTGCCATGGTGGAAAATCAAATTCATGGTCTCTGACACAGCTGCTGCCCCTCAGTGCCCATGAGTTTCCAAGTCAGCTTTGTGCACTGTCCTAGTCACAAACTGCCCAAACTGTGGAGAGCCCCAGAATGAGCCGGGGCCCCCACACTGCCCAGCCCAGAGGGCACATCCCGTCTCTGCCTGTGGGGTCAGTGTCCAACAGGTGATTGCACACGTGCCATTCCCATGAGCGTGGGAACACCCTGACACTAAGTCCAAATGACTGCAGTGATTGAAATCAGTCCCACGCTGCCCTGCACCAGGAAATGTGAAGATAAGCAAAACATTTCAATCAATAGAAATCCTGCAGACCAAATAATAGGAACGGCAATCTTTTCACAAGAATAAACCTGTCACAAGAATAAACTTGTCTGGTGGCAAAGTTCAGCCAGGCCTGGGCCATTCATTATCATCTGACAATTTCCCACAGTGTGAGGGCAGAGAGCTGGGCACAAGTGCTATGGCAAACATGGCCCTTACGGCCATTACCACCCCGCCGGGGAAAGTGACAGCCCTCAGAACGCAGCAGAGGAATCACGGCGGACAAACACTTAGCCAGCTTATGGTAAAAATGACTTAGACAAAGAGATTGGATATCTCAGACCAGCAACAGCGATTAAAGATGCATTTTAGGTTGTAGATGTATTTTAGGGTATAAGTTAAATAATGACAAACCTTGTTTTCCACTTTCTTTCTTTCTTTCTTTTTTTTTTTTTTTGAGACAAAGTTTCGCTCTTGTTACCCAGGCTGGAGTGCAATGGCACGATCTCGGCTCACCGCAACCTCCGCCTCCTGGGTTCAGGCAATTCTCCTGCCTCAGCCTCCTGAGTAGCTGGGATTACAGGCACGTGCCACCATGCCCAGCTAATTTTTTGTATTTTTTAGTAGAGACGGGGTCTCACCATGTTGACCAGGATGGTCTCGATCTCTTGACCTCGCGATCCACCCGCCTCGGCCTCCCAAAGTGCTGGGATTACAGGCATGAGCCACCGCGCCCGGCCTGTTTTCCACTTTCTAAATTTGCCTGAAGTCTGCAGTAAGCAGGGGCTGGTGAACACTGGCTTGGCAGCCGGAGGTCAGGGCAGCTTCAGGACCCTCAGCTTCCTCTCTTAGTCCCTGACCCACCCTTCTCATAGACAGAGAAGGAAAGAGTCTGCCTGAGAAATGGCTCGGCTCAGCTGCCCAGCTCACTTGCTGCTTCACCTGACTCAAAAGACAGCAGACTCAGAAGAAAATGAAAAGAAGGGGGCCAAGTGCAGTGGCTCATGCCTGGAATCCCAGCACTCTGGGAGGCTGAGGTGGGCAAATCACCTGAGGTCAGGAGTTCAAGACCAGCCTGGCCAACATAGCAAAACCTGGTCTCTACTAAAAATACAAAAATTAGCCGGGAGTGGTGGTTCGCACCTGTAATCCCAGCTACTTGGGAGGCTAAGGTAGGAGAATCGCTTAAACCTGGAAGGCGGAGGTTGCAGTGAGCTGAGATTGCACCACTGACTCCAGCTTGGATGACAAGAGTGAAACGCTGTCTCAAAATGAAAGAAAAAAAAGAGAGAGAAAATAAAAGGAGATCTCCTGGTCAAAGTTTGTAGCTACTGATGTATTTTGTCCATTTAAAATAGGACATGCTTGCAAAGGATAGAGTTCGAATGCCCCCTGTCCAGTAATTTAATTTCAATTATTTATTTCTAGTTGGAATACTTCTATGGAAAAGCCACATCTGGTTTGGAGGTAACAGGAAGCAGAAGAGGAGCTGGCACACAGCTGGGCATAGCACACAGAGCTGGGGAGATGCCTCCTCCCCGGTTCCCTTTTGCAGAGTTCAGGGACTGGGACCAAGAATTATGTGGAGAAATACAGAAATACAGCCGTGGCCAGGCTCGGACGCTACGGTTTTAAAGAAGCAGACCGACACGCGGCAGCCCTGTCTCACACATGCACACCCAGAGCTCCAGCGTGCGGAATGAAGCTGTGGTGTCATTAGGAGCGGATTAGAACTGGTTTTATTTTAGTAAAATTTTAGCTGATACTGATAAAAAGATTCCAGGGTAGATTGAATTGATTCAAATAAATATTTGTTTGTTTCCTTTAGATTTAGGTAAAACAATAAGAACGTGTGATTTTTTTTTTTTTTGCCCATGTCAAACTCACCTGGCTCATTGCAGCTTCCCATGCAGGGCTGGGCTTAAGTTGGCGGATGCTGATTTTGGGACTCAGTGGGTGGTGGGTGTGAGTGAAGGCAGATGGCTACAGAGCGGGGGCTACCCCAGTTCAAGGGGAGTCAGGAAGGCCGAGTGGAAGAGCCAGCAAGTCTGGCACTTCTCAATGTCCTGGCCACAGGGGCTGTGAGGCAATGGGCCTTGAGTTCTTGATTCTGTGTCTCTTGCTTGACACAGGAGAAGTCCAAGCGCCAGCAGCAGCCTCGGGCATGCGGTGAAACCCAGCTCCCACTGCTCACATACCCCTGGTCCTCATGGCTCTGGGCTAGGGCTCTGCAGCATATGAAGTGACGGAGGACACTGGCCTTCAGGCAGCTGACACTCTCTGGGTCAGAAACAGATGAAACGAGACAGGGACACAAATAACACCCATGTCAGTTCCCGGGGGCTGCTGTAATGATTGCTACAAACTAGGGTCTTGAAACAACAGAAGTTTAGTCTTTCGCAGTTCAGGATGCCAGAAATCCAAAATCACGGTCTGAGCAGCCGAGGTGCTTCCTCTGGGAGGTTGAGGGAGAGCCCGTCATGCCTGTTCCGGAATCTGGCGGGGCCGCAGTCTTTGTCATATGCACCCCTCTCTGATCTCTGCCTCTGTCATCCATCACGCAGCCAGTGCCACCCGCCACTTGTCCCCCATTTGAGAAGCCTGTTTCTTCCCATAGTCTTCTCACGAGGACAGCCAGTCCTTGGGTTCCCACTCTAACCTGGGATGATGTCAGCCCAGGTAACTACATGTGCATCTATTTCCAGTTAGGCTACAATCTGAGGTCCTGGGTGGACATGAGTTTTGGAGACTACTCAGCTCAGGACACTGCTAATGAGACACAGTGTGGGGCCCCTCTACAGAGGAGAGCTGACTGGTGGTGGGCTGGAAGCAGCCACAGAAAAGGGACTTGTGGGCTAGAAAGGATGAGAGATGGACTGTGCAGTGTGGGTGGGGATCGGGGATATGAGAGGAGAGACTCAGGCTTGGGGAGAGCTGGTCACAGTCAGAGACTAGTGGCTCCATCTGACCAAGCACTGGGAGGACTCTTGGTTGCTGAGCTCAGCCTCCCTTGTTCACTCTTTGATCCTGGGTGCCCAACAGGTACCTGCACTGATTTCTGTTCCAGGACAGGGTGTGCAGGCAGGGAGCCCTCTGCACTGTGGTGGGCTTTGCCCCACGGGCAGGTTGGTCTTAAGAATTCGTGAATCCTTAAAAACCCAACCAAATTGGTTACTAGGGGACCTGGCCACCTGACTGACATGAACTGTGATGACTTTGAGCTCGTCTGGACACATTTTGTTTGCTTTCTCTGGCAGTGCCCCTCCCTCTTCTGAACACAGACACACACACACACACACACACACACACACACACACACACACACGAGGGCATGGCCTGGATCTCCTAAACCCACATGTACACTCTCCAGCCTACCCCAAACCAGCCATGCACTCGGTGTGTCTGTTTCCACATGCATCATGGGTCGGCAGCCAGGAAGCATATGGTTGGCCAGTGAGGGTCACCTTTGGCTTTTACAGATGACACTGTCACAAACAGGTCCCTCAACAAATGCACAGTATCCATGGGCAATGAAAGCAAAAGGCCAAGACACGTGTGTGCTTTGATGGTCTGTGCTGCAGGAGGAAAGTTTTCCAAAGATGAAATATTGGCAGCCGCCAGGACTCGCTCATTGGATTTGCTTTTCCTTTAAAATCCGCCATGCAGCAAGCATTTCCTGAATTCTTAGTGCGGGTTAGGTGCACGGCTGGCGTGTGTATCATGGTGTATCAAAGACAGTGAGCCCTCCTTATCTGTGGGTTCTGCATCCCTGAAATCAACCAGTGAAATCAACCAACTGCAGATCAAAAATATTTGAAAAAATTGTTCACAAAATTCCACAAAGTGTACCACACACTACAGTGACTCCATGAAAAGGAAGTGACGTGCGGGCATTGTACTGGGTATTACAAGCCATCCAGAGATGACTGAAGGCACGGGAGGGCGTGTGCAGGCTGCAGGCAAACACTGGGCCATCTTCTATTAGGAACTTGTGCATCCTCAGATTTTGGTATCTGTGGGGAGTCCTGGAATCAATTTCCATGGATAGGGAGGGATGACTGCATATGTGTTTATGTATGCATGTGGGAGTGTATATGTGTGTGAATATGCACATATGTCTATATACAAGACATACATGTAAAACACGTAATTCTTGATGGTTTTTACATGATCCTATCAGATTTTTTTTTTTTTTGAGATGGAGTCTCTCTCTGTGTCACCCAGACTAGAGTGCAGTGGCACCATCTGGGCTCACTGTAACCTCCACCTCCTAGGTTCAAGCAATTCTCCTGCTTCAGCCTCCTGAGTAGCTGGGATTCCAGACATTCACCACCAGGTCCAGCTAATTTTTGTATTTTTTGGTAGAGATGGGACTTCACCATGTTGGGCAGGCTGGTCTCGAACTCCTGATCTCAAGTGATCCATCTGCCTCAGCCTCCCAAAGTGCTGGAATTGCAGGGATCCTATCTACTTTTGAGCAGCCTTGATCTATGCTGGCTTCACTTGGCTTGAGGCCCACAATGGGATAGGAAGTGTGTCCAGGCAGCTGTGTGTTTTCGGTCCATTCTTCCTTTTAACCCAGGCCCTGGGGGAGGCGGAGGGTGTGGGGTGCTCCCTGGGAGGATGCTCCCTCCTCCTGGCATGGGCTCGTTATGCTGAGAGCTCACAGCAACGCCTGGTACAGTGCAGGCTCCCAGAACAGGCTGGCCTGAAGAGGCGGATGAGTGGGCAAATGGGGAAGAGGACTCTTGGAGGAGTCCAAGCAGGGACTCCTCTGTGGACCACGGACAAGGCAGGCAGAGAGGAAAGGCTGCGCGTACGCTGCGGATAGCTTTACTCCTATGACACCAGCCACCAAGCTGGTCATTTGGGAAGTGTCTTTGGAGAGAGACAAGGACCTGTGAAAGTTTTTCTGAATGACCGAGCACATGCCACAGCCCAGTTCCTTCTGAAATCAGATGCTGGAAACCAGAGGACGCCTTGGTGATGGGTGTCTTGGTGGCACGATAAATGTAGGACTTCACCTTGCATGTGTTGGAGCCAATGCCACTTGTTACGGTCAGGCAACCCTGGCCTGGGTGGAGGTGTTTCGATAAGGTAGGAAGCAGAAGCACAGGCATGAGGTCCTTTTCATTTGCCTTTTAGCAACCAACACTCAGCCACCATGACAACAGACTCGGACCGGGTCTTTGTTCTGCTGCCCTCACCCAGGGAAGACAACCTCTGTCTGCCTCCCAGAAGTGGGGATATATAGCAGAGGGCCCCGGGCAGCACCATCACTAGGACCCGAGGACCCCGACACAGCAGTGACGGTTCTCCGAAGCCACACGACACATGTGGACCCCACTGAGCAGGTGAGCTTGTGCCCCTCACTAGCACTGACGGAGTTGACTCTGTGCCTCAGTTGCCTCATCAGGAGAGGAAGAAATCGACTAAGCAGCGCCAGCACACAGGGCTCTCTGTGGGGCGTACCTGTTGTCCCTGTGCTGACTCCTGTTCATTCCACTTTGCTGCCCAGTTAGAAGATGGGCAAGACAGCGAGGGCACACACGTGGGGGGCTGCTGCCACACAGGGTCACTCCCCGTTCCCTCCTGCTCGTTTCCTTCCACCTCCATCTCTCTGAAACCAGAATCAGAGCTGGGGCCTTTGCAGCAGGCAGAGAACCTCTGTGTAAGTTGGAAAGAGGCTCACTTTCCCAGCCAAGAGATGGGAAGACGAGGCCCGGTAAAGGCCGCTCTTCTGGGCAGCCACAAGCTGATGCACATGCTTATGGTGAGCTGCAGAGAACCGAGTGGCGGCTTCAGGAACTCCTAACAGGTCTGGGCCCACTCCAGCCCAAAAGCAGAAACGCCAGCAACATCAAGGGGTCTGACGGAAGCAAAGGAACAGACTTGAACGAGGAGGAACACAGACACGAAGACCCTGAGGAAGGAACCCCCGCTCCATGGTGGGTGTGAGGCTGCTGGGGAGCCAAGCAGGAAACAGGGCTGAGGGTGGGCCGAAACTAACTGAAAACTTACAACCACCGATTTATTCCAGAGCTCACATTCCTTTCCTGTTCACACTCATCTCTGGGGAATTCCCAGATTTTACCCAAAGCATTGCATCTCCTTATACTTAATTGGGTGACATTTAGAATAAAACACATGTGCCCTAAAGGATTCAGTAACACTTGGAGACCATCCTCAGAAAGCCACACCCACAGCCAGGAACCAGGCCACCCACCCGCACATGTCCTGGAAAGAAAGCCTCATGCAGTAGCTTGGCCAGCTTTGAGAAAACACCCTCACAGAAGCATCGCCGGAGTCAGCGGCCAACCCCAGGCCCAAGCTGCACTCGCCCACTCTCCAGGACCGAGAGCCTCCCCTACCTGAGACCAGGGTGAGGCAAACCAGCTGCCCCTCGAGGGTCCCACAGCAGCAAACGGGGGGTGTTTGGGGCACGGAAGCGGGGCGCAGGCACGTTCCAGCTCCAGGCTGGGCTTCGGCAAATGCGAGCACTTCTTTGAGGCCAGCTCCCGGTACTTCCCAGAAATGTACTTCTCTGCACATTTTAAGAACCTTTTCTGTGTTCCTCTTTCACAGGTCACAGAGCACTAAAAATAAGAGGACAAAAGGTGTCAGTGAAAAAAAACTCTTCTTTTTTGCAAAATCTGTGGGTTAAAATATCAAAGATATCCTCTTGAACATTTATATAAGTGTAAACATTCAGTGAAAATTATCGGACCTTAGCATTTTTAAAAGACATTATAAAATCTATCATTAAAAGTAAGAAGATCTTGAGGTCATAGTGGCACAACATCATAGGACATACGTAGGGGTAGGACAGTCAGAAACCATGAAGGTAGTAACTCTAAAGCTACCGTGTCACTGGAAAATTAAAATGCTGTTCTGTCACTGATATTAGAACATACTGAAGCTTAATACATAAGGACATGTGGTAACTACCGCAGCTCCATGGATTAACCCGCCCCACTGCACGCATGATATTGGCCCCTACAGCAGGGACAGGTAGAAGGAACTCCCAATCTTCCCTAGGAATCTGAGTGCTGCCTGTGAGGAGAGGAAGCGTGCACAGAGAGCAAATTCCTTTGCTTCCCTCGAGGGCAGGCTCTAAGCTTGAGCTGCCCCAGCTAAAAAATACAAAAAATTAGCCGGGCATGGTGGTGCATGCCTGTATTTCCAGTAACTTGGGAGGCTGAAGGAGAACTGCTTGAACCCGAGAGGCAGAGGTTGCAGTGAGTCTAGATGGCGCCACTGCACTTCAGCCTGGGCGACAGAGAGGGACTCCGCCTAAAAATAAAAAGCAATAGGATCACATGAAAACCATCAAGAATGATGTTTATCCAGATTGCGACACCCTGGCTTGTGCAGACGTGCCCTGGGCAAACCAGCAGGCTGGGCAGGAGGCTGCAGCTCTCCTGGCACAGAGAACACACAGGAGCAATGCACACGGTCCCACCACAGACTGGTCACGGAGGGTTTCTGGGCCAGAGGTCCCGGCCCCTGGAGCTGCTGTCTCCTGCTGGAGTGGACTGGGCTGTGCTGTGCAGCCCAATGGACCTCTGCAGGTTCCCAGCAGAGGAGCCCAGATGACAACACCTGCCCAGGTCCTGACCTCACGCTTGCAGGTGTGTTGCTTGGGAAGAAGTGGTACCTGTTTCCTGAGACAAGTTCTACTTGTGAAAGGGCACACCTTTAGGCTTACAGGTGTGCCCTTCGTGCATCCTGGTCAGAGATGGAGAGGAGCTGGGACACTCCTCTCCGCTACTCGCTGATCCAGGCACGTGCTCTGGCATGTGCTTGTGTGGTGTGGGATATGTGTGTGTGCATGTATTACATTTCAGGGCAAGGACGTTCTACCTGGACACTGCCCACAGATCATGCAGCCCATGTGGCCTGTTTTCTGTAGACTCTGCCTCTAGGGATGTGCACCCAGGATACGTCTTTCCCAATGAGAGTGCATGAGGTTCTATGGGGCACTCATTCCTGCCCTCCAGGTGAAAGAGGACTTGAAGTGCATTGTTTGCAATGACAAGCTCACTGAAGCCAGCAAGGGGATTCTTACTATTTAGTGACAAACTGAAACACTGTCTCAACAGGATTCAATGCCTTGCTTGGCACTTCCTACCATTCTGAACAAAAAAGGCATCGTTCAAGGGTGGCAAAAGTGCAGTGTCTGATGAGACCCAGGTCTCTCCTGAGGAGCGTGGGGTCAGGGAGGAGATTTTTCCCATGACTGCTGTGGGAACGCAGAGGTGCAGGTCTGGGTGATCTCACAATACCCCGTTCAGATGGGCTCATGCTTGCCTGGTGGTGCTGTTACCACTCTGTGGGGTATAAGAGTTCCCAAGTGCTTTTGGAACCATCTGGTCCAAAGCTAGTCATGAAACCGTCAGTATTCCAATCTCATGATTCCAACGTTATTCCCATCATGAAGGGGCCCAGGGCAGCTCCTGAATGGTGCACAGGAAAGGACTTCCCACCTCCTGTAGCACCAGGAGACCGATTTCAACAAAACGATGAAAGGCTCCTTTTACAAGTAGAGGTTCTTTTAGGAAATGGGTACCATTCCTTCCCAAGCAACGCATGTTTTCCCTGCTCTCCAGCCTCTGTGTTTTCTGGAATATGGCTACACCTGCCCGGGAGTGAGGTGAATTCCCAGAGCCCTGCTGTCAGTGAGACGAGTGAAGCCCTATTCTCACACTCACACCCCACAACCCTCTCGTCCTCCGCTCCACGCTGGACCAGTGATGATGACGTGGATCCTCTGGGTGAGATGCTCCCAGGACATGTCAAAAGCCAAAGGAGATTGAGCTAGGCCATGAGGTTGACAGAAGCCGAACGGGTGGTCCAACGCTGAGGGCAAGAACCAGAACCTTGGCAGTGCAAGAAAGCCAAGAGAAGATAAAAAGGGAGAAGAGAGGAGCAGGAAGAGGAAAAGCAGGGGAGAAGAGGCAGCCCTGAGAAGAGAGCTGGCCAGCCTCACTCCCTGGAGACCAGTGCATCTACCTGGGACCAGGCGGACACCAGCCACTGCAGCTTCCTGGGCTTGTGGCAGCGCTGGAGCAGACAGGCTTCATGTGTCCTGGGCCTCGGCTCCGAGGTGCAGACGGTGTCAGGCAGCAGCTGTGCTCTGGCCGAGGGGTTGGTGCTCTTACAGGCCACTGTCCGCTTCCTCCACCCCTTTCCACAGGTGTGTGAGCACTGCACGGAACAGCCAGGATCAGCGCCCAGCGAGGGCCACAAGCAACACAGCAGATCATGCAGGAGCCCTGCCACCACCCTTGCCAACCCTGCCCAGGTTACCTCTGCCCAGGGCCCGGTGCTCCATGCCGGTGGGCAGCTCTGAGTGTTGCAGGCCTGCCTGCTGGAGGGAGCAGGCTGTGGGCACAGGCTGGCCAGGACTGGCTCCGAGTCATAGTGCACCTGCCGTGTGCACTGCATGGGGCGGCTCTGGGCACCCCCTCCACACGTCCGGCTGCAGGCACTCCAGTTCCCCAAGGACCAGCTGTGGAAGGACAAAGAGACCTCAGTGAGGAACGGCACCATCAGTCTGATAGAAGCAGCCCCACATCTGATGTGGAGGCGGCAGTGAGGTTTCCCAGCCATGGTCTGCAGTTATTTTCAATTCCACCATTCCTGGGCGAGCATTCCTCGCAGACTCTCCGTACCCCGCTGTTTCTCACCTCCCTGATCCTGATTAATGCTCTGCCATTTCTTCCCTTTCCCCGGCTTTTGGGTTCCAGCGGAGTTGGAAAGAACCCTATTTGGCACAGTGGGTCTGTTCTCTTCTTTTTTAAAAAAATGCAAAATTACAAACATATAAAAAAGAAAACACTTTGAGTTCCTGTCTGCCGAACTTTGGCAATTTTCAGTATATGCCCCCAATTCCTACAGCATTTTGAAGGTGATTCCAGACATGAGCATATCTCAGTATGCATCTCCCAAAAAATAAGGACTTTTTAAACATAACCGTAATATCATCATAACATCTCGAGCATTAGTGACTCTTTAACATCCTGAACATTTAGTGTTCCATTTCCCAGCTGTGTAATCAGTGTCATAACATAATGTGTCTGAAGAATCCAAATAAACTCCAGATATTGCACCAGATTCACATCTTCTCTTTTATTCTTTAGGATTTCCCTTAAATTTCATTTGTTTTTACGCTCAATATATTTGTTAAAGAAACTGGATCTTTCCCTTACTGAGTCTCCCACAGAGTGTTCTGTGGTTCCAGGACTCTTGGAATTACGTCTCTGTGGTGTTGGTTCTCATGTTCTTCTGTCCTCTATCTCTTAATTCTTTAGTGGCTGGATCTAGAGTCTTCTTCAGATTCTGGTTCCATTTTCTCATGTGATTATTTCATAAGTGATCATGCATTCTTCCAGCAGGAGGCTCATGATGTCTGATTATCTTTCTTTCGACTTGTTAGCAGCTGTTGATGCTTGTAAATGTGTTTTCCTTTCCTAGTGATAAAAGTATACCCCGTTAACATGTATATTGTCAGGTGCAGAGTGCAGAGTGGAGGCAGAGCCAGGCTTTGCCCAGTGGCATCACCTTTAATCAAGATACTGCACCTGAGTGTGTCTACCAAGCCTCAGCTGGTTTCATACAAGCCCATCTGCAGGGGGGTTCAGCGTGCACCCTGGAGGGGCTGTCAGGAGGAAGGGGGAAACATGGCCCCATAACAGGGGCTTACTGGGCAGGAGGGGTTGGGCTCCTTCCTGGAGTCACTTCTGAGGACTTGGTGATTTCCATTCATGTAAATTTCCTTGCACAACTCTCAGTGGGCCAGGCACAAGGGGATGGGAGGTGAGCCGGCTTCCTCACCACCTCCTTCCAGCACATCAATGCAGAGCACCAGAGGTCACACCTAGGGGCTGCCTGCAGCTGTGTCTGCGCTGAGGACCTGGTGCAGGGCATCCTTCTTCCACTCTACAGCATTGTTGGGTAGAGTTAGGGCAACAGTGACTTTCTCCTGAAATTCGGGGTAAACCAGAGGACTTGTGGAAATGCCCAGGCTTCACCTTTGACCCTCCATCCTGTTCCCAACATTGAACCCCACAGTCACCCTCAGGTTTAGGTGTCAAAGCAGAAGACCAGAGAGCTTGGCCAGGAACTTGGGAGGTGCCTCTGGCAGCAGCCGTGTCACCTGGGAGAGGTATTCTGGAGAATGGCATTTGTGGACACAAGTTACACAGAGAGAGACATAAAGGAGAAGGGAAATCTCACCATGATGCCTCCTACGAACACCACTGTGGAGACTCTTGCTTCTGCTGCCTTCTGTGTGTAAACATATTTTTTAACATGGTTAAGAGCAGGTGGTATATGCAAGTTTTATTCCGCATTCAAAAAATTCAGTGTCTAGGCTGGGTGTGGTTGTTCATGCAGGGAATCACAGCTCCGTCATTCCAGCCTGAGGCAGGAGGTATAAGCCTGGGAGAACCCTTAAGCCTGGAGCTTGAGACCAGCCTGGACAACATGGCAAAACCCCATCTCCACACACACAAAATACAAAAATTAGCTGGGTGAGGTGGTACACACCTGAAGTCCCAGCTACTCGGGAGGATCACTTGAGCCCAGGAAGTCGAGGCAGCAGTGAGCTGTGATTGCATCACTGCACACCAGCCTGGCTGACAAAAGTGGACTCTGTCTCGAAAAAATACAATACAATAAAATAAGTAAATAAAAATTCATGGTCCAAAACAAGCGTTTTGCTTATACTTGAAAGCCTTTATAAACACATTTCAGTGCCTCTAATTCCACAGTCTGGACCAAGGTATACAGACATCCAAATAAGAAAATACAGACAAAAAAGGTTTGGACCCCAAGCTCCAGGTGATCTAGGATCATCCTGAAGCTATCTCAGTTCTATGTCTGCCTGGCCGGACGTGATTTCTGAGCAAAATGATGAGTGCCTTTCTTCAAGTTCTCCAAGAAGCCTGTGACTCAAGTCATTTTGGAACCAAGGTCTGGACTCTTCTGAAAGTCCCTAGGATGAATTAGGTGGTGGAACCTTGAAGCAGAGGGAAACAATGCTACTTCCTGGATGGGAAACAGAGTCGATCCCACCCTGAACTCTTGACAGCCACGCTGCATTACTTACCTCCTTCAGACCGAGCACTGTGATAGCTTTATTTACTTTTGGTTGTAGAAGCCTTGAGTTTATTTTGTACCAAGTGTTTTTACTGGAAAGATTTGATGATAATTTTAAGAAAATTATGAAAAGTCAAAAATACAAATTTGTGTGCACATAAAAAGTAAACACATCAGGGCTGAGTTCGCCATGTGGATGGTGGTAACGCTTCCATTTTTCAGTGTCAACAAGATTAGTGTGTTGTTTTTATTTAATTCGATGTCAAGCCACCTAAATTACATAATGCTCATTATGAAAGATTGGTCCTCGGCTTCCCGGCCGTGATAATTCTGCCGGGAAGCCTCTCAGTTACTCCGCTGCCGCTTCTATGTGCGTTCATGCTGTTTTTAACTTTCCTCCCATTTCTTACACTTGCTCTCTCAATCCTGCAGCTTTATAAATTACAACGGGTGTTCTACACGGAGGCTGTAAGAGTCACCCTGAATGTTCAAGAGCTCTCCACACCACCTCGTTAGGTCTTCTGTCTCCACCACCTTCAGACATTCCAACTGGGTCGATCCACTCTCTGCCTTCTCTCTTAGCTGCACATCATTAAAAAAATCCTCCTGAACAAAGCTCCTTCATACCACATCCGGAAACACCAAGTGTCTGTTTCATTTAACAAACAGAGCTTTAGGGAAGTGTCTTCCTTTCAGCTCACGAATGAGTCGACCTCCACGCAAGCCTCCGTGCTAATGTCTCAGGGTTCCATGAACAGAAACAAGCTGTTCAGGAGCTCACCGGTGGCCACAGCGTTCCCACCTTGTTTTGGTTTTCCTAAGTCCACCAACTGGAAAAACGCAAAGTGGCTGGTATCACCCAAATCAGTTTCCAAGGCGGGACTCTGGAGACGCAGCCCCTACAAGCCCTCAGGACCTCCACTGCCCAGCGCTCCCTCCCAGGGTGCGCCTCTGTGGCTCTCTGTGCCCAGAAAGTTGATGGAGTTTACAGCTTCACTCAACAGCCTAGCCAGGATTTCCTGGTATCATCTAATCAATATGCAACATCCTTAACAGCAAACAGTCTTTAGTCATTTCTCATCAAAATACTCCCTCTTTCCCATTAAAATAAATTAAAATAACACTTTGGTTTTTGCATGTAGTGCTTTCTTTGAAAATGCAAGTTTCCAAAAAGGGTTTAGTAAAATCCTTTGTCATGACATCACACCCGCGGGCTCCGTGTCGTGATGACAATTCAGATGCAGAGGCCAGTGCTGCGCAGACCCCAGCTGCTGCATCTGGCTGAGCCCCACCAGGGCGGCCATGCTCTGCCGGTGGCTTTCACATCCGCAAGTCTCCCTGAGTCCTCCCTTTTCGAATTTAGTTTCAGTTTCCTCTGTCTGCTGATTCTTTTTGAAGTTTCACCGTGCAGCACTCTGTTGTTCTATTTTCAAGAATAACTCTTGGCCTTCTTTGCAGTCGTGTCTCATAACACAATAAAGACGGAATAACAATGGGGCAGAAACCTTGTCATGAGACAAACCTAAGAGTCAGTGATGAACACTAGGGGCTCCAGCTGCCGGCTGGATTCAGTTCCAGCAGGGTGGGTGCTGGAAGCTGTGAGACAACATTAGAACACAGCATTCGCTAGGCGGTGCCCCTTCAGCATCAGAGTTGGACGTGGGGACTCCTGATGTCCGCATGCTGCTGTATGGTCCCAGTTTTCCAGTAGGCTGTTCTAAATTAAACCGTTCATGTCACTGACTATATTCAGATACTCACATGCTGCAGACTCAATGGCCCAGGGGCCAACACAGCTGCCAGCGTGGTCTGACAGGATCGGTATTACTTGGCTTTTGAAGATGCAACAATCTTGTCATCATATAAAATAGCAGCGTGTTCACATGTATAATTTGAGATCTGATGTAATGTGGATAAATGGAATGTTTTAAAGATAACGATGCACATTCAATAATACACAGACGACAGCTGGAAAAATCTGCCTCTCCTAGAGGAAGAACATTAGTTAACAAAGTAACTAAGAGTCAGGCTGGCTGAGAGCTGAAAGTACGGCGGCAAGATCAGCAGGACTTGGAAGACACCGATGTCCCAAGCCTGTGTGGCAGGTGGCCAGGGGCCTTTGTAACTTCTTTTCCTCCTCTCTGGCTTGGGGATTTGCTATGTGTCTAGGACAAAGGACATTTCGTCAGTGTCACCTGGTGCCAGCTACACTCCAAGCAAGTTCAGAGGTAGAAGTGCAGCTCTGAAACAATGTTCTCCTTAACCAGGTATGTAAATGAGCATAATAGGTAGAATGAGCTATTAGACATATTGCACTATGTCCACACACAATGCCTTCTGGAGCCATGTGCTCCAGTCTCCAAATCCTCCTAAAATCCACAAGTCAGTGCATCAGAAGTCAAATCCTCCAGAATCCAACAGTCAGGATGTCAGAAATGACAGCAACATGCCAGCTCCTCCCTCAGTCACAGTTCGCACGGGTGTTCCTGACACTGCCTGGCAGAGAAGGACCCTCAGACTGTCTCCTGGGAGGTGTCTGTCTAGGAGTCAATGCCAGGGTCTGTCTGGTTTTTCACATGGGAACGGACAACCTAGATCTGACAACTGGTTGACAAGGAGCAGGGCCAGCACCCCGGGCCTCACCGTGAGCCTTTGGAAGCTTGTGACTTGACAGTCACTTCATTTCCTTCAGCCTCAAAAGTCAAACCACTTTGCTCGACTTGTCAAACCAAAGGAGAGGTTCACAGTGAGCCAGACACAAACTGAATTGTTTTCATCTCTAAATGCAGGATTTCTTCCCTGAAGCACACAAAGCCAAACCAAGGGCATCAAAGCTCCTGGCGGGGCTGAGGGCATCAACTTCGTGGACTGTGAGCAGCCAAAGGTAAGTGCAGAGTTACTACCCTGAGGCCGGCATGCCGTTTTTACCAGGTTTTCCTGTTTCACTATCCTGTCAACAGATCTCATCTTAAATGGAATCGAGATGATCTACAGAGCTTTCACTGATGGGAGAAAGACAGGGAACATGGAATTATAAGACACACAGACCGAAGAAACTGATCTTGCTTTTCAAAACAGACAGCCTCAATAATTCCCTCTTTCAACAAAAACCCCTCATCTGAGGGTTTCCTCTGTCTGCAGAACACTGGGGGCGTTTGCACCCCTATTTAAAAGGGGAACCATTCAACTCTAAATGGTGACAGCACCCTGGTTCTTGGGAGGCTGCCCCTCTGCCCACTTTCCAGGGAAGACTAAGAAAGAGCAATGCACTCTACTTTTTCCATCAGAGTAAGAGGTCTTCTCTTCCTGCCTGGTGTGGATTCCTGCGTCCTCCCTGCTGCGCTCCACAGCCATATAAACCATCACCTACAGACGTCTCCACCTGGTGGGTAAAGGGCATCCAGAGCCGGTGATCCCCATCTTTGCTCTCTATGAGCTGGGAAGGGCTCCAGCATGATCACGTTGACCAGCCTTGTCTTATGTTTGCGGAGACTGAGCTCCCAGAACCACGGAGATGCACACCTGACTGCCAGTCCCTCTCCAAAACAGTGCTATTGTCAACCAGAATCATTCTTGGTCTGCTCAAAAGAACAAGAGTCTTTTGTCCTCTTCAGGTTTCTGTGCTGGAAGGACACCTCTCCCTTGTCACTTCTGTGCCCCTTCAACACCCACCCATTAAGCCAAGGGTTTCTACTACAAGCACCTTTGCTGTGGAAGAAAAATGACTGAGGTGGAAACACACAGGTAGGCAACCTAATGATCAGGACCTGACTGCATCTGAAGTTGGGTCCTGCCTGAGGAAGAGGTAACTCCCTCCACTTTACCAGGCTTAACAGCCAACGTTCTCATGTCCAAGGACAGCACAAAGGGGCAGCTGCTGTGGGACTCTCAAACACCTGCACGTTCCTGCTCTCACCCCTGTTCTGTATGAACCAGAAATCCCTGGTCTCTAGGGCTTAGGGATCAGGAATGAAATTGTGCAAAGCCCTCAGGGCCTGGATGACTGGCAGCTTTGGAAACACGATGTTGCAAATGTAATATCCAACTCTTCAGAAAATCCCCGAGACTGGCTATGAAAATTCTGAGCCACTCTCCCTTCCCCTTTGTGGCCTCAATTTCTTGTATTAAAGTTGTACTATTTTTATTTTTTAACCGTTATGAGAACTAACTAGAATGTGCCAATACAAAAGCTGAGGATGGCTGGGGAGTCTGGTCAACTGACTCAGAGGAAAACAGATGCTTTTGTTCCGTCATTAGCATCTCAGCAAAGCCCATCTGAGCTCCTCTGTGGAGCAGACTCTCTGGTTCTGCACAGCCCTCTTGGTTTGGAAGAGCGTGTCTGCAGCAGGCTGCTGGCCCAGAGCCCGTGACTTAGCCTCTGTGCGTGCAGTCATGGAAGCTTGAGTTCCTTCTCAAAGGGGGACCCTCCCAGAACCCAAGGGGTTTCAGAGTTGGGATGGGTCCAGCTGCTTCCTTTTATATACTGACTCTTCCAATATTGAAATAAAGAGACCTGAAAAGTAAAGGTAATGGTCTCCAATATTAACATTCAAGCCTCCTAAACAACCCAGTTGACGAACTGTGGGGATATTCCCAGCCAGTGATGCTCTACCCTCAGGGTAGAGCATTAAATTTATGCTGTATTTGGAGATGGAAGGTTGTAATGGAGGTACTGGTTACTGGGGACACTGGGTTACAAAGATTCTTCTGCTACCCTGACATTGAAACACACAGTGTTTTCCACAGGGTACATAACTTCCGGTGTGAGACCCCTCGGCTTTCTACTCTAGGGAGGGCGGAGCACTAGCGTGTCCTATGTGCTGGATGGATTTCTGTCCTGGTGGCTTTCTACCTGTCTGTTCCATTCATCTCTGGACACTAGACGTGCTGCCTGGTTGGGCTCCTCCCTGCCCACTGGTTTGCTTCCAGCCTCGTTAGAAACTCTTCTTCAGTCATTCTGAACTGACACATCAGACTCACCGCGCCTTTCCATCCCTTGGCAAAGTACATTGGCGCCTGCCCGCACCATGCCGAGTGCCAGCGGGTGAGGTGCCAGCCTTGCCCAGGGAGGTCAGCATCCTTCTGCTGCCACTCCAGGGCTCACAGGGAATGGGTTGAGTCTGTCCTCCAGTCTATTTATGGCAGCGAGACTTGTTACTGGAATTGTGAAATATGATTAAATTTGGCGTAGCGCCACGAAACACGAACATTAGAAAAGAAAAGCTGTTTCTGTGCAAACGAAGCTGAATCTTTGGGATGACTCAGTTGAGACCAGCCATTGCTGTCAAACTGGGTGCGGCTGAGACAAAAGTAAAATACCGAGGAAACATAAAGATGTTAAAATGACTTCCCACTCAGACAAACGGGGCAAGTTTCATCCTTCTCTAAAGAAACCCAGGCTGGAAATCACATGCCATGAGCATGTTTGATGAAATGACCCACTGAGAGACGTCCATAGGCGGGCCCTACTCAAAAAAATTTGGGCCTCAATTAAAAGAATTAGCAAACGAATGTACATGTATGTCTTTTAAGTGAAAATAAATGTTTCAGGTATATACAATGTGTGCATTTTTTAAAGTAATTTTTTCCCTCCATCTACTTTTTTCATCAGAGTAAGAGGTCTTCCCCCGGTCTGGTGATGACTTCTGCACCCTCTCTGCTGTGCTCCACAGCTGTAGAAACCGTTGCTTACCATCTTCGTCAGGTGGGTAATGGGCATCCAGAGCTTTTAAAGAATTAAAGTTAGTTTTATTTAGAAGGGCCCTTACCTCACACAGGCACATCCACATCTGATTGCTTCTGGTTATTTGCAGACCTCTGATAATACAAGATCCCTGTCATTTTTCACAGGAATTGCTCCTTAATTGCCCCTAGCTTCTGGGTCTGAGTTGATAAAAGCCATTCTCCACTCTGCTGCCAGGAAGAAGTGTTTTCAGTGCGAACATGATCACACAGCATTACTATAATATTAGAAATTCTCCACGGCTCCCCATTTCCCAGGACACAGGGCTCAACCACAGGGACCTGTGGCATCTGCCCCCGACCTCTCTGAATGCTCAGGAGCCCCAGTATTTCAGGGGCTCAGGAGTTCAAAGCTCCCAGGAAAGGGTCCCTCAGCTGTTGAGTAAAGAGGGGCTGCGTTGGCAAGATACCCAGGATGGCAAATCTCTGGAGTCACTGCCTTTAGGTCCAGACCTATGGGTTTGTTTGGTTGCTCCAAGTAACCTAACTAAGATGTCCACTGGGGCTGGGCGCGGTGGCTCACACCTGTAATCCCAGCACTTTGGGAGGCCGAGGTGGGTGGATCACGAGGTCAACAGATCGAGACCATCCTGGTCAACATGGTGAAACCCCGTCTCTACTAAAAATACAAAAAATTAGCTGGGCATGGTGGTGGATGCCTGTAGTCCCAGCTACTCAGGAGGCTGAGGCAGGAGAATTGCCTGGACCCAGGAAGCAGAGGTTGCGGTGAGCCAAGATCGCACCATTGCACTCCAGCCTGTGTAACAAGAGCGAAACTCCATCTCAAAAAAAAAAAAAAAAAAAAAAAAAATATGTCCACTGCTTGCTTCCTTTACCAAATGCTCTATTTGGCAGTCTTGCCCTATAGGTGTTCCCTGCCTCAGCAATGTGGTAAACTCTTAACCTTTTAGGGGAAAGGAACACAAGCTCCACAAGCACACCGGAAAAGCACAGGCAAGGAGGGAAACACAGCTGCTCACGTTCTTGTGACAGAGAAACTCCCTCCTATAGCATCCAGGCTCCAGGACAGGCCCGCCCACCTCAGCTCCTGAAACCCGGCCAGCTCCTTTCTGACAGTGCTGGAGGGAGACATCGTGACACAGGGATGGCAAGAATGAAATCACATATTTTAAGGAAGTGAGAGAGACTGATTTGCCAAGCAAGAGGAAATAGCATGGAAGACCTCTGGGGGCTTCGTCCTGGGCAGAAGGCCACTTTGCCCACTGAGTATTTTCTTCTCACACAAAGGAATTGTGTGAGGGAATGGAGAAAGGAAACTGGGAACACACGGCCACACGAGGCAGTGACTCCTGACAGTCCTCAGGTTCAATGCCACACTCACTGAGCTAAGAATGTGCCAGTGCCATCATCAGAAAAATTATGTTAGGAATTACATCTCATAAATTAAAAGAGAGCTAGAAAATCGTGACACCACCAGAGGCCTCTTCCTGCCACCTGCACACAGGCCAGGAAATGACCTGTCAAGGTCCTCTCTGTCTCTGTGTCCTTCACTGAGTTCCCTGGACTCACAGGGTCACTGTAGGCTTCCATTACCATGAGACACACTGCCTGTGCCCTTCCCTCCATCCACAGCATTCACCCTATTGAAGGAAATGAGGGAATGTCTGTGATCCCTGTCACAAACCCCACGTAGGGCCCATAGGGCAGGCACCACAAGCCCATGCACCCAGCCACACCCAACTGAGAGCCTCGCTGAATATGAAGAATGGCTATGGGTCGGGCGCGGTGGCTCACGCCTATAATCCCAGCATTTTGGGAGGCAGAGGTGGGTGGATCATGAGTTTGGGAGTTTGAGACCAGCCTGGCCAAGATGGTGAAGCCTCGTCTCCACTAAAAATACAAAAATTAGCCAGGCGTGATGGCCGGTGCCTGTAACCCCATGGGAGGCTGAGGCAGGAGAATCCTTTAAACCTGAGGGAGGAGGTTGTAGCCAGCCGAGATCGCGCCACTGCACTCCATCCTGGGCAACAGAGCGAGATTCCGTGTCAAAAAAAAAAAAAAAAAAAAGAGAAAGAGAGAGAGAGAAAGGCTATGAAAAGGGATGACAAACAAATGTGTTCCAAGAAGGGGTGAGCGTTAGGACAGGGCTGTACAGGAAGTCCGCAGTGAAAGGTTAGGGTGACAGCAGGGCAATGAGGCCTTCAGGGTGGCAGGAATGAGGGCTGCAAGGATGGGGCTTCTGAAAACACTGGTAGAGGCAGCGGCAGGTCCTGGAGGGTCATGGAGGCCACAGGACAGCATTTGGGTTCCAAGCAACCCAATGGGGAGCCATGGAAGGCTGGACTTGGAGAAGTGCCTATACTGGGTTTGTATTTTATTTTATTTGTAATTTATTATTCTTATTATTATTATTTTGAGATGGAGTCCCACTCTGTCACACAGGCTGGAGTGCAGTGGTGCAATCTCAGCTCACTGCAACCTCTGCCTCCCGGGTTCAAGCCTTTTTCCTCCTGCCTCAGTCTCCCCAGTGGCTGCCCAGCTAATTTTTTGTATTTTTAATAGAGACTGGGTTTCATCATGTTGACCAGGCTGGTCTTCAACTTCTGACTTCAGGTGATCTGCTCCTCTTGGATGCCCAAAGTTCTGGCATTACAGGTGTGAGCCACCCTGCCTGGGCTGGGTTAAAGATCACTGTTACTGCAGAATGAATAAGACATTAGCGGAAGCTAAACTGCAGGTAAAAATGTCTACTCAAATCTCCTGAGGCTGCACAGGTGAGAGCTGGTGGCTCGACTATGACTAGAGGCTCATTTTCACTAGAGGGGGCCATTCTTTCTGTCCATACAACCTACACTTTATGACATTTCATCAGTGCCACTGTGAAGCTCACAGTACTGAGTACATGCAAAAATGCTAAACACTGGTTGACGAGTTGACAATGAACCAGCCCCCCAATTCACAGATACAGAGCTATATTATTTGTTAAATATAGTAACATCACTAGAAGTTTCCTTTTGGGCTCACCATAATATACCCGTGTTTCAGCAGATTTGCTTTTGCCTGTGGATCCTGTGGAAATAGAAATCCATCAAGTTATAACCAGGCACCAACAGGGCAACCCAAGTCGAAGTTCTTTGAGAAGCCTTGCCCTGGTCCATGACCCTGGCTGGCTGACGGCCCAAGGACAGCCTTCCCTGTGTCTGAGGCCTTGTGGTGTGGGGGACCGGGGGAAGAAGTGGTGACTCTGTGGTCAGGATGCCTGTGCTCCAATCTCAGCTCCACCCTTGCCAGCTGGGCAGCATTCAGGAAATCATTGTAAACCAACGTTTCTGTTTTCTCCTCCACAAGGCGGAGATGGTCATGGTATCTTTCCTATGCAGTGCTGGGCAGGCTGGGAGGACTAGCAGAGGGGAAGTGCTGGGGAAGGGCTGGCTGTGGTTATCATGATTTCATTCCTTCACCTTTTCCTCATCCTGTCCCCTGCCTCTTCTCCTCAATATCACCTGGGAAAGGGTGGTTCATTTGACTCCAGACATCCAGTCCCTCAGCCTGTGTGCAAGAGGGAAAGCCATGTTTTCCTATAGCAGTATTAATTATTTTCAACTTACTTTATATATACCTTCTGAAAATCAACAGAGAATCACTCAACACATGGCTGGTAAACACGAATTTTTAAAAAGAAAAAAATCACAGAGACACAGACATGAATTTCGTGTATTGCCTCATAGTGATTTTCTGGCATGGGTAAAAATGATGTAATGATGTGGCCATTCATTATATGCAAACAATGTGATTTTGGAATATTTACTCTTGGGAGAACTATTAAGAAATTTTAGAATTTCTACAATTAGAAGGATGGGGAGGACGAAAGAATGCAGAAAACAATGCTCGCAAGCAGCGGTCACTGGATGGATTTATTTAAACCCAATGAAAGAAAGTGATGCCATCGCAATGATGCCAGACGAGCCCAGCACAGGTGTTCTCCGCCTTGCCTGGGGAGAGAATGAGAGCAAATGGCCACAGAGGGAAGAACAGGCCATTCAGGTCCTATGGAGTGAAGGTTTACAAGGGGAAAGAAATGTGCCAATTCCTCTCACAAATCCTGTCTTTCAAAGAGAAAAATGATATTAAATACTTGATTAACTCCCAAGAGAAGTTGCTAAACCCTACTGCACCAAGGAAAATTTTACGAACACTTGAACTGCCTTTGGGCAGCACCTTTTTTTTCTTTTTTGAGACGGAGTTAGCTCTTGTTGCCCAGGCTGGAGTGCAACGGCACCATCTCAGCTCACTGCAATCTCTGCCTCCCAGGTTCAAGCTCCTGTCTCAGCCTCCTGAGTAGCTGGGATTACAGGCATGTGCTGCCACATCTAGCTATTCTTTGTATTTTTAATAGATATGGGGTTTCACCATGTTGGTCAGGCTGGTCTTGAACTCCTGACGTCAGATGATCCACCCGCCTCACCTCCCAAAGTGCTGAGATTACAGAACTGAGCCACATACCTGGCCTGGGCAATACCTTATTAGCATTCCCAGGGAAGAAGTGGCCCTTCTGTCGTAAAGTTTATGGACCGTGATCGTGAGACCACTGACTTCGTTTAGACATTTTACCAGCTGGCTAGAAATGCCTTCCTCATACAGTTTAGGTGAAAGCCAGCTGCAAGAGCACAAGCTCTTGTGTTACACAGATTTGATGATTTCAGATCTAACTTGCTGCTTTACCTAGTGAAATTTTCCTATCCTTCAGATAAGCGATTTTCTTGAGAAAGGAAATATGTTTCCTAAATTGCTGAGAGTATATATGTACTAAACAAAAGATACTTGCACACTAATAAGAGAAGACCGTAGACTGAAACCAGGTTTAGGTTTTCTGAACTGCTTGTAAATCCATGGCCATTAACACTGTTATTTTGCCCTGAGTAAAAGGTGACGTAACACGTTTGATTAAGACACTCGTTTTACTGCAGGATGCTGTCATCGAGCCCAAAAGTTGGAAAATATCTTATCAAAGGGCGGGATAGGAAATATGTCGGGCTGGTGGCAATCTCTGCTCCGAGGACTCACCCCTGCTGCATCAGTGAGAAAACCACTGGAGACCTCGTATAAATAAACAGGCCTGCATATTCTGACGAAACCTCACTTACACCATCAGGTAGGGCAGGCTGCACTTGGCACACAGACCATAGGTTGCCACCTACTGATTTAACCAACGCTATTTATTAAAAAAACAGAATTGAACATGTCTGTAGAAACCAGGAAGCAACTTGCGTTTTTGTAACACCCAAGACACCCTCCAAGATAGACCCACTGGAGTTTGACATCTATGTCGAGCCTAGCCATCGTGGATTACTAGAGTAGGACAAACGACCCCGCTGTGGGGAATGTTAACAATGAAATCACAGCAACAGCAACAAACAGCAACGAGCCCCACATACGAAAGCCTGAAGTCCTCACAAAGGCTTAGCAAATCTTAAAGGGACAAAATGAGTCTTATGCAGACAGCTTCGAATATTGCAGCAAGTAAGAGAGCGAACCAGCCGCGCCTTCCATGTAGCATGTGAATTTGGTTATTAACAGCCACGCTGAGTCAGCGCGCCTGGAGGATGCACCCAATGCTAGGCAGGGCACTAAGCTTCTTATTGCTCTTCTCTATTGACTGGATTAATTTACTCCACAAACCAATGATGTGGGCAGATGCTGTTATTTCCTAAAAGTGAAGTGCGGAAAGGTGACGTTAGTGGTGTGGGTTGGGATTTAAGCCCAGGAAGTCCAGCTCCAGGGCCTGTACTCTCAGGACCAGCTCCTGCACCTTTTGAAGCACACATATACACCAAGTAACCCATTCACACACATCAACCCACTTAACAACCCTACGGGGCAGTGATAGGGTTAGAATTTCATTTCACGGACTAGGAAACTGAGGCTAGAGACACGGAGGATCTTGTCTGCAGCCACGCAGGTTGTGGATGATCAGCATCACACAGCTGGAGTGGCAGGATCAGGAAGGAGGCCCAGTGAGCCCGGGTCCCTAGCCACTGTGCTGCATTGCTCCCAGATACACACAACTTCTACAAGGCTGGCTTGTTAGCTGGAGAAAAGTCTGAGGTGAGTTCGTAATTTAGCCTAGCTTAGCTCTAAAATGACTAGGAAAAGTGCACGTATTTAGTAATTTTGTGCGCTTGAATATGTTAATTGAACCAATTGCAGTTTATGTGGTGCCTATCTACTTTATACCCAGATAACTACAGTATTCACTAATCTTGGTAAAAGTTGTGTATTTCTACTTTCTGGCTGATTATTTACTCAGAGCAGTTTCCTGAAAATTCCTAAATGATTCGGTATTGAATCAGTGTCAAAATACTCAGGGCCTCAATCCTTCCAAACAGATTTCCCTTAGTCATTATGCACATACAGACTGTCTGTAATGTCTAAAATGCCTTTTCTTGCCTCTCACGGGACCCTATTACATGGTATTCTAGGGAAAGCCTAAGTGTCTAACATGAATCTAAACATTTTATGACTCACTTAGGTTCATTTTTCTTTCTTTGAAATGAATGACCTTCCGACAGGAGATGGTTTAATTCATTTCTTAAGGTGCGAGATGCCATTTAAATCATGGAGGATTCACTAGCACCTGTGGATGGGCTCTGGCTCTTCGGCTCTTTGTTTTCTTGGGCATACTGTCAGTTTCCCATTCTATTACCGAAGTGAACAGCCCCCTACCCCCACCCCGAACCTGCTGCGACTTCTTTCTTTTGTGACAAGGATTTAAAATGATGGCTTCCCTCCATTCCTTTTCTGGAATTTTTGTGTTAGGGTTTCTTGGATGTTCACTCTGAGATTAATACTTAGAAATGATCTTCTCCAGGCTCTTGAGCTGTTTTTCCGAGAATGAGTTCCAGGTGTCCTCCTGCAGCAAACCTGGATGCTTTGAGGCCGGCCTGCAGCCGCACAGCTCCTAAGGCTCCTGAGCTCCACCAGTGTGGGGGCTGTGAGGGTCCGGGCTGAGCAGGACTGGGCAGTTAGGACCATCCACAAAGGTATTATGTGAAGTCTTCAGTGACAGGTCACCAGGAATCACCATAAATCCAATGGATTTTAAGAGAGTAACCAAAGAAGTAGATTAAATCCATATTTTACACAGAGCAAATCTGCAAGCAAGCTGACACCGTGCGTGAAATCAACATCGATATCCTGCTTGGAGTCTCAGGCTCATTCTTTACCGTCAGGCAGTAAGAATATCTTGATCACATCACTGGAGCTCTCTACATCGCTTTCTAAGTGGTTAGCCTGCTCATGCTAAACAAAACTAGGAATTGAATTTCCTTGCTTTCGAAGAAATTGCTGAAAGCAGTCAGTGGTGACTGAAGAATGAGGTATATGAGCTGTATGTCTCTGTAGATGGGTCTAGGCAAATAATTGAAAGTAAAGAGCCGGAATGACAGCAAACCCAGGAATACTGACTGTCATTTCCACGTAAGATTTGACTTTTTACCATGATTTGTAAGAATCTGTAAGTTTGATCTTTTAAGCTTCTTTTCAGCTTTCAAGTAGCTACCGTGCGGAGACTCAGGTGTGAAGGCGTCACATGCTGCAGACAGTTTTTCTGGCCAAGAGGTGCTGTTAGGCCAGGGGTCTGCCGAAAATACACGGCCAACATTGGACATCAAGTCATCTTTCTCAATAAGGCTGGAGCAATTCCATTCCCTTCAGGAAGGACTTCACACTGTGGCACTTTGAGGAGATTCATCAGATCCGGGAAATGAACACATTGAGTAGGTAGAACAACATTTATGTAACCTCCTGGCTCCTGTCCCTTGAAACTCCTTTTCAGATGCCTTCAGTCTTCTTCAAGACACCTTAGTTCATTATTTCGGATTTTCTTACTAAGTCTTAGGTACTCACTGGTTGAATGCCTTTCCCATCAAGTGGGTTCTACGTATGAGCAGATATGAGTTATAAAAACTCTTTAAAATATTTAAATAATATTGTTAGATACTTAGTTTAGTCAGCTAAGTAATTAAACAACACTTACTGTTTCATTCTTAAGCTTCAGCCATTACATCACTAAACTTATCAAATGAGTCATGTTGAAAATGTCATATTTATCTATTGCTCTTAAAAACATTTGTCCAGAAAATGAAGGGAAAATGAGGAGGAATATACTGTACTGGTATCTCATTAATAAGATGAGCTGTGGTACAGTTGGCATAATTTATTAGTCCATGTTGCGAAAGTCTAATGATTCTGTGGTATTTATGTATATACGCAGACATCAGAAAATACCCTATTTTAGAGTTAAATGATTTCACATATGATCAATATTTTTACAATGAGTTGGGGTAGAACAAGCCTGTATTTAAATACCTCATTTTCTAGTCACCTAGTTTAAATGGAAAAGCAGCCAACCTGTGTAGCTTTTATAATAATTCATTCTGAAGAATCATATGGAGAACAGAGGAGCAGTGTCTGGGTGGTTTAGGCAGTGTTATGATGTCTTCCTTCAACCACTCCTATGATGCGAAGTCTACAAACACACGAGGTGCATGAGAGAATTGCATTAGCATTCACAGACTCAGGAAAGCACTGGGGGAATTCAATTCTTTGAACTAAAGAAAAGGTTCTTCAGAAGAAGAAGAAGGAGAAGAAGAAGAAAGAGAAGAAGAAGAAGGAGAAGGACAAGAAGGAGGAGAAGGAGAAAAAGGAGGAGAAGGAGGAGGAGAAGGAGGAGGAGGAGGAGAAGAAGAAAAAGAAGTGACGGCATCTGAAATGTGAGATAAGTAGAGAGCTGAATGCAGATATCTAATGTACAGTTTGTTATGTATTATAAGCTAAAAGGCATTAAGTAGCATTGGAATAGACAGTGAAAAATCTCATTGTCTTAAAGAAACCAACATCCATTGCATGTCTCCAAACCATGTACAGTCAAATGATCCCTGCTGGTGAATGCAGTGCCCCAATCCCTCTAGTTTACAGAGTTCCTATAATACTAATAGCTACTATTTAAATCTGTGTGTTAGGTTTGATTATTTTGCACATTTCGGAGATGAATAAACAGGCGCAGAAATGCTAACGAATGTGCCCCAAGGCTATGCAGGAACACATGGTGGAGGCAGGATCCCAGCACAGACAGGCAGACAGGGCTGCACCCGAGTTCTGGAACACTGTGGAACCCACTATTCAGAGGCTGACTGGAGACTCAGCCCACATGTAGGCACAGTGGCCACTGGGAAAGTGTGGCCCCTGCCAGTGCTGGGGAAACATTTCACAAGCATCCTTCACTGCAGGTGGAAAGGCAGCATGGTTTTCAGAGAGAAGTAACACTCCTGTTGATCAACGCACCAGATTCTGAGTTGATGTCTTTGGTAGCTATAAGGCCATACAGTTGTTTGATGGGTGTGGACCACCGTTTCATAGATTTATAAAGAAAACACATCTCTCTGAAACTTCTTTTTTATCTTAAACATCATGGTGGACGTTTTGGGAGGGATGGTGCAGGTGAGATAGTACAGATTCCTTTTTCCCCAAATCAAATAGAGCGGAAAAACTCTGAACATCTCAAAATAACCAAAACAAAAGCACTGTTCTTGTTACAGGTCATTGGTACTGGTTCCACAAAGCACTCAGAAGTGCACCAGAGGAACAAGGCCCACAGCAGGGAGATCAGCTCCATGTTTGGTCTATAAATGACTTGTACGGTAATACCCTGGTCAGAATAAGATGGGGAAAAGAAACCTCACATGCAACCTACAGAAAAATTCCAAACCTCTCCCAACAAAATCACATATGTGAAGAGGGCATATTAAAAATATTCTGGAAATTACACAAAATGTAATTACACTGTCAGGTAACATAAGAGAATGAGAATTCAATGAACACACCACGTGGAGATATGAAGACAGAATTCTACTAACAGGAGCTGGCATGGAGCAACAGAGAAGCAGCAAGCAGCCAGGAAATCCAGGAGCAATCATCCTGCTGAACAACACCCCGAGACACTCCCTCACTGAGCAGGGAGACTGATACCGTCAGGCTTGAGAATCGGAAAGCTATGGGGCACAGAAGGCCTGGCAAGGCCACTGAATCCACCTAAACAGACAACTGTGGTCAAGACTGTAAAACAGAATTTACACGCATTACTATTGAAAGGTTAGAGGTACACAATGTAAAAATAATATTCAAGCTAAACTGAAATGATGAAACTGCGAGCAGTTATAACAAAGATCGGAGCCTGAACTGAAATGAGAGGACCAGAAAATGAAATAGGCAGAAATGTGCCAATTGCTTTATTTTGCCCATGAAGGTCTTTATGGCTTTAGTTTAATTTGTAACATTAATAAGTGAAGAAAGAGTGGCATAAACGCATATGATTTTAAGTTGTAGTAGTGTTAGAAATATAGCGTATGTTTACCAAATACCCAAAGTGTACAAAAAAGAAGAAAGTCATATCGCAAAAGCTATAAAAAAATGGTTAAAAATAATGAACTCATCCAAATAAGAAGTAAACTTAGATGAAACAATATAAGACATCTTTTGAAAGGTAACACACAAATAATATCATAGACCAATCTTATGAAATGTATAAAAATTATAAAGAAAATACTACTGAAGCCACCAGACCATTAAAGAATACATAAAGATCAACTGTGACTCATTACAGGGGTACAAGGATGGTTTAATTACTCACACACCCCAAGCCTCATTCACCTAAAGTTATAGAATGAGGTGTGCTTTTCTTCACTAATGTAAACTCATGACTACTCACTTTTTTTGAGTGATGAAAGTGCAAATGGGTTCAAGTGTTCTTCAGTGATGCCGCTAACACAGTGTCATTAACACAAAGACGCAGAACATCAGTCAACACTCAGCATCCTCTGTGACTATGTGGTCTTGTGAGTTTACACCTTTTGCCTATTAAGCCCAGGATCCTGTGTGACTGGACAAAGCCAATCTTCTTGATGAAAGAAATAGTTACCAAGAATTGGTAGCCACAGAGCTTGAGATGACAGTGTCCTGTGGACTTTCTGGGGATGGGGTAGGGGTAGGGGCATGGGTCTCTTCCTTGTGCTGTGTACAGACCCTCACAAACCTTAAAAAACATATTTGTCAACTTCTTTTCTTACAATCTCTCCAAGGCCGCTATAGAATAATGTAGGAGAAAAGCTATGAGTAAAAATTTAGTCATGCTGAGAAGATGAAAACAGGTGAATGTTTCCATAACTGGATGAACAAATTACAGTGTAATAGGCAATAGACATGAAATGAAGAGCCAGCACTTAACTGTGAAAATGCAGAAACATTCCAACTGAGATGAAAGGTAGGAAAGAAGCATTGCAGTATTGTTCTAGAAATACATGCCATTGCTATTGAACTAAGGGCGGGGTGAACAAGAGATATAAACACTAGAGAGGGAAGACAACATTATCATATTGACTTATGATATTAAAAATATGACATTGATTGAAAAAATGTAAAAATATAAAATTTTAGCACCTGGTTACAAAATGAGTGTTTTACTCTATAAAAATAATGCTAAATAAAATACAAAATTTTATTCCCAACATTAATAAAAATTATTAAATATTCAGAAAAAATAAAAACACTCATATTCCCTAATATAAATAAAGCTATAAACTGTTCATTAGAAAACCGGTAACTAAATAAAGTAAAAATTTAAAAAATGGTTTCTGATAGGGAGCTTCCAAGTTTTTGAGATTTCAACTTTGCCTAAATTTGTCTAATAATACAATGTAATCCCAACCAAAATTTCAGGAAAATTATTTTTCATTTTAAAACTTGACAACAAGAATATAAAATTCTTCTGGGAAAAGCATTCAGGAATATCCCTAAACCTTCTAAGAAAGACAAGTGTTGAGAGGTGGGCTTTCCCTCTCTGGGAGTAAACTTTAGGAATCGCTGTAGGGATGAGACAGCAGGGAGGAGAAGGCAGTATGCACCACAGGGAAGGGCAGGGAAGGGCAGGGAGGGCAGCCAGACTTCGTGAACCTCACATGGATTTAAGTGAGGAGATGGCTGGCCTTCCAACTCAATGCAGAGAAAGTGAATTTTTCAATAAATGGTGTTGGAACAGATTGGTGGGCACTGGAAGAATAACTGGGATAATTATACTTCATTCCTTATATCAAAATCAATCACATTTTTATCAAAATCAAATATTTAAAGTAATCAAAATGTTTGAAGAGAATATAAGTAAATATTTCATAATTTTAGAGTATTAGAAACTTTCCAAGTGTGTCACGTAAACAAGAATCTATTAGGGGAAACTACTTTACATAACACAAATATAATATGCAACAGTAACAAATCAGTGTGTCTGGCAAGATGCTACCGCAAACTGCCATGATGGCTACCCAGAGCGCGAGGGTGATGCGCTGAGGGCCAGACAGTTTATCGCCCAAGCCAGGCTGCTCACAAGGGTTGGAGACCGCTAGCCAACAAGGGCACAAAGGGTGAGAAAAACTGCAAGAGAAGAAAGAAAGAAAGAAAGAAAGAAAGAAAGAAAGAAAGAAAGAAAGAAAGAAAGAAGGAAGGAAGGAAGGAAGGAAGGAAGGAAGGAAGGAAGGAAGGAAGGAAGGAGAGAAGAGAAAGAAAGAAAGAAAGAAAGAAAGAAAGAAAGAAAGAGAAAGAAGGAAAGGAAGGAAGAAAGAAAGAAAGAAAGAGAAAGAAGGAAGGAAGGAAGGAAGGAAGGAGAGAAAGAAAGAAAGAAAGGAAGAAAGAAAGAAAAAGGAAGGAAGGAAAAGAAAGACAAATAACTAGTGTTTCTATAGGGAAACAAGTAGAGCAGGATGCCTTAAAAGAGAAGAACAAAGATTAGAAAAGAAAACGAGCATTTGAAAATGTAAAAGAGGACAGTCAGGTATAAAACAAACAACAAAAGCGAAATCAAAAGCAGAAAACCTGGAAGATGAAATTAAAAACCAATCTTCCAGAAGAAAAAGACAAAGACATGGACGTTTGAAAAGAAAAGCACATCACGGCATTTGTCTGCTGTGTTAGAGTTCAGAAAGCAAGAGTATAAACAAATGAAGGAGAGAATTAGTAAAACCTTTTTTCCCCAAATGAAAAGGAACCACTGTGGACTCATCAAATGAGTGAAAATACAAAGCATTAAAGCACTTCAGAGACCAGAGGTAAGTAAAAATCCCTTAAACTTCCAGAAAGAGGAGAGGAAAATGAAAAAAGAACATTCCCAAATGAAGGAGTGGGGATCGGAGTAGCAATGGACTTCCCAGTAGCCGCAGTGGATGGGGGACAAGGACATCACTCTAAAACTCCCGTGGAAAGTGAGTTCTACCCCAGAGTTCTGTTCTCGAACTCTCTGTTAGTTGAGAAGCCTCAGAGGCAATCAGAAGACTGCTTCTGTGTTTCCCACAAACAGACAATGCCTGGCATCCAAAAACAGGGTGCTCAGCATGGCAGAGACGCACAGGAAGCTCCAGGGGGCGACAGTCCCAGGCTGGAACAAGGATGGCAGCACTGCGAATGAGGAGTGCAGGAACAAAGGGAGGGAGAGGTTGGGCTGTCGGGGAAACACCGCGTGGCATTTCACATGCTCACCTCCTCCTAACCTGTTTAAACGGCTCTTTCTCATTCAGTCTATCCTACAACCTGCACCTCCTTCTCTTGGAATTCTAATCTCCCTTTCTACCTCCATTTGTTTTTTCTCCTTGTTTTTGTTTTCATTTTTAATGCATGCCACTTATCACTTTATAAAATATGCTATCGTTTAAAATACATTATAAACATCTATAAATAAAAATGGAACTAAACGTAAAGTCTAACTAGGCGTACGGTCTAAAGAAACACTATATCGTTGACTCTGTGTCACCCCAACTTAAACACGCCCACCTCCAGGACAGGACGCTTTGTCTGTTTATTCACTAAGGCGTCCCAAGGGCCTGGCACATAGTAGACACTCAATTATATTTGTTAATTGAGTCCATGAACTTAATATGTCTTTTGGAGTTTATATAACAAACCTAAGCAAACAAAAGTCAGACAATCATTAGCTTTTACACAAACAACATTTTATACATGAAAGGAAGCGGAATCAAGCTGCTCTGCTTAGCAATAATGGTAGTGATGACAATGAGGAACCGTGGGCTCCAGTCACATAAGCAGGACGGAGGGACAGGAAGCTGGTGGTAGAGAGCTGAGTGACAGAAAACTGATAAAAGGTGCCACAAAAAGGCCAAGTCCTCACTTGCAATGGATAATAGGATAATCTGTAAATGCAATAAATAGAAAAACGGCTGTCATGCAGGTTATTTCCAAATAGCAGGACACCAGAACAGAGAAGGAAAGTCACTGCAGTCATCAGCACCGGGTCACTGAGGCTGGAGTTGGGTGTGTAGATGGGCAGGGAACCAGGACTTCTGATAGCTGGCTTTAAAGTACAACTCAATGTTTCAAACAGTGTTCATGTGGTGACTAAGTAACCAAAGTTAATCGATGTAATAGATGTGAAAAGGAAAACCTAGATTCTGTTTAAATGTTGAATTGTAACAATTTAAACAGATTCGTCTCTTTAGTCTTTGGTTTTGTTTTTTTATTGAGACAGAGTCTTGTTTACCCAGGCTGGAGGACAGAGGTCACTATACGCTTGACCTCTCAGGCGCAAACAATCCTCCTGCCTCAGCCTCCTGAGTAGCTGGGACTATAGATGGATGCTATCACACCTGGCTAACTTTAAAAATTATTACAATTTGTGTCCGTGGGGTTCTCACTGTGTTGCACAGGCTGATTTCAAACTTTTATCCTCAAGCAATCCCCTGACCTCACCCTCTCAAAGTGCTGGAATTACAGGTGTGGTCACCACAGCTGGCCTAGTCTTTGTAAGTTAAGGAAATACATCATGAATACATCGAAACAATGAAAAAGTCCTAATTACTAGAATTTCATTTGATATAAAACAAAATCAGACTCCAGGACAGTGTGGGTGGCTGGAGCTGAGAGGGGAATTCTTGCATGGATTGTTACCTTGCACTGGGTCCACACAAACCCCACGCATTCTAGGAGACTGTGGTCTTCCTTTATGATGACTGAATTCATGGAGCAAACCCTGAAATGATTCCGTGCATTCCCTGGTCAGCCTGGTGAACAACCATCGCTCTCTAGTTCCCTGGTCCTGTAGCTCAGAGGCCACTTCCAAACCAGCTAGTACAGGGCGGGTGCTGGGGTGTCCATCACTCGGTAACTATCTGCTGAGTAACTGAACACATACTGTAGTATACATAATCTCCCTGATGAAAGCTGTCTCATTGAACAGGAAGGAAGCCTGGTTTTCTTCTGTGATGTGATTGTAGCATCTGGCTGTCTACTGACATTTGATTGTTCTTTTAAATTACATTAGCAAACTTCATGCTGGGAGACAGCATAAGGGGAGATTTCAATCCGACTCTGTCACTGAAAGTCACAAATTCTAAATTAGTGACGTCTTCATACATTTCATGTCCAACACACTTAGGATCTGTGACTTTCAGAATCAACGCACGTTTCAAAGACGCAAAGTTCAGCCATGTTCTCTTTAACAGAGTTCAGTGCTCTCGAACATGAGGCCTGCACGTGTATCCTGAAAGGAATCGGTGACACAAACATATTTATTCTTACTAAACACAGGGTTAATGAAGCAGTGTTTTCCTCTGCGTTTTTCTTGGTTTTGTTTCGTTTCTTGTTTTTGACAAGAAGAAAGAGAAAAATGAGGCTAGTGGTCATACTCCGAGGGAGACGTTCCCTTTCTGGGGCCAGCTGTGCTGGGTCCTGTTTCTAGGTTCAACAGCCCTGGCTGACCCCACTCCAAATGCGAGCAGTCCCACTGTGTGAGTCAGGGAAGCCATCCCTTGTGCTTGCTGACCCAGCCTTCCCAGAGACCTTCCCTGCTAGTGTGTCTGCTGTGTAGCCCCGGGCTCTTGGCCTGCTTGCTTTCCAACACCCTTTGAAGGATGGTGCACAGAAAATCTAGCAATATTGCATCACGGAACTGCAAAGAGATTTAATCTTCAGTTCAAGCTCGTCGCAGTTCACTTAGGTCTTTGTAAAAATTACTTATTTCTAAGAGTTTTAAGATTAATCATGTGTGAGTCATCCTGGTTATTAACAAGTTACAGTAATTTATACTAAAGTCTGTCTTATAGAAAAATGTATCACTTCTAGCAGTAGTGGAAATGGAAGAGAATAAAGACATGATATGATAAGAAGAAAAGAAGACATGGTAAATAGAAGACACACAATAAATTGGTGGACCTAAATCCAAATAAATATAACCACACTCCATGAGAACAGATTCCGCTTATGTTAAAAAAGATAGATTTGGCCGCGCGTGGTGGCTCACGCCTGTAATCCCAGCACTTTGGGAGTCTGAGATGGGTGGATCACCTGAGGTCGGGAGTCCAAGACCAGACTGACCAACATGGCAAAACCCCATCTCTACTAAAAATACACAAATTAGCTGGGTGTGGTGGCACCTGCCTGTAATCCCAGCTACTTGAGAGGCTGAGACAGGAGAATCGCTTGAACCCGGGAGGTGGAGGTTGCAGTGAGCTGAGATCACACTACTGCACTCCAGCCTGGGCAACAGAATGAGACTCTGTCTCCAAAAAAAAAAAAAAAAAAAAAGAGATAAATTCTTCACTGGATAAAATCAAAATCCAGTAGAATAATATTTTCTAAAGACACAGAGAAACCTAATGACACAAACATTTAAAAATAAAGAGAATTAAGAACTGTAAGCCAGGTCGAAAAATAATAATAAATGGAACTAGTGCTCATAATGTTAATTTCAGACAAAATAAATAGTGAATTGGAAAGCAATACTAGAAACAAGGATGGTCATTACTTAATAATAAAAGAACAATTCACATGGAAACTATAACTAACAATACAAAGTGGAATTTTAAAGTCAATTATAAAGTAAAACTGAGAGAAGAAACTGAAAAAGAATCAATGATAATGTGAGAGTTTAACAGACTTCTCTCAGAAGCAGAGAAAGCGGACGAATATAAGAACATGACGGATTTGAATAAATAACTCATGAATTTGATCTAGTTGCCACATGAATAACCCTATTCAGAACACATTCCTTAATTCTCATGGGAAATATTTACAAAAACTCTCATTGCTAAGCCATAAAGGAAGTCTCAAAAATGTCAAAAATGAGATAACTTTAAAACTTCCTTTTATTTCAACAAAAGAACATTTTAAGTAACAGAAAAAATTTACCCTGAAGCTTTCCTACATTTGGAAATGTAGAAACTCAGTTCTAAATTATTGATAGATCAGAGAATAGAGCGATGGTGTCTCATTGTATCTAAAAACAGTATACTGTATTCTTCCCTCCAATCCCAAAACTTTGATTCTGAATGAAAGTTGCAGTTTTCAACAAATATTTCAGGAAGTACTTATTAGTATTGCAATCATTTGCAGTAATTGCATGGACAAAAATATAAATAGGTTTGAACTGCAGTCTATCTATTCTATCTATCTACCAGCTTGTGTTGTGTTCTCATTCCAAAATATTTGAAGCATATGCCACGGTTTTAATTATTAGGATACAGTTATGCTGAGTGTGGGGAACCCTAGTGAATTTTAGAGCCAACCACCCTGAGTCCCAGAAAACAGAGTAATAAAAATAGGACAAATTTAATGATTTAGCCTAAATAACCACCTACGTTTCCTGAAAACCAGACACATTCTTACATTTGCAAGGTACCACATATACATACACATATGTGTGAATGTATGCATGCATGTATATATATATATATTTATACACACACACACACACATATATAAAACTCTAAAAATATACTAAAACTAAAGCAACCAGGATATCCATAAGCAGGTGACTGGATAAATGAAACTGTTACATCCAGACAATAAATGTTCTTCAATGCTAAGAAAAAATTAGCTACAAAAAGACATGGAGGAAACGTAAATGCATGTTACTAAGTGACAGAAGCCGATCTGAAGAGATTACATGCTGTGTGATTCCAACTCTATGACATTCTGGAAAAGGCAACACTCTGGAGACGGTAAAAAGGTCAGTGGTTGCCAGGGGCTGAGGGGAGGGAGGGATGAACAGGCAGAGCAGAGGATCCGCAGGGCAGTGAGACTCCTCTGTGTTATACTACCACGGTGGGTCGATGTCATGGTGGATCGTCTGTCCACACCCACAGAATGTGCGACACTCAGTGAATGCCCATGTAAACTGCGGACTTGGGTGACAGGGATGTGCCAATGTGGGTTCTTATAAATTTTAGCGAATGGAGCACTCTGGTGGGGAATGTTGATGGTGAGGAAGGGTGGATGTGCCTGGGCCTAGGAAACAGATGGGAGCTCTCTACTTTCTGCTTAATTTTCTTATGAAGCTAAAACTGCTGGAAAAAAAAATAGTCTTTACAAGTAAGTAAATAAGACAAAACACATACCCACACAACGAAATGAAAATCAAATGAAAAATAAAAACCCGAAGTACAAAGTACTTTGCAGAATGACTTAAGGCACACTTCTAGATGTACAACGACACATTCAGATTTAGAAAGTTGATGTTATGTCCCCACGGCTCCTGCAATGCATTCTGTGTTAACGCTCCAGTGCTTCATGAAATACGTCCTTAGTCTGGCTCATGGTTTGTCGTGTTTGTCTGTAGTTACAATTGACTTCCATTAGAGACGTATGTAGGCCGATGTCTGTCCCTGATTAAATACGCTGCAAACTCATTGCTTTGGCGTGAAGTGACGTTTTCCCCAGGGGAGATGTAGTAAGGTATCACTTTTATGCCTCAGAATCAGCATTTGAAGTGATTAGTCGGTTTCAAGTCACGGCGTTCCGACCTGATCTGGTGACGTCACACTGTAGCTGAACAGCTCCCTCACAGTGTTTCTCTCTTGTTTTAGTTTAGTTTATTTTTTTGAGACAGGGTTTCACTCTGTTGCCCAGGCTGAAGTTCAGTGGCACAATCAGTGCGACCTCTGCCTCTGGGCTCAAGTAATCCTCCCACCTCTGCCTCCCAAGTAGCTGAGAGCATGGGTGTGTGCCACTACACCAGCAAATTTTTTTTTGTTTTTGTCAGTGCTGGGGTTTCACCATGTTGCCCAGTCTGGTCTTGAACTCCTGAGCTCAAGCTATCCACTTGTCCCAAAGTACTGGGATTACAGGCGTGAGCCACTGTGCCAGGCCCAGCATTCATTCTGGAGGGTCCATAGCACTTCTGGTTTCCCTGATTAGTCTGAGATTGGTGAGATGTCTTTGAAAAGGGCACAGTGGTGGGCAAACAGGTCACCCAAGGACGATCAGATAGGCCTCAGCAAGGTGGCTTCTGCGGGTGAGACGCAGAGTCCTGTGTCCACCCCACTGGGCTCTCTCCCGGCAGAGCAGGAAAGCCTTGGGATCTAGAGAAAAAAATCTCTAACGACTCTGGAAGGTCCCCTGTTACTTCTTTCCCCTGCTTGTAATCCAAAGTTCAGTAAAACTGGCACTCATCCCGGAAGCAAAAAGAAAGTAACAGCAGAGAATGGCTGCCTGTGCTCACAGCCAGGGTTTGACAACAGTGTGCAACAGCTTTCCGAGCTCGAGGACTGAATGCAGAGTAGAGTTGCTAAAACACCAAGCATCCTAACACAATCCCCATATATTCCAGAGACCCATGTTGACACAGAAGTGGGGCTGCCTGCCACCGCAGCTGTGCCGTTCATGGGTCCCAGCGCAGAACCAGGGTGCCAGGTCCCTTGTTAAAAATCCTTTGGAATCAGCAACAGCAGAGAATAAAATCACACCGGAGGCTCCTCTGAGCAGGGAGCCCATAGGCTACGTGGGCCTCACCCCCAGGAAGCCCATCCTACTGCTTGGAAGCACTCAGCCACTTGGATAATTAAATGCACAGAGCTGTTCCCTTCTCCAGCATTCCTGTGAGCGAAACCCTCTCCTAGACAAACACCATCTTAGCAACCAGGTTTCTTTTCATTCCCTTGGTAACCTGCCCATTACTGGGTGGTTAGTTATTTTCAGGGCCTCACACTGAAGAGAGATAGGAAACATCAGAAAGAGAAATTTCTCCCCTCTTTTCATTGCACGTGTTTCTATAGGAGAGCAGTGGAAATAAAGCTGCCTGCTGAGTCCTCTCTTTCATTTCTAGTGTGCATGCAGCAGGCAGAGCTACGGACTTATGTATCTTGGTTGTAAAAGGAATTATTCCACTAATGGGTTTGTATAAGCAAGAAGAATAAAGCATCCAAATATCAAGTGGAGACAGGGCTACAGAGAAAACAAAGCGTTTGATCCCGATATGTGATCCAGGCTCTTCCCAGGTGTTATCTAGATTCTCATTTGGCATCCCTAGAAGAGTCCCGAAAACAGAGTGGACGTCTCCATTTACCATCTGGAAATCATTTCCTCTTTTATCTTCAATCCCCTGTCTAGGAAGGTGTGTGATTAGTGTTAATGCTCAGAAAACGAGACGTAAGATGAATGGTCTGAAGAGCCACTCCATTTAGATAAACTGAGAAGTATAAAGGGAATAAATGTTTGTGTGATTTATCATCCCTGTCTCAAAAGCAAGCGATAAAAGTGACTGGTTCCTGCTGGAATGCAGATGGTGGCAGGGCCGCCTCGGGAGGGCCCAGGGCTGCCTGTCTGGGCCACACCAGCACAGGGAGGAGGCTCAGTGTGAGGGAGGAGCAGGAGCTGGAGGAGCAGGTGGGAACTGCTGACGCCTGTTATTTCTCCAGGATACTCCTGCTGACTGAGGCTGCACAGATGTTTTAAGAGAATCTCCAGCAAGGAGACTCCTGGACACCTAACACCCTGCCCCCTGCAGCAATTTATGACCTAGGGGACTCCATCTGGCAATACAATTGCGGGAGCCTGAGAGGCAGGACAGCCTCTGGGTGCTGAGGAGGAGGCTGGGGCACCAGCCAGCACAGCAGGTTTCCTTTTTCATTTAAGTTAAACATGAGAAGGCTGTGGATTAAAATGTTTTACAGGTCGCACTCCCCAATCCTTGTGGGACTCTCCTTCAAGTTGAACATGAAACACCAGATTACACCCGACGGAGCCCCACTTGTGTCAGACAGAGCACGAACTGTGGAGAAGGAGAGTACTGTCCATTCCCTTAGGGCTGCGGCTCCAGCTTTGCCAGGCTGCTGAGGACACAGCTCGGAGCACCTGCAGCCAAGAGGCCGGGGAAGTCTCGAGGGGAGACAGAATCCAATAAGAAAGATGCACACTCCATCCTCAGAGAAATGGAACATGGGTTTCCTGCCCATTTAATCAGGAACCAAAAATTGTTAGTGTCCAGGACATACTAGAAATACTTTGCATTTCAGAAGAAAAGTAAAGGAACATTTTAAATTAAAACCTATGTTCCGAACTCAATTGTTAAAATAAAATAATATAATAAACCAACAATCCCCAAGGGTTAATACATGCAAGGTGTTGTGCATGGGTAGTTTTGCTTTAGAGACTAGACACATAACTGTTGTGAATTTGTTTCTTCTTTTATAGCAACAACAATCAGAGCCAAGATTTAGTGAGTGTTTCCCACACCTGAGAGCGTTTACGTGAAATCCTCACCTTATACTGGGAGACAGGGGACCTGGATCACACTGAAGTGGGGAGGCAGGGTTGAGCCCACGGAGGCAGGCAGTATCGCCGCTGCACCTTTGACAAGATGCAGTGCGCCCAGCGCCTTTGTCTGTCTCTGGTCCATGGACATAATGCCTGCCAACCAAACCACGCCACAGAAATAATTCCAACACAGGAGACTTGCGGGAAGAGAGCTTGGAGATCTTGTTTCTCCTGAGAGACAGAAACTTCCTGAGCCCCACTTGGGATCAGGCTCCTGCTATTTGCTGGCGATGGATTGGGGTTGGGGGGATCCACTTGATTTTTCTTAAGATTCTCCCAGCCAGGAAAGCATGGCAGTGGGTTCACAGAGAGGCTTCTGTAGTGTCTCAAAGTTTCCTCTTTCAGAGGGCAATATGAACATTCCAAAATATGAGGTCCACATGTCAAAGGGTGCCATTGGACGGAGGTCCCAGGTTTTACTGAAGTGGGTTTGGGGCAGCCTCAGTCTCACGATTCTACCTGCTGTGGATGCATCAGCTCCCCCTAGACTGGCCCTCTGCTGCCAGCTGCACCTTTCTTCCAGCTCATGGTGCTCTTGCCAGCATGTGTGTATGAAATTGTGTTTGAAAGAGTTAAGTGTAGAATACAGGACCCAGCAGAACGCAGGGATCTCTGCGGCTGCAAATCTCTGAATACCAGAATGACCAAGAGTAAAGAGGCGGAGGCAGAGGAAGCCCAGCCAGAAAAACAAGAGGAACCACAGGGCAAAATGGGTCACTTATATGGAAAAAATAATGACTTCCAAAGGCTCCTCTAGAGGCGCGAGATCGTCTGCCCCTTGTGATGGGAGGGAGGGCAGAGCTGGGGGATGGAAGCACAGGGAGATGTTGGCAAGAGAAAAGTCTGGTCATTGTTTCCTTCCCTTTAGTCTGAGGTCCCAGATGGAGTGTGGGGCAGGATGATGGAGAATACGGGAGGAGACTGGAGGGGATGTGAACCTGGTGTCCTGGAGATGGGGAGCAAATGACCCAGGGACAGGTGTAAGTATGTGTACCATCCTTGGGTGAGCACACTGTAGAGTGAGAACATGGGATCTTGGGGTAGCATTTAACTGCTCAGCTCCATGTGCAGAGTGGGTCAAGGGTTGGGGGCATCCAGGCTGGGGTGACCGGGGCAGTATGGGGGAGGGAGGGTGAAGCAAGGCAGCTCAGGGGCCAGTGAGGGAAGTGTTCCAGTACTGCCATGGACTTTGGCCTGGTGGGGACTCCAGGATCCTGAGCAGTGAGTGGTGGGAAGACCAGCCACCCAGTGAGACAGAAGGACAACTTCAGTGTGGGTTCTGAAGCACGGGAGCTGCATGACAAGAGGCATGGCCTGTCTGGTGAGGGGTGTTCAGGACCGAGGCATCACAGGTGAGGTGTATATGAGCTCCAAAAGTGGCTGAGCTGCATCAACTAGACCCAGTAGGCATGGCTTAACAAGGGAGGGGCAGTTCCCTTCGTATGACTCTGAGCTGGGGGGCAACAGTGCAGCAGGGGAGGGCGGTCCTGCTCCGGGTCACCAGGCTTGGTTACCTCCATCTTGGTCCTCCACTCCCCTAGGAGGTGACCCTTGCCCGAGGGGCTGCAGCCGCTCACTAAGGCCAGGCCTTGGTGCAGCCACAGGGGTGGGCAGAGGAAGAGGAAAGAGCAGCTGCCTCTTGAAGGCTGAGCATTGAGGGCACAGGCTCGCATCCCATAGGCCAGACCTCAGCGTTGAGGGCACAGGCTCGCATCCCATAGGCCAGACCTCAGCATTGAGGGCACAGGCTCGCATCCCATAGGCCAGACCTCAGCATTGAGGGCACAGGCTCGCATCCCATAGGCCAGACCTCAGCATTGAGGGCACAGGCTCGCATCCCATAGGCCAGACCTCAGCATTGAGGGTACAGGCTCGCATCCCATAGGCCAGACCTCAGCCTGGGAGGACAGATACCCTGTCCAGAAGGGATCCACCTGCATGTGGGTATATGCATCATATGGGGGAGGGGCTTCTATTAACAAAGACAGGAAGGAGAGATTGACCTTGAGGGATACCTCTGGGCAATTATTATCGACAGCAGGAGCAAGAGACTGAAACAGGGAGACCATTTGAGTGAACAGTAAAGGAATAGAGAGGTCTGTACATTGGAAGGACTGCACAGCAGAATTTAGTGTTGACGAACTGAGCACATCAGGAGCAGCAGCTGTGGTGACCAAGCGTCTGATGAGATGTTCACCTGCAGCACTATGGTGAGTCAAGAAAACCACAAATGCTCTTACCTTGGGGTCTTCCCAAGGGAGCTCCTGAAGGAGGCTGACATGAGGCAGATACTTTACTTAGGAGATATGTGGAAACATACAAATGTGGTTTAGACGCACTAAGGAGCAGTTGATTCCAGAAGTTTTGTGATGTCTGAGTAGTGTCTGTTTCTCAATGGCGGCAATCCGGACAGGACCTGTCAAGCTTCTCTACAGAGCAACCTCAAGGGAGAGTGGGCTCCCAGAGCTTATAATCATGGCATGTGACTGCACACATTTTCTTTTTGTCATCTCACAGCTGTGCAAACTGAGTCATAAAGAAGTGAGGCCACGTCCCCACGGCCACACCACAAGCCTGAAGTGTCTCTACCTGGCCTAGTGGGACCATGGTTCACCCACGTCTCCTACAAACACCTACTGAGGTCCCACATGAGCCAGGCATGATTCTCATCCCTTGGGATGGGTCAGTGGACAAGCAAAGATACGATTCTGATAAGGGAATGGGGCGGGAAAGTGCTGGGAGGAGAAGGGCGGGGTCCCTGGTGAGGGCTCCACCCGCAGGCCTGTGCCCATGGACCTAGTGAGGACAGGCCTTTCTGTTTTCATGCCCAAATATTGTATTTTCCAAGACTGCCCTGGCCCACAATGCCCCCATCCTGTGCCTATAAAAACCCTGAGACCCTAGTGGGCACTAGACAAGCAGCTAGAGAAAAACACATCGGTGGAAGAGCACACTGACAGGCACCAGCAGATGCTGGCAGACCATCAGCCAGAGTTTGTCCAGAACCGTCCGAGGAGAGCTGAGCTGTGGAGCAGCCCAACTCCATGGGAAGAACCACCTTCCCACTCCATCCCCTTTCTGGCTCCCCATTCACCTTGCTGAGAGCTACCTGCACTTGGTAAAACCTTGTACTCATTCTCCAAGTCCATGTGTAATCCAAATTTCCTAGTATACCAAGGCAAGAACCCTCTACAGAAAGCCCTCTGTCCTTGGGATAAGGCAGAGAGTCTAATTGAGCTGATTGACATGAGCTGCCTAGGGATGCCAAAACTGGAAGATCACACGGTAACACACGCCCAATGCCAGTTCAGCAGCGGTAAACATTCACCCCTCGACGCTGCGGTGGGGTTGGAGCCCCACACTCTGCCCGTCTGCCTGCTCCTTCTAGAGGTTTGAGCAGCGGGCCACCAAAGAAGCGAGCCACACCCTCATCGCACGCCCTACGAGGTGGATAAGGGAGCTCCTCCCATTTCAACTCCAAAGAGATTTTTTCACATAGTAAGTGTGAACATTTTACACCAGGAACAAAGATTTATCTCAATGGATACAAGAGATGAGGATGACAGTCTTGGATAATGGTTGAGGGTAAGGGCAAGTTTGCCTGACCATGTAAGGCTGCTTAGATTTCCATGATTGAGATTCAGTACAACTGTACTGCGGTCTTGCTCAGAAAGTGGTGTTTTGACAGATTTGAAACAGGGTGAGACAATATAGAAACAGCAAACACTAAGAGTGACAGTGAATGAGCAGCCACATAGCCTCCAGTTGAGCACACTCTACCGAGGTTTGGTTTAAGAAGAGGCTGGGTAGGCCAGGCGCGGTGGCTCAAGCCTGTAATCCCAGCACTTTGGGAGGTCTAGGCAGGTGGATCACGAGGTCAAGAGATCGAGAGCATCCTGGTCAACAAGGTGAAACCCCATCTCTACTAATAATACAAAAAATTAGCTGGGCATGGTGGCACGTGCCTGTAATCCCAGCTACTCTGGAGGCTGAGGCAGGAGAATTGCCTGATCCCAGGAGGCGGAGGTTGCGGTGAGCCGAGATCGCGCCATTGCACTCCAGTCTGGGTAACAAGACTGAAACTCCGTCTCAAAAAAAAAAAGAAGAGTCTGGGTAACACCAGGAAGAGAAAGCCCCCGGAGGAGAAGAGCTCCCTTCTCACTGGAGCCATCCCCAACGTCCCAGGTTTCTTCTCACTGTGAGTGCCAAGGGGGACATACTGTGAGCAGTATGGGGGAGGTGGCAAGAAAGAAAACAACCAACCAACAGGCAGATTGCAACAATGGGCAACCACGATTTAAATGAACTCTTCTGCTCTTTCCAAGAAAGCACTGAAGCAGCTGCTAGCATGGTCCCCAGCTGGCAGGACACAGGCCCGTCCTAGGGAAAGGCCGCAGTTGCTCCCTCTGCTGCTGCCTTTGCTTTTCTCTGCTGCCCTGGGGCCACCAGCTCTCCTGCTTTCTACGCCTGAGCACTGTGGGGTCTGCAGATGCAAAGGGGCCTCTTCAGGGCTGTCCCGACTATCACTTCAGAGCTGATTATGCGATATTTCAAAGCACACAGTTAAGATCCCAGACAACGGTAACTTCTTCCCACGCTGGGGTGAGTTTTCTCTAGCATTCTCTCTAGATGGACTTCACTGAGTAGACCGGGGCTGACTAGATTGCCAGGGTACGCTTGATCCGTTAACATGACCAGCCTGAGAAATAGCATGCAAGCACTCATCAACATTTCCAACTACCCTGAGCTTTAACATTAACATTGCGACGGACTGGCTTCCACATGGAACTACTAAGCCCAGTCCCTCCTGCATGTGAAAGTCACATATGCACACACACGTATGCGCATGCACACAAAAACTTCCATGCACACAGATTTCTTTAAGTCTAATTTAGTGGTTTCTCCGCTTCGCAGCACTGGTAACTAGGTGCCTTGAGGAGCCACACATGCTTCTTCCTTAACAAACCTGAACTAAACACAGTATGGAGAGAAACCCAGCACAGAAAGCAATGTTCCCACTTCCCCATGGCAAGGCAAGGACCTGCAATCAGGCTCACAGTGATGTCAACAGCAACGGGAACACAGGCAGAGACCCCACTGTCCAGTCAGCAGGGGTGGGAGGTCAAGCTGGTACAGCAGCTGACAATGTTCTGTCCTTGGCCAAACTCTAGCCACGGTCCTCAGAGCCCTTTTCACCACTTCCTGTCTGCTCCGGCTGACATCTGAAGAGAGGACTCCTATCTCCCAGTCTCTGTGGGAAGGCGGGAGCCTCACTTCGATGATCACTAGCCGGCAAACCAAGGTAGATTTCACAGGGACCAACCCTCCTTCATGCTTTTTGTAATTCTTCGCCTCTTCATTCTGTGCTTCTAAAGACTCCAGGCTAAGTTGGTAGGAGGGGAAATGGCCTGGCTTCAGGGAAGAGACTTCCCGTCTTCGGGAGAAGATGACCTGCCATTCTCATCCCCTCTCCATCTCGCCTCTCTGCTGAAAACTGTTTTCATCGCTCAATACAATTCTCCGCCCTCACCATCTTCAATCATCAACCATGACCTCATTCTTCTTGGATGCTAGACTAGAGCTTGGGACCCACTGAATGTGGGTACTAGAAAGGCTGTCACACTGGCCCTTTGCCCCTGATGGTGGAAGGCAGCTGCCCCACACTACAGGGTCAGGAGCTGACTGAACTACTAACAAACCTCCGTCCACTGGGCTGTGGACGATGGAACCGAAAGAGCTAATTAGCACATTGACACCCCCTCTGGAGATCTGGGGTTTGGGCACCCTTGCCTGGGTACCACCATGTTCCTCTCCTGGCAACACGCCTGGTCTGGCCATGGGCTCTGCACGCAGCTTTCTCCTGTGTCTTCAGAGTGGCCAGCTGGATCCTGTACTCATTTTGCTCACATGCTTCCTCCCACAAGGGGTTGAGCACAGCAGGCCGAGTAGATGAGGTGCCCCTGCTGGGAGTCCAGCAAAGGGGCAGAGAATAATCCTGCATCACCTTTCACAACCCTCTGTGATGTGTCCCCATGTAAAGATGAAGAAAGTGAGGACCAGAAAGGTCAAGGTTTTGTCCAGACTTGATGGCTCCTGACAGCCCAGTAGGACCGTGGCTGCATCTAGGGGTCCTTCTCTACCTCCTGCCTCAGAGAACCCAAGCTTGGGTTCAGGAACTCTTAGGGGCAGCAGCAGTGACAGTAGAGCAGGATGACAAGCGCCCCAGTTTTTTGTGGCTCCAGCCCTCACCCCTGCATGTTTGCAGGGCACTGAGGAACCCAGGGTCCCTTCCCCTGGTTGGCCTTTGATGGGTTCTTCTAGCAGGTTTCATTCGGCAAGAAAAGCACATGCTAGTGAACAGCACAGCAGGCTAAGAGAGAATGCATCACTATCCCCAGGGTGTGTCATCACCCTGCCAGCCTGCAACTGATTAAAGCACAAATACAGCCAACAGGACACCGTTCTAAGAATGTCCACTTACAATCACAAACATTTCCAGACCACTTCCCGCCCAAACACACTCCCTAGGTCCCTTGTGGAGGCAGCTCTTGTCCCCTTTGCTTCTCCGCTGTTATGAGTGACGCGATGGCAATCAGCACTTCTCTTTCTAAACTCAGGAACTCCAAGACTCACTGAGGGTATCTGCAAACTGGGAAACCTGCTTCGATGGACACGGTGCTTCTTACCTGGGAGGACAGGCAGATACTTTGCAAGGCACCACCCCTGTGACAGGTCGGGTCTTCGGATTGCAGAAGGACATGTTTACTTGAAACTTCAGATCTCTGTAGCAGCCCTCTCTCACAGTCATCTGTCCTGTAGGAAAGGAAGAAATGTAGAATAAAGACTCACGTGCATGCCCCACAATAAAAGGCAGGTGAAGAGCTAATAAAATCTCTTTTAAAAAGTCTTAGCCATATTTACATGTCTCTGTGTTTATGACCAACTGGCCAACTATTAATATTCCACTTTTCTCACCTGTCTTCGTAAGTCGTCATTAGCAAATTTCATTCATTCTAAGATGCACGTATTGTCCCTCCATAGTTTGATTTTAACATCTTTAAAGTCAACGTTTGTTTTGCGATTGATGTCCTCATGCGTGTGATGAGATTTGCTGGTTTGTTTTCTACTCTTTCCGTAGTTTATTAAATATACCTGCTTCCCGTTTCCATTTGAGATGACAACAAGAAACGGTAACACGTCAGCAGGAAACACAGACAACAAAAGGACAAGCCCTTTGTCACCAGAGAATTCACAGAGCTCAGTGTGAAAGGCCAACGTTCACAGTCATGACTCAGGCGTTGAGTAGAAGGAAGCCAACGGAAATGGAAGCGTACTTGATTCTCAGCCTTCACCTATTCAAGACTTTGTGAACTTCTCTGTATTTGTTCAACATTTCAATTAAGTAAGGGACCAGGAGTGGTCAGTTCACCAGGACAGAAAATAGAGTGGGGGTTGCAGGGTCCTGAGGAGGGGGAATTAGGAACTAACGTCTAGTGGACACGGAGTTTCCACTTGAGAAGATGAAAACGTTCTGGAGACGATGGTGACGTTGGTTGTACATCAATGCGAATGTACCTCACAATACTGAAATGTACATTCAAAAACGGCAAAAGTGGCAAATTTCACATATATTTTGCCACAATAAAAAAGAGACTCTAACTAAAAGACACTTTGAGGAACGATATTAAAGAGTGAATGCAGGGCCAGGCGTGGGGGCTTACACCTGTAATCCCAGCACTATGAGAGGCTGAGGCATGTGAATCGCTTGAGTCCACGAGTTTGAGACCAGTCTGAGCAATATGGCAAAACCCCGTCTCTACAAAAAATACAGAGACTAGCCAGGCATGGCGGTATGCACCTGTAGTCCCAGGTACTCGGGAGGCTGAGGGGAGGATCGCTGGAGCCTGGAAGGCAGCAGTTGCAGTGAGCCAAGATGGCACTTAGCTGCACTCCAGCCTGGATGACCAAGGGAGACCCTGTCTCGAAAAAGTTAGGGAGTAGGGGAAAAAATAAATAGAACTGAACTGGTGTTGACTTAAAATTAACACAAAATATATTTAGATCTAAAAATGATTTTATCGCTGCACTTGGAAAGACGGACGAAGGAGTCCTACAGGTTGGATGGAACTCCCGTTCTCATTCCTCTGCAGCCCAAGCTGTGTACAACTCAGACAGACTCCGATAACTCAGAGTTTGCTCATAAGGTGATACAACAGATTGTCTCAGAGGAGCAAAGGAGCGGGTTGTACACACCAGGCACAAAAATCTCTAATTCTAGTTCCACGGAAGTCAAAACCCTACTGGCTTAAGGAAAATTGAAAGTCTCTAAAATACACATTGAAAACAAGTTTGACATTTTGGCGTTGCTTAGTCAAAAGGAATAAGGCCATTCAGAAAGGAAACTTGTACTCCATACAGTATCCATTTTCCTAAGTGTAAAGAGGAGGGCAGCTCCCCTAAGTTCCAAAGCAGGGAGCCCCTGTAGGAACTCATAGCTCCAAGCCGCAAACCACCCATTTCCTTTAGCCTTTTGAGCACTGATGAAGCAGAAAGAGAGGTTACGCGGGACCCTCGCAGTTCTGTAAAATCAATCGTCTCTCTGCTAACCTGGCAGAATTATATATTTAACCCAGAAGGTAACTGGTTTTTACACGGTGCCCCCTTCAGGTGAATTTTGCAATTATTTCTTTGATTTTAGTGATCTCTGATCAGGAATAGGTTATTTAAAAATGACATTGAGGCTGGACGCAGTGGCTCATGCCTGTAATCCCAGCACTTTGGGAGTCTGAGACGGGCAGATCACAAGGTCAGGAGTTCAAGACCAGTTTGACCAATAAGGTGATATCCTGTCTCTACTAAAAATACAAAACTTAGCTGGGCATGGTGGTGCATGCCTATAATCCCAGCTACTCAGGAGGCTGAGGCAGGAGAATTGCCTGAACCTGGGAGGTGGAGGTTGCAATGAGCCAAGATGGTGCTACTGAATTCCAGCCTGGGTTCAGAATGAGACTTTGTCTCAAAAAAAAAAAAAAATGATTTTGATACACACTTACACACTCTAGAAATGTAAGAAAATTATTTAAACATATTGAACCTCTTGAAGAAGATTGTTTCTATGAAAGAACAAGATTTAAACCACTATAAACTAACAGCAAGAAGGCCAACGTGGCATTCATTGAAGACGGACCTCAATCCCATGGGGCAATGGAAAGGCAGCACTGGTAAGTTTGCAGCTTCAACCTCTGTTCTAAAAGATCAATTTAGAAAAATTGAAGATGGATTTGGGATTGGTCTTTGAGTGCCTAACATCCCCCCAGGCAGGTGGAGTGGCCTTTGAAAGGGGGCGAGACAGTGGGGCTAGAGAAATGCTAAAAGAATATAAAAACAGGCAGGGCATGGTGGCTCAAGCCTGTAATCCCAGAACTTTGGGAGGCTGAGGCGGGTGAATCATGAGGTCAAGAGATCGAGACCATCCATGGTCAACATGGTAAAACCCCGTCTCTACTAAAAATACAAAAAATTAGCTGGGCGTGGTGGCGCGTGCCTGTAATCTCAGCTACTCAGGAGGCTGAGGCAGGACAATTGCCTGAACCCAGCAGGCGGAGGTTGTGGTGAGCCGAGATCGCGCCATTGCACTCCAGCCTGGGTAACAAGAGCGAAACTCCGTCTCAAAAAAAAAAAAGAAACAGAAAAAGAAAAGAGAAACTTGGGATTCCAATTCACTACACCGGAAGGAAACTTGAAGCCGAAAGCTGAGTCATGAAGAAAGCACGCTTCCTTTTGTTCCTAACAAGAAAGCTGCAGATACAAGGTTAAACACCCCTCGAGGGTAGCTACCCATGACCACCTTATCACGTCCAGTGCCAATTTACTGAGTGAGATGCACACTCAGTTGACAATTTCCTGCCTGTTCCTTTTCCCTTGCCACCTGTGGATCCAGTAATGGGACCATGCCCTTACTCTTTCCCCTCCTGTCTGCTTCTCCCCTTTAAATATCGAAGCACTCAAATTAAATCATCTTTGGAGAAAGGCACAGGCCACAGACTGTTTCTGAGATTCTGTATTCCTTTTTCCTGGCATATCCTTAACCTTGGCAAAATAAACTTCTAAATTGATCGAGACCTGTCTCAGATACTCTTTACAGTAAACAGGGTGGACTTCTAGAATTATGCTGCTCAGCTGCCTGAACCTCGATTCAGCAGATGTGTTGTTGTGCTGGAGACAGAGCAGAAGCAGAATCTGCAGAAGCCTGGGTGGGCACAGGATCCCGCTTCATCAGTGGTGCTGGACAAGGCTCAGTTGCGGCTCAGGTGGGACTCAGGGGGCCAGAGACATGCGCAGGTGTGTACAGGACCACAGAGGCTGTGCATGATGACCCAAATGGCTGCACAGTGAAATTCACTGCAAAAGGAAGTGATGTCCAGAAACTCATTGATGTCAGTGTCCCTGAGATAGTAATAAACCAGCTCTGTGAACCATCATGTCGCACCCAGCACAGACATGGGTACCGAGGGGTGGGCAATGATATGCCCCAAATCCCTTGTAGTCGAGGCCTCACAGCAGCTCCTGCTCTCAGGAGGGAGGAGCAGCACTGTTCTGGATCAGCTTCTGTTTTCCAGCAAATGAATGTCTTTTTTAAAATGGCATTTCCTTTAAAAATAAACATACACATGTACACATTCCTGCCACTTCAACACCCCCCCCCTCCGGACAGGTGGAGTGGCCTTTGAAAGGGGGCAAGACAATGGGGTGAGAGAAATGCTAAAAGAAAATAAAAACTTGGGATTCCAATTCATTACATTGAAAGGGAAATTTAAGCTGAAAACTTGAGTCATGCAAAAAGCACCTTTCATTTAGTTCCTAACAAGAAAGTTGCAGATACAAGGTTAAACACCTCCTGCACAGATTCAAAGCCCATCTTTCTGTTTTTAAGCTCTGGACTTCCTAGTCTTGCTCTTCTAACCTGCGATGCTGGGACCGTGCCCTGCAACCTTTCCTTTGTCCTCTGACTCCCCGGGGCAGCCCACCTGCTGCTCTCTCCATCCTGAGTGCTGTCCTCTACAGCCGTGCCTTTGGGCTTACCCAGTGGGTTTCTTCTCATCCCTTTCAATCAGACCAGACACACCAGCTTCTCTTGATTCCTTGGCTCACTGGTTCTCAGTCACTGGTTCTCAAGCTTCAGTGTGTATCAGAGCACCCTGGAAGGGCTTGTTCATTGAAACATGGAGTGCCGGGCTCTACTTCTAGATTTCAGCTGCAGCAGGTCTGTGGTTGGGTCTTAGAATTTCCACTTCTAACAAAGGCTTAGTTGTTACTGCTCTTGCTAGACCAAGGACTACACTTTGAGAAGTGTTAAGTCAGCTCTGGGCAAACTTAGAAGCCACCACTGATTCCTGTTTCGGTTTACCCAGGTGTGAGGAGTGCACACAGCTCCTAAGATCCCCGGATCTCTGGAGTACGGAACTTTCAGTTCCCACTCCCCCACCTCACCAACCTTCAGAGAGGGGAGAGAGATTGGTAGTTGATAAACATATCCACAGGGTGGGGGTGGCACATCTCAACTCCATGGCGACAAAAGCCCCTGTGCTTGGGACTGTTGGAGACCTCAAGACCTATGCAACTCTTCATCATTTATAACCCATGATCGGAAACCCATGATAGGAAATCAAGTGGCTCCTTGAGTTTTCTGAGCCATTTTAGCAGATCAGCAAACCCGAAAGGGAAAGCCTGTGGGAACCCCTGACTTCGTAGGCAAGTTGTGGTGATCCATGAGACCCAAGACTGGAAACTCACATCGAGGGGAGGAAAGTCTTGGGGAACTGAGCTCTTACCCCTCTAGGGTTTGAAGCTAATTCCAGGTAGTCAGCATCAGAACTGAACTGAATTGTAGGACACTAAGCTAGCAGCATCTAGAGAATTGGAGAACTGGTTGTTAGTGTGGAAAAACCCCACCTATTTGGCGTCAGAAGTGCTGTGAGTAAAAACAGTTCATGTCAGGCTAGCTCAGCTTTATGCTCATCTGTTCTGGAAAAATGATAGCAGTAACACCTTTCCCTCTCAAAGCCTCCCAGTTGTTTGCATTAGACCCCACTTTGCATCCCAGTAATTCATTACATGGTGACTGTGATTATAAGGCTCTGTTAACATTTATGTGGCATTCATCGGAACAGATTTCTCAGGGGCAGAGTGCATTTCTTATTCATCGTTATAATTTCAGTAGCGTGCATGGATTAGTTTGTCACTTCACTTAGTTTTTGAGCCACTGGGCAATTCTGTTACATTCATTAACTTCTAAGCTCGGACAAGTTAGTAGAGTATTAGCTAATACTTAGCCCCCACAAGCATCATCAAAATAAGGATATATTCTTTGCTTTACATATTACTTAAGGGCAAACTGGGGCACAATTTCGATGACTGACACATGTATCAATGTTGAGATGTAATTTGAAGATGCTTTATGAACTCACTTTCCACCTGCTAACTAGGACTGAGAGACTATAAAATTAAAAAAAGAAACAAATGTTCGTTTAAAATTGTTTTGCAGAAAATCCTATAGACTTCCTTAAGTGTAATAGTTATGTTGACCCAATTTAAATAGGAAATATAGAGAATAACCACACAATTTTCCTAAAACTGTTAGAAATCTAATGAATACAAATGCAAGTTAAACTGTTCCTCTCTTTACACTTATTTTCAGGTTCAAAGTCCATTTTAACCAAACTTTCATGGCTTTTTTAGGAGGTGTGATTTTATAAACAATGGCTTCAGTTTGGTTTCCTGTTTTGAAATTGGAAACATGTGAAATTCAAATCTTCTGTTCAAGTCTGAACAAAGAATTATGACTTTATGATCACTGATGCTTCTCATCAAGGTACAGTCTCTCGATGACTAAGCAAGTAAGAAATTTGTTTTGCTTTGAAGTAAACGCAGCAGTTGGCTTTATTAATATACTTTCTTTCTTTCTTACTGGAGACATTTGCTTGGCTTCACCCTTAAGCTGCCTCAGTGTGGGCCATGTCCCAGGTCCAAGTCATAGAGCTTTTACCTGCTAATTGCATAACAGGGAAGCCTGGATCTAGTTAGTCATGTGATAATTTAGTAGCCACATAGTAAAAAAATATACAAAACTCAATGAAAAGCACTGCGTTTGTCCAATGTATGTGCAAGTCTTGCCTCCGCCAGTTAATTTTTAGCTGTGACCTTAGAAATCTTTTGTTTTCCTTGATGACATGTTACTATCATTTTAGGCAACAACATGCCTTGTTATGTAGCACAGCAGTGCATGTTGCAAGACTTTCAGCATCCCTAGATCCTACCCATTAAATGTCAGTAGCATCCCTCTCCCAATTACAATGACAACTAAAATACTGCCACACGGTTCCAAATGCACCTTATGAGAGACAGCAGACTCTTCAGTTGAGAACACTGACAGATGACAAGCACATAAGATAAGTATATAATTAGGAAACAAGAGAGGAATGTATAGTGTCCCTTTGAAAGTTTTAGCAATTAATAGAAATAGAGAAGTTAGCAGGTTATAAAAAATTTACTTAAGAAAATAATGATGAAAATGCTAAAAAAGATAATCTGCGGAATGTAGCTAAAGCAGTATTCAGAGGACAATTCATGGCCTTAAATACTTATGTCAATAAAGGAGTAAGAATGAAAATAAGTAAACTAAATATTTTAATTAGGATGTTACAAATAAAGAATAGCCCAAGAAAGCAGAAAGAGAAATTTGATATGAAAACAGAAGTCAATATATTAGAAACAGAAGTCAATATACTGAATATAATAATGTACAACTTTGCATACCTTCTTCCACACTCTCCTCCGTATCACAAGAAAAGCAGGAGTACATTTTCTAACTCTCTTGTCTGTGAGGCTTTTAGCTAGATCCCACCAGTCAGAGGCATTCGCATGAGATTTGGAAGGTGGGAGTGTGAAGCCACATGCTCCCATCTCTGGAAGCAGTGGATGTAAGGATGGGCTTTGGCAGACGCAAAGGTCTGTGGTCATCTTTGGGCATTTTCTAGGAATCATTGGCTCCATTGCTGGATTATCTGTAATCATCACGTGTGATCTCTAAAATTTTCTACAACTTTCTGGCTTTTCAAAAGCCAGAGTATCTCTGAGAGCTACAGATGTCTGGCCTTTACTCCTTCAATCTTTCTATTTTATAAACAAACAATCCTCTGTATTAAATAACTTACTGCTTGAAATACACAGAATGGTTTCTATTTTCTTGATGAAACTGTCACTGATATGTTGGACTTCATGAAGTAAATAAGTAGTAAGCACAAATGAGCAAGATAAGAAATGAGAATAAGAAAATATTTACATATAGAAAAAATGAAAATAATCTAATGGTTTAGTCTTTTCAAATATATAAAAATTAAGTTTTAAATTTTACATTTAAAAAGATGGTGTTCTTAATTAGAAAAACTACCTCCAGAAGGGATAAACAATCTAAGTAGTCTAATTACCATACATAATAATATAAAAATTTAACCAAGATTTAAATCCTTCAAAAACAATAGAAACAAATTCTTCAAATACATTTTACCAAATGTTAGGAGATAGATAACACCAAAGCTATTAAAGTTTTCCAGAGCATAAAAAATAGGAAAGGTTTCCAACACTTATGGAAATGAATGTCTCATATTTTACCACATAAAAGAAAACTACAGCTCAATAATACTTAGGAGTATTAATGTGAAAAATGCTAAATAAGCTAAGAGAAGAAGGATCAAGTACATATTAGAAAGAAATACATCACCAGATAATGATTCATAGCAGGAATGCAAGGATGGTTCAATGTTAAGAACAGATGTTAATATATTTCACCATTTAATGGATTAAGGGACAAACACAAACTCCATCATAAATGTAATAAAGTTCAGCATGTCATAAATTTAGCCTCCATTTTTGATAAAAACATTAATAAAACATGACAGATGGATATTTACTCACATCAATATATCTGCATATTTGTACGAGTTTGTGTGTTTATGTGTGTATATCTGTATCTACACATATAAATATAGGTACTTGAATGTTTATTTAAACCTAGAAGCTAGCATTATGGTAAACACTTGAACTATTTCCATTAAGGTCAGAAATAAAGAAAGAATTTTAACTAATATTAGTTAAAGTTATTTTGGAAACACTGGCTAACACAATTTGACAAAATAAAAAGAATATAAGGAGTATGAAAATTATGACAAGAGGAAAGCTGATGTGGTATGATTATGTATCTAGGAAGCTCAAGAGAATAGGTTTTAAGATGGTCTGTTAACTGATTATTGGGAGTGGGAAAAAAAAGACTAGAAACGGGGAGAGCAAGATGAATAATCAGTGATTCCTGGGTAACTTGAAAAAAATCAAGCCTGGATGTAAAAAGACCAGAGACGACTTTGAGGTAACTGAGAAATTGACCCCTGTTGCCACGACAGTATGAATTTACCACAGTGGGGAAAACCAAGCAGAGGTGTCCTTCAGGCCACTGTAGGTGTGGGACTGACAAGGGAACAGAGATGGACGCAGAGATTTGCATGAAAGGACACAAGCCCCTTCCTGGTCAGTGATGATCGGGAAAAGCATTCAATGAGCTATCACTCTAAGGGAGAATACAAAGAAAGGAGGCCACTGATCTTGTTAGACAAGAATTCATGAAAATAAACAGGTCTTGGAAATCCAGAGGAAAGAAGTTTCAAGGGAGGAGTGGCCAGATGTTGAAGGCTGCAGGGAGGCCAGGGAGGAGTGGCCAGATGTTGAAGGCTGCAGGGAGGCCAGGGAGGAGGGGCCAGATGTTGAAGGCTGCAGGGAGGCCAGGGAGGAGTGGCCAGATGTTGAAGGCTGCAGGGAGGCCAGGGAAGAGGGGCTGAGAAAGAGCCTGTGGATGTGGTGACCGGGTGGGGTCTGGACTGGAGGGTCTTTGAAGATGTGGATTGCAGGGATGAAACTGAGGCACTGGGGAAGAGTCGGTGGTCTCTGGGTGGGAATGCAAGCAGATTGCACTGATAAGCTTGTGGAAGAAAAATAAATCTGGGGACCTCAAAATTACTAAGCTAAAGGGAAAAGTCAAGCTGGGAACTGCTTGGGCAAAGGCAAACCTGACTCCTCTTCTGTTCAAAACCATCCCTCTGAGGCTCATGTGAGACAAACACATACCTGATTGCTTTCCCACTCCTATTGTTTATGTAAAAATACAGAAACACTGAGCCAGACTAAATTATGTCCTCAGTGGAAGGCTGATCAAGGACTGACAAGAATACAACCTTTTGTCTATATTCTACTTCTAACCTGGGAGTCCCCACTTTGAGTTGTTCAGCCTTACCGGACTGAATGAATGTACATCTTACACATATTAATTGATATCTCATGTCTCCCTAAAAATGTATAAAAGTAAACTGTGCCCCTCGACCACGTTGGGCATATGTCTCAGGAGTTCCTGAGGCTGTGTCACGAAAGTGTCCTTAACCTTGGCAAAATAAACTTTCTAAATTGACCGAGACCTGTCTCAGATATTTTGCATTCACAAGCTTCATACTGAAAAGCAAAAGAAGGAAGAGAAGGAGTAGAAGAATGAAGAGTTTAAGATTAAGGAGGCCCAACCACATTTAAGAAAAAGGAACGGTTGGTAAGGAGAGGGAAGAATGACACTGAATGAAAAAAAGGTACATTTGATGATAAGAAATGTGGATAATGGGATGAAGAGCACCAGTGGAGAATTTCATTTAGAAAGGAGGAGAAGCATCTCCTCTGGGGCAAAAAGACATGACAAGATGAATAACAGAGGACCCTTGAGCGAGGGCCGTGGGGCAAGCTGATGCTTACATGTGGCACAGCCTTTCCTGCATAGGAGGATGGAAACTGCCTGCTGTATACGCAGAGACCCAGGCTGATGGAGACAAAAACATGTGGAACCAATTTCAGCATACTTCATAGTGGGTTTGGCTTTCAATTTGCTTGTGAGGGTAAAGTGTTGACTTTAATCTACAAAGATCAGTAGGATTTGGGATTCTGTTAACAGAAATTGTTTTCCTCTTTTTACAAAATTACCATGATTAAAGTCATGTTGGGGGGTGGGTCTGCTAACGATCCTCAGGCTTGCATCCTGGGAGTTCTCCAGGGAAGCCCTTGTCTTCAGTTTTCACCCCCACCCACTGAGACATCACCACTCACCTTCCAAGGTCATAAAGGCAATTTCCAATCCCTGAAAGGCAATCTTCTGATTGTCACTTTAAAATTAACTGCTGCATTCAGTGGAGTTATTATTTTCTTTTAAAATGCAATTCCCCCCCCCCCACAGCAATCATTTTCTTATTGTAATTCTAAATGCCAGGGATTCCAGAAATCTCTCTGGGGGCTCCCTGGAGTATAAGACAGCGACTAATGAGTGTCCTTTGCGTGCAATGTGTTTGGAGATAAGTCCCTGGTGAAAACACAATGGAAAGCAACTTCCACGGGCATCGTAGACACTGGGACATGGTATTAAAAGCATGGAGCCGGGCGCGGGGGCTCACGCCTGTAATCCCAGCACTTTGGGAGGCCGAGGCAGGTGGATCACGAGGTCAAGAGATCGAGACCATCCTGGCCAACGAGGTGAAACCCCGTCTCTACTAAAAATAAAAAAATTTGCTGGGCACGGTGGTGCGTGCCTGTAATCCCAGCTACTCGGGAGGCTGAGGCAGGAGAATTGCTTGAATCCAGAAGGCGGAGGTTGTGGTGAGCTGTGATGGCGCCATTGCACTCCAGTCTGGGTAACATCAGCGAAACTCCGTCTCAAAAAAAAAAAAAAAAAAGCATGGACTACTTGGCCCCATACCCAGGGCTTTTGATTCAGCAGGTCCGGGCTGGCAGCCCAAGAATCTGCATTTCTTAGGAGTTCGCAAGTGCTGCTGCTGCTGGCCTGGGGTCCTACCATGCAGACAGCATCTCAGTTACTCTTCCACAAGATTTCCCATGCAGCGATCTTACCCTGGCAGGCATCCAGGTTCATGAAAGTGAATCAGAATCTTTATAACTCCATCTCATTTCAGTCTCTGTGCCATAGAAAACGAAAAATCTACGTGTGTGTCACACACACACATATTTGTGGTCAGGGTTTTCCCAAGAGAAAAGGTTTTAGACTTTTAGAAACCACCCCCATTTGAAACACTCTCCATAAAAGTGAAGCCACTATTTGTAATTTCTAAGGAACTTTCCTTAGAGTACAGAAGTATTATTTGTTCATAGTATGTTGAAAGTTGGAATAACACTTAGATATATTAATAATTGCTCAAGAATGTGACCTGCCACATTAGAAGTGGGCTGTTCATGCACATAACTAAGGAGAAACTCTCTGCAAATAGAGGACACAGATGACATAGTGACATAGAAAAAGCCGATTGCTAGGCCCGTCCTGAAGGAAGGTATGCATTTGCAGAGCTGTGCATGGAGGGAGACAGATGGATGCACTAAGACGCTTACGGTAGCATCTTTCAAGGAGGGGTGTCTCAGGAATGATTTGTGTTCTCTACTTTCTATTTATTTGTGACATTTATTTATTAATGAAAAACATGCCCCAAAACTAGCAAATTTCAGCCTTTATGAAGGTGGATATCCTGTCTTGCTGACACCTTAGGCAGGCTTGGCTCAAGGACACTGGGAAAGGGGCCCCCGACGGATCCAAACATTCTTATCTGCCTGCACTCTCTCTGTCCACAGCTGCTCTGGCCTCTCCTTTCCCTGACTGCCCTGAGGGCTCTTCATTCAAAGGCCTAAAGGGGTGAATGGAGGGAGGAAGGAGCCAGGGGCTAAAGGAAAGCTGACACTTGGTTTTACTTTTGATCCATCTTATATATTGAGTGACACAGACCATAGAACATCAAACTGGAAAGACCTTAGAGGCCCCTTTAAAACACACATCTGTGCCTGCCCAGGAGTACGTGCGCGCGCGCACACACACACACACACGCACACACACACGCACACACACACACGCACGCACACGCACACACACACGCACACACACTCACGCACGCACACACTCACACACACACGCACACACGCACACACACTCGCACACACACGACACGCACACACACACTCACACACGCACGCACACACACACGCATGCACTCACACGCACGCACACACACGCACTCACACACACGCACGCACACACACGCGCACACACACACGCGCGCGCACACACACACTCACGCACGCACACACACGCGCACACACGCACACACGCGCGCACACACACGCACACACACGCACACACGCACGCACGCACACACACGCACACGCACACACACACGCACACACTCACACACACGCACACGCACGCACACACACACACGCACGCACACGACAGGGTGGTGAACCAGTTTAAGTACGTTCCTCAGCAGAAGGCAGAGTGGAAGTCAGTCCCAAACAGCACCCTGTCTACCACGAGGGTCCTGCTACTGGGCTGGGCCCGGGCCCCAACACTTACACCTAAACTCTCAGGTATCACATGGCAGTCACATGGTTGGATTATTAAAGAGTAGGTTTGAGTTATGATTTAAGAAACTATTTTTCATGGTTAATCCAGCGCTATGGGGAATCACGTGAGATCAGAAGGTCTTTGCTTAGCTAGAGAACCTGAAAATCTGAGGTCATCTGCTGCCCAGGGACATTCAGACTTCTTCCATATCTCTGATTTTGTCCCTTATTTTCTGCGTGGCTCCTAACGGACTAGTTCCCCTGTAGGTTTTCTCCCCTAATCCACTCTCAAACTGGCTTTTCTGTTGTCTATTTGATACAAACAGGAGGCAGGGACATACTGGCTAGAAGAGGGCAGGGTCTGTGGCAAGGGCTCCACCCTCAAGCCTGGACCCACAGCCCTAAGTGAGAACTATCGGTGTTGTCCTGCCCGAATGTTGCCTTTAGGCTCACCTAGCCCCCTGTCCTGTGCCCATAAGAACCCCAAACCGAGGCAAAGGAAGAGGAGGCGAAGGTGGAGGGAGAGGGAGGAGGAGGAGGAGGCCCTGTGGCGGCCTTCACCGCCGCCAACGGGGCTGACCTTGTAGCTCCCAATGGAGTTTGATGTCGTGAAACCTCCACCGAGCTCTGCCCCTGCGAGAAGAGGCACCTCCATCACCGAGTGCGCCGTCGCCGGGCTCACGGGAGCGGCCCTTAGCGACCCCGCCCGGGCCCCCTCAGCTTACAAAACACTGCACAGCAAAATAATGATGTGCTAGACTGCTAACCCGAGCATCCAGCTTCCACAATGCCTGTGCAGGCAGCTCAATGGACAGAATTTCTGTCCTGTCCAATCTGCTATAATGAATTTGATGAGAATGTGCACAAACGCATCAGTTTAGCTTGTTCACACACTGTTTGCAAGACCTGCCTGAATAAACTTCATCGAAAAGCTTGTCCTTTTGACCAGACTGCCATCAACACAGATACTGAGGTACTTCCTGCCAACTTCGCACTTCTCCAGTTAGTTGGAGCCCAGGTACCAGATCATCAATTAAGTTAAGTAATCCAGGTGAGAATAAACACTATGAGGTTGCAAAGAAATGTGTTGAGGACTTGGCACTCTACTTAAAACCACTAAGTGGAGGTAAAGGTGTAGCTACTTTGAACCAGAGTGCACTGAGCCGTCCATGCAAAGGAAACTGGTGACACTTGTAAACTGTCAACTGGTGGAGGAAGAAGGTCGTGTAAGAGCCATGCGAGCAGCTCGTTCACTTGGAGAAAGAACTGTAACAGAACTGATATTACAGCACCAGTATCCTCAGCAATTGTCTGCCAATCCATGGGCCGCCGCTGTCAGGGCTTGAGGATGCCAGTTTTTAGGGCCAGGTAAGGTAGGTTACTATCTTACGTTTTTTATTAGCTATTGGGGCTTGAGGATGACAATGTCTGGAGCTCGGTAAGAATCCTGAGACTCAACTCATCTTTATATGTACAAATCTTGACATAATTAAGATAAATTGGTTTAAAAAAAAAAAAAAGAACCCCAAACCTCAGACTCAGTGGACACATGCACACAGAAGATAGAAGCGTCTGAACATCGAGAGGAGAAGTAGCTGCATGTCAGAGACTATGGTTGGAGAGGAGCACAGTCAGGGATGTTCAGAGACAAGCTTGGCTGTGGACAGCCAGATTCCAGGGGAATATTATCTTCCCACTCCATCCCCTTTCCAGTTCCTCTTCCTGCTGAGAGTCACTTCCACCACTCAGTAAAGTCCTCCACATTCACCACTCTTCAATTTGTTCCTGTGACCTGATTATTCCTGGGCCCCGGACAAGAACTAGGGTACCAAGAGGGCAGACTATCAAAGGCTGTTACCTGATTCTTCACTGAGCTGGTTAATAATAGTTAGTAGTCTGCAAATGTTGAAAGAGCACTGATTGTAACGAAGGCCCTCTGGGGCTCCAGGGGGTGTGGATGGCATCCTTCCTGGATGGCAGAGCTAAGAGAGCATTGTAACACATTTGGATGCTGCTGTGGGGCCCCGCACAAAGTCTGCTGCTGCCATAGAGGAGCTACCAGCAAATTCCAGCACTCGCCACACTGGTTCCTACACCCATCTGCTCATGCGCTCCCTCTTGTAAGGGATTGAGCACGGTGGCCAAGTAAACAAGTCACCCCTTCCCGGGTCTCATGCGGGGGGTCAAGGGCATTCTCCCACCTCATGTTCAGAACTGTGCCAATCCATTATCCAGTCATAAGACATTTATTTCCTACATGACTGCATCGCATGTAGGAAAAACTGTTAAGAGCTAAAAATTAAGCAAAAGAAACTACACTCCAGTTCTCGCATACTATGTCTGTTTTCAAAGGGTTTTTCTTGGATCCTTAATCAGAGACTTTTGAGACAATACACACATAATTTGCTTGCTGAAGATCTTGGATTAGTCTACTTAGATCTAAAGTATTAAGTTCTCATATTTGACATCAGCCATCCTGGTCCTCTGGCCTTCAGACTTTAGGACTCATGGCCATCACCTTCAGGCCCAGGCTGGAAGTCACCTCTCTGGTTATCCTGATTCTCTAGCTTGCATACAGTGAATTGGGAGACTTCACGGCCTCTGTAAGCCAATCTCTCCCAATCAATCTCTTTTTCTCTACATAAATAAATAGATGAGTAGAGAGACAGGTATCTCCTTCTGACTGTTTCTTTAGAGGACCCTAATATACCAACCCATAGAAACAGTAGTAGACATAAAAGTGAATTTATATGTCTATTCCATTGACTAATTTCAAATGTCCGAATATTCTGAGAACATAAAAATATGTACAGACAGCCATATGTTCTACCGCACTGAGGTTTTCCAAGGTCTATTATTGTACCAGATTTGGGATTATTATGTTTTCAGATGTATCTCACATGATGGAATGGAGTCTCCTTGGCTGTTTAGCTCAGGTATTACTTCTCTGGACACTTAGGGAGACTCCAGTGTAATTTCTCTGACTAATGGCATGTCCGGGAAGTAAGTTCTCAGCAGTACATAGAATCAGTTAACTTTTTCAGAAAGAAAAAATATCACAGAATTCATGGGAATGCCAGAATCAGGTAGGCCAATTTTGTAAGTGATCTATATTAATGGATAAGAGAGGAGAAGGGCATAAGCTTCAAAAGATAATTTAAGAGGCTCAGAGAGAACAATCCATTAGCTGCGGAAAGGCAGACCCTGGCCACGGGGTGGTGAGTTTGATGAGCAATGTGCTTAGGCACTGCTTTCATTTTTTACAGAAACCAGCTCCGGCCAGGTCTTTGGAAACCACTTAAAAAATCATCACGTTTGCCAGACTGTCTAGAAGAAGAGTCTTAAGTCTGGAAGAGGAGGATTTCATCAAAGAATTGCTGAGTTTTCCAAAATTTGAACTATAGAATGAATTCCAGCTGTTGCCAAAAGTTTTATTCTTCTTTTGTAAAGAAAAAGAAAAACCAATTCCGTAAGCAAACCTCCATGGAAAGCCAGATGATATTCCGCAAACGAACGCATGCGCTCTCAAAAGAAGCATGCATTATTTCTATCACGCGTGCTAGATGTATTATTGACGCCTCATGCGTGAACATTACAGGACCTTGAACTCAGCTTGAGGGAACTGGTATATTCCTGGATGCTGTCCAGATTCTGAGTGGTTCCCAGTGTATTTAAGTGACAGCTTGGCCTGGCAGGATTGCTGTAGTCACATGTTATCGCAACATTTACTAGAATGGAGGCTGAGGCACCTTCACGAGTCTTACCAGAGGCAGATTCCCTGCTTCACAGGGAACTGGCTTCACTAGCCTATTTCCCTATTTCCCTGACAGCCTTGACCTGTCAGTGGCAGAGGGACACGCAGCCCATCTGGATATGGGCAGTAATTGCCCATTTTTAAGGCTCCAAGTTTGCAGACTTCAAGTCCTGTGGGCACAAGTGAATCGCACAGCAAGAGTGGAGAAGAACAGGCCATGGCCACAGAGTGGGAAGGTGGGAGGGACCCCAGCATCCCTGATGAGCGGTGCCTTGCTAGAACTGCAGAGACTCTGGGAACGAGACGGAATTCCAGCTTTTTAGGGAAGATATGGGCTTGTTTCGCTCTGGACCTCTGTGCACACTTGAAGAAATGGGCCTGTGTGACATCACGCTGCCCAGGACCCTGAGGCATACAGCCCACTCTCTGGGAGACAAACCTCTGTTTTTCTCTCTGCTTTTTTGGGAAGAAAGGAGTTGGGGTGGGTAATCTATTTTGCAATTTACAGGGACTTGGATAAAGAACAGGAGACATTTTTAGTAGATCAGCTCAAAGGTGACCCAAGGCAGGGAAAAAGAAACCAGAATCATTTCAACTTGAACTCTGGGACTCAACCCTTTCGGTGAAGTTTAAAAGAGAAAGGGACACAGCCACTAGGATTCAGAACACTCTAGCACACAAGGTGAGGATAGGGAAGATGTAATTTTAAGGAGTCCCTGTGGAAAAGGTCTGAAGATTCTAGCCTATCAGATGAGCAAGAGCAACCAAAACCCACTGCTGCTCTTTAAAGGCATCTCAGAGATGGACCTCAGAGGAAGACGGGCGTCCCAGCTGCAGCTGAGCTGAGACTCTTCCTGTGAACAGGCCTGGCAATCTCTCTGAACTCTCACAGTTCTGGGAACACAACACAGGCTGCCGTCTTCCATTGTTACACGTGGGCATATGGGTACCTCCTTGCTCCAGATTGCAAATGATTTTGAGGACAGGGCCAAGTATGTATTATCTTGACTTACAAACTTAGAACTCAGCATAGTGGCTCCCACATTTAAGAAAAAATTGCCGAAGTACTCGATTCACTGGTTAAGATGCACGAATGTACAATACCTCAACTCGCTATGACATGGAAGAGGCACTAACTGGTTTTCATGTAAAGCGACATCTACTTAAGCATCTCATTGCTCAATTCAGATAGAGAAGAAATCAAGCAAACCTCTCTTGCATTTCCCCAGGTGGCTTAAAGATGTTTAAGGTTCATATCCAAACATGCAAGCCTTTGCTGACTGAACAAGTACATGAATGAATGAATCAATGGCTGGCTGGCTTCGTATCAACAAAGAAGGGCAAGTTTGCAAGGGATTGCCATTTTTCCAAACTTCATCCCTAAAGGAATTAATCCTTAAGCCCCAGATGTATTTTAGATGGTGAAGAGAATAATATTGAAAAACTGTAAGAGAGGATGGTTTACAAGCCAGCTGTAAGATTTGTTTGAGAAATTTTAATTGTGAATTAGACGAATATTTTCATTTGAATAAAAATGCCTCATCCCCAGATATTACAGGATGCATGTTGGACGATTTAAGACATATGTCAAATTTCAATAAGTACTTTGATTTGGAAATTCATCAGAGGTTGAAGATTAGTGATTTGGAATACATTGGGCCAAATGAGTTGTAGGTACTGACTTTAAAAGATGACAGCATGTATAATTTTGAGAAAAGACTGATGTTTCTACAAGGTAAACAAAAGTCTAGTGAAGTCATTACCACATCAAAAAGTCTCCGTCCCAGACAGCCACAATGGGATAAGCTATCTCCGGGCAATATTCTTGGCATGTCGTCTCCTAGTTGAGTTTTATGCCCCATTAGCAATGCCCCCGATGCTCACTGAGTGTCCAGTTAGGGCCCGATGAAGTAAGGAACATTGAAATTAAAAAAATGCAATTATGTCATGAAGGAGAGAGAAGAAAGAAACAGAAGCTGTCAAAAAGGGAGGTGGAAGGCATGACCGGGCTGTGTGGAAACCTTACTTCCTGCAGAGAGATGGACCCATTGCAGGAGATAAGGAAATGAGATCTCTTTAAATCAAAAAGAATTATCCATCCTCTTTTGACGCCAGGTAACGTTTCTGGAATGAAGCAAGAGGTGGGGGAAAGTTTCCAGCTGTCTTCCTCCCATTCATTAATTCCACAACTCCCTTTGTAGACCCTTAAATTTTCAAAAAGAGAGCTAAGAAAAAGATGATTTAAAAGTTTCAAATCCAGAGCATCGGGAAGTCTATGTAACTAGAAGTCTTAAAAAATATATAAAATATGCAGATAAGATAAAAATGGCATTTATACTCCCCCCCCTTTTATTTTTTTAAGAATCAGATCAAGAATTTTCAGGTGATACATTAACCTAATCCTCTAAGAAATGAGAACAATAATCAAAGGTTATTATATCACGCTCATTGGGAAAGTTAGTTATTCTCTCACAAAATGGAAAAACTGAGGAGACTCATTGTGGGTTTTCATCCTCCAGTATCAATCATCCAAGCAATTAAAATACGCTGTTGTCAGATAACACGGAATTTAAATAATTTTTTGAAATGTAGAAGGCTCCAACAGGATATAACGAAAGAAGCATTTAATAAACTTAAAGTAATTGAGGTTTTAGTTCTAAAGGATCTGTGTCATCAGATATCATCAACTCCTGAAACTCCTCAGTAAGGCGGAGACAGTAAATTCTAAGAAACTGCTTAATCAAAACCACCACTTACAAATGAGTAATGAAGTTTTTAGAAATAAAAGCCCTTACCTCAAAGTCAGTCGCTGTGATTAACGTTCAGTGAACAACTATGTTACTTAAGATTATCGGGGGAAATTTGACAAGTCCACCAAACACAGATCAAAGGAAAACTGAATAGTGCAACTGAGCGAGGTCAGCCTTCACCCTGGATGACCATGAAATGTAAGAGCCGCCCACATGTGAGGGCGCCTCCTCACTGCTGACATTTCAATCTTATGTTCGTTGGACTGCAGCTCCCATCGCCAGGCAGAAGCTGTATTATGACAGGAAGACAGGAAGTCGAAGAGTATGTTGTGCTTCCCTGGCAGAATCATCTTTGTTAAGGAGTGTCAACAGCAATGTGCTCAGTTGCAGTTTGGCTGTGGTGGGGTGGCATAAGGACGGAGCCGGTAAACCCATTTGAACCAAGTTACCTGCCACCTCTGAGATGATAATAATGATTGCTTTATGATATTTATAAAATCTTTAAGCCTTACATACATAAAAGGCTGATTCAAAATTTCTAAGGAACGTGGCCTGCTGAAGCCAAGGCTTGAATCTGATGTAGCTGCCTCGAATCTGTGGTCTTTCTACCCTTAACCTGTCAAAGGTTTTGACAAGATAATATATGTGAAAGCACACAGTAGGTGCTCAATACATGGCAACAATGTGTTTCTTCGTTCATCTTGCTTGTATAGAAAGTAACTCTGGGGATACCAGGGAAGGAAAGAGAGAGAATAAGAGAGTGAGGCTGTGGGTTTAAGCATCTACGAAAACAGAGGAGGATCGACTATAACTCAGCCTTGCTGGATAACTATTTGCAAATGTTCCCTTTCCTAATTATCTACACATGGCCAGTGACAGGGTGCCCTGATTAGGTGCTGAGTCTTCTGTCCTATGAAGAGGTCAGGTTTTTACCAGGAAGACTGCAGAGCATTATCCTACAGAAGACAGGAAAGTACAGGCATCCTGCACTCCATCCAGCTGTTGAATTGAGAATTCATGTTTTCCATCTATTTCCCATTGAAATTGAAGACAAACAACACTCACTGACTCTCTGATGCAGCTCTTTAGAAAAGCGATTAGGGAATGGATTTGGGGTTGATTTACCCCAGAAACTCTCACTTATTTGGTAGGGATAGTTAGGTGCAGTAGTCATCCATTCAGTGTTTCAGGATACTGAGACGAATAACTTGGTAGCAGCTGAGAAAGCTAAGAGTTCCTCTGAATGCTTGATGCTCAAAGGAAAGGCACCAGTGAACCTTCCTGGTGGAATGAAAAAGAATCATTGACCCGTCATTCTTTACAGACGTTTCCATGGAATTCATTATACATTTTTCACAAAATGAAAAGGAACAAGAAAGAGTTCCAAAATTCATACTTTCCTTACACAAATATAAAGCTTTGTGATTCCATTATTATCCTAATCAATTACCACGTATTTGAAGATGCTAAGTAGGAGAGGTAAAGTCAAGTGCATTCAACATGATCCAAGAAACATGGGTGTGGTTACAAAATCAGAGGAAAAGGGAAGGAACATACGTGTGGTGAGACGTGATTTTCCCGTGTCACACAGAGAGAGCATACAAGGTGGTTCTGTTATGCTATTTTCTTTTATTTTTTTGAGACGGAGTTTCGCTCTCGTTACCCAGGCTGGAGTGCAATGGCATGATCTCGGCTCACCACAGCCTCCGCCTCCTGGGTTCAGGCAATTCTCCTGCCTCAGCCTCCTGAGTAGCTGGGATTACAGGCACGCGCCACCATGCCCAGCTAATTTTTTGTATTTTTAGTAGAGATGGGGTTTCACCATGTTGACCAGGATGGTCTCGATCCCTTGACCTCGTGATCCACCTGCCTCGGCCTCCCAAAGAGCTGGAATTACAGGCTTGAGCCACCGCGCCCGGCCTACACTATTTTCTAAATAAAGTGAACTGGTGGCTGAGGTGGGCCATATCACTAGTGTGAGATTTCACGTATTTCTCTCTGGTCACTCCTAGAACAACGTGCTTGCTATCCTTCTGTGCAGAAGGTAGCTGTGATTTTCCTCAGACAGGGTCTCACTCAGAGTCCTTAGCTTTGCTAGCACCCATAGCACCCATAATTTAACTATTTCATCCTTAGTTCATACAGGGAAGAATGAACATACGTCAAGCACTTAGTGCTTCTAGGACTATTTAAGCTTTTTTGGTTCATCTTTCAGTTTTCCTTTAGTTTCTTCATCTTATTTATTTAGAGCAACTGTTGAGAACACACAAATTTATTTATTTATTTTTTTATTCATTCGTTACCTTCTTACTTGATGCCATTTCTCATTTGGCAATCACTTTTCTTTACTTAAATATAATATTATCTAAATTAACTTCTTAGTTATTAAAACCTGGATTGCTCAAAGCTGAAATCCACTTGGCCAGATAGAAACTTGTCTACTTGATAAATAACAGATAGAATTTATTATGTTGTTTTAAACTTGCAAATATTTGCTCACCACTGTTTATATCAGACAGTCAGTACATGTGCAGTTCTTTTGGACATGTTTTTTCTTGATGTTTTCTTTGCAACTTTCAAAATATTCTTTCATTTTCTGGGCAAATCTGACTATATAACTGGATGGCAAAGCTCTTTCCAGGAAATGTTTTGAATGAGATTAGTTGGATTAAAAAACCCACTCTAGGTCAGTGCATTTTCCATGAGAGTTTCTGTTTCTCACTATCAACATGGTGTATTTCATAATTACAGTGATTTTCACTTGACTAATCTCAATTAACAAAATTATCTTTTAAAATACCTTAATTAGATAAAAAGCAGGACCCAAAGCACCCACTGACTTCCTCAGAGTCACACACTGAAGTAGATAAACTGGAGAAGCCAGCTCAAGCTTACAAGTGACACTCCCCACCTTGGGAATGTCAGCACTCCTCACCTTGGGAATGTCACTGCTACCAGCTGGGAGAAGCCCTGGGCTACTCATTAGGACTCAAGAAGGGCAGGTGCAGAGCACCCCATGGCCCAAGGCTGACAGGAGCAGCATGGGAGGAACCTCCAAGAACAGCACTGGTAGGGACCTACCCCCTCCGCAGGACACGGAGCACTCAGAGCGCACGATGGCCCAGGTGTAGGTGGGCTGGGCAGGGGGCTGCTTCTCGGCCCCCAGGCGAGGCATGGAGTATTCCCAGGCAATGCCTGGGTTCCTTCCCTGAAACAGGAGCTACAAAATAAGAAAGGGGAAAAAGAAAACAAATTAATGCAAAACCAGCCAATACATGCTGACGTGGCTTAGACTACTTAAAACAACAACCAAGCAACAAGAAGTCTGTCATGATGAGAAACTAAATTCAGACTATCATCCAAATTTACATATAATTTCTGAACCGGAATAGCCCTCCCATCTAGAGTCAGGCTCATCTAAAAAACCGTCTAGACTTTCCGCCCTTCTCCTTACAGTTAGTGTATGCCTGCATGCAAAACTTCAAACACCTCTGCAACTTGGAAAGAGCAGTTTCAGATTACCATTTTTATTGATACATAACAGAGACACATATTTGGGGGGTACATGTAATAACGTGATACATCCTAAGAAAAGCACTTGGTTATCTCCCTTGGTGTTTCTTTGGGATCCCCTACAAATTCCCGGCATCTGAGCAAATCAGAACGGGACACCTGCAAACACTGTCACGCTTCCTGCTGAGTTCTAATAACTCAGGACCCTTCAACAGCTATAGACAGGATTCATGATTGACCGAAGCTGAGTTAGAGTACGTTTTACTGGGAGAGATGAAGGGGACTTTTGCCTACTGGCAGATACCCATCAAGTCCAGGGGAAAAGGTATTTTATTAGGAAAAAGATCACTCAGTCATAGTTTAGGGCATGGAACCGGGTTTGGACTCCACATTTCCTAGCTTGAAAGCCAATCATGAGGACCAGCCACCATTTCTCTCATAAGTGTATTAGATCCTTCAATTCTGGTTAGAAGACTTTTCTGGAAAACTCACCATAACCTGTTGACATAAATCCCATACCAGCACCTGAGAGTCTTGGCATCCTGACATGATGCCCATGTAGACAAACAGACTCACCCTCCCCTAAGCACCCTGGCCCCATGCTCCACCCTCTGCCTGATGACGCAGCTCCAGTCTCAGTGGTGCTGATGCTGCGGGACAGTACAAGCCCAGAACAGGGGGTTGCTCTGCAAGGCCATTGAGACGATCTCCAGCCCTTACATTCCGAGCCTTTGCAACTCTTCTTCCATTGAGAACAGTTTCCTAACAAGCCTCACTTATTTTCAACCCAGAGGCATCTCTCTTTCTCTCTGATTGTTAAAGCTAAAAGCCTCAGATGGCGGGAGACATGATCAAGAAAAGAATTCAAAATAAATATGTTTAGGAAGGGGTAGGATGAAAGCGTTGAGAGGCAGGACAGGAGATGGAAGTAGAACCTGTGGAGACGCAGCAGCTGCTCCACCTACACCACACCTGACAGCCTGGGTAAGCATCTCCCAGGAAGACACAAGAGGATGGGATGGGGCAGCCAGTCCCAGGGAACAGGTGGGGGCATCCAGGTGGCTCTACCTCCATAGCAAGGTGTAGATTGATCGGGCAACTTTTGAATCAAGCAGTTTTTTCAACTGTTCACAGAAACATAACAAGGTGGGGAGTTAGAGCATCCACTACCCAACACTGCCACCTGCACAGTTGCATGGGATAGGTGGTGGTGTCAGAATCCGACTATATTTGTGAGCCTCTGTATTCATGAGTAAACAGAACGGTTTGGTTTGGGAGGTGACCCACCCACTGGACACTCGGTCGATGTGACTGCAGAGCTGTGGCCAGCCAATATCAATGCTATGACACAGGTCATCACACAGTGAGGGGCTTCGCCTCTTAGTTCTCTTCTCCTATTGCCACAGGACACAGCAGAAATGCGGATCCCACCCTAGACAGAGGTGAAGTCACAATCGACCTCCCTCCCCCAAGAGTGGCCACTTCTCACAGCTGTCGAGCTTACAGAACAGAAGACTTTTGCAAACATCTCCTGCTAAAACCCCTAAATGGGAAGGCAGGTGAGCACTTAAATACAAACGTAATCATACACCAAAAAGTGAATGACGATAAAAAAGGGCTGCTGCCCCATGCAGCCTATGGATGGATCACTCTTTTCTATAACTGTTTTTTTTTTAATAACTATTTATATTCTTGTGTATTCTTAAAATTATGCCAACAGCCATGAATTTACACAAACACCAGAACACCCCCAAAATCCAAGCCCCAAATCCAAGAGGCTGGACTTTACCTCCACAATCAGTGTTTCGTTGGTTGGTCCCGCAGCGATTAAGTTCTCAGGCTCGTTGTAGGACCGTCTGTAGTCGAAAGTAGTGCCTGAAAACTTGTACCGGCCGGGCCAGTCCACAGTCCAGTGTCCATTCAGGTAGTACCTTCTGAGAGCATTGCACACAGAAATGTAGGAGGTAGATACGTTCATTTCATAGATGCGAATACTCCGGGCTCCAGAAGGAATGGTGACCATGTGGTAATACTCTAGATAAAGAAAATGGCGAAGATACAGCTTTTCATTCCAAAAAGCCGAGGCGAACTCTCTAAGCAACCCCAGTCCTCAGAACATAAAACCTGACTATCCACATTTGGAACTGGGGGAAGATGTGTGCTGGTGATCAGTCACCTTAGAAGTATACCTGACTGCTTTTTGTTAGTTGGAGCAGAGCTCCTGTGATGTTCAGTCTTCGCAAGAACAATCTTAATTCAAATAACCTAGCTACCACATCCAGTCAAAGCGGGAGGCTCAAGAAGCAAAGAGCTAGCTGAGGCAGGAAGGGAGGCAGTGGAAGGAGGGCCTGCTGTTTTCACTGTCCCCTCGAGCTCCTCGGCTAAGAAGTCCCACTTACAATCTTCTCTGCCCAAGGCTTGTAGACAGCTCTACTCACGGTTGGTGTGGTGGTGCTTGGTGTAGAGACCCCTGTGAATCGTGCAGGCTGAGTTATTCCCCTTACACACCCCGCAGCTGTCTTCAACAGCATCAGATCCAAGGACGTTGTCACATCCAACTCTCTGGAGGGCCCCCAAGGTCACATGTCATTCATGGAAGAGAGGACAACACAGCAATAATGTCACCAATCTCATGTGAGAAACCTCCTCCCCACTAGAGCTGAAAATTTCACCAACATAGGGTAGTTAACAAATATTTATTGGATACCCAGTATGTGCACAGTGGGACTACAGTGTTACCCTTCAAAACTGCAGGAAGTTTTTAAAATGTGAAACGTAACCTGTCCCCTTCAGTACTGTCACACAAGTGGACCTAAATTAAACGTGTAGGTTGTCACTTTGGAGCCATGGGTGAATTTCAGACTGTCCTAAAGGGCTTAGTACAATGACACCAAAGTGTCTAGGCAAGGTTCTATCAAAATATGCCATTGTGATCTTAATTGTCCTATACAATGAAAGAGAAGGAGCAGATGACACACAGACATTCTCCTCAGTAGTAATTATTCAAAGGGCATGTTTATTCACTTGCTTACAATTTTAGGAGCTCTGTAAAATTTCTGCACTTTTTAACGAAGAGAATAGGCTCTATATGTCAAAAAACATCCATTTGGAAGCAAAATAACTACAATTTTTGGCTTGAAATCCATAAGGCTAGATGTATTTCAGAACTGAGAGTGTTTTTCAATTTAAGAGAGGTAATAGATATGATGTATGTAATGCACGTGAGAATCCTGTACAGGCCTAGGGTGACAGCCCATAACCAACACAGTAATGTTTCTATAGTAAAACCCTCCATATTTACAGGAAGTGAGATAGATACAACCAATCGGTGGTCTCACATCAGTTCAGGGCAGGCTTTGCCACCAAACAAATTCGGGTCCCCCCAAATTTCCACAGCTTTTTGGATTTCAGGGTTACAAATAAGGGATTATGACAGTATATCATTAAGAATACCTAAATACGATAAAATAGTGAACACATCAATTAACAGTTAGACAAAATTGCGGACTGCGCAGCTGAGAGAGATCTTGGTGGAATCATCTAGCCTAGCCCTAGTGTATTAAAATTGATTACGCTAAGGATCCCAGTGGATGATTCGACTTTGAAATGGTCAATAATATAAGTGAAGTGAGAACTAGAGAAGACGATTTTGGACTCCACAGGCTATGCAGATTGAACACCTTCTTCACCTGAAGCCCCACTGTCTACAGGAGATGTGTCTGATCTGCTAACGCCTTTGCTTGGTTTATAATAACATTTTCCCACCTCTTCTCTCTGCCAATCAGGGTAAGGCTACTGTCAGTCACTTATGTTCATTTAGCTGCTGACCCCTCCCCAGCTTGTCTCTTGCATCCCTGCCCACCCACCTTCCTCAGCGAAAGTGTACCTGCTGTATGTTGCTGAGGCCCCTCCTGGAGCTGTAAAGTGACCCAGGCTCTCTCACCCATCCCTGCTTCACTGACTGGCCACACTACTGCCTACAAACTGCAACCAAATCCTGTGACTCCACTGTTCCCAGACCCAATGCCTGCTCTATCTACTTGGACACAGGATAAAAGTCCCAACCGTTCAGACAGCCTTGGAGAGGGCCTTGGAAATCTTCTCACTTCATCCCTTCCCGCAGCATCCCCCCAGACCCCACCTTCCCTCTGGCATTCTGATGACTCAATTGGCTGCTAGCAGCCCATGCATCCGGCACCGCCACGTCCCTGACATCCCTCGTCCAACTCATCCTTTCAGATCTAGCTTGGATGTGGATGTTCCCTTCTCCTAGAAGCCCCAGACCCACACGTCCCAGACCCACATCGAAGACAGAACGGGCCCCTCCCTCTCCTCATGCTCTGCACACACTTCCGCTGCGGCCAAGCAGCGTGTCATCGCGTTCTGGCTTTCTCCTCACTGGGGTGTGGCTTAGAGGGAAAGGCTTGTCTTCTATGTCTGGTCTTTCTAGCCTCTACGGGATGCCTGACACAAAGCAGACTGTCCGGAATCATTTGTTCAATGAATGAAGGATCATGATTACCTCACATATCCCATCTATACAAACATTACGGCTATCCTCCGAGCATGGAGTCCCATCTTTGACTTTATTTGACAAAGAAAAGAAGAAATCAAATCCTTCTGCGATACAGTAGAGTTTGCATAAGTCCTGATCTTAAAAAGAAATACACACACAAACACAAATAAGAAAGATACTTAAGCTCTGATCATTTTTGCTCTGAATTTTAGATAGACTTTCTTTCTTCCCCCATAAAATAACTCCCACACAATAACACATTGCAATGGCACTTTCAATGCTTGCCTCGTTATGTTTTATTTCTTTAATTTTTTTATTGCTTCACTGTTAAATTTTACTGTACAGTGTCCTTTAAGTTCTTTGATTCTTATACAGTGTTTGGCACATAGTAGGCATTCAATAAATATTGGTTGGCTACGACATTAATGCTTTCCTATTTCACTAGCATAATTACTGCCATCTTGTAGAAATGCAAAAAAAAGTCACTACCATTTTGTAGTAATACACAAAATTCTTACAGATAAAATGTAATGAAAGAATAACAAATCATTGAATTTCTTAATGCATTTGATAAAAAACATTAAAAATTAAACTAATAAAATAAATAGATGAAATCTCTTGAGAACAATGTTTTCTACAAATATAATAATTTAAAAAAAAATGTTGGTACCTAGAGAAATAGGAAGTTCACTTCCTTCCTAGATAATCCATTTCAAGGTTCTTTTTGGTTTATATTCCATATGAACTTTTACTGAAACCATTTCCCCCGCTTTGTTCTCTTCTGGGTCAAACTGGGACGATTAATGCTGAAAACGTTGTCTGTCTTAGAAATTTTTATAGGCCTATGACTCAGCTACAGATATTTTCCTTATCATTCAAGGTAAGAGACCCAACTGACTAATTCTATGAACCAAATTTAGTGTGTGTTTCCACGATTAATGAGATTATTCACTGAAGATTGGCAGCCAGGAGTAATACACACACATGTTTGGACCGCAGTTTCAAAGTTCATTCTCTCTTTCTCTCCTTCCTAGCGGCCTGTAGCACACTGGCTTCATCTGTACAGGTTTAGGAGTAAAGGGACCACCAAACATGCTTTGGGGAAATTGTCTAATTTTCTTTCAGAGCGTTCTACCTTTATGAACCTGACACTGAAAACACTGTATACATTGAGATGATGAAAGTGAATGTCATGGGGGCATCCCACTTCAGTATGTCCGAAGGGCTTCTGTCATTCTCGGGCAATACTCCCGGTTTCAAGCAATGAGATGATTAGGTTTTCTTTTTTTTTTTTTGAGACGGAGTTTCGCTCTTGTAACCCAGGCTGGAGTGCAATGGCGCGATCTCAGCTCACCGCAACCTCCGCCTCCTGGGTTCAGGCAATTCTCCTGCCTCAGCCTCCTGAGTAGCTGGGATTACAGGCACGCGCCACCATGCCCAGCTAATTTTTTGTATTTTTAGTAGAGACAGGGTCTCACCATGTTGACCAGGATGGTCTCGGTCTCTTGACCTCGTGATCCACCTGCCTCGGCCTCCCAAAGTGCTGGGATTACAGGCGTGAGCCACCGCACCCGGCCGATTAGGTTTTCTTTGAATTTCTCCTTAATTATGCCACTTGAGCTCCTGACCTTAAGTTATTTTAATCATGAAAACAACACTTATTTCTTTCCCACTGGGGAGTAAAATCTTATACATTCCACCAATAAACTTCTTGGTTAATAGTTATAGATCAAGACTTTCTGAACATAGTATGCTTCAAAATTATTAAATTTTCCAAAATATACTGAGATTTCTCTTTCCTTCTTTGACAATTATAAGTATTCAATGGGTAACTTGCTTATAGCCACATCACCATCAACTGCTGTCATTCTTAATCCAAAAAATACTGACTCAGTTTCCATATAGCATCTACTTTGTATTTCTATCACTTCTTTGATGAGTTTCATTGTATTATGCACACGATTTCTATCTGGTGTGTTGATTTCTGACCTCACAGTTGGCCAAGTTTAGATAAGAAGTTGTGACAGTGGGGATGGCAAAATAAAACCAAACCGCAGAGCGGCATCTGGTTACTTGTGCCCCACTCTCAATCCTGTCCTTCTTTAAAAAGTCAAGCTAGTACAGCATGAGGCTACCACACAAAAGCAGCTTGTGACTTACCTTCTACTTGAGTGTAAGGCTTCCACTTGTAGTGCTGCCCTCGGAACCGTCTGCTGTTGTGCTCAGCGCACTGCGCGGAGCGGAAGTCGACACTGTCCCGGGGACATTTCTGACTGTTGCAGAGCTTCAGAGTGCGAGTGGAGCCCTCGCAAAACTTGCCTCCATGCGATGGCCTGGAATGTGTATTTTGAAGTTAGAATTTTCCTATTTTAGTAGCTACTTAGACCTTCTTTGAAATTAGGCTGATGGAAGAGATGAAGCTAAGAGTGTCAGAATGGGTAATTAGGAAAAGTGGATTTCTAAGTGGTCAAGAACACATTCTTGCACGTGAATGGTAAGGTCGTGCTTCCTTCTCTGTTGAGGGAATCCTTTACAAGAGCAGCAGGGCAGGCCGGCCTGTGCTTGCTCCTCTCTGGGCCCAGCGCCTCTGCAGGAGTGAGCAGGGTGGACACGGTGAGCAGGGCTGTCCTCACCTTGCACAGGGAGGGGCTGACTGAGGAGGACCACACTTTCCCAGGGTGGCACATTTGAGAGAATGTGGAATCCAGACTGAAGTTCAATGACTTTGCTTTCCAGACCAAAATTGCTTTCCATTACCAGTCTTCTGGTAAAGGCCAGGACCGACCCAAAGACCAAGACTAAAGACCCAGTCACCTCTGCTGGTTGGCACTGACAGCTCACCCCTGCTTGCCCCAGAGAATTTGCATGTACACACTTGTAAGGTTCAGGGAGCCCACGGGGTACAGTGGGGGTGGGGGGGTTCAGAGGAGCTCATGCTTTAAAGATAGGACTGAAACAAGAAGCCAAGTGACACGTCTTCAACAAGCTTAGGGGCAGAGGGAGATAGAAAAACACCAGCCAGAATTGCCACTATTAAAAAAGGTTGTAGAGAGAATGGACACTTAGGCGCTCTGGTAGACGTGTAAGTTAGTTCAACCATTGTGGAAGACAGTGTGGCAATTCCTCAAAGACCTACAGACAGAAATACCCTTTGACCCAGCAATCCCATTACTGAGTATATATCCAAAGGAATATAAATCGTTTTACCATAAAGACACATGCACACGAATGTTACCGCAGCACCATTCACAGTAGCAAAGACATGGAATCACCCTAAATGCCAATCAGTGGTAGGCCAGATAATAAAAACGTGGGACATATACACCATGGAATGCCATGCGGCTGTAAAAATGAAAGAGATCATGTTTGCAGGACCATGGATGGAGTCCAACAGCCATTATCCTTAATAAACTAACACAGGGACAGAAAACCAAATCTGCAGGTTCTCACTGATAAGTGACAGCCGAATGATGGGCACACATGGACACATAAAGGGGAACTGGGCCTTTTGGAGGGTGGAGGGTGGGAGGAAGGAGAGGACCACAAAAAATAACTAATGAATACGATGCTTAATACCGGGGTAATGAAATAATCTGTACGACACACACCCATGATGCAAGTTTACCTACGGAACAAACCTGTACTGTACCCCGGAACTTGAAATAAAAGTTAAACTAACAAAACTAAAAGTCAAAGTCTGTTCACTTCCCCAGATTGGTGATGCTTCTCAGATTCATTCTTACTTCTTACAGAAGCCGGCCATCAAACCACCTGTTGTGAAGGTAAATAGAGCTGATGGAAAACCAAAAATTTTTTTTCTGCACAAAACAGTTGCTCTGTTTTTTTGCATTCTATATACTTTTCTTGTGATTTCTTTATTTGTTTTAAGCAGATCCTTGGTATGTCAAGTAAATGTGGTTTAAATCGAACTCCTGAATGTCACTCTTGGTGCTGTGATGTTTTGCTTGGTCAGGTAGTTAGTTATAAGTCTCTTAAGTTATTGCACAGACAGGTAATTAAGAAATGCTGGAGTGAAATACCTTTCCTACTCAGTGTTCTTTACAATCATATGCACAGCACATACTTGCTATTAAGAGCTGAGGCTGGGCGTGATGGCTCATGTCTATAATCCCAGTTCTTTGGGAGGCTGAGGCGGGCAGATTGCCTGAGGTCAGGAGTTCGAGACCAGCCTGACCAACATGGTGAAACTGTTGAAAACCATGGTGAAAAATACAAAAGTTAGCAGACATGGTGGTGGCACCTGTAGAACCAGCTACATAGGAGACTGAGGCAGGAGAATAGCTGGAATCCGGGAGGCGGAGGTTTCAGTAAGCCAAGACAATATCACTGCACTCCAACCTGGGTGACAGAGCGAGACTCAGTCTTAAAAGAAAAAAGAGCTGAAGACCTGAGACACAGGTGTGCTGCCTGCAGGGTTCAGGGCATGGAAATCACTTGTTTGTGAGGAAAGAGGTAAAGGTATACTTACTTGGGGTTGGTGCAGAGGCGACTCCTGTGAGACACTCCCCCTCCGCAGGTCCTGGAGCATGGAGACCAAGGAGACCAGTCTGACCAGTGGCCATGAATGGGCTTGGGGCCTTCATCACCATATTTCACACACTGCCCTCCACGGCACCACTAAAATTTTCAACATAAATAAGTTTACTTGACTCAGATAGATAGGTAGATGGGTTCATCTCATTACTGCCGTAAGGCTGAGTAGTGGGGAATTTTGTTAACTGCAGACATTAGCTTCCCTACCCTCAAGTAGCACCTAAAACAAATACGGTAAATTCAATGTTGCTTTTTTTTTCTTTCCAAACCTAGCATCCTCCTGTAAATCCACATACAGGGAAGATGAATAGAAAAATCATTTTCCAATGTCTGAGCTCCTGGAAACTTAACACATTTAATGAAGGAGTGTTATCTGAGTACTCAGTCTGGCTGTTCAACTCCCAAGTCGGTGAACTCTGACCTGTCCTGAAAACAAGGTGCTTTTCACATCTCATGTTTAGAACAGAGAGAGTCTCAGGTAGAAAAGTGCAGCTGGAGGCTCCGTGTGGCTCAACACCTTGTCATTTTGGGCTGGTGCTCTGTGCTTTCTCCCCAAAGCACCTGGGCTCGGAGCCTTGGACGATTAACTGATGGCATGTTAGACATCATGCAGCTTCCAAGGCAATGAAGCAATCCATTTGGAATTTCATCTGTCCCCCGAAGGCTGGAGATGCTATCTGTTCCCCTTTCTCCAGAGGTATGCTCATCCATTTTAATTCATGCTAAATTCCATGTGGCAAATTCACTGTGCCACAAATCAGTGCTATGCACTACTTAACACCATGTCCAACAGCGGTGGTCCCTGGGGTGGTTTGGTGTGGACTTCAAAGATCTTAAAGGTCTAGACTGTGTGTTGGGAGGAAGAAGGAAGACGTTTGTCCCTTGTCCTGGCCCCACTGGAGTGAGAAGAGCTGTGGGCTGCAGAGACCTGAAGTTGAGTCCTCTTTTATCTCCAAGATTAGAGCCACTAGATTTGTACTGAGAGAGGAAGAAAAAGGCTACCTTCATAGGAAGAAAGTGATACTTCCATTATTAATTGATGTATTAGAGTAACACATATGAGACCACTGAGGTTTGACCAGTGTCGGCACATACAATGGCAGTTAAAATGGCTCCATTTAATGCTACTGAAGTAAGAACCATTCAATTTAAAAACAAGACTTTCTGAGGAGTCACCCTCGCCCACTCAACTCTTCAATCCTTTTCTTTAAGCAAAGCATCATCTCTTCCGTCCCTACCTGCCCTGCCCCCAGGTGTAGAACAAAGTCCACAGTCCTAGGCTCAGGGAGAAGGCTGCTGCCCGGAATAGGCCGCTGCTCCTGGACAGCCTCCGACAGGTGTGAGGACAGCAGTAGGTTGCACTGGTTGTGCAGACAGGAAGAGACGCCAGGTGTGTGCTAGTTGTCGTTGTTGTGTATTTTTGTCCATTTTTAAAGCCCATCTGGTCATTGCTTTCTAATGCAGGAGACAGGAAACATGAAAACAAAATTTCAAGAGGTCGAAGAACTCTGAAAATATTTCCGGGAAAACGTGTCTCGTTTTGAAGAAGATGAGCAGGATTTGAAGCCCCAGAATGAAGTCAGGCTGGCGGAAGACAGGAGCGCTGTCTTGAAAGCAGGGATGTGGAACTTACCAAAGAACCACCGTTTCTACGGAGAAGCTGTGAGCACACTCAGCGTGCGTCACAACGTGGTTGTTGACCTGCTGTTAGTACTTGGCGAACTTCACAGACTCAGAAGGGAGTACTGACATGGGAATAGCTTTCACTCTTTTGTTTTTCTAAAAAGCTTATTTTTTAATGAAAGATTTAAAGATATACACAAGTGAATAGTAGAGGAGCCCTTGAAACCGGCAGTCCTGCCTCAACATTTATCAGCTCACACACAGTCTCACTTCACCTGAATGCCTGTCCACTTTCTCTCTCCCAACACTGACTCCCAGACCTGAAATCATTCCTCAAAGCATGAAGGGTTCCCCAAATTAAGGACTTTAGAAAACTTAACTACAACACCATTATCGTACCTAGAAACCTACCATCATTCTTTAATATCACCAAATGTCTAGTAAGTGTTCAAAATTCCAATTTGGTGCCTTTTTTCTATTAGTTAACATAGAATCACAATCAAAACACGGTCCATTTACTGCATTTGGCTGACATGCTTCTCACGTCTCTCTCCACTTTCAAACTCTCCCTTGATGTTCTCTCTTACCTGAACTCACGTGATAAAGGAAGGGGTCTCTTTGTGGGGCGTTTCTATATTGTGGATGTTGCATCTCTGCGGTGCCATTGGACACGTCCCTGGGCTCCCTAGATCTGCTGCAATCAGGCAGTTGATGTAAGGTGTTGGTTAGGTTTAGAATTGGATTTTGGCAAGAGTGCTCCATTGATGGCTCTGTGAATGTGCACACAGAATGCCTGGTAAGGCTTGGAACATTGGTGCTAGGATGCTTCAGTGTTCAGGGAACGTGGGCTGACTTGCAAAGGTCCCAGCAGCTTCCCAGCTAATGCTTTCAGCAACCATTAACAATCATTTCCTAGATCCTTTACATCTTTGAGTGTTGCAAGAATAATGACATTCTAATTCTGTCTTCTTTTTTTTTTCATGATTGGCTGGCTTACTTTTATTTTTTATTTTATTTTATTTTTTTTGAGACAGAGTCTGACTCTGTTGCCAGGTACCAGGCGGTGGCACAGTGGTGTGATCTTGGCTCACTGCAACCTTCACCTCCCAGGTTCAAGCAATTCTCCTGCCTCAGCCTCCTGAGTAGATGGGACTACAGGCACGCGCCACCACATCCAGGTAATTTTTGTATTTTTTAGTAGAGACAGGGTTTCACCATGTTGGCCGGGATGGTCTCGATCTCTTGACCTCGTGATCCACCTGCCTCGGCCTCCCAAAGTGCTGGGATTACAGGCGTGAGCCACCGCGCCTGGCCTGGATTACTTCTTTAAAGAAAAAACAACCTTCGTCAAATGTCTCTGTATCCTGAGTTTGAGTTCGTACAGGAAAACCATGACACTTTCTCTAAATGATAAAGAAAGATATGCTAATGTCATATGTTTCTTTTGGAAACATTGCTTGAGTTTCCTCTTGATAAGAGCCAGGAATCTTTGGCAGGCTTCTAGCTTTCTGCTCAGCAAGGTACCCCAGGCTCATTCTGCACATTCCTTGTAATAGGCCTGGAATCATCCATTTACACAAGAAGATCTGGCTCCTTTAATTGGGAAAACTAGATTAAGAGGCTGCAGCCTCTTAATCTGTGCGAAAGGTGGTCATTGTTACCGAGTTGGTAAACGAACAGCGCTTTTATGTGTCTGTGTCTTAAAAATTTTAATTTTAAAGAGAAAATACTTTATTCGTTCTTAGACATGTATTAATTTTAAATTTAGGACTATAAATATTAATTAGTTTCTTTAATTTTATATATGTATCTCTTTTATATATTAAAATCTTGGTTCTTAACAATGTAAGCACATTTAGTACTTCCTTTATCGTCGCAAAGTAAATCCATCAATAATAACATGATTACCGTGAATAGTGTATTATTTATTATTTATGCATTGTTATTTAATTATACAGTATAATTTATATATTTAATTATGCATATAATTATAATACACATATAATTATAATACATATATTTAATTATGTATTATTATTTAATTATACAGTATAATTACTGGGTTTTAAAGTTGCTTGAAATAATTCCTTTGTTAGGATTCTGTTTAAGCCAATAACTTGATACATTAGGTCAAACTGTTCCATTCTGCCTTTGATATTTAGGGATTATTTAATAGCATTTTAAGTTACCTAAAATATTTACACGATTTTTCAGCATTGAGGGTTTATCCTTTTTTAATATAATCAAATAACTGTATTAATCAGTATTTCCTTTTCTTCGATAAATGATAACACATTATACAGAATTTTTTTCGTTCTTCTTTTCCACGATACGTTCTGTACATCATTCCGCAGAAGTTACAGACATGTCCCTCATACTGTTTTTCCAGATGCATATTTCACGGGGTGTTTAGCCAACCAGTCCTCTATCAGTGGACATTTGTATCCTTTCCAGTTCTTTGCTGTGATAATGGCTGTTGCAATTAATTTCCTTGTATTAGGCTGATGCAAAAGTAATTGGAGTTTTTGCAAATAAAATAATGGCAAAAGAAATAGCAAAAGATACATTTATTAAGTTGATGCAAAAGTAACTGCGGTTTATACATCTTTTGCCATTTCTGCTAGAGTATCCTTAAATAATTTTCCTACTTTTAAAAAGTATTAAAACAAAAAAACTTCTTGAGAATCTGATGAGAAAGCACTATATCTTCTCCTAAGGGGTTGGAGGAAACACACACACACACACACACACACACACACACACACACATGATATTAGAGATAATTTTGGGAAGATCACAGACCTGTGGAGCCATCGGGTCAGGATTAAGAATGCTGTGTTAAATATACATACAGATGCCCAGTGAAATACTAATTAGGTTTCTTAGGACTGACTTTATCACAGTTTTGTATTTTATTGACAGATACTGTGGCTTATGAAAAAGGTTTTGTCTTAGATAGTAAGATGACACAACCAAGTGCCTATGCCTGTGGCAATTACTGTTCACAAAATAAGCACGTCACACTAAACGCAGTAGATGCAGGGGAACAGTGTAGTAAAGCAGGAAAAGCAGCACGGGGTCATCAACTGGGCATTACAGATCCGCCCTGTGAGCTGCGTGACCTGGGGAAGGCACCCATGTGCTCTGAGCCCCATGTCCTCCTCTGAAATTACGGGTGATAGAAACTACCAGAATGAGTTCAGAAGGAGGATTCAATGTGAGGACCGGGCCAAGTGCCTAGCACTGGACCTGATTGAATCACACAATGAGAGCTGGTTTGATTTCACAGGAGGGGTCCCTGGTGACCGAAGGGCTAGACTCCATCAGGCAAACATCTCAGCTGTGGTCCCCACCCTTTGCCCTGAATTTCTCCTGGGGTGAGCAGATGAACCTAGGAACCCTTTCCCAGAAGAGCTCTGATATGTTCAATGGGGACTGCACTAGGCTCACCTGTAGGGTTGTTTTGAGGATGAAATGTACACAGTGTACTGAGTTTAGAATTTGGCATTAAAACTAAATAAATCTCAGTCCGTTTCATGACCTTATGCAACCACTGTGGAGCCTCAGCAGCATCCTCAGTAACAGAGGGAGGAGACGGTTCCCATCAAGACGAAGGGTACTGGGATACTGCCCACTGGCCACATACACATCTAAACTGATAAACTTTAGGTGCACATGCAAACTAATGACACATAGACACATGACTAATATCAAAAGGGACTGTTTATATGAGACTTGGATGTCTTACATGGTTTGACTGTGTCCCCACCCAAATTTCATCTTGAATTGTAGCTCCCACAATTCCCATGTGTAGTGAAAGGGACCTGGGAGGAGGTAATTGAATCATGGAGCAGTTTTTTTGCCATGCTCTTCTCGTGATAGTGAATAAGTCTCAGGAGATCTGACGGTTTTAGACATGGGAATCCCCTACACAAGCTCTATCTTCCTGCACCATGTAAGACATGACTGCTTCTCCTTTGCCTTCTGCCATGATTGGGAGACCTCCCCAGTCATGTAGAACTGTGAGTCCATTAAACCTCTTTCCTTTGTAAATTATCCAGCCTCAAGTATGTATTTGTTAGCAGCTTGAGAAAAGACTAATACAATGTGAGAAAGGAAAATAAAATCTTGGAACTTCACATTCACTATACCAAAAGGAAAAAATGAGCTTGAGAACAGAGTTGTGCAAAAACCGCCTGGCATGTTGTTTCTAAACAGAGAGCTGCAAAGACGGAAGGCATGCAGGTCTCCACAGGTGGCCTCCCTCACAAATTGCTCACAAGGACATTTTTTGTGAGCCCCCACATCTTTACCCTGAAACAGAGCTCGGTTGAATTTCATCATGGCCATGTGAATTAACAGCTTGTCTTTTCAGGTACAGGACAAAGATGAGGCTAAAACTCACCCTTCCACCCGCCCCAGACAAATGCATATTTGCCTGCTTCCTCCACTTTACATGTAACATGTGGATTCAGTGAGTGTCCACTGAAGCACCAAAAGAATGCAACTGCTTGCCTCGTTTCTCTACCCTCCCTCTTTTCTTCTTTCCTGCTTCCCTTGCTGCTCTTTCCTCATTAAATATTGAAGTCATCAAGTCCTCTCTGCAAAGAGCAGGGGTCACAGATACTTCTGTGATTCGTGTCCTGCCCCCTCCCAGAGCATGTCCTCAACCTTGGAAAAGGAAACCTCTACATCCATTGAGATTTGCCTCAGTTATTTGCTTTGGTTTAGAGTTCCACATGGGCCACTGAACAGACAGATGACCCTGGACAGAATATTTTATTGCTTTGGCCCAGGGTTCAGCTGTGTAATTTGTAGAAACCTACTCTATCTCAATATAGGTCTTTTTTTTTTTTTTTAATTTGGTACAAAGGAAAAAGCTATTTTTGAAATACAAGAGAAAATAATGTGAAATATCAGTGGAAATTAATTTAATGGTGCTTTTGAGATAAATAAAATGTAACTAGAACATATAGGTAATTTTGAAAGAGTACAACTGCATTATTCGGGAAAAAGTAGCATGTGATCACAAAGAAAGCAGAATGTCTGGAGAACCACTGCATGTCTCATGAAGGCAATAATTCAAGGGCAACGTCAGAAAGGCTGTTGGTCTTTTTTGTTTTGTTTTGTTTTGAGACGGAGTTTCGCTCTTGTTACCCAGGCTGGAGTGCAATGGCACGATCTCGGCTCACCGCAACCTCCGCCTCCTGGGTTCAGGCAATTCTCCTGCCTCAGCCTCCCGAGTAGCTGGGATTACAGGCACGCGCCACCATGACCAGTTAATTTTTTGTATTTTTAGTAGAGATGGGGTTTCACCATGTTGACCAGGATGGTCTCGATCTCTTGACCTCGTGATCCACCCGCCTCGGCCTCCCAAAGTGCTGGGATTACAGGCTTGAGCCACCGCGCCCGGCCAGGCTGTTGGTCTTTTAAGAAACAGGCATAACTTTGCAAATGACCACCTGAAGAATACATTTTGATCAATGACAGCAGAAAAGTCATGATTGCCCTCAGCTTAACAATCAAGTACATTGCCTGACGCCCTTTGACTATTAGAATTTCCACGCCACGAAAGCACTGTTACTTATTATGGGTTATTTCAACTATTGTTTTCTGTATCACTAGCATAAGAATTCAATGAATTAGAAGAATTCAGTGATCAATCTCATGCCCTTTGAGCGACTGGATAAAAAAGCATATTAGCAATGTGCCCAGAATGAATGGTTGCTGGGGGGCTGGTCTCAAGTGAGTTTATCTTATTTCTGTTCATTTCTTCAGTTGGCAATGCAATAATTTAACCTGAAAACATATGTTAGCATTGTTTGTTAACATTTTAAAACCTTTCTGTCTGTAGTCACTTTGAATATGTATAAGCTCTGATATGTGTTCTTTGGTTTTTAAATATAATAGATCAATGATAATTAGGCATGTTCAAATACCATGCAAGATCAATGCCTAAATATCATTTCATATTCACTAGTATTGCTAAAAAGCTCAGATACATAAAAAGCAAAAATAGTAATAGTGATAATTTGGATCCCGGCTCTATTTTTATCAATAGTCTTTTATATTTAAAAATGCAATCATAAGTTAAATCAAAATAATTAAAATGTTATGGAGTATTATAATAATTTTCAAAGGTTTAATAATGAAATTGCCAGTCTTTATCATCTAGTAATAAACTTGTTATCTTGTATATTTATTTTTCTCTGACTTTTATTTTAGATTCAGGGGTACATGCGCAGATTTGTTACATGGGTAAATTACGTGTCGCTAAAGTTTGGTACTCGAATAACCACGTCACCCATGCAGCGAGCCTAATACTGGACAATTTTTCAACCTTTGCCCCCTCCCACTGTTCCCTTCCCAGTAGTTCCTGGGTTCAACGGTTCCCATCTTCGTGTCTATGTGTACTCAGCGTTTAGCTCCTGCTTACTAGGCAACACGCGGTATTTGGTTTTCTGTTCCTGTATTGGTTTGCTTAGGACAATGGCCTCCAGCTTCATCCACTTTGCTGCAACATCTTGTGTACTTCTTTTCTCTACCACAGCTCTCTCTCTTCTCACAGGAGCAACAAAAGGTAAACATCATGTGCCCCAGGGTCTTCAACCGCAAGTTCTGTGGCTTTCACAGCACTGCTTCATGCTGGTCCTTTCCATGGATAAATGGTGGTCAGTGGCTTAATGTTTCCCCTCAATAGATCAATGCTGTCATCACCTATTGTCTGACTTCTACGTCTATGAATTCCAGGTAGCTCATCAGTTTCATTTTCACAAAAGTGAGAAAAAGATTCCTCTTCGCATTATCAATGTAAAATAAACACAGTGTTTGATAGGAGCATGGGTATTTATATGTATATGAAAAACACAGGTTTTGAAAATACCAGTGCAAGAGAAGCGAAGATGCATGGGTTGCTGTACCGGTAGGAGCATACATACCTAAGTGAAGGGGTGACTGAATGAGTGTGAAAGCTTCTTACCATGTCATTCCCACACATAGTGCCTTCTGCTGCTGGCATAAATTTAGTCTCACACTTCCTTCCAATACGATGGCACCACAGGGCTTTACAAATGTCCTAAAGAAATTTTTAAAAAGTTCATTAGCGTTACATCATATTGTCCATCTACGATAAAAACATTGCTGAAAGATTTAAGGTGAAAACAACAGGTATTATTCACAAGCAAATGCCTACTTAGCTATATGATAGAATACAATAGAGGGAGGAGTGAGGAGACTCATGTTCTAGACTTAGTTCAAATTAATTCCATCTCTTAATATGTTATCTATTTAACAAAATTATATTTTCTAAATTAAAAAGTAAAATATGCTTAATTTAGACATTGTAGAAAACTATAAAAAATTAAAATTAAAAAACCAATATTTCATAATGTATCCTTCTCAACCCCACCTTCCATGAATCTCTCCAAGTCTGAATTCTTATTTTTGAATTAAGGATCTTTAGGATGCTTGTCGGCTTGCCCATCCATCCATCCATCCATCCATGCGTCCATCCATCCATTTAACCATGCATCTACCATCCCCAAATCTGGGATTAAAGCTTAAAATATGTTAGGCATATTGCCAGGCAAGAGGTTCCATTGTGAATATGACCCTCTTTGCCTCTTAGTCTTCATAGGGTAAAGAAGGAATTTTCATTTGGCGCATACAGAAAGAGATGCCCCAATGAAAAGAAGAACATAATGCAGGGTGAACTTCTCAGAAAGAAAAAAGGGTGGTTCCTGAGGACTCAGAAACGAAGTCAGAGAAGACATAATGTCTGAGCCAAATCCTGAGCCAGAGGAGTCTGTCAGGAGGAAAGGGGGCAGCATTTAAGGAATAAGATTGTATGAATGAAAGATTCAGGAATGAAAGGCGTATGTAAGGGAAGGAAGACCCACAGGGCTGACCTGGCAGCAAAATAGGACAAAGTCTAGGATTTATAAACTATGAAAGACTCTCCAAGTGCAAGGAGGAGTTTTTTACTGAGTCCGAAGGAATGTCTCAATGAAGGGCAAATAGTAGGACTTGTGAAATGATGGAAACTTCTGGAATGCTGGTGGTAGATTCAACTGGACATGTTGAAAACATTTCTTAAATTGTCTGCACAACTGTTTGAAATATTTAAACAAGTGTTACATTATTCCTCAAGAATTTAAATGGCTGCATCTACTGGGTAATTCGTGTTATAAAGAAAATGCAGCACAGTGCAGCACGTCAACCTAGTGCAGCTTGGAAGATGGCATTCTACTGCATGGTGATCTCATTCTGTATTTGAGCAATGTTAAAGGAAGGTTTTCTGCATTGTGTGAGTCCTTTCATGAAGGGTTTTCACACTAGTTCTTAAATCTCCTGCAGATATTTAATTATATACCTAGAAGTTAAGGTATTTATTTTATTTTATTTTTATTTTTATTTTTTTTTTTGAGAGGGAGTTTCACTCTTGTTACCCGGGCTGGAGTGCAATGGCGCGATCCTGGCTCACTGCAACCTCCGCCTCCTGGGTTCAGGCAATTCTCCTGCCTCAGCCTCCTGAGTAGCTGGGATTACAGGCACGCGCCACCGTGCCCAGCTAATTTTTTGTATTTTTAGTAAAGACGGGGTTTCACCATGTTGACCAGGATGGTCTTGATCTCTTGACCTCGTGATCCACCTGCCTCAACCTCCCAAAGTGCTGGGATTACAGGCGTGAGCCACCGCGCCCGGCTAAGGTATTTATTAAAGACACAGCCTCATATTTTCCCTGGCTATATCTCCTTCAGCATTAAACCAGATTTTGGAGCTTGAAATATTAACAAGTAAATGTTCAGTGTTTTAATTCAGATATCAATTGCTTTCACGTTGTGCCATTGTTTAAAATCTCATATGGTTACAATCATTGTGCAATGAACTTTCGAGTCCCCCGGGATCCTCGCCACTGTGGTAAGTGTGTTGTGTTGAGGGCCGGGGCTTTGCCCGGCTGAGGTCTTTGTCAGCAGGGAACAGTGATGCTCCCTTAGCTGCTCCTGTGAAGACGGCTGCTGAGCACCCGGGTTTGCTCTCCTTCAGACAGGCTTTAATTACGTCCATTAGTATATGGTGCCAGGGGCCTGTCTTCTTGGCCAGAACGATGTTTAGAGATAAAAAGTGTATGAAGAACCCAAGGAATCCATGAATGCAAAAGCCCTGAATGTAACTCTCTAAACGGACAACTGGACAACTCTATTTGCTTGTGGAAATGACAACTGGATAGAATGCCAGGATAAAAATAAACTCTTAGAACCACAGCCTGCGCACCGTGGCTTGATGTCTGAGTGGTGACATGATGGGTCAGAAATGGAGACTAGAGAGAGAGGTGGGGCAGGCCCTGAGTGGCTCAGAGATACCTCCTCCACCAATGGGGTGTCAGGATCTACTCCTTCAGGAGGCAGAGCGTGCATACCGAAGTGAAGGAATGAATGAACGAACGTGAGAGCAGAAGCTGCTTGAGTGGTTGGGTGACCTGGGAGACAGCCACAATGGTCCAGTAGAGTTTAGGATTCCCAGGTAGATGAGCAGATCCAGTGTGGATTGTGCAGGCAGATCTGGGCAGGCAGGACCCTGAGTCCTCACTGTGCACACAAGGACAACAGCATTCAATCATTTACTTTCCTGGGGGCTACATGAAGTGGTTCTAGGTAACGCGTTCAGCTCAGGGCTGGGCACCTAAGGGCACTAAGGCACTGCACATTTCCTTTCTCACTTCAAGGGCTCGAGGAGACTCTGGCCCAGGTATCCATCTGCTTCTGGGGCTCTGCCATGCGGTTGCTGTGATGTTAGGGAGCTGGGGTCCTAATTCACAGCTGTTTCTAAGACTACTCAAGACAATACAAAGTAAATGTTTTAAATGTTAAACTATATTACTATGTTCCTTACCGTTGCCTGTTACAGTGCTTGCTTCTTGTCTTTCAATAAACACTTTCTGGGCCCATTGAACATGTCTTCATTTGCTCCTATGGACACCAGTGACAGAGGAGCAGGAAAGCTTTATGAATACTGACGGAAGACACTTTTAAAGGGCTTTCAACTTCTTAGAGTAAAAAGCCCTCAAATATAGGCTGCTGGTGATAGCTTACCACCAAATTATGTGGCTCTCTAATTCAGTCTGTACTTCGGCTCAGGCCATCTGTTTTTAAGCCTCATTTTGGGACCTGATCTATCCCCAACTCCAGTCCTCAGGGCTGGAAAATATCATAAAGTTAGAAGAAACTTGAAAGATCATATAACCCATGTTACTGTCTTCCAACATTTAAAACATCATTCACGGCCAGGCGCAGTGCCTTACACCTGTAATCCCAGCACTTTGGGAGGTCGAGGCAGGTGGATCATAAGGTCAGGAGATTGAGAACATATGGGTCAACATGGTGAAACCCCATCTCTACCAAAAATACAAAAATTAGCCAGGCGTGGTGGCATGCACCTGTCGTCCCAGCTATTCTGGAGGCTGAGGCAGGGGAATTGCTTGAACCCAGCAGGCGAAGGTTGCAGTGAGCTGAGATTGCACCACTGCACTCCAGCCTGGGAGACAGAGCAAAACTCTGTCTCAAAACAAACAAACAAAAATAAATAAAATGAAACAAAATATCATTTTGGACCTTGCTATTCTTTAGATGTGCTTGTCTGCTATTTAATAAACATGACACTGTCTCAGACAAACAAATTAAAACGGTAGTGTCTTAAAGAGTTGCAATGACAAAAATAAAAGATTGCACATTCTCAGCCACATGTGGGAGTGAAAAAATGGATTTGGTAGTGGTGGAATGATGACCACGAGAGGCTGAGAAGTGTGGGGAAGCGGGGTGGGAGGGATAATGAGGAGCTGGTTAAGGGGCTCCACAGCGCAGTCAGACAGAAGGAACAACACCTAATGTTCAGTAGCACGGTAGGGTAACTCTAGTTAACATCTTACTGTGCATTTCAAAATAACTAGAAGAGTGTGATATTGTTAACACAAAGAAATGAGGAGCATTGAAGGGGAGGGATATCCCAGTTTCTCTGCTTTGATCATTATACATTGTATGCCTGTACGACCCGGGAGGGGACAGGATAGTGCTGGGCGGAGAAGGGAGGGGTCCCTGGGGAGGGCTCCACCCCCGGGCCTGTGCTCACAGACCTATGTAAGAACAGGCACTCCTGTTTTTGTGCCCAAATGTTGCATTTTCCAAGACTACCCTGGCCTACCATGTCCCCATTCTGCGCCCATATAAACCCGAGACCTTAATGGGCAAACACACAGTGGCTGAACATTGAGAGAAGCAAGGAACAGACCAGCAGACACCAGCAGACTGGCAGATCAGCGATGGTGGAATGAGGAAGGACGTGGCAGAGGAAGAGAGGAGGGATGTCTGGACCTTAAGAAGAATTCCTCTGGGGGCGGTCAGAGAAGAGTCCATCCCGCTGGGCAGCCTGACTCCAGGGGAAGACCAGCTTCCCACTCCATCCTGCTCTTCCGATTCCCCATCCATCTTGCTGAGAGCCACCTCCACCACTCAATAAAACTTTGCACTCATCTTTGAGCCCACAAGAGTGACCCAATTTTTCTAGTACGCTGGGAAAGCGCTTGGGATACAGAATGCTATCACACTGGCCCTCTGCCCTTGGAATACGGCAGAGGGTCTACTGAGCTGGTCAACACAAGCAGCCCGCAGATGGCAAAGCTGAAGGAGTGCACTGGAAGACACGCCCACCTGGGTTTTGGGAGTTGCAGACACCCACCCCTGGACACTGTGGTGGGGCCAGAACCCAAAAGTGCTCCCCACAGTCTCTATACTTGCCTGCCTGCAAGTCCCCCTCAGGGTTTGAGCAGATGGGTGACAGAAGGAATGAGACACACCCGTCTCATGTCCTGAGAAGGGGATAAGGGAACTCTTCTGTTTCAATATCAATGTATCACATGTACCCCATAAATATCTGCAACTGTTAGGTATCCATAAACATTAAAAAGTTAAAAAGAAAACTACAAATGAATAGCCAAAACCCAGCTGTTCCCTCCAACTTCGTCACTTTGACTTAACTTCATGGTACATAACACACCAGGATTTTATAAAGCATGATTGTTGTGGGTCATTATCTCCTTAGTGAAACTTCAGAGTCCTCTTGGAACAAAGATTCTATTAATTCATGGTTCTAGAGTCCAAGCACCTGGAATGTCAGACTTGCTGGGTTTTGAGGGAGCTCCCAATTTAACAGCAGTACCTCAGATGCTAAGGTGATCAAATTTCAAAGCAATTCTGGCAGCTTGTGTTTCAGACTGCAGGGTCAGGCCACCAAGGCGATGCTGACAGAGCATAACAGGTACGCAAGCAAGACAAAGTGTAACGACAAATACTTAGCTAGAGCAGAAAAGAGTTAAAACCTGTGCAGAGTATTTACTCTTGCTTAATCTTTGCAGCTAAGGTATTCTCTCGTTAATGAAGCCTCTCCCTTCTTATTCTAGTCCATCATTTAAGAGTTAAGTTCACAAAGGCCAATTTCAGTAATGCGAACTTGGTTAAGGTTTCACATCACAACATAACACCCCCGATAAAACAGACATTTCAGATTGCTGGGCTGACACTGTATTGTGTGCTTCAATATTGTGGATGGCATGCCACCAGATTCACCTCCTCAAACTGCCTGTGCTGCACTCTTCAACTCGAGATGGATTAAAGACTTAAACCTAAGACCTGAAACTATAAAAGTTCCAGAAGACAACATTGGAAAAACGCTTCTAGGCATTGTCTTAGGAAAGAATTTTATGACCAAGAACCCAAAAGCAAATGCAATAAAAACAAAGATAAATATGGGACCTAATTAAACTAAAGAGCTTTTGCACAGCAAAAGGAACAGTCAGCAGAGTAAACAAACAACCTGCAGAGTGGGAGAAAATGTTCACGACAAAGGACTAATATCCAGAACCTACAACAAAAAAAGAAGAAAAAGCAAACAATCCCATCAAGAAATGGGCTAAGGACATGAACAGGCAATTCTCAAAAGAAGATATACAAATGGCCAACAAACATATGAAAAAATTCTCCACATCACTAATGATCAGGGAAATGTAAATCAAAACGACAATGGGATACCACCTCACTCCTACAAGAATGGCCATGATCAAAAAATCAAAAGCCAGTAGATGTTGGTGTGGAGTGGTGAACAGGGAATACTTCTGTACTGCTGGTGGGAATGTAAACTAGTACAGCCACTAGGATGAAAAAACTAGCATGAAAAAGTGTGGAGATTCCTTACAGAATTAAAGGTAGAACTACCCTTTGATCCAGCAATCCCACTGCTGAGTATCTAACCAGAGGAAAACAAGTCATTATTCAAAAAAGATACCTGCACATGCATGTTTCTAGCAGCACAATTCACAATTGCAAAACTGTGAAACCAGCCCACGTGCCCATCAATCAACAAGTGGATAAAGACACTGTGATATATATGATGGAATACATATGTGATGGAATACTACACAGCCATAAAAAGGAATGAATTAACAGCATTTGCAGCGAGCTGGATGAGATTGGAGACTATTATTCTAAGTTTAGTAACTCAGGAATGGAAAACCACACATCCTATGTTCTCACTGACATGTGGGTACAAAGCTATGAGAACACAAAGGCCTAAGAATGACACAATGCACTTTGGGGACTCGTGGGGAAGAGTGGGAGTGGGACAAGGAATAAAAGGCTACAAATATGGTGCAGTGTATACTGCTTGGGTGATGGGTGCACCAAAATCTCACAAATCACCACTCAAGAGCTTATTCATGTAACCAAATACCACCTTACCCCAATAACTTACAGAAAAAAAAGAACACAGTTACAATTGATGTTATGGTCAGATATACAGTGCATGGTCATTGTTTATTTTTTAAGCAGAGATGCTTTTATCACTAATTCTGATTATTATTTCACATCACTGTACAGAGAGAGACATTGTTATATATGTAAACATACATATTCACCAAATATACATTCATTTATACAAAAGAAGGATGCATATGAATTCACATTGTCTATTCACTTTTCAAACTAGTGATAGGTATTTAAAAGAGATTCATCCCTTTCTAAAATATCATCCATCCATCATTTAGATTAGCACATTTCTGAGTGAGTCTAATGTGCCCAAGGCTGGTCTGGGCACTGAGTTATTTGCTTCTTATTGTTATTTCCTGTTTCATATCTTACATTAAGAAACTTCCTGATCTCCACATTTTATCTGGACAGAATAGGCCCTTGTAAATACAAGTTTAGCAGGTGTTCATTAAAAGAATAAGTTTTATAGTTTACATTGTTCTGAGATGTTTCAATTCATGTAGAAAATAAAAATATCTCTAATTGCCACATCATATCTAATTTTGAGATTTGGTGTCTGAGAGATACTGGTCACACAAATAGCTTTAAATTTTTAAAAGAAAATACAGAGCAGTGTGTTGTGGCTCACACTTGTAATTCCAGCACTTTGGGAGGCCAAGGTGGGTGGATTGCTTGAGATCAGCAGTTCGAGACCAGCCTGGCCAACATGGTGAAACCCTATCTAAACAAAAAATAAAAAAAATTAGCAGGGCAAGGTGGTATGCGCCTGTAGTCCTAGCTACTCAGGAGGCTGAGGCATGATAATTACTTGAGCCTGGGAGGCAGAGGTTGCAGTGTGCTGAGAGCCGGATGATGTCACTATACTCCAGCCTGGGCAACAGAGTGAGAATCTATCTCAAAAAAAAAAAAGAAAGAAAGAAAAAGGAAAGAAAATACATAAAGTTTGTGTACAAGAACAATTTTATATCATAAGGAGTGATCTGACATTATCTGATTTTAATAGATGTATTGTTTGTTTAATTTCAAAAGATACTTCTACTGTCCACTATGAAGTAACTGATATCAAATTCACTTTTCTGGAAAACAAAACGAAACAACAAAACCTCCACAAAACTATAAAATTATGTACACTACACATGTGGACCAGTTGTTTCAGGTCTCGACAGTGGTCAACACATTACTATGATGCTCAAGAGAAGGAAAGCATACAAGGAGAATGCCACATTTGCCCACCTCTCTGCTTGGGAGCACTTTGCAGACCCTGCTGTGGGGAGGTGGATCCAGGCAGGTGACCGCAGTCTCACAGATTGGAAGATGCAGAGATCAGAGTTGAGGCTTGTTCAGTAGCTAGGTGGGAATTGGCTCATATACAAAAAAGTTGCATTGGGCTGAGGGCCCCAGGAGTCTGTCTTAAAATTTACTGCAGGTCCTGATGGTGAGGGATCGGCAGCTGATACATAGGAGGAGATTCCAGGTGGCCTAGCAGAGGACCACAGCTGCATGCTGAAAGCTGGTGAGGGCTTCAAGACAGAGGATGCACAGATCTGGGAGAAACTAGAGTTTTGGCTCACACAGAATGAGAGATCTCAGTGATCATCCTGGGCATTGAGTGGAGAGCCCAGAAGTCCATGCCTCATGGGGAAGAATCACACATGAGAGTACAGGCTACACCACAGGGCCCAGAGAAAACTGAAATAGATGAGCCCCAACGAAGAATAAAACAAAGTCTTCAAGGATCTAAGGGACTCACCTTATACCTAACAACATAATATGACAGAAATATAAAATAATATACTATTCAAGAAAAAGTACAGATAATAAGTAAACAAGTGGGGAAAATGTAGAAAATAAAGTATAAAACACGGGATTCAGGAACTAAAACTTAAACCAAATGTGTATTTCACTGAGTCGTCTAAACAGTTTTCATCTTCAAAACTGAGGATGAATTGACAACATTTTCAGATAAAGAAAACTGAAGGTAATTGGTGGCTAGCAGATACATTCTGTAAGAAATACTAAAGGAAGTTCTTTAGGCCTTAGGGAAATGATTCCAATTTGAAGCAGATCTATAGGAAAACATAGATATTAAACAATAAATAAGAAAGATGGTCTAAATTCTTGTCTTATTTAAAAGCAACTTAAAAAAAAAAAAACTGCAGCACCGCATTACGTGGCATTGAATTTGCAGAGAGATAAAATACATGTCAATGACAGTGCAAAGAAAATGGAGGCATGGACTCACTCACCGTGAGGACCTTGCATTTTGTACAAAGTGGGCGCAACGTTCATTCTACATAGGCTTTAAATGAGGGATGCAGGCTGAAATCTCTAAAGCAACTACATTAATTAACTTAAGGAAGTATAGTTAAAAAGCAAGTAAAGGTAAAATACTGAATTAAACAAATAGTTTAACTGAAAGAAGGCAGAAAAAGGGAGCCGAGAAACAAAATAGAAATGAGACTAATAGAAAATAAATAGCAAAATGGTATATTTAAATCTAGTGTATAATTTTTACATTAAACGTAAATAGATTAAACATGCTGGTGAAAGGTCAGAGATTGTTCAACTGGGCAGAAAAGATGTTAGACAAAAGGATATTTACAGCAGGCACATTTTATATAAACGCACACACCCATTGAACGTAAAAGAATGGAAAAAGTGATCACACCAACAGCGATCCCGAGTGAGCTGCTGTGGTTCTGTTAGTGTCAGATGAGCAGTATTCAGCAAAGTGATATCACCCAACTATCAAGAAGGGTATTTTATAATAGAAAAGAGTCAGCAGACAGAGCCGGCCTAAATGTATGTGCACCTGATTATGGAGCTTCAAAATATATAAAGCAGAAACTAATAGAACTGACATGAGAAATAGAAACATATATAACCATTGCTGGAGATTTTAACACTCATCTTTGCAAAACTGGTGGAACAAGTAGCAAATACGATGGATTCTGCAGAAGATGTAAGAAATCTTACTAAAACATAGCTAATCCTTAAATACTCTACCCAACCACTGCAGGATCAATCTCCACTTCAAGTCTCTGCAGAATGTTCACCAAGATAGGATCACATGCTAAGCTATGCAAAATGGGTCAATACAGTTCCAAAGTATATCGGGAGTATATTCTCTGACAAGATTACTAAATTAGAAATCAAAACGAGTAAGTTATCTAGATAGTTAATTACTTGGCAATTAAATGATATTTAATGTATTTGGAATACATTGGTTAATGAAGGAAATTACTAGTTATATTAGAAAATATTTTATGCTTATAATATTGAAAATCCAATATGTAAACATTTTCAGGATACAGTAATGTGCTTGGAAAGAAATTAATAGCTTTAAATATTTTAAATAGTTATTAGGAAAATAAGAAAGATTTAAAGTCAATTATCTAAGCTGCCACTTCAAAGAGCAAGAAAAAGACAGGTATGCTAAGCATTGGAATATACTGAGGGCAAAACAAAACTCAGTGAAATAGAAAAGAATCCAACAAACAAACCTTAAAAATTAATATTAAGCCCAATATTGATGTTTTTGAAAGGATTAATCTGATAAAGTCTTAACTAGACAGATAAGAAAAAAAGCTTTAAAAATACATATTATCATTATAAGGAATGACAGAGGATATATCATTAAGGATCTAACAGTAATTCAAGGAATTCATAGATATTCATTGAAAAAATACCTCCTTTAGTTTCACTTTTAATGATTCCTTTACTTTTTCCAATGAATTTGATCAGTCTAGTAGGAGTGTCTTCTGAATAACCCTTTTTAATGTGTTAGTGTTGTTGAATCGATAATTACAAAAACTCTTTCATAGACAGAACTCACTGGTAAATTCTAATCAACACTTAGGGAAGAAACAACATTCTTTTACAAACTCTTCAAGAAAACAGAAGAGTAGGGTATACGCTCAACTGATTTTATTAGGTCAGCACAACTCTGGGAATCAATTTTTGAAAAGAAATTATGACAAAGAAATTTCCCAATCATATCAATCAAGGACACAAATGTAAAAATCATGAGCAAATATTAGCAAATCAACTCAGTAAATTACAAAAATGAACAACGGATTACGACCAAGTGAGGTTACCCCAGGAATGCAGATTGACTTAACCTGCGAAGTCCAATGGAGAAAATACTAAAGATCAATCAAGAAAATTGACCACATTAATAGAATGAAGGAGGAAACCATATAACTACATCAATAGATCTTGGAAAAAATTTGACAAAATTCAACACAATTGGGTGATAAAATCTCTCAACGAATTGGGATGAGAGATGGACTTCTTCCTCAGTTTGATAAGCAGCATGTGTGTGATAACCAACGGCTAACATCATACTGATGGTGAAATATTACACACTTTACTTTGAATATTAATACATGGAGCAAGGTAATTATGATGTTCAAGAGCAGGCAGCACTTAGCCAATTATGCTAGAAATGAGCATAACTGTAACTTACTGGATTTGGGGAGAAACTGAAGGAGGGGGCACAGCCCCCTTTTTATTTACATAAAGCCAGAACCACAGGGAAGGTTCTGGCTTTATGTAAATAAAACGTGTCTTGATTAAGATGCTGGTAACATGGGAGAATACATTTGTTAAAATTCAAATTGTACATGCAAAATGAATGTGTTTCTCTGCATGTAAATATTTCCTCAATAATAATAATGCACCCTGCATGTAACTTTTTATTGCTTATGTTTTCCAAATGATACCAGGGCACCATGAATGACACAGCCCACGGTCACAGAGCTACCTACCAAGGAAGCCAGAAGCACAATCTAGAAGATCCTATCTTTGACAAAACCCCTTAGCTTTTGTCCCTTTTCCTTAACAAACAGAAGAGTAACACTTAAGAAAAATTTCTTAGGGAATTCGTATCTTCTGCCCACAAGAAAAGTCAGCATTGAGAATGTCTGCTGCTGCTGCTGCTGACGGATTTACAGCTCTTGTTCCAGCCTGGGACTCCCCGGCAGAGGAGATAAAGATCCAGTTCTGGCACATAGCTGGAATTGATCTTTGGGGGAGCTCTGCTTGAGTTTCTAAGAAAGAAGTTTATCATGTTAGATTTAAGTTGGGAGTATTCCCAATGCATTTTGAAATGTTTGGAAGTTTCTGGAGGACTATATTTTTGTCTACTTTCTTGATTTCATTATAAACTAGAATAAAAGAAACCTTAAAAATAGTTACTTTTATTTCATTTATGGGTTGCTTTTCCTGTGTTTGATAGAGCAAGTTCCTAAATCTTGATTTTCCCTTTCTAGCGAGAGCATATGTCTCTGTGTTACATGAGGAAATGATGTTAGGAAATCACTCTGGTAAAGTCCCTGGGGTTGACGGAATGGATACTACCTTCTACGAGAGATAACTCTATAAATACATTATTTGGGGGGAATTTATTAATCAGTAGCCCTAGATAGGCTGTTGCTTTATACTAAACTATGCTTATATTGGAAGAGAGGAGGAGACTTTGTTTTTTAAAACCATTTTTAAAAATGCAGAGTATTAATTTGCCAACTTACACTGACTAAAAGTTATTGCTGAGCTCCCACATGATAAATCAGAAAGAAAGATCCAACCTAACAGGCCAAGTCGGTTCTCTAAGGAAAACTGATACCCACAATAGCATCTCCTGTCATCTTCTCTGCCAGTGAAACATGTGTTTCCTGTTATACAGGACCAGCCTTAACATACAGGATTTGACGTTTGGTTCGTACCCAATAAATGCAGAATACATCAACATCAGTGACACTAAATAAAACAGCTTTATGAATCACGTCGCATTGAGCATGTGCCAATAATCACTTGCCTTTTGAAAGTCCAGCATGCAGAGCTTGGCTTTCTCTCCAAACTGCCACTTGCACTGTGTGTTTGCATCATATAATTCTCCTGGCAGTTTCTCAGGATACTTGTATTCCTTCACAGGCTTTGGCTGATCAGCAAGGCAGATAGCTTGGGCCGTGCTAAAACAAACAGGAGACGAGCTACTAGTGACTGTCCACAGAGTTACCAAAGGATGTGCCGCTAAGTATGCCTTTCTTCTGCATGCAATTTACAACATAGATTGTGTATAGAAAGGGGAGAACTTTCTTCTCCTGAGGTACATGTAATATTTATTTTAATTACATTTAAATACAGAGATTTTATTTTCTGAAATTATTTATTATACATTGTACCTGTTCTAGGAAGAGGAAAGATTTGGAAGTTTCTGAAGGACTATACTTTTGAAATTTAAATTTATTAAATTTCTCGAACTTTTGAGGAAAAGTGTAAGAATAATTGCAACCAAGCATCCAGTGTGAGAAGCTCTTATTACGGACACTTTTTATGCATTCTTCTTGCCAGAATCAGCCAACATATGGGCATTGTAAAAATAAGACGCAGTCTATCTCAAAGACTGGAATTCTCTTTCTTTGCTTTTTATTCTTTTTTCCCCATAGGCTAAGAGTCACCTGTATATGATCTTCCAGGTTCCAGACATTCTTCATGGAACACCGGATTTTCACCAGCAACGCTCTATGCTCGGGATTTCTGATGACCCCAAGTCAAGCAGAAAACGAATCTTGCTAAAATTCACTGGTAGATGGCTGAAGACCACCTAATAATTTCTTTTTCCATAAATACAGTATCCTCTTCTCTACCAGGATGTTCTTTGGTATAATTTATGCTTTTGGGGAAGAGTATTAAAATATTTTTGTTTTTTCAAATAGCAACTAAATCCCTCCTATAAATTTCAATAGGCCCTTCCCCCAGTAAACCAAAAAGCAAAAACCTGTAATCACAATACAATGAGCAATAACAGATCATCCTCCAAACTTGGTTTCGAGTGGTTGCCCACCTCGATTGGAAAATTTCTGGCTCATTTCTAGGACCCTGGTCCCACGTTCCACTGCTTTAGAGATCAGGACTCTATGCATAAAAAAACAACGAATAGCCCAGATGGGTTCTCTGTGAATGACACCAGAGATTAGGGAAGAAATTATACCGATTCTCTACAACCTCTTCCAAAAAATGGGAGCAAAGAGAATACTTCCTAAATTATAATATGAGGTTAGCATTATCGTAATACCAAAACCAGAAAAACACATTACAAGAAAAGAAAACTTTTCCTATCTCTCACAAGCATAGATATAAAAATTCTCAAAAAACATTAGCAAATTGAATCCCATAATCCATGAAAAGAACTATGCACTATGACCAAGTGGGACGAATCCTACTTATGCTAGGCCTATTTAGTGTTCAAAAGTCAATTAATGTAATCTATTGCATCAACAGGCTAAAGAGGAAAAAAACATGATCACATCAATAGATAAAGAAAAAAAATTCATAAAATGTATCACTTATTCATGATAAAAATTACTCCCAGCAAACTAGGAATAGAGGAGAATTTTCATTTACAAAAATACACAGTTAACATTATAATTAATGGTGAGAAAGTTAAAGCTTCTCCACTAAACTCAGGAACAAATAAGAATGACTCCTCTCATTATTCCTTTTCAACATTGTAATGGAAGTACTAGTTAATGCAATAGGCAAGAGAATTCCATAAAACGTTTACAGATTGAAAAAGAATAAGTAAAACTATCTTTGTTCATAGATGACATGATTATCTGTGCAGAAATTTGAAAGACTCCACCAGGAAACTCCTGGAACAAGTACATTACATCAGAGTTGCAGGACAGAAGGTTAATATGCAGAACTCAATTCCTGTTCTATCTACCAGTCACAACCAAGCAGAATTTATTGAAAATTAAAAACATGTCATTTATATGAGCACCCCCAAAATGAAATAGATATAAATCTAGCAAAATACATACAAGGCTGACATGAGCAAATCTATAAAACTCTGATGAAAGAAATCAAAGAAAAACTAAATAAATGGAGAGATCCTTCATGTCCATAGATAGGAAGACTCAATCTTGTCAGGAGATTAATTCTTTCCATTTTAATCTATAGCTTTAATACAATGCCAATTAAAATTAAAGGAAGTTATTTTGAGAATATAAAAAAACTGATTCTAAAGTCTATATGGAGAGGCAAAACACTCAAAATAACCAGAGCAATACTTAAAAAAAGAGAACAAAGACTGACAATATCAAACTTTGAGAAGAAGTGATATTGTCAAAAGAATGGACAATTAGATCAATAGAACAGTTTAGAAAGGCCAATAATGTACCCACATAAATATAATTAGATGATATTTGACAAAGGAGTAAAGGCAATGAAATAGAGAAAAGATAGCCTTTTAAACTGATCATACTGAAACAACTGGTCATCTACACATAAAAATGAATCTGCTGAAAACAGTGGCTCCCACCTGTAATTCCAGCACTTTGGAAGGCCAAGGACGGTGGATCACTTGAGGTCAGGAGTTCAAGACCAACCTGGCCAATATGGTGAAACCCTGTTGCTACTAAAAATACAAAAATATTAGCCAGGTGTGGTGGTGTGCATCTGTAATCCCAGCTACTCAAGAGGCTGTGGTAGAAGAATCACTTGAATCCAGGAGGTAGAGGTCACAGTGAGCCAAGATCGCACCACTGCACTCCAGCCTGGGAAACAGAATGAGACTTCATTTTAAAAAATAAAATAAAATAAAATAATTAAAAACTGAATGTAAATGAGGACCTTATACTCCATATAAAAAGTAACTCACAATAGATCATAGAGCTAAATATAAAATGTACAACTATAGAACTCCTAGAAAATAACATAGGAGAAAATCCAGGTGAACTTGGACATGAAAATGACTTTTCTGAATCAACATCAAAGGCATAATCAATGAAAGAAATAATTCACAATAAAAAATGTCTGCTCCGTGAAATAAATGTCAAGAAAATGAGAAGACAAGCATCAGACTGAGAGAATATATTTGTAAAAGACATAGCCAATAATGGACTGTTATACAAAACATGAAAATAACACTTCTAATTCAAGAATAGGAAAACAAAAAGTGGACAAAAATTTGAACAGACGCCTAATCAAAGAATAGATAAAGATGGCAAATAAACACATAAAAAGACTCAGCATCATATGCCATTAGGGGATCGCAAACTAAAACATCGATGAGACACCACTACACATCTCTTAGGATAGTGAAAATCCGAAACACTGACGATGTCAAATGCTGATGAGAATGTGGAGAAACAGGAACTCTCATTTATCTCCAGTGAGAATGCAAATGGTCCAGCCACCAAAAGTGTGGGTGCACAAAAGAAAATCATTGCAATCACTTTATAAACAATTTACCGCAATAACCACATGGACAAAATAAATGCTGACTTTTTTGCATGCCATATACAAAAATTAGATGGTCTACACATGATAAGCAAAACAATTAAACTTGTAGGAGATCATGTGTGAGAACGCCTTTGCAACTTTAGGACAAGTGGAGTTTGTTTGTTTTTTTCCCGTCAGTGTACAAAAGCACTAATCCTAAAGACATATTAATAATTTGACTCCATTAAAAAAGTACACATTTCCGTTTAGCAAAAATCACCATTAAAAGTATAAATAGAAAGTTACAGAGTCCGAGAAGATTTTATAATATATATATTTCAGAATGGGACAAAATGTTTATATTCACAGTGCATACAATACTTCCATCAAGAGAGAAGAAAAAAAAAGGGTCTATTTTTTTTACATGAACAGAAGATTTTAGCACGTTATTAAAAAGATTATTCAAGTGGCCATTAAACATATGGAATGTATTCTATCTCATTCATTAACACATTGGTATGAAACTACACACCCACCAGATACCTGCAAAGAAAAATATCAACATGACTAAGTGTTGGGAAGAATTTGAAACCATTTGAAAGTTTCATATATGCTTCTAGGAGTGTACTTTCACGCAATCACTTAGGAAAGCTGATTATTACTGTCTATTGCAGCTGTGCATATCATTTATGACTCTGAAAATTTCATTCCTATGTATATTCAGAGGCATATATGCAAACCAAGAGAATATTCACTGCACTTCCTTGTAATAGACAAAAATTGGAAACTCAAATGTCTATCACCAACAGAATGAATCAATAAGTTTTAATATATATATATATATTTAGTATATAAGTCATATACAACATAACTAAGTAGACTAATGCTATATTTAGATGCAGCAACAAGGTTGAATCTTATAACGCCAAAATGATACATTACTCCTGATTCCAATATACAGCGTCCCATGTCAGGAGGGTGGTTTCCACTGGGGAAGAGAGGAAGTGGTTGGAGTGGGGAGAAGCGGCTTCTAAGGTCCTTATCACACTCTGTGTCTTGATCTGAGGAGAAGTTATACTACTGTGTTTATTGTGTAAAAATTCATTGAGCTGTATGCATGCTTATCATTTTGTACTTTTTTGTATATATTTCGTACACAACAAAAATAATGTTAATGAACACATTAAGGCAGCTCAGAAGTATCATTACAACATTTCAAAATCCCTTTCCCACTCTACGCAGTGAACCAAAAAATTTTAATGAGTTTGAGAGATTTTTTAGTTGTATCCCGTCATTTTTCAATTAAGAAGACAGGGGCCCTCAGAAAAGGTTACATTACCTGCGAAGGTCAAGACATCCCCAGACATGGGTAAGCAAGACATGACCTGATTCCCTCCGACCTTTGTTCCTCCTCAGCAAAGTGCCTACCCTCCAGCCTTAGAGTCAGTCACACTAGCACCGCAGAGACTGCAATGGGCCATGACCTCAGGTGAGCTTTGTGTCACAGAGCAAGGTGTGAGTCAAAATGTATTATTTCCATTATGTGCAAAAACAAGCTTACTGGGCTCTCAGGTCACATCTGATTTTCCCATCAGCAGAAGTAGTACGGGGTATTGCACCACCTACGCTCCCAGTTTCCTGTGATGACTGTCACCTTTCGCATGCTTGGATGTGTTCAGATTCATGTGGTCAGAGAGCTGGCATTTTCACTCATTTGCAGGGCGTGACTTCAATGTTTTAAAAGTAAACCAAAGATGAGTCCCTGCTTCATTAAATTCAAAATAATGAGCTAGAATTTCCCTAAGTCATAGGCCTCCTGGATGAAGACATGAAAACCCTGATGAGGTCTGTGTCTGTTGATGGAAAATGACACATGACTTTGTTGACTAGGTCGATGACTTAACCCGGAGGAGCAGCTAGCCTTCGCAGCTCTACCAAGAATGGAGAAAAGTTGTACTGAAAAGACTTGAGGCCAATTGAGTTCCCTGACATTTTTTCCGCTATCAAATGCTTGACTACTAACGAGGAGAACAGATTCATCTTAAAAGGCAGCCATCTGTCCTTACTCACTGTTGGGATCATATCCAAAGAGCCACCTAATTGGTGGAGAATATGATGGTATTTTGATTAGTTGGAAATCAGGAAGTCAGCAAACAATCAAATAAGACAGTCTGAGATTCATTAAATCGGTGAAAAGGCAAGACTTAACACACTGTAGAAGTGTCCAATTTGCAACTGGTTTTCGAGTAAAATGAACCTTAACAGTGAATTTGACAAGAGACTTTCTTGGAAAATTAAACCATTCAAGAAAACAAATTTGTAAGCATGTAAAACATGACCTATTTATGCATATTCACATGGTTCAAAGGAATTGTAAAGTCCCTGAAAATAAATGTTTACCATTGAAATGCTACAGAAGTGTGTTGCTGGATTAGCACAAAAACACATCAGCACCCTTCAGCTTACAGTTCACGTGTTCCAGTATCACAGACTGAAAATGGCTTTTAATTTCATTATCTTAATAATGATTCTTAGGACTATATTATATTTTCAATAGGACTGTTTCAGTGTCCTTGAAATAATTATTCCCTGAGCATGCAGTTATTTTCTTTCCATGAGTCTGCCTATATTTCTTGGCAGTTTCTAAACTTTCTTAGGACTTTCATGATGCTGGTTCTCACGACACACCCGAATTATAATTCCCTCAGTTTTTAAGTTGTCAGAGGAAATTTCAAAATATAAAAAGTGTTACTGTATCTTCCTCATAACCATTAAGATAAAAAAGAGGTTTAAAAAATTCTGAATCTAGAAAAATTATAGAAAGGATCTGGAATATGAAAAACTCCAAATTTTCCTTGTTAATGCAAATAAAAGCATGGTGAGTCTAAAGTGAATGAGAGAGAGAGAGAGAGAGAGAGAGAGAGAGAGAGAGAGAGAGAGAGAGAGAGAGAGAGAAATGTGAACAGCTGCAAGAAACAGCTAAAAACCATGCTAACAATCCCCAGCTTGACTCTGACAATACCACGCAGGCAAAACAAATCCTAAATGTACTTGTCTGCATTATGCCAGTTGCAGAATAGCTTTAATATTGTCTTTTTTGGTAATAGAAGTTAAAAAATATGATCAAGTGTATACTCCTAGAATATGGATTTATATTACCCGATACACATGTTGTCCAAAATATTGCCACTTATTCTGGGTGGCATAAACTGTGAAACACAGTCAGTCGTTCCTAAATGTATTAAAATACCTTGAGTTAGAACTCGGAGAACGAACACTGAAAAGGAGGAAGCTGGAGGAACAGAGCCCCAGGAGACTGATGATCAAGATTCTGGCTGGGAAGATGGAAAGCCAGGATCTCTAGAGAATGAGGGAAGAGGCAGCCGCAGGGGGACCCCGGCCACAGGTGGGCCCTGGGGCAACAGGTCACTGGAAAATGAACTGGAGTAAAACCAACACAAGTACTGGTGTGATCCCACTCAAATAGTGTCCTAGGAATCAGAGGACAACAGAAAAAAAAGAGCTCTATTAATTAAATAAGTAATTAAAAAAGGAAGAAAGAAAAAGTGGGACACAAAGAAGGAAGGTCAGTGAAAGGCACTGAAGAGACCAGTTAAACACTGAAGGGTCCACAGAATCTAACAGAGTAGGGGAACTTCCCCTTGGTTCTCAGTTTGGAATAACCAGCTCCTGGTTTTCACTCCAAGAACATGTGAGTTACAAAGATTCAGAAGGTAGATATCTGGTTTCCTGGCCTGAGGACTTTGTGAGTGCTGCCAAGATATTTTTTTCTTCCCCCAAATCTGGTGGAATCTCCATGGAGACTATTTTATTGGTTCATGCAAACGTCTAAACTCATCTTACTGTGTACATTAAATATGTGTAGTTTTGTGTATTAATTTTTATCTCATTAAAGCTGTTACTTAAAAAAAAACTCTTTGCTTTTGTTGAAAGTATTAGTATTTGCCCCACTTTCTAATAATAGAAATATATTTCCTCTCCTGTTGAATTTCAAACTTTCCTGTCACAACTAGGTAGCTCCTTAGAATCAATACATTGATGTCCTTACCTCTGTTGTTCATTTTTAAATTTTATTTTCTTCTCCTCCTCATCTGACTTCCAGTTTTACTAGTACTCTTGTGATTCCTTGTGTGATCTTCTTCAAATTCTTAAGGTGGTTGTGTTTATTAGTGTTCCCCAAGAACATTCCCTTGAATTAAGAATAATTTTTATACTTTCTTTGATGAATCTCAAAAATACAATTTTGAAAAACATTGGGAATGAATTTAATTGAGAACTAAACGCAGCAGCCCATTCATTGCCCTTTAGTATTTTCAAGCATTAGTGTATTTTGAAAATAAGGAAACATTTTTGTGTGTCTTCTCTACTAGAATCAGTGAACTACTCTGAGTCGATGTGTTTGTTAAGAGCAAACACAGTCCTTCTGTGTGTCTAGCAAAGTACATGTCTGTCTAATGAATAAATATGTCCTCCGTCCTGAATAAGAGGGCCGAGGAAACAGTATTCCTCAGACAGCCAAGGTGCAAATCGGTGTGTCTCCCACCAGGAGCAAAAACATCAAGCTGCAGTCTGTCCCGGGTGCTGCCATTCAGTCTGAGCAGTTGTGTTCAGAACAGAAGGAAAGAAAGGGGTGTTGACTTTAGGCAGATCCGGCATGTAGCATCCGCTCAGAGCCCACGAATGCAGATCTGTTTCTCACAGGTCAGTCATCTTCAAGACACAAAAGCTGCTTTCTAAACACATACAGACTCTCATTCATCTTTTTAGTAGCTGAACCAAATTATTCTGTTAGCACTTAAAGATTAATAATAATAATAATAAAGGCTAGATTGCAACACAGTTGCTTTTCCTCTGCCAGCTACATTTATTGTCCTTGAGAAAAATGCAGGGAGATCAACTTCAGGGTCCAGAAGGCCTGGGTTCTACTCACAACTTGGCCACCAACCAGCTGGTCCCTCCAGGTTTCACTTACTTTTCTGCAATAGGATTTGGGGTTCATCATGTGGCACAGATGGCTCTCTGTCACCTGAGCACATGGGTGGAGGCCACTTCTTAGTGCCTCTTGCACTTCTGGGAGGTCATATGAGTTCCTCCAGGAACGCCGCCCTTGTCCCTCATACCCTCCTGTGCTCTCTATCCTCAGTCCCCACTGCTGCAGTGGGGGAACTAGGTCCTGGAAGAGAAAAGACCACTAGGTCCTGGAAGAGGAAAGCCTGGGTCTCTGAATGACTGTGTGAAGCAGAGACACGCCAATCCACACTGCACTGTAATGTCAGAAATAAAGTTTTGGCATAAGATTTAAACCGAACTTCAAACTTAAAGCCAAAGAGATTTGGAAAATAGGGTATAACCTAGCAGTTCTAAGAATGCTTTATAAAGTTCCTCATTTCTCTGAAATTTTCAAATCTACAAACTATTTTTTAAGGGTCAAATCCTGCCTCTCCAGTGTTTTATCTCTTAAATAAATCGGTGCTTAGAGAAAATTTCTAAAAATGCTATTGATGATTACAGAACATTAGAGCAACGTTAAGGTTTATATACACACATTTCTCCACCTAATGAGGAACGCATTTAGTAAAATGAAAGAAAGGGAGAGAAAAAAGAAAGAAAGAAAGAAAGGAAAAGAAAGAAAGAAAGAAGGAGAAATGAAGAAAAAGAAAAAAAAGCAAAGAGAAGGAAGAAAACCCAAAAAAGTTATGCTTAATTATTGTGTATAGAGATATGTCCATATCTGATCTTCTATTCACTTACTGAAGATTCCTAATTATAGAAGTGAGAATTGTAAAACTTCAGTGTCTTATGTCTCCCTTTCAGTCTCAAGACATTGATTCCTTTTGAAGCACAGCCTGAATCTGCTTGCACAGGATCTGGCTGACCAGGCAGTGAGCATCAGAGGCACCAAAAGATCAGACAAACAGCTTCAAGAGTTCTTACCTTAGAAATTTGTGTAGATACTGGCGGCTGCAGGGTGACCAGGAGAAGACTCCATTGCGTCCTGCCAACGTGGGGGACATGATGTTACCCTCAGACTTTTTGCACATGTTTCCTTCTCCATCATGAATCATGCCAAAGCTATATGAAAGAGAGAAAGAGAGAAGATGGGAGGAGAGGGTTCTTTCAGAATAAAAATAGTTTAAATTATCTAATACACTCTGACAATTACAAGTCAAGACTGAGACTCCCTTACCCCTGCATGCTAAGCAGGCAAAAACAAAAGCCACAGCAGCTAATCGGTTGAGAATATTCACATGTTCACAGACAGTTTCTGCAGAATGAACCATCCACCAAATTGCTTGAAAGTGTACACCAATATCAAAGCAGAGTAAATGTCCAGATGCCTGCATTTCAAATGGGGTGGAGGTGAGGAAGGAGACCCAGGCATCTGGGATTCCCTCCCCCTCTGCCATCCACTGTGCAGCTCAGTAGAAGAGAGAGCAGGCCAGCTGGCGCCTCCTGAATTTCTTTCCTGAAAATAACACGCTTGGTCTTGGGGAAACTCTCTGGAAGACACTATTTTTACTTAAAACAAGATCAAACCAGAGACCTTTTCACATGTGAGTCCTAAACTGTAAACCGGAACCCTTTCATATGTGATTCCTAAAGCTAAAACCCTAAGATTCTTCCACGTGTAACATCTAAAGTATAAGCCTATTTAAAGGCAGAACCTTCCTTTGTTAAATGAGCTGGGCTTTCGACAAATTACCGCCTGGTCTCCCAGCCGTATAAACTCCTCCTTCCTTTATTTGGTGTTCTAGAGATCCGTTTCCCACGGCTGCTCCCACTACAGAGGGGCTTGGGATCTTCTTGATTAGGCTAACATTGCTCTACGTTGCTTCTTTTTCTCCGCACTCTTTTCTGCTCAGCAGGATTGTTAGACTTTCCAGGGGTGTTCATTAGAAATACAGACGCCAGACTTCTACCCAGGAATGGTTGACTCGGAAGAAAGAGATCCTGGCATCGGAGCTTTCCAAACAAGCTCTCCTGGTGAGTTGGACGCTCACTGCAATTTGGGAACTACAAAGAGCTACTGCACCTCATGGTGGCCTGACGTTCTGTCCCTACTCCACCTGGGGATGTTCCGTCTCGAAATATTGGGCCTGAGCTGCTGGAGGCTGTGTTGGGCGGGCAGTGCTTGGCCTGAATCCCTCTGTCTTTTTGGAGAGAGTAGTTCCACAGACACCCAATAGGTGACTATGGATGCATGTACTTGTGGGTGTCATTTGAAGTGGCACAGGTTACTTTCATGTGAAAACCACACCACTTTGGAGAGCCATACCCGGCTCAGAGTACAGGGACATCTCAGGCTACAGCAGCTATGGGAACCCTCACTAGGAGCCATCAGAGGTGTTCAGATCCCACGATGCCAATCACCAGTCCCTTAATCACACCTGTGGCGACTGCAGCCCTGCACCTGTGAGAATCACCTTTTCCAGGGCTACTGCCTCCCTCACCAGCAAGTCTGCCTCTTCTTCTTAACCTGTGAGAGCTTTGCTGTAGGAGAGCCTTGAGTGCTCTCAAGGCTCATTTCAATGATTCCATTTTTAATTATCCCAGGAGAACACAACATACTTCCTCAGGAACTCTTATGGCTCTGAAGACCTCTCATTAAGGTAAATATACTCTCGAAGAGGCAATCCACTATTGCCATTAATGTCTGGCACCCACTCATTGTATGTATTCCCTGAGCACAGGGCCCCAAATGGTGAGATGCAGAGAAAAGGGGGAAGGCAAGAGAGAGAGAAAGCAAAGAAGGACATGGTGGTTTCTAGATATGGTGGACTAGAATTCTGCTGCCAAGAATTCCCTGAAGAATGGACAGAAGGCAGCAGGGACAGGAAGACACCAACACAGGGGAAAGTCAGCTCCAAAAGCTGATGTGGGGTGGAGGGACTTGGGATCGTCTTGATCCTAAGAGGAATGACAATCCCAAGAGAATCTGTACTTGTTGCCTAGGCTGACACATTGTCTAGTTAACTGCTTTGCTTAGAGCTATTTAGTAGCTAATTACTAGTAAATACAGTAATTAATGTTGATAAGCCCTCACCATTTTACAGCCATTATGGCAGGCTTATAGCCTATATTCTAATTTAAAACTCAACACAGCTCTATGAGGTAGCTTTAATATAAAGGCAGCAATGCCGAGGGCTGGAGAGCCGCTGCATCCCGGGCTGCAGAGTCAAGTCCACAACCTGGTCACTTTGATGTCGGAGTCTAGGCAGGGTTTGTGTAACTGTGTAACCTGAATGGGATTGAAGGCTGCATCCAAGGACATTGGCCGTGCGAATACTGCTGAATTTCTGCAAAAGTCCTGGTCAGTACCAAGGGTGATGTGGATCTAGTCATTTTAGCCTCCGCCCGTTCTCTGAAGTTCTATTAAAAGCAACTAATCAAAGCCAGGGTCACCATATGGCAGAGGAAATGTGTCATGGTTGTGAAAAAGATTCAGGCTGAAATCCCAAATGGGAGGGACGGTGCCTTAGGGAGTAAAGGAGGAACACAAAATACCAAACTACACTCCCCTGGCTGGCCCTCGAGCTGCTAATGAGGAAGACACATTATGGTCCAGAAATTGACCCCGATATGTTTGCTACCACTTCTGCTTACATTCCTAAGGAATTCAAAGTCCACAGTGTCCCCAGCCATGGGAAATCTTGGTCTTAACACTTTTACATTTAAAGTATTTTCAGTGATTTTTTTTTTTTCTAGTGTCAAGTCTCAAACTCTGAGAGGCATCAACCTTTGAGAGAAACACAGCACAATGTAGCTACCCCAGCCTGCAGTGTTATTGTTCTAATTTTGTAGGTTGAGGTTTAGGATCTGGCATTTGGGTGTATTCTAACACATTTCCAGGTGATTCTGATGCCCACAAAAATCTCAGCCCCAGTATTTCCCGATTTGTTTCTCCAACCACTATCATGCTCGCATTTGTGATGTAATGAATGCCGGTAGATCAGCGTAAAAGTAGCACGCGGTGGTTACATTTAATACCAACATTCATAACGTCACAGAAGAATGAATAGAATACATTTTGAAGATAAGGTTGCTATTTGGCAACCAAGAAGTATAACTGCTATTCAAATTATGCATACCAGAGGCTGTATCCGGCTCCTGTGCACCATGGTACTTTAAAGTGGTGGTCATCGCATTTGCTAAAATCATAAATATATTTTATCTTTTTCTGTTTACTAGCTTGTAAGTTTCTAAAAGACAGAGACTCCTCTTATCTATGCTCACAGCCCCATTGCTAGTGGACTAGACAGTACATAACAGGTTTCTATTCATGTTTGTTGAGTGAAGAAGGGACAACATTTCCTGACATAACACTAACTCAAATACCCAGATATAAACCTAATTTCAGATTAAATTGAATTTGGGAATTATATTTCAGTGTCATGCTTTTACTGTCTGCTACAATATTTTTGAGTGATTCAATTACTATTGGGGAGTATTTGTGTATTACTGATGATATAGTGAGAATGATGGAGAACCAGCCAAGTGTTTGTAGAAGCTGTGTTACTTATTTCAGGCCATTCAGACAGTAGTGGCTAAGGACATGAGAACCATGAGCCAATGTTATCTGGTTGCCACACTCTACCCTTGGCATAATGATGGTGACCACACGTAGGACTAAGCAGCTCAGAGCCCTGACGCAGGCTTCATGCAGGCATCTGGAGCAGCACAGCTCATCTGCTATGACATGCAGAAGGCTGAGCTGAAGATAGCAGTTGCAGGGAACCGAGGGACTTGGGCAGGGTAGATAATGGGAGAGGGCATGGGCTGTGGAGGTGCAGGGACCTCATACGGGGTATTGGCTCCATCATTCACAACTGCTTGATATTGAGCAAGTTACCTGACCCCTCCCCCCACCAAGCCTCAGTTTCCTCAGCTATAAAATGGGATAGTAAGGCCTTTCTTATAAACTCTGCAGAATACCTGGGACTGTGCACATCACGAAGGAAAGTTCAAAACTTCTATTCCCGGCCGGGCGCAGTGGCTCACACCTGTAATCCCGGAACTTTGGGAGGCCGAGGCGGGTGGATCACGAGATCAAGAGATCAAGACCATCCTGGTCAACATGGTGAAACCCCGTCTCTACTAAAAATACAAAAAATTGGCTGGGCATGGTGGCGCGTGCCTGTGATCCCCGCTACTCGGGAGGCTGAGGCAGGAGAATTGCCTGAACCCGGGAGGCGGAGGTTGCGGTGAGCCGAGATCGCGCCATTGCACTCCAGCCTGGGTAACAAGAGCGAAACTCAGTCTCAAAAAAAAACCAAAAAAAACTTCTATTCCCTCTATGATCCAAACATGGTCTTGGTCAAATCACATGACACCTAAGTGTCGTTCATGGTAGCTATGCATGTGTATGGGAAGGTCTGGCCAAATATCAATGGATTTCAAATACTCATTGGACACAGAAACAGACAAGAAATCCTAAGAGGAATGACAACAACTAAAATTGGTAAGAGCTGATGCTCTGACCTACAGCTCCCCAGAGAGCAGCCTGATGATCTCCAGTCCTGATGACGGTTAGAGGGGCTGGCTTTCTCCAATGTTCTTCAAGTCTCTAAAAATCACCACGTGCCTCCCTGATGCACTAGAAGAGGCCCAGACTGGTGACAAGCACAGCCACAAATTAGGTGGATGCACATGTCATCATCTAATACTGAAAAGGGCCTCGCCAGTGACCGGTTGAGCTGAATGGTATTGGTGTTATCAAGCTTACGAGTAGTGACACCACCATTGCTGCTTGCTGTTTCTTTTTTTTTCTTTCTTTTTAACATGGAGTCTCACTCTGTTACCCAAGCTGGAGTGTGGAGGTGTGATCTCGGCTCACTGCAACCTCTGTTTCCCAGGTTCAAGCAAGCTGAGATTACAGGTGCCTGCCACCACGCCTGGCTAATTTTTGTATTTTTATTACAGATTGGATTTCACTGTCTTGGACAGGCTGGTCTTGAACTCCTGATTTTGTGATCCACCGGTCTTGGCCTCAAAAAGTGCTGAGATTACACGTGTGAGCCACCGCGCCTGGCCCAATGCTGCTTCTTCTATGAAGACCTCCCTGATTGTCCCTGTGTGGGCTCCTGTAATACCAACAGCTCTCAATACGTGATCTCTTGCATGGCATATCTATGTATTCTTTTCTCTTAAACTGTCGAAGGTCACAGATCACTGTTCTTTTTGTAGACTCCTACACAGTGCTTTGTTGTCAGAATGCAAACCGTGTCCGATGACTGGGACCATAAACTTTGGAAAATGCAAGAGAAAGACTGACAAATAATGAACTTTTGAACACAGTTAGTACATTTGTTTTAATAGCACCTCAGTGGTCTCAAATGATGATGCACCTTAGCTATTTATGCCTATTTTATATAAGTGGAATGCAGCTCAAATAATTCAACCTAAATTACACCTGCATATACGAGCTACGGAGCATATAGTGCTCTATTGGTTTTGCAGATGGGAAACCTAGGTAAGAGCTAGGTTTGCAAGGGGACACTCCCTGGTCACTGTCAGGCTGTGGTAGCACTGTGCTGATCTGGAATCGGAATCCCAGAGCCCTACCCATCAAAGGACATGACTTCCCTTAGCAAATGGGAATTTTTCAGATGAATTCATGCACAGATGACATATCCTCCCAAATGCGGTTCAGCCCGTGCTATATCCGTGCCAATACTTCAGCACCTGCATTAGCAAACCACACATCCTGTGTCAAGTGATTTAACGTAACTGGGAAACTCTCTTTGTACCACCGGCTTAATACAAATCTTGATTCAATCCCATATACTACAGGAGAATACATATCTCAGTTCTGGTTCTAGTCTCCCCTCTTCGCTTTCCAATACAAATCCAAACACCTGTTCTTAGTAATTTCTATTTTTAGGTCACATTCCCCAGCATAAACTGCATGATATTTTGAGATTAAAAAAATGAAATTTAGGAGGAGAAACTGGATGGACACTAACTGAAATCTTTATTTGCATAAACAGTTAAAAACCTATGGCTTGAGGGCATGGGAAAGTAGTCCTTCACCACAAATAATGTCCTGGGAAGGTAAACGGAAGTGGAAAAGTAAAATTTCCCTTTGAAGCAGGATGTTTTACATGTTTCCTATAGTAAAAGTCATAATAGATATAGAATCGCTTTTTAATTTTTGAAGTACAGAACATAAAACGTTGACTCTGCTTGGAGCTCATTGTGCATCAGATGTATTATTCCTTCCTCCAAAAATAATACTCACTAAATAAATGAACTGAACAAATGTGTTTGTCTTCAGTTTAGTTTAACTAAGATTCATGGAGTTTTATCACTGAGTCTCACACCTCACAGCCTTTCTCATTTGAAATGGTGGTCGCAGCTGACAGTTCATGTGAAATGCTCACTCCTCACCTGTCACTTGCTCACGCCCTGAACTACTCATTCTCCTCGCTCCATTCATACACATTTGCTGAATACTTCACATAGTCTCCCCTGAGTAAGTGAAGGCAACAGAAGGGACTGTCCTGAGTGGTCTCCATGGTTTGAGCTGTATGTGAAATTGTTCGGTGAATTTTACAAAAAGTGCTCCACAAAGAGCAGATACTGCCATTAACATGACCATTACTACTATTAGTATTATTGCCAATCATTTTGGCATTTAGCACATGATAAATACCTACGTTTCCTATTTTCTCCACATGGTCAGAAGCTTTTTCACTGACTATCTCCAGGTTCTCTGTCTCAGAGAATGTGAAGTCAGGTGTTCAAGAAAGATCTGACACTTTCTGGCAGTTGATCCTAGTAGCAACGGGACTCTCCTTCATCCACATGCAGGGCTTATTTTTATTTTGTTGATACAGGGTCTCATTCTGCTACCCAGGCTGGAATGCAGTGGTGCAATCTCAGCTGACTGCAGCCTCGACTTCCTGGGTTCAGGTGATTCTCCCACCTCAATGTCTCAAGTAGCTGGGACTACAGGTGCACACCACAATGACCAGCTAATTTTTTAAATTTATTGTAGAAATGGGATCTTACTATGTTGCCTAGGCTGGTCTTGAACTCCTGGACTCAAGTGATCCTCCCACCACGGACTCCCAAAGTGCTGGGTTTACAGGCATGAGCCACCATGCCCAACTGAGCTTCTTTCCTTATTCACATCTGCCTTCGGACTTTCCAGAAACAAACAACAAATAAACAAAAAGCCAGTTTTTTCTTGTTTGGAGAAAATCTTTTTCCAACTACACCCAATTTGGGTGAGGAGAGAAAATAGTAAGAATTGACTTCTAAGAAAAATAAATGCCAACACTGATACTTGTTTGACGCTGAAGACCGACTGAGGGCCTCGTGCTGGATGCATCGAGTTTAACTTAGTTAAACTCACCACCTGCGACGGCTGGTGCTGCCAATGCCCATATCTCAACTGCTGATCGAACATTCACTGGCTCGGCCCTCAGTGACTTAAATATTTCTTGCCTTGATTGTTTAATTAAATTCAGGTATGGTTCAGAGGACAGCAAGGGCCTCATGTTGTTACAATAATGAGAGTTTTTGAAGTTTTAACTCTAGAAGACTATTAAAAATACAACTATGATTCAACTGAAAGCTTTATAAAGGGAAGGTGTAATTGTCTAGGCAATGAAATAGTCAATCATTACCTGCAATGATGAAGGATCAGTAACAGGATATGAAGCCTCATTTTTCAGGTCATCAGTTCACACACAGCCAAAGCATGCAGAACCTTCGTGGAATTCCATTAAACACAAGCACATGGATATACACACGTACACACACACACACACACACACACTGCTTTGAACAGGTCTGAGACCTCAGTCTGTTTTCCAATAACGGAGAAGTCAGCTTTGTAAAATCACAAATCATAAACACTTGTCTTGGTTTTCCTTTGGCCAATAAAATCAGGTTGAAAATTAAAAAAAAATAAAATATCACAATTCCTGGTTGTACATTTTTCTAGGAGAAATCTCAAGTATTGTTTCAGCATAGCAAGTCAATATTTGCATTCCTTCTGGTGGTTCTGGGATTAATTACGGTGATTGCAGGAAGTCCCCAGCTGCTTGGACAGCAAGTAGGCTCTTGAAATTTTTGTTTAATAGACAGTACTACAAAGTAAAGCAGCTCACAGCATTGTTAGCGTCAGAAATTGAATTACAAATAATAGTTTCCACACACAATTGCTAGAAATTGTCCAGTATACACACACACACACACACACACACACACACACACACAAGAACACAAATGTGAGGGTAACAACAGGAAGCAATGGGAGGATTGACACGGTACCTCATCATTTACAGCAGCTGACCATGGAATGAGGTACTGTCATCGTCAATCTCAGGCCCAGGTGTGTACAGGAGTGTCAGAGAAACCCCAGGGATTTGGACGCATGCACATTGTTGTGGTTTTGAAATGTGCATAGCCTGAGCAACACGGCAAAACCCCGTCTTTCCAAAAATTACAAAAACTGACCAAGCATAGTGGCGTGTGCTTGTAGTCCCAGCTACTTAGGAGGTTGAGGTGAGAGGATCGCTTGAGCTAGGAGGCAGACATTGCAGTGAGCTGAGGTCATGCTGCTAAACTCCAGCCTAATTGACAGAGTGAGCCTCTCTCAAAGTAAATAAATAAATAAAAGTAAAATCTGCATGATGGGGCATATAGAAACAAAGTCCTAAGTGACAGCATTTTATAACTATTAATGGCATTCTCATTGGATATATGTGAATCCCCTTCATGAAAATCATCCAGTAAGGAAAAAATTTGGGGTGCCACATTCCCATGGAGATGCACTTACTTGTGTCCAGACTCATGGGCAATGGTGAAGGCCAGTCCAAGACCTGTATCTTCATTAATCGTGCAGCTGCGATATTTACTACACATTCCACTTATGGGAGCAAATCCTATGAGACACAAAGATCAAAAGAATATATAGCAGTGTTGTAATAAAAGAAAGCATGGTATATATATATATATATTTTTTTTCTGCCCCTTAGTGAAATTTAGTTCTTATGTTCATATGGGGAAATATGAAATGGGAAACAGACAATCACAAGAAGGGCACTTAATCAAGTGGGAGAAGGAATTCTAATCCAGGGAGCCCAAGGACTCTCTGTATTGTGGAACCCAATTCATGGTTCCTGGTACAAGCTCTAACTGGGGCAAAATAGAAAAGGGAATCTATTGCAAATGGAGGAAGGTTCTTTGCGTTATTCTAAATAGCTATGTTCCCAAAAGACCAAGTGGAGAAGTGCTGTGGAGAATGGGTGTGTTGGGAGGTCCTCAAGACCACTGTTAGCTTTAATGATCCACATTTGTCATACTCACAGTTATTATTTAATATGGCAAAAGGATACAGGGCAAAATCAGCAAAGGGAAAACACATGGGCAGAAGTTAGGGGGAGACAGGCATACACATCTAAGAGTCCTTTCCCAGTGGAGTCTCAAAGGATGTGCTTTCTTCCCAGCAATGAGTCATGACAACGAAGGTGAATGTTGCCCACCCGGGACACTCATTAGACACTCAGTGTCCAGGTCACATAGGCACCCACTGCCCAAAGTGTACCAAAATTCCAGACCCTCAGAAGGAAACCACATTATTTGTACACACAATTTAGGCACAGTGAGCCGCTCGTAGGAGGTCGGGTGGTGGGAAGCATCCTACAACCTGAGCTCTCAGAGGCCAGCCAAGCACAGCCTGGTAAGCAGGCCTGCCTAAGGACACACAGCCAGGACACCACATTAACCCCTTTTTTCACAGCAACACTAACTGCTATTAAAGTGGGTCTTATCTGAGAGTTTTTATAAATAAAAACCCTTCCTCCCTGAGAACTTGGGAAGAAACGGCAAGTTAGAAGAAATATTCAGGAGAGCCCTGGTCAGTAGCACAGTGTTTTACACGGACCGTCTGGAAAAATGCTTCAGTTCTGCATGTGAGTCACACCCAGCCCTGTAAATGTCTGAGACATTTCTAAGATTGAGATGTAGAGAGAGGAGTAAAGATCAGGAAATATAATATGGTCGTAGCATCTCCAGAAATACTCATCAATGTACTCTTTTCACTATTGAATGAGAAATCCCTCCATCTATCCGCCCCATTCTCACAAACGGTAGAAGACATGGAAAGAATTACTCATTATGTTCAAAGAGATGGGAATTCTGGAATCTGTGAGTGACATTTCCTTGTTCAGTAATCACTCCTGATGAATACAAGCATACCTCTGTTTGGCTAAAGTCTATGCAGGGAAGTGAGTGTACTGTTTACACCTGCACTAAGAAGCTGCTACTGCCTGTTAACAGGGAACAAGGGCAAAGTTACTCGATACTCAGTGCCACCGCCAGGGGTGTACATGCCACACGTGGGCCTCACACTCTGCTGGAGGGTCTCACCCAAAGTGTCGCAGGGCTCATTCTTCCAGGAACATATATCCAGACCAGTCAGTAAGATGGCATGGTCATGACGAGTCCCGTCTTTCCCCATCAATCCAGACTGCCACTGACAGAAGCTACTTAACGTGTGGTCTGCGTGGTGACTTATCACCAGCCCCGGCTGTGCAAGAGACGAGGACCAAAGACCCCGGTATAATGGAGAGAAAACATGTTATAACAATGCATTGTCATCACAGCAAACTCTCATCGACCTGAATTCCAAATACATGGATGGATCTGGATGGCATATGAACTAGTGCATCTATTTTATGTATTATATAGAACCTGCACAGAGCCACTGTAGGCATTCATGGACATTTCTCTAGTTCCATACATAAACAATTAAAATGTATCAGTCCGATTCTGAGTGCGTGTTCAGAGCCCCGAGAAAGATAACTTCTGTGCATGATTTTTTTTTGTGTTCAAAATCTTTGAGAAACACTTTTCGAAATTAAATAAAGTCACAGAATTATGTATACATGGTTTTGCACATACATTTAGAAAAACACATCTAGACAGGGATATGTTTATGTTTATCTCACAACCAAGTTAAGCAAGTGAGATTTCCAATAAATAAGTCTTTTAATGCATATCATTACAGTCTTAAAATGCCCTTTCTGCAAAGGCAGTATGTTTCTGAGAGGAGGTAGGTCAATTGGTAACGCTTTGTTTCTGGAAAATAAACTGCAACTATAAAGGGAAACTGCAAACCATATTCAACCTCCTCTATCTATATCAAGTTCTGATAACGCAACAGTGAAATTACAGAGTATAAAACACTGGAACTCTTGGGAACCAAAGAATCTGAGATGCAGGAGGAACATGCATCAGACCAGGCTGCACCAAGTTATTTGAACCTTATTCACAGACATGCTCTATTTTCACAAGGCTGGGCAGACAACAACAGGTTGTCAACTTCAGGACGCTAGCTTGTGTAAAGCTTACACTGTCAGAATGTCATATTGACATTTTTGTATCTCAGTTACTGAATATGTTTTCTCCTGAAAAGTTTATTTTGATTCTCCAGACAGTCAAATATACTGAAGCTAAATGCTACACATAAACATGGGGGCATGCTTGACGATCTTTAGCAGGTGATTTCCAGGAAAACTGCATTAATTAAAGTCAACAGGTGTATGATCAAGCGATAGCCTCGCTTATTCTTTGCAGCTTGGATGAATTCCAAGGTGAAAATGTTTTAATACAAGAAATAATTAACCTGTCACCTGAGAAGCCCGGCGAGTTCAGCAACCCCCTCCCCAACTGCAACCTCACACAAAAGACAACAAGGTGGTATCTTTCCTGACTAGTCAGACTGGAATAGCGCTGCCTACACATTCCCCGACTGCACAGAGAAAGAGCAGCATCCCAGAACCTTACCAACAAAGCATCTTAGATCTTATGAATAACCTCAGGTTTCATCTAAACATTTCTTTGTTTTATAAATTAAAAAACTGTGGCTAACGGGAGACTCTGAAAAATGTGAGCAAGGGTGGAGCTGAGGCTGAGCACCTGGCTCCTGCCTAGCACCCACTCTCCTTTGCCCAGTTAATGATTAGCGTGGGGGAAAATAGAAGTGAGAGCCTTTTGTGCCTAAAATGCCTCCCCATCACTTATGTCACGAGGTGTTCATAACCGTGAATGAACCACCTCTATGCATTTACAGGGAGGTCCCAAATGGGGGCAAAGAATCTTTAACCCACTGCTACCAAGATCTGCGTCATCCATGTTTTTTCACACAGTGAGAGAAATGCACTTGACAGTCTGAAGAAATCTTAATAAAAATAAACATCCCAGGCTGCAGGTGGTGAGGGTTAAGAGCTGGGAGATAACAGAATAAAGCAATGTCGGGCCACACAGTGCAATGTAGGGACACACAGTACAATGTATCTTCATGGCCACAGAACATTTTTACTCGTCTAGCAAGAATCAGAAAGGGCTCCTTCCCACTGACACCCTAAAAGCTCATGATGGCTGAAGAGACAGTTCGTGCTATGTATTCACAGGCTGAATGTGTGCCCCACCTGTATGTCACAGGCTGCTTTTAAATGCCATTGTCTTACAAGCCAATTAAAGGAGAATTTCTCACCACTTCTGCACACACACAAAACCCACAAAAAATAATTTAAAAAAAAGTTAAAAGAATTGAAAAGACATTCATTTGCAGTGGACACAAAATATTAAATACTGTTTATCCTCGAGAGAGAAGAACCCAGAGAACAATTATATTAAAGAAGGAAGCATTCTTTTGCATTTATTCTTCTGGGAATAGAAAGAGTAGATAAATTCAAAGATAATCTACCTGTTCGTCTTCTAGAAGAATAAGACCTACAATTGCAATGTTGATGTTTCCTCCTATTGTTCCATCTTTAAATAAAGCAGATACCTGAAAAACATGGGAAATCCATGTCAGCCCCATCAGTGGCATTTCCCCTCTACCTACTAGCGGGTCTAGAATCCAACGCCCTTGTTCTTCAGTGACAGAGCAATGTTAATCTTCTTGTATTGCTAGGCAGAGAGATATGTTCATCATATCGCTGTAAACAGCTCAAGTTTTGGGTGGAAATGAGGTCCATGTCTTCCTGTCAAACACACATGAAAGGACCATGAGACCTGTGGGTTGGCCAGCGTTCTTCTTGGAATATCAAGAGGATTTTTAAGCTAATCATGATGACGACAGAAACCAGGCACTTCTCAAGCTCTCTTGGGATTCCAAGAGGATACAAGAGAGTGAAAGAAAAAATTGTGGTAACAAGAAGATGAGAGAAAGACACAAATATTAGAGATGATGGACCACGGAGGTGGAACTGAATGATGAGAGTGGCATTCGGGGTGGTGCAGGAACAGTGCGACTACTGTGAAAAGCAACCTGAAGCCATTTGACACTGAGGTGCAGAAATATTGGCAAAGTTCTACAGAACAGAGGCAAACACTTCCACACATCAGAGCAGCCTGTTGAGGACAAGAGGGCAATGCCTCAACCCCTTGCAGCGGGATGGTGGCTCTATTTACCACCTTCTCAGTTTCCTGGGAGACCATCACCTGAATGGTTCAGTCTATCAAAAATGACACTAGCCATAGGCATTACATGGCATCATGGAACGATGGGCATATTCAGGGGTACTCTGTTTACTGAGGCAGAAGAATGTAAAGACATGCTTTTTAAATACTGTCATTAAAACTACTCTTAAAAACACACTTTGGTGACCCAAGATTTTGTCTTCTGTCATCTAGATTTCACGTACATGAAATGAGGCTTAGTATACCTCTCTTCACTCTTCAGTGATTAATGCAGCTGCCAATTTGAGACACAAACACATTTTATCTGAGGTGATATTCTCAAAGGTTGCACTTTACCCCTGCTTTTGTAGATAAAATAGTTTATATTCAGCATTTGAACATTAATATTTCTAAAACATTGGGCATTTCTGTAGAGCCATCTAAAAAAAATCACACATCTAATGCTGATCATCAGATTTACTGCACTACAGTGGCTCAGCATTCCCTTAGAGGTGTCTAGTAAATAGACACCAGTAAACCCAAAACATCTCACGGGCTTACAGAGACTTACAGAGGGGTCAAAGGACTTTTCCTATTTAATTATTCTCTGAAGTTCTGAAAACGGCTCTTTTCATTGGAGTATAAAAAACTAAAGGAGTTACTACTAATAAACTATTTCTCATCTATGAAACACAAATCCACAGGTAACAAAATGGAAGTACACACACACACACACACACACACACCCTATCAGTGCAATGACACAGGCGGGCTCAGCTGGAGGGACGATCCTACCATGTTGAGTATCGTTAGCACGTAGGTGGTGATATTTTCATGACCATGGCTTAGCATCATCTTCTTGTCTACCACCACCAGGGTCTCCACGTTCAGTTCTTCATTTCTATGAGACTTCAGAAGAGAGCGCTTATGTCGTAAGCAAGACTTATACTCGTCTGGCAAGATGAAGAGGTCTTCCTTGGGAGGCTGGGGCATGTCTATGGAGGGACACGCAGAGGGCAAATGAAAGCAGAAGTCATCACACAAAATCAGGGGTGTCACTTGTCACAGAGAAATGTGGCCTCAAAAATGAATGCTCATGAAAAAAACCATATAACCTTTAAAACCTTATGAGGCGGAAGCTTGTGTTAAAGTAGCGTGCTCAATTTAAATAGAATTCATATAGTATAGGGGTCATGGCTATCTTTGCTGTATTTCCCTTTACGTAATTCCATCCTAATTTGAAACAGCAAGAGAAGGCGCTTTTTTGCTCTATGTCCTAACATCTAGCAGCACAAGCGTTCAAAGACTTTAGGCAAAGGGATTTGTAGAACGGACTCCTCCGGAGACAAAGCAATGGAGCAAACAGTTACAGGAACACAAGCAGGCTGGCTTGCATTGTTTGTCTACTTGAAGGCATTGAATGACTTGACGATTTTTAAAGTTGATTTCAATGTCTGGACACATAACTAGCTTGTCTAAATTGTTTCCAGTGGATTATAAGACGCTTGAGGCAGCTCCACTTCACTGCGGAGCTTAATTTCCTAGAAAGTACCATAAATATTTACCTAATTTGATTAGAAGACCAAGTATACACTTTCCTCTTGAAGTAATCCCTTTAAAAATATTTTTGGCATGTATAATTGTCACGTTAACACTATATTGAAAACAATTAGGCTTAGTGGATGCCTCAGAAAATGTGGTTAGAATTGTTTCATGTGAAAGTGGACTTCAAAAAGCCCCTATATTTGGGTGGCGTGCACACAAAATCCATGCAGACTATTCACGGAGCACACTGTAAGCAGATGCTAATTTGTTTGACTGGTTCAACCAACACATTTTATTTTCCTTTGCTAAAATACTTCCAAAACTAAATAAAGGCTTTGGAGAATAATAAGCACACCAGGTAAGGTTTACTGAGCACTCATCATTTGCCTTTCATGTTTATGCAACGCACACAGGTGTGACCTCCTCCCTAGGAGATGGCTCTGTGTAACTCCTGCCATCTGTACCCAGCCTGAACACTGGGTTCTGAGGATGAGGTCATGAAGGGAGAGGAGAGGAACATTACATGCTCACAGCCCTTCCCTCAAAAGCGTTGGAAATGGCTTTTGGATCTGGACGGTGTGGTCCTAAAGCTCTTGTTCTTACCGCTAGTGGAAAAATGTCTTTAGGATAAAAACAACATGTTAGCACAGGGCCCAGCAGCTACAGGCACTCAGTATTGGGGACAGGAGTCAGAAGCACCTGGTGGTGGTGATCTCATGGGCCTCAGCTCTGAAAACCCCTCAGCAAACGACTGCCCCTCAATGTGGAGCTTGCAACATTGTCCCCAGGACACATGGGCCCCAGGTGCACATCTGCCATCACCTGAAGGGCGGCAGGTCCACTCATCAGCCTAAGGTCCAGCCTCACTATTGGTTTTCAGCAAATCAACCTGCCCCTGTGTGCCCTTTTCCACCAACAAATGCCTCAGTGAACACAGAAAAGGGCTCCCATTTTCTGAACCGGAGACCCTAATAGGAAAGAATCCCTGTAAGTGTGAATTCCACTGAGACAGAAGCGGACTGCCCTGACTTTGAGAGAAAGTCCAAGAGCCTCAAGGACAACATGGAAATATCGATGCACAGATGACACAGGGCCCCGAGAAGGTGCCTGTGCACAGGTGATGCAGTGCCCTGAGGGAGCATCCATGCACAGGTGACAGTGCCCTGGGCGTGCATCCATGATCAGGTGACACAGGACCCTGAGGCTGCACGCTCCAGTGGGAAGCAGTGCTGTGGATTCTGCTCACTTTTCTGGTGCCAGGGCTGTTCACATGGCTGCTGGTCACTCGAGGCCCAGGAGTGTGACACTGTCACCTGCATGGCCCAGAGGAGACAGAAATATTTGTCAAACTAAACAGGATGTCAATCATCAATGTCTTCCACTTACACGAGGCATTTTGTTGAGCTTGCTTTCTCTAGTTTTATTATAAAAACCATGGGAAGTTTTTTTCCACTTTTCAAATACAAAATGTGTTATAGAGTTTAGGCTCCTTTTTCAAATAACTGACTTTCACTAACCGCCACTATTACAATTCTGAAATGTCTCTCAAGGGAACATGCACCACACACACACACACACACACACACACACTCACATGCCCATGCACACATGCACACGTGTGGATCGTCTCTACTGCCTGCCATGCACAGCTGTGCCTTTGCTGTGCCACCAGCCGACGTGATGCTAACCACCTTCAGATGAGAGTGAAAGGGTCGCAGTCCTCTCACAACGGTCTTCTTTGCATGACGTTTTCAAATTCCACTGCAACATCTGCTTAAGAACCTGGTATGTGGTGTGTCAGAGAGGTTAAGACGGCCCTGCTATCTCTCCTGCTGAGATCCAGGTGTGTGGGCCACTTTATCTCCCTGGTATATGGAATCTGTCCTGCTCTGACCACACCCTCACCGTGAACCCCGGCAGCAGGAGTCCTGGCTCTGACCTTGTCGCAGCCTCCGCCATGCATTTGGGTCCTGAACCTGTCGGTCAAGGCAGCCTGGGGCAGCTGGTGCTGAGCTGCACACCCTTTTCAAACACTCACCCACCTCAGTCTTCCCAACTTTCTCAGCCTCCTGTTCACCTCCATTTGTCCTTGGCAGGTTCTTCCTGCTGCCTCCCCTACACCTGAGCCCACTGAGTCCATCTGGGTGTGAGGTTTTCAAGTCATCTGAATGCAGCACATGACTTTCGGGGACAGGATGAAATGGGTTCAGAGGCCACAAGGCACTGACGATTTCACAAGCACTGATTCTGTTGTTGTAGGTGCCAAGAGATTTTTGCTCCTTCCCTCATTCAATGAGATTCACTAAGCACTTGCAGCAGGTCTGCCTCTGTTCAGGGTGCTGGGTGGAGCAGTCACAGAAGCCAAGCAAGCAGCGAATGACGGGCGGGGGGAGGGGGTCTGTCCTGAGGCTCCCGGGGAGGGTAAACCCGGGGACGCTCAAGGAGAGAGCTCAAGGAAGGGAGGGACATTCCAGAAAGCATAACTTCCGTTCCTGAATTTCTGGGAGGTTTCTACATAAAATGTAAATAACAAATCATTTCCTACACGGTCATGACAAAAAAAGACTTTGGTAAAGCCTTGGTGGTGAATTGTAGGTATATTATGTCACACTGAGTCTGCCCCTTTTGATGTGGTAATGTACATAAATATGAGTATAAATGAATTACCTCAGCGAGAAAACTATGTGGGCTTGAATAAATCTAAGCGTCAAAAGTATAGAATGACTGAGTAGTGAGGCCAGGGTTCTTTGGAAGATGCCTGGTGGATTCTGCACTTCCGCACAGTGTGTCATTTAATCCGCCCAGGAAAGAGTTCTTAAAAAAACCTCATTTACCATGATCTGTCCATCCGACATAGAGGGATGTCCCATGCTGAACTTATAGATAAGGAGCTCTCTCTGAAATGATTGCTTTAGTTTAGCAAAGCGTGGGCAGACATGCTTTGAAGAAAATGTACAGGGTTCCATGAGCTCACATAAATGTCGAAATCACTAAATACATGCAAAGATTCACCCTTACATACATTTCTTGCGTCTTCCACAGAAATGCTGCTTTTGTGGCTGTCCCAGGTGAAGGTCGCTGCTGCGCAGGTGTCCATGCGCCAGCTCTCGTGTCCTGGAGGTCACCAGGACCTCACTGGCCCCAGGAGCTCGGGGCTCTGTGGATCTCTTGTACAGTACGTGGGATGGGGAGCCGCCCTGGGCAGTGCCGCTGAGTTTCCCCGCAAGGTGTGAAGGAAGTGGCTTCAGGAAGTAATCTGCCTCTTCTGTTCTTATCATGCCTGACTGGAAAAAATAAAAAGGGAGAAAGAAAACGCAGTTAGACTATCTGGTGGAAGCCAGCGCCTATACTCCGAGCACTGCATTTCTTATCATTCTCTGGCAGGCATGCTGTCCCCTCCAGTGGGCGCCAGCACTGCAAAGGTTCAGGAACCCCGGCTGAGAATTAGCTGCAGCAAAGGCCTCCACACCCAGCCTGAGCTCTCCGACTGCATCCCTGGCAAAAGATGGCGTGGAGCTGCTCCAGGACTGGAGTCCAGGGTGGAGAAAGGGACAGAGGGCGCACAACATGCCAAAGTCAGTTAATTCACACCAAAAGTAATGGTGGTGTGAGAAGGAACACATGCGCACTAAAATATTCAATACTCACACTGGGGAGGGGTCTCAGATAGGAGATAAAATTAGAATTCTAATAGAGTAATGTGCAAAACTCAAAGCGAATTTGAAAACAGAAAATGTAACACTTTTTTTTTTTTTTGAGAGGGAGTCTCGCTCTGTCACCCAGGCTGGAGTGCAGTGGCGCAGTCTCAGCTCACTGCAACCTCTGCCTCCCAGGTTCAAGTGATTCTCCTGCCTCGGTCTCCTAAGTAGCTGGAATTACAGGCATGCACCACCATGCCTGGCTACTTTGTTTGTATTTTTAGTAGAGACTGGGTTTCACCATGTTGGCCAGGCTGGTCTCAAACTGCTGACCTCAGGTGATCCACCCACCTCGGCCTCCCAAAGTTCTGGGATTACAGGTGTGAGCCACCATGCCTGGCTTAAAATGTATTACTTTCTAGAAATGTAACTTGGCAAAATGAATCCGGAGGAAAGCATAAAAAATTTTTCTTAGAGAATCTGGAAGGTTTTTCTAAGCAAGATATTAACGGAAGTAAGAAAGCAGTGATTTTATAAAAACACAATCAAGGAAAATAGGGTTTGGGGTGGGAGACATAAAAGAAAGAGGAGAGCAGGTTTATCAAATATTGGGAGAGGAACATTGGCTGCAGTGTTACCACTGGGGGTGAGAGGAGGCAAGACAAAGGTAAGCTTGGTAGACTATCGGCAAAGCCATCAGAGCCACCACGGGGGTTAGACCTCCTGCGGCCCGAATACCACAAAGCCATGGGAAAGTGAAATACTTGGAATTTATGCCCAGGATTGAGGGAGGGGCAGAGGCAGCCTGCCCTGCGGCGCTGTTCACGAATGACTTCAGAACCTTCTTGGCCTTCTGGAACTCCAGCACGAAGACACAAAAACAGTACCTTTTGCAGTTCTACCAGAGAATGCCAAGTATGAAATAAGTTAAATAATTGTTGAAGCCAATTAGGTTTTGACCTTTCTGCATTTTAACAGAGAAGAAGCATAAGCAGTCACCAATGTGCTAAACGTTGTATGACACTACCCAATTAGAGTCGCTATTACTGAAGGAAACCAGCTTAGGTATAACCAAAAAAGAAGAAAAATGCATGCGTGGCTTAAACAACAACGACACTTTTTTTCATATACAAACAAATGCTCACTTTTCAAATCACCCCTCAGAAGATGATTGGCTCCTTAAGAACCTAGAATAGATGTGATTCAGCATAGGAAACGGCTGGACGAGTCAGACACTGCAGAATTTATATCCCATTCTCACATTTATTAGCTGTGTGACTTTGGATGATTGACTCAGCCTTTCTGTGCCTCTGTCATCTAGGAAGCAGATAGAAGGATAGCTACTTGTCATGAATTTGTAAGACTTAATATACCTAAGTAGATGATCTAGTGAACATTCAAATGAGATTTGCTGGATTAATAGAACGAAGTATGTAAAATATCATCCTTCACCCTGATGATCTTTGATTTCCTTCTGGTAGCTCAGAGAGCCCCTGAGGAGCTTTTCACTGTGCAGCTGGAGATGCCTCTGAAGCCCTGAGTGTCCGTGCGCCCAGCACCACCATCATCCCAAACACAGTTTTGCTCCTGACCTGGTGCTTTGCTTTTTACGCTCTTTCTAACTTCCTTGTCTACACATTTGTGATCTGACAGCTGTTCTGCATTCAGAACCATCTCCTCCTTTCCCCTGGGTTCAAGGCTACATTCTGAGTGGCCCAGGCTGAGAGGACGGAATCCCCAGGCAAAGGTGTCTGGTTGCAGCTGGCAGATTTTTGAGTTTTCATTAACAAAGTCATCAAGCATTATAGCTGTTTCACTAATAATTTAGTATGAGTTATGATATTCTGTATTTAAATAATCTCCAATGGCATTAAATACATAAAGCATAGCAGCTGATAAGAACAATATTTTGATATCCCTTGATAAGCAACAGATAAAAATACAAAAGAAACGTTACTTCATAGCTTGCTGCATTATTAGTTTGCAAGCTTATGTAAAAGATAAGGTCAATTGCAGAAGATGAATGTTTTCTTCTTATCAGAATCAAGAATATTTGGAAACTCACAAAATGTCTGGGGAACCTGCCTGTAGCTCACAGTGACCACCGGAATGTAAGGCGGTGGATTATTAACCAGGCTTCAGAAGAGGCCGAGTCCTTCAGGCTTTGCTCTCGCAGGGCCTGCCTCTCTCATGACCAATTCTGTAGATCATGTTACATTAGAAAACTCACCAAACACTTATATTGCCTTCATAAGAAACGAGCGAATTGTGTTGTGTTACTGCTGGGACATGCTGGTTCTGAACAACGTAAGGGAAGAAAATATTGAAACTGAGCAGCAGAATGTTTACTGTACTCCATCTGTTGTCATTCGTAATTACAAGTCGGTAGATTTGTATTAATTGTGATCTGTTGAGATTCATGGAAACTGCTTGTTAGATCAAAACATAAAATAGAAACTGAGAAGAAATGAATAAATGGCCAACCACTGAGGTTACTTCTACTGCAGTGAAGGGACTCCCAGTGATCCAGTTCAAAGCGTGTCTCGGGTGACACCAAATGCCCTATTCATGACAGCTACTTATCCACAAACACAGTAAAGAAGTAACTGGGCTTAGTATGAGAATGAGCCATTTTCATTTTCAAGTACTTTTATGTTTACTCTCATTCTTTATCTTTTCTCCTGAAGCGTCGTTTGTTTCGGGAATATTCTATTCTTTGCATTGGAACTCAGTGCTACCATATCACAGTGGAAAGCCACACAGGGCAGAACTCAGCCGACACCCACAGAGGGAACATTTAGACCAGACCAGGCCAAGCTGGAGAGTCAGAACCATCCCAGCGGACAGCGCCTGAGTTCAGCAAGCCTTGCCACTGTGGGCTCAAGTGCTCGGAGGTCCTACATACACTTGAAATGCAGTCTAGGCCCAAGAACCGAAACTCCTAGGCAAGTTCTGGTGCTGTGCTGGGCTTGGAACTGGTGGACTTGGGGGAATGCAACCTAATGAGACAGCAGCCTGGGTGACCAAGGGAGTGATGCTGCCAACCCTCCCCCAGCTTCAGGCAGCACAGCTTGCCACTCTGAGGCAGACTCCTTCTCTCTACTTAAAGAGAGGAGTAAAAAGAGTAAAGAGGACTTTGTCTTGCAACTCTAAGACCAGCTCCGCCCCAGTAAGGTAGGGCACGAGGCAGAATTCTGAGGCCCCCATTCTTGGACCCAGCTCCCAGATGACACTGCTAGACACACACTGGGCTTGAAGGGAACTAGCTGCATTGAAGGGAAGGAAGGACCCAGTCTTTTCAGGATTTGTTACCTACTGACTAGAGAGCCCTGAGGCCCGAAGTAATCAGCAGTGGTACCCAGGCAGTCTCGACGTGGGCCTCGGGCGACAGTCAGAGACCTGCTAGCTTCATGTGTGACCCAGCACATTCCCAGCTGTGATGGCTATGGGCAGAGACTTCTTCTGCTTAAGAAAAGCATGGGAAAGTGTAAAGGGGACTCTGCCTTGCAACTTAGGTATCAGCTTGGCCACAGAGAGGCAAAGCACCAGGCAAGCTCTTGGGGGGCCCCAATTCCAGGCCTTGGCTCTTGGATGGCATTTCAGGGTCAGAGAGAAGCCTGCTGCCCTGAAAAGTGAGTCTCAGACCTGGCAGCATTCAGCACACGTTGACTGAAGACGCCTTGGGCCTTGAATGAGCATTGGAGGCAGCCAGGCAGTACCTATTAGGTAAATTTAACAAAGAGATTGAAATAATTAAAAAGAATCGATAAGAAATTCTGGAGTTGAAAATACATTAGACATACTGAAGAATGTATTAGAATCTTAACAGCAGAATTCATGAAGCAGAAGAAAGAATTAATGAGCCTGAAGATAGCCTATTTGAAAATACACAGAAGAGACAAAATAAAAGAAAAAAAAGAATAAAGCATGCCTAGGAAGTTACTTCAAATGGCAAATCTAAGAGTTATAGGCCAGAAAGAGAAGGTAGAGAGAGAGATGGAAAGTTCATTCAAGGGATAATAACAGAGGACTTCCCAAACCTAAAGAAAAACATCGAAACCCAAGAACAGGAAGGTGATGGAACAGTAAGCAGATTTAACCCAAAGATGACCTAAAAGCACTTAATCATCAAACTCTCAAAGATCGATGACAAAGAAAAAAATCCTGAGAGCAATAAGAGAAAAGAACAAACAACACACAATGGAGCTTCAATACATCTGGCAGCAGACTTCTCACTGGAAACCATACAAGCCAGGAAAGAGTGGGATAATATATTACCAGTGCTGAAGGAAGAAAACTGGAATCCTAGAATAATATATGCAGAGAACATATCCTTCAGACACGAAGGAGAAATAAAGGCTTTTCTAGACAAACAAAAGCTGAGGGATTTAATCAACACAAGACCTGCCATATAAGAAATGGTAAAGAGAGTTCTTTAGTCCGAAAGAAAAAGACATTGATGAGCAATAGAAAAATAATGTGAAGGTAGAACACTCACTAGAAATAGTAAATACACAGAAAAACACATAATCTTATAATACTGCAATTACCTTTGTAAATCATATGTATCTTGAGTAGAAAGACTAAAAGATGAATGATCAAAAATAATGACTATACAACTTTTTGAAACATAATACAATAAGATACAAATAAAAACAACAAAAACTTAAAATGCAGGAGGACAAAGTAAAGCACGGAATTTTTATTAGTTTTCTCTTTGCTTGTTTCTTAGCTGGTTTATGTAATCAGTGATAAGCTGTCATCAGTTAAAAGTAATGAATTATAAAAAATTATTTGTAAGCCTCATGGTAACCTCAAATAACAAAGCATACAAAAGTTACACAAAAAGTGAAAACCAATACATTAAAATATACCACAGAAAAAAAGCCTTCACTAAAAGGAAGACAAGAAGGGAAGAAATAAAAGACCACAGATGGCCGGGCGCGGTGGCTCAAGCCTGTAATCCCAGCACTTTGGGAGGCCGAGGCGGGTGGATCACGAGGTCAACAGATCGAGACCATCCTGGTCAACATGGTGAAACCCCGTCTCTACTAAAAATACAAAAAATTAGCTGGGCAAGGTGGCACATGCCTGTAATCTTAGCTACTCGGGAGGCTGAGGTGGGAGAATTGCCTGAACCCAGGAGGCGGAGGTTGCGGTGAGCCGAGATGGCGCCATTGCACTCCAGCCTGGGTAACAAGAGCAAAACTCCATCTCAAAAAAAAAAAAAAAAAAAAAAAGAAAGAAAAGAGGGAATGCCTACATAAATAAGATTGGAGACTACAAAGGAGACATGAAAGAAATGCAAAGGATGATTAGAGGCTGTGACCGACTACACACTAATAAATTGGAAAACCTAGAAGTAATGGATACATTCCTAGACACATACAAACTACCAAAGTTGAAACACGAGGAAATCCAAAACCTGAACAGACCAATAACAAATAATAATATCAAAGCCATAATAACAAATCTCCCAGGAAAAAAACACTCGGGATCTGATGGCTCTACTGTTGAATTTACCAAACATTTAAAGAATTAATACAATCTTACTCAAGCTATTCTGAAAATAGAGAAGGGAATATTCCATACTCATTCTATGAGCCTGGTGTCACACTGATATCAAAACCAGATAAGAACACATCAATAAAAGAAAACTACGACCCAATATCCCTAATGAACATTGATGCAAAAATCCTCAACAAAATACTAGCAAAACAAATTCAACAAAAGAAAAAAGATCATTCATCATGACCAAGTAGGATTTATCCTGGGATGTAAAGATGTTTCAACATAGGCAAATCAATCAGTGTGATAAACAGAATGATGGACAAAAACCGTACAATCATTTCAATTGATGATGAAAAAGAATTTGAAAAAATTCAACATTCCTTCATGATAACAATCATCAAAACAGGAGGTATAGAAGGAACCTACCTCAATACAATAAAAGCCATATATGAGGGGCCCACAGCTAGTGTCACAGTGAATGGGAAAAAAGCTGAAAGCCTTTCCTGTGTAATCTGGAACACAACAAAGATGCTCCCTCTTACCACTGTTATTCACAGTAGTACTAGAAGTCCTAGCTAGAGCAATCAGACAAAAGACAGAAAGAAAGGGCATTCAAATTAGAAAGGAATACGTCAAATTATCCTTCTTTGCCAATGAAATAAACTTACATTTGAAAAAAACTGAAGACTCCATCAAAAAATTATTAGAATTGATAAATTCAGTAAAGTTGCTGGAGGTAAAATGAGCATATAAAAATCAGTAGTGTTTCTATATGCTAACAAAGAACGATTTTGAAAAAAGAAACCAAGAAAGTAAACCCATTTGTAATAGCTACAAATAAAATAAAATATCTAGGGATTAACCAAAGAAGTGACAGATATTTACTATTAAAATATTAGAGAGACTCTCCAGAACCCTAGAACGGGCAAAGTTTTCTTGAATATACCCCATACGTACAGACAACCAAAGCTAAAATGGTCAAATGAGATCACAGCAAGTTAAAAGGCTTCTACACAGCAAAGAAAACAACCAAGGAAGGGAAGAGACAATCCATAGAATGGGAGAAAATTTTAACAACCAGAATATATAAGGAGCTCAAACAACTCTACAAAAAAAAAAAAAATCTAAGAATTTGATTTTTAAATGGGCAAAAGGACCAGGGACAGTGGTCCTATAATCTTAGCACTTTGGCAGGCTGAGATGGGTGAATCACCTGAAGTCTGGAGTTTGAGACCAGCCTGACCAACATGGAGAAACTCTGTTTCTACAAAAGTACAAAATTAGCCAAGTGTGGTGGCACATGCCTGTAATCCCAGCTACTTGAGAGGCTGAGGCAGAAGAATCGATTGAACCTGGGAGGTGAGGTTGTGGTAAGCTGAGATCGTGCCATTGCACTCCAGTCTGGGTGACAGAGCAAGACTCTGTCTCAAAAATTAATAAAATAAAATAAAATGAGTAAAAATGGGCAAAAGAAATGAATAGACATTTCTCATGAGAAGACATACAAATGACAAACAAGTATATGAAAAAGTGCTCAACATCATTAGAGAAATGCAAATCAAAACTACAATGTGATATTATCTCACTCCAGTAAAATGATTCTAATCTAAAAAAAAGCAGGCAACAAAATGCTGGTGAGGATGTGGAGAAAAGGGAATCCTCCTATACTATTGGTGGGAATGTAGATTGCTACAACCACTCTGAAGAACAATTTGGAGATTCATCAAAAAAACTAAAAATAGGATCCAGCAATCCCATTCCTAGGTATATATCCAAAAGAAAGAAAATCTGGATATCAAAGAGATATCCGCACTCCCATGTTTATTACAGCACTATTCACAAACGCCATGGTTTGGAAGCAATCTAAATGTCCATTAAAAACCAAATGGATAAAGAAAAGTGGTACATACACACAATGGAGTACTATTACCTCGTAAAAAAGAATGATATCCTGTCCTTTGCAACAGCATGGATAGACTGGAGATCATTATGTTACCTGGAATAAACCAGGCACACAAAGACAAACATTCCATGTTCTCACTTATTTCTGAGGAGCTAAAAATTAAAACAATTAAACTTGTGGAGTTAGACAGTTGAATGGTGGTTACTAGAGGCTGGGAAGGATAGTGCGTGTGTCGGTGGAGGGGGGCATGGGGGCCGTTAATGTAATTATTGATGATATAATCAGATAGAATGAATAAGATCTAGTATTTGATAGCACAACAGGGTGATCACAGTCAACAATAATTTATTATTCATTTAAAAATAACTGAGAGAGTAGAATGAGACTGTAATGCAAAAATGCTAAGTGCTCCAGTCTGGGTGATGAATGTTTTATTTATCTTGATGTGATTATTACACATTGCATCAAAATATCTCAAGAACCCCAAAATACATGCACCTACTATGCACCCACAAAAATTAAAAATAATCTTTTAAATGACAAATTTACAAAATAAAAATAAAAAGTATTTGTGTAAAAAAGAAGCTAATTTTGATGTATTAAACTCTTTTTGAAAAAAAAAATTCAAAATTATCCAAAATTATTACAAAAATCTCTAAAAAACAAGGTGTTGCCTAAATCTATTTCAGAATTGATCCTATTCGAGCAGACGAATGTGCTGGGCGATGACGGATGAATGTGGGGTTCCTCCTAGGTCCTTCCTCAGCCCTCTCTGGGCATTTAACAACATGGACTGGAGGGATTATCAGTCTGTGCGAATTCCGAGCAGCTAAGCATGGATATTTTCTGAAGACCAGTATATCCTCCTATATTGAAAGAAGACATGTTGCCAGAAGCCACAGGATAATACTTATTCATGGAGCTTCCATTTACTGAGCCTATCATCTATTCAAGGAACTGCATGTCTTAGATGTTAGTTTATTGGTCTTTGCTGTAGACCTGTGAAGAGGCTGCAGGAACTGATGCCTACCAAGGTTAAACGATCTGCAGGAGTTCCCAAGCCAGGAAGTGAGCGAATTAGAAATCGAAGTCCCCATGCCGTGGGGGTACCCATGGTCTGTATCACCATCTCACCCTGTTGAGGAAACGGCACTACACAGCGCTGGGAGGAATCTGGGCTCAGTGTCTAGACCAGCTTCATCATGCAAAGATGCTCCTGACTTAGCTTGTTACCTGCCTGGGTACACTGGTTTCTCAGAAAGGTAACATTGTTGAGCAACATTCTTTTTTTAAAAAATGTGTTGAAATCTGTCGCCCTCTTGCCTTTACCTTTGCTGCTACACAGGACAAATTCTATTCACTGTTCCGTGAAATGTTTTTCAATATGTGCATTTAATCATGTCCTACTTAACTATTCTTTCTTCCCTGCCAGATAGCCTTTGGAGAGCCACCATAGCATTTTTACATAAACGCAATCTCTCTTCCTTCTGTGGCTCTGCTGGGTCCAACACCAGTTTTTCAGTGTTCTTCTGAGCACACATTTCCAAACAGGGAAAAGTCAGTGACAGGATTAGGTTTGCGGGGGTTAAGTAATACGGTATAAGATTTCACAGTCTGCTCAGCGGCTTACACATCATAAACTCATCACCTTTTTTTTACCAGCCATCATTTTGAAAGCAGGCATCCTCAATCCTACTTCTGTAAGTGAAACGTCCCCCAAATTTCAGTTTATTCATATAGGAAATCATAGTCGCTCATTAGCAGTACTGTTAAATCATTTCTTGACCATTAAAAACATGCAAGCAGAAGACGGGCAACTGGAAGAAAGGTGAGCACAGGCTTGGACACTGTGGTTAAGAAGAACTTCTCTGGCCGGGCACGGTAGCTCACGCCTGTAATCCCAGCACTTTGGGAGGCTGAGGCGGGTGGATCACTTAAGGTCAGGAGTTCGAAACCAGCCTGTCCAACATGGCAGAACCCCATCTCTACTTTAAAAATACAAAATTAGCCTGGCATGGTGATGCATGCCTGTAATCCCAGATACTCGGGAGGCTGAGGCAGGAGAATCGCTTGAACCTGGGAGGCGGAAGTTGTAGTGAGCCAAGACCTGCCACTGCACTCCAGCCTGTGCAACAAGAGCAAAACTCCATCTCAAAAAGAAGAAGAAGAAGAGGAATTTCTGCCCTAAGAGGAAGGCAGTGACCTTGATGTCAAAACTAAAAACCATAGACTAGAAAACACAGTCATTGGGCCCTCTCTGTCCTCTGAGTGGAAGCAACATAAGTGACCAGAAATACAAGTAAAGCAAAGGCTGCTTTCCCTGTCAACCTGCTCATAGTTGAGGCATCACCTGGACTGCAGAATGGGAAACTGACTTTCTACAGCATGGGAAGTGTTCTCTGATGTGGCCACAGTGCAGCTCAGCCATTACATATTCCCCTGTTCTATTACAGGTCATAGAATTGGCCCGTGGTGGGGTGGGAAATCAGTCCTTGGAAGTATACTTGCCTCAGAAATGAAAGCAATGTAAGTGTGGTGCCGTTTGCAAAATAACCGATGAGTAGAGCGGACTTTTGTGAACAGCTTCCCCCATTTGCCGATTTTGACTTTCTGGCATAGTCGATGAGCCAATATTCAGAGATGCAGGTGAAGTGGCTCACATTAGTTCAGCAGAGGTGACACTTCTCCAGCGAGTGGACACATCCACTTCTGCTGTCCACCCAATTCCAGGCAGGACCCCGAGGGCACATGAGCAGATGAGAACAGGAACCCAGTAAGCACCCTCTCAGCAGACACTGGGCACGGACAACCTGCTTCTCACTCAAAAAGGAGCCACAGAAGAAGTCAGTGAATGGCCTATGAATATGTAGCAAGGACACCTAGTGAGCAATCCTGTGACTAAATAGCAAGCATGTGATTAAATGTTAATGAAGAGAATCATCGCTGCAGAAAGGCAAACCAGCCATGTGGAGGAAGATCACTAATGGCTGTGTCAGATGCGACAGAGGAGGACCAGAACATAAAAGGCTCATGGAAGGTGATGATACAGAAGCCAGCTGAGGCCCACCTAAGGATTCCACAGTGCACACCCAGTCATGAGAGGTCACAGACAGTACAACTAACCCGGAAAACAAAATTCCAGGAGACCAAGTGTGCCGTACAATGAGGAGCGAATGTGGGGTCCTCCTAGGTCCCTCTTTAGGCTTTGCCGGGCGTTTAACAAAACTGGAAGGACCTTCTGTGAGAGTTTATAGCAGCAAAGCATGAATGTTTTCCATAGACCAGTATTCCCCCTTACATTGAAATAAGGAATGTTGCCAGAAGCTACATAGTAATAATTACTAATAGAACTTACATTTACTGAGCCTATCATCTGGGCAAGGAACTGCATTTCATAGATATTAGTTTACTGGTCTTTGCTGTAGACCTGGGAAGAGGCTGCAGGAACTGTGAAGCTACATAGTAATAATTACTAATAGAACTTACATTTACTGAGCCTATCATCTGGGCAAGGAACTGCATTTCACGGATATTAGTTTACTGGTCTTTTCTGTAGACCTGCGAAGAGGCTGCAGGAACTGTGAAGCTACATAGTAATAATTACTAATAGAACTTACATGTACTGAGCCTATCATCTGGGCAAGGAACTGCATTTCACAGATATTAGTTTACTGGTCTTTGCTGTAGACCTGCGAAGAGGCTGCAGGAACTGTGTAACTTGCTACAGCATGGGAAATTAGTTATTACTCAATAACCAATGACTAGAGTGGATGCTTGTGAAAGCTTCCACGTGAAAGTCATGCTGTTGATTTGGTTATGAAGGTTAAACAATCAATGTGAGTTTAGAAGCCAGGAAGTGAAAAATCAAATTCCAAACCCTCTAGCCCCCATGCCATGAGGATGCCCATGCTAAGAGGTGCCCCATGCATAGCCCTGGGAGGAATCCAGGGCTCAGGGTCTCGCCCAGATTCATGTGTTAGGGTGTTCCTGACCCAGCTTGGTAGCTACTCCTTGCTAATTAGTAACTACTAGATCAAAAACAAAAGATTATAATAATTAGTTAATTACAAAGTGGAAAATAAGTGCTCTATTCATAATAAAAATGGTGATATGTACGTAGGGTGCAATTAGAGAAATTTAAAGTCCTGGATGCTTTTTAAAATTAAAAATAAATAAACTAGGCATTAACTCAAAGAGTTTTAAAAAGTGCAAAAATGACCTCCCACAAAACAGAAAAGATGTGTAAAAACATAAATAAGTTTATTATAAATAAAGATGTAAAAGAGTAAAGCAATGTGAATATTGCAGAAGTTTAGACAAGTCAAGATCTGATTTTTAGACCTAAATGAACATGCCTCATAAAAATGGAATCAACAAAAATATTAAAAAGTCAAGAGAATAGATACTATAATAGATGACTGAGATTTAACATGAGTGATGGAACTTTTCATGGAGATTAAATGTCTCTATATAAGTATTCTTAGTTTACATCAGTGAATTCGTTGTTATATTTGTACTTAACATTTGTTGTGCTTTTCAATTCTATGACATCTTTCAGGCCAACATACTAAAAAACGATTTAACTCTTCTAGTATGGATTGGAGGAAGCCTTCCAGACTTGGGCTGTTCAACATGGTAGACATTAGCCCCATGTGGCTATGCACATTTAAATTTAGATGAATTGAAATTGAATAGAGTTAAAAACTCAGTTCTCCAGTTGCTGAATAGCCCCACATGGGTATTCAAATTCAAGTTTAAATAAATTAAAATGGAATAAAATTTAAAATTTAGGCCTTCAACTCCTCAAATGCCATATGCGGTAGGTGGCTACCATATTGAACAGCATAGATATTTGTATCCCGGGGCAGAGCGCTAGTGGAGAGCATGGCTCTGGAACCCTGGGTAATTAACACATCTTTGAAGCTTACTTAAGAGGAATTTGCCAGACAAGTGAGAAGTGGCTACAATGTTTCTCTGTAAGTGGCACACATAGCCCAGGTAGGGGCAATCTCAGAAATCACACTCACTAGCAACCGTCTAAAACTGTCCCAGCTAAAATATTCAGAACACACCAACCTAGACTGATGAATCAATAAAACTGGTTTGGTTGACACAAACACATCTGAATTAAGAATGACCGAAACTTAGATTCAGAGATCCTGTACTTAGAAACTTGCAAGACCCAAAGAGAAATATTGAGGCAAATGATCACTGGTCAAGGAAGTGAATATATTACTGAGACCTAAGATACCCATGTCACATTCAGACACGAATCTCACTCCACACTGTGGACAAATTCAGACACGAATCTCACTCCACACTGTGGATAAATTCAGACACGAATCTCACTCCATACTGTGGATAAATTCAGACACGAATCTCACTCCACACTGTGGAATAAATTCAGACACGAATCTCACTCCACACTGTGGAATAAATTCAGACACGAATCTCACTCCACACTGTGGAATAAATTCAGACACGAATCTCACTCCACACTGTGGAATAAATTCAGACACGAATCTCACTCCGCACTGTGGAATAAATTCAGACACGAATCTCACTCCGCACTGTGGATAAATTCAGACACGAATCTCACTCCGCACTGTGGAGTAAATTCAGACACGAATCTCACTCCGCACTGTGGATAAATTCAGACACGAATCTCACTCCGCACTGTGGATAAATTCAGACACGAATCTCACTCCGCACTGTGGAGTAAATTCAGACACGAATCTCACTCCGCACTGTGGATAAATTCAGACACGAATCTCACTCCGCACTGGGGATAAATTCAGACACGAATCTCACTCCACACTGTGGAATAAATTCAGACACGAATCTCACTCCACACTGTGGAATAAATTCAGACACGAATCTCACTCCACACTGTGGAATAAATTCAGACACGAATCTCACTCCACACTGTGGAATAAATTCAGACATGAATCTCACTCCACACTGTGGACAAATTCAGACATGAATGTCACTTTATACTGTGGAATAAATTCAGTCTCTCTTATCCAGGGAGTGTAGTGTTTTTTGTTCAGTCATTCAGTCACTATTCATGAGCTGCCCGGTATGAGACAGGCACTCTACTAGGCAATCCAGACACAAAAATGGATAAACTAGGCAAATATCCTCACTCTCATGAAGCTTAGGTCCCAATGTGGGTGGGGGAACTGAAAATAAACAGTAGTCATCATAAAGTGTAAAGCATAGAAATTTAAAAATGAGTACTACAAAAAATGAAGAAAGGAAAGAAAATTCTGGATGAGCAGAGATATCAGCGTATAGGAAAAGGTGTTTGACTTTTACATAGGGTCATCAGGTATGGCCATCATTAAGTAGGTTTATTATTTCAGTGAGGGCTTTGACGGGGTGAGCAGCTGGCTGTGAGCACTCGGGAGGGAAGCCGTGGGCCAGGCGGAGGGAAGAGACACTGCGAGGACCTGCAGCTCCACGTGGCAGCCACAACACTGACATTTGTGTTCTTTGCAAAATATCCACATATGGTACCTTCACCAATTCACAGTGATAGTTCGGCAGGGCCTTATTTTCCAACTGGAAATTGTCTTGGAAATTCTCTTCCAGCACATCATACAGAAGGCACAGTTCAAAGTTTGGGGGTTTTCTGTGCCATCTGAGACATTGCCGTCTTCTTCCTCAGAAAGCTACCCTTGTCATCTCACTACTACCACTCTGGCAATCCTTAGAATTCTTTTTCCCTCTACTTCTATATAAACCAGATTACCCTCTCCTTATAACTGCAGTAATGCCTCTGGGAGTACAGCCCAGCACCCCCGCCGGAAGGCTTCCCAGGAGCCTGCATGCCGTGGCCAGTGTTGGTTCCTCCCAGGCTCTGGTCATCCTGCCTCTCTGGGTGCTTAAGGCTCTCCAGCCACACCATGTTGCTCTTAAAGGTGCAGCACATATTAGACCCAGGTCTGTGGCACACACAGGGGACATTGGGTAGCCAGTGGTGGCATCTGAGATCAAAGAGCTGGTGCAAGTTCTGACTTTCCCTGTCTTCAGATCTCTCTCTCTCTCTCTCTCTGTGTGTGTGTGTGTGTGTGTGTGTGTGATGGTGGGTGAGGCAGGGGGAGAGAGTAACTGTATGTCCAGAGGCTAGTTTCTATGTTTGCAATTAGAGGATGAATCCATAACTATTTCACAGGGTGACTCTGTAGATTAAATAAACAAACTTTGAAGATGGCAAAAAAATATTTTAGAGCTATCAATCAAGATTACAGGACATATTTTTAAAGAATAAAGGCAGTGCGTGGGGACCTGTGGAAGACAGGAGATAAAGCGGGTGCAGGACTCCATGCTGTTGAAAATGATCGAAAGGTCGAGGGCGGCACAAGGGAGTGGCAGCTGATCCAGGACAGCTACTGCCAGAGTAAGGGCAGAGGAGGCGGCCACACTGGCAGGTGGGGCGAGAGAAAGTCAGGCATGCACATGTGTTTCTCATCAGAGGCCATGGGTCCTGAGGGGCTGTCACCTGGACCTATGAGCCACTGCTGAAATCACCCACGTTTTTGCACTCGCAATTAATGCATCCCAGTGTGCAGCCCCATGGCGCCCTTCCCTCTGGCCACAGCAGGCTGCCAGCCTACGTTCATTCTATGCTGAGCTCATCAAGTTGACACTTAGCTCATGAATCAGCTGTTTTCTCTATTTAATTCTGACACTAATGGTACTTCTCCCAACCAGTTTTGCTGTTGATCTCTAGTCTCGCAACGATGCTCTTTAGGGTTCAGCTTCCAGGAAGATGACATCATATTAACAGTTCTTCTCTTAGTCATATCAACATTGATGGCGTTCACTTAATCACCTACCACACCCCTGCCCCTGTCTCACGTATTATTATGTTTTCCAAAATCCTTGGAACAGATTTGCAAGCTAGGGATTAGCAAGTGCATTTGTGTAGGTGAAACAAACTGGAGCCCGATCAATCCAAATGTCCATTAACTGGTGAGTGGATAAACACAGTGATACAACGGGATGCCAGTAAGCAATGGAAAGGTGGGAAATACTGAGAGACACCACGTGGATGGATGCGAGCACATTACACTTGGTGAAAGGAGCCAGAGCAGAGGACCCAGCGTTGTGTGATTCCATTTCTATGGAATGACCAAACAAGGCATTGAGGTGGGAAGCAGATGAGTGGTTGCTGGGGATGGGGTGGGGCTGGAGTGTCCGCTAAGGGATATGTGAGTGCTTTCTGGGTGCTGGAAATAATCTAAGACTGAACTGTGAAGAAGGCTGTACACCTCAGCATTTACTGAAATATTACTGAACTGTGCACTCAAGTGGTGAGGGGTGGCTGTGTAAATTATACCTCACTAAAGCATTTAGAAAATAAAACAAAGCTGAAGCCCTGCAGGGCAACTAGGACATGGTGAACCCAGAGCTAGTGGGCCGCTACTCCAGCCACTTCCTCCACACCGCGGTGCTTCCTTGGTGCACAGGGGCTGTGCTGAAGTCATTCGGAGAGTGCCCTTGGAAGATAAGCAGTCTAACAGTGCAGCAAAAAGACTCAGGAGGCTGACTGAAGGGCCAGGTTCCTCACAGATGAACACAGACGCAAATAAGAAAGCAGAGAGACTGCAGCCAGTCCCAGGAGGTGCCATGTGCTAAACTCACTCCCCTTTACTCATGCAGATCACGGCAGGATGGTGTACAAGAATCTGTTTCCTTTTCAGCAACGTCACTCTAAAGGCAGCTACGATTTGAGACCAGCTGTTTACTGCCTCCTCCACACTGCCACTGCACAGGGCAGCCCGAAATGGAAGGTCAGACATATTTTCACCTGTGGGTTTCCAACTGTGGGCACACAACAGGAACTCACTGAATGTACCTTCGCTGAAAACGGGACTGATAGGTTGAGGGTTATCTATGGAGTTTGCCACCTTCTGCATAGCCACTCATGATTCTCAAACTCTGGTCTGAGGCTCATCTGAGAAGCTCTTCCTTCCCCAGATATTCTGCCTCAGCAGGTATGGGTGAGGACGTGTTCAGTCAGATTCACACACTCAGCACTGGGGTACTCCACATGGTCACAAAGGCCTAGTCCTGTCACCCTGTGCTCTGTTTGTTGTCTTTGTTTTTCTCCCCAGCCCTGCGGTCAGGGAGCAGGGCACGGCCTCTGCAGGAAAGCCTGGGGTTGCTGGGTGCCCACCGTGTATCCAAAGCCTTGTTAGGACACAATCTGAATTTGTGTGGAGTTTGTCATTACTGACATTTCCTGATTCTCAAGCAAGTCAACCTTAGACATCAATATTTTCTGATGGCAAATAGATAAATATCGAAAGCAATACTGAGGACGACAACCCTCGTTAAGTTCACTGGCACAGACTGAGGACATGGCCTCATCATGGCTTTTGCACTGCAGGGCCCTGGGATGATAATTTGCACCAATACTCATATTCTACATGACTTCCCTTACATATGTAAAACCCCAGGCCATTACTTTAAACATCTGTTGCTGTGGCTACCAAATTGGACCATGCATAAATTCCAGCCCCAGTTATATATATGACTGCATATACTCTCATCCATGTCAGAATCCCATGGGGATTATAAAAGTTATGGTTGCTCTTTCAGGATGCTAGCTCAGATTGTATAATTGTCATATGAGGTGGTAATGTGTATTCAAAATGCTCTTTTTAGAATGCCTTCCTAATAAACTGCTATCAAGAATGTATTATGCAAATTTCTTCTTTTATTTCTAGAAATAAAACAATGACAACACTATGGCAAAAATTAGCCCTTGAGAATCTAAGCTATTACTCTACAGGTCTCCTAAAGGGCATCATCCAGAGACAGTTCACTGCTGACAAACTTAGGCAGAACCATCTCTTTTATAGAAATGAACAAACAATAAAAAACCAGGACAAACAAACAAATAATACCAACAATTAATAAATAGAAAGCAGGCTTAGGTGGCCCCCTTACTGTGACTGACTGCCCCCGTTTCTCTAAACCATCACGATGCCGTCTGCAGTTACCTCTGCCAGCCAGTGAGGAGGGGATGTGATTCCCACCATTGGCTCAGAGAGAGAAACTACAGATAAGCTTGACAATGACTTCCTCCTCCTATCTTACAGCCAGAAAAACAGTCCCTGCAAAGGCAAACCTGGTGTGTGGCCCTGGAAGTGGAGCAACAGCTATTCTGAATCACACAAGTATATTTTCCATATTAGCAGGACGCTCCTGCCAATTGAGCCCCACTTTCAGTGATGATTTCAATTCTCTCAACCACCGAATATTTCTTAAGATAGAGGAGGGTCTGTATTATCTGTCCTGCAATTGTCTGTTCAGTAAGTATTTGCTGACTTTGATTCTAACCTTGCAGGAGTCAGTATCTTCTGTAAAATGTCACAAGAAAGGCATGGTTCACCTTAACCATCTACATAATTGGTAGTTCTTTGCATATTTTTACCTCAACAATCAAAGAATTTCTCAAATAAATTATTTCCAACTTATTACTTAAGACAAGGAAATGGAACCTTAGGCAATGGAGGATTGGAGCTAAAAGGAGAAACCCAAATGCCCTAAGCACTATATATTGAAGTGGTTATATTCATGATATCCATATCTGTCCATTCCTTTACCCCTTGAAACTCACCTTAATTCCTGCACATAAAAGGCCATCTCCGGGGCAGAAGCCTGGCCCCTATGTACGCTTGTTCATCTGAGGCTGCTACCAACATGCTGATATGTGTGGCCATGGACCCCATGTGAATGTCCAAAATTCACATGTCAACTTCGCAAAGATGTAAGACAGCTCTCCAATCTTATAATTAAATATGATTAAGATATAAGTAAGAGCTTGAAACACTACTTGATTAATAGACAACTCCTGGACAGTGTATTAATCTGTACTCATGCTGCTTATAAAGACATAATTCAAGACTGGGTAAATTATGAAGGAAAGAAATATTAACTCACTCCCAGTTCCACATGGCTGGGGAGGTGGCATAAACATGGTGGAATACGGAGCAAACTCACGTCTTACATGGAGGCAGGCAAGAGAGCTTCTGCAGGGGAACTCTCATTTATAAAACCATCAGATCTTGTGAGGCTTATTCACTATCACAAGAGCAGGATGGGAAAGACCCACCCCCATGATTTAACTACCTCCCACCAGGTCCCTCCCACAATGTGTGGGAATTATGGGAGCTACAATTTAAGATGAGATTTGGGTGGGGACACAACCAAACCATAGCAGGCTGTAAAGTTATTTATGCTCAGGTTTCCCAATAAAATAATTCAGCATGACAAAACGTTTCTAAAAAGAATTTTCTGAAATCACTATGTATCAGTGTGTATGCATATCATTCACTGACAAGGATGGTTTCTGGCAAGTTATGTATTTTTCTCCACAAAAATAAAGAAATAAATAAAAATGCCCCAGGACCTGTACTCTCAGCAATTTGCAGGTGAGACCCTCATTCTTTTTGGTCAGGCAGTGATGGCTGTTACCACGAAGCTCCCTGAAGTCACCTTTCTGTCAATTTTCCAGAAGCATTTTTTTGACTTGGACAATTAAATGAAAATAATGCTGTTGGAACTATTGCTGTTATGTCCACAGTAAACACAGAATTCCAGATAGCTGTGAATCAAACTAAACTAAGGAGACCATCGACTATGATTTGAAATTTCTGTAGGCTTCTTTCCCTTAGTTTTTTATTTAAAAATGCTTTAAATGTCTGTGTTTCTCTGTCTCCCTAATTCTCTCTTCTCTCTTTTTCTCCCCTTCTCACTCTTTTTCTTCTTCTCTCTTTTCTCTCTTTCTCTCTCTCTCTCTCTCTTGTCTTTCATCACTCAATCATATAATTATGGGAGCTGATAACCACCAGAGCTGTAAAAATTGAAGAAGCCCTCCAGAATTCTCTCTAGGAATCTTAGCTTTCTGAGCAAGGTTATGCAGAATTTCAGAGCTTTTCCCTGTGCATGATCCGAAGTGATTAAAAGCACAGACTTTCATACATCTAAGTTCTGCTTTTTTCGCCAGTTCCCAATGTTGTCCAAACAATCAATTAGACTCCAAGGATACTTATGGGAATGTTCCTGGGAGGAAAAACAGGTGCCTGGTCGAATGCTCAGCATTTACACTGAGATCTCACAGTCATGGTACGGTTTCCAGGCTCTCACCCTTGTTAGACATCAATTTTTTGGCAGGTTAGATAACGGATCAGATCAGCCGATTCCCCTTAAATAAAATAGGAATAAAATGTTTCCCACAATGTTAATATAATTAAATGCAGATTCCTGTAACGAATCTGCCTAGAAAAATTTAAAAAATTCCTGGCATACAGTAAGTGCTTGTTTTAATATCAATTATTTTCCCTACTTATAATGGGTACATTTTCAGATTTTATTGAAAATTATTCAAATTATATAACTGACACATAGTTTAACATGCATGAGTCTATGGTAATAAAGTAGAATTCACCATAAGTTTGCTCCATTACAACTACACATGGAAATTAGATTACAAGCACCCCTTAGCACTAGAGTCCACTACAGATGAGAAAAAGTTCTTCTCCCAAGCTCTGGTTTGGGAGTTGGAGAAAAGCGATATGTATTTTGAAAAAGAACAGTGAGATAAATAATGCCCTTTGCATAAAACTTTCACAGTCCCTGCCCCCACCCCCAGCCGTTGTCTAGTCACAGGGAGCAGAAACATCATTTCTGAAGACCTGCCGTAACTGAAGCAGGGCAGAGCCTAAGAATGTGTCTGCCCTTCCTATGATAGACAATACATTACTGAGTGCAACAGAGTGGTACTCTCCTAGGTAAGGGCTGTGAATGTGGGCTGCAAGGATGGTATTAACATGAAGAGAAAAACAGTGGAAAGGACGTGTGAATGGAAGGTGAATTAAGACGTTATGGAAATTTGGAAATGTAGATCATCACAAAAGAAATTATCCAGCCGCATCCAACCACACATCAACCAGACTCCTCTGACTCATCTACATATCTATTGATATTTTGCCCCACATCATAATTAACTGTCCATTATACTTATGGACTCTACGGTTTCACCCACATGTGCATTGCATCTAGGACAGCTGTGTTATGTCCCTTATCCCATGACAGAGCCTGGAGTGAGTCACGCCATTGACAAAGGGTGGATGAAAGGCTGAAACTGGAGAAAAAAGTTGGTTGTGGTTGACTTTGAAACCAAGATCAAACAAAAATGACCTCTTGAAAGTCTCCAACTCTAATCCATTTTAGAGTGCAGAAGATGAAGGTGAAATCTAAACTGTGAATAATTGCCAAATAAGAGGATTAATCTGCAAACTGTCCAGTGGAATGTGATACAATGTCAAAATGTAATTAATATGCTTGGCCTTCAGGGTTGGATATGCCTGTTGGATAGAACAGATAACTCTTGATTTTATCATAGCATACATAATGCCATGTGCATTCAAAAATATAGTTAATAAACTAGGGTGTATGTAACTGAAAGCTGACACTAAGGTCTGGGCTTCTTTAAAAAAATTTATTTCTTTTACTTTAGGTGCATACTATATTCAATCTGAGATTAGCAAATTATTCTAAGATACTTAACACTTTATACAAAAGTGCCCAAATCTATTGAACACTGTGCTCTTTGTTTACATATAAAGGCACAGGGATCCCAGGGCATGGTCCTCTCTCGTGGGACTAAAAGCTGGGTTTGCCAGTTCTCGGCCAATGGTGCACACAGGTAACTTAGGCCTGGGGACAAGTAAAGCTGTTTTTTTTAAGTTTGTAAAATTTTAAGTCAAGGTAAGGAAGACTTTCTCTAGTTTAATTAAATGTAAACTTATGCATGACCCAGTCAGTATTTGAGAAACAAAATCAGAGGAAATTGTTATCCCACAGAGATTTACATCTACCACAGCCTGGGGTTACAGTTGCAGATATTTCAAGATTTTAGACTTGAGTCTATTTCAAATATGTGGGCATAAATAATTCTTCATTTGCAGAAACCAAGAGGCTCTGGCTCTTCATCTAGTAGAGGAGGAATTACTCTAACTTTTCTCAGGGTAATAACAGTAAACTTCAAAGTGTTGGGAATCAGTGGGCTTTAACTAGACTGATAAGCCCACAGCTATTTCCTAATGCACAGCATACTGAAAATACCGGGGTCAGAATAGAAAATTATGGTTGACATTAGATCCAAGAAAGTTTTAAAGTAGTAAACATATAACTATGTCGTATGTCAAAGCAACACTAGAAATTCAGAACAATGGTGCTGAATGGTGAAGAAGAGGCTAAGTACGGGGCCTTCTTATGGAACAGATAATGACTTTCGCTTTTACATACGGCGTGCCTATTCTGCATAGCTCTTTATCCTTAAGCATTCAGTATTTTCTCACCCAAGTCTCCTACACATTCTTGTGCATTTCAGCTAGAGATGTGCTATAAAAGATCCTAGCTTCTTTTTGGCTCATTATCTGCAACCCATCATTCTTTATGTATTGCCTAATGATGGCCTGGAGACTCCTCCATCTTCAGCTAGATAAGCTCTGAAATAAAGACAAGGTTTATGGCTCCTTTGACTGCTGCAGGGGGAATACAAATGCAAATGCTGCTTATTCTGGGCATTTCCCTCTTTTGTGATACCTTCTTAAGCATAAGTGATTCCCAAGGTGTTGGAAATAGACAACTTTCTTCCAAAATGGGGGCGTCAGCAACGGCTCTACACATTGCAGAACACCCTTACATCTTAAATAGCTTTCTCAAATGAAATGTCTGTTTATCATCCTAATTGCTTTCATAAGTCACTCTGAAGGTTCTTATGTAATAAAATACATTCTAATCCTATTCCCATCCCATCTGTGGGGCTTCTCTGAAGGTCAGTATAACTTCACCTCTCAGTTCCTTAGCTCTGTTTGAACTGGCTTGCATTACAAATTGTGCACTGATTTTCTGATTAGATTTTATTTGCATTATGCAGTTCAGTAATGAGTGGGGAAGCTGAGGAGAACAAATACTTGTTCAGTTCCTCCTCTGTGCCAAGCCCCGTATTAAGGGTGTTCATATGTTCTTACACAAACCTCACTCAGCTCTAGGAGGCCACAGTGTTAATTATGAATTAAGAAAGCTGAAGCCCAGGGTAGTGAGCTAGCTGGTTAGTAAGATAAATCAGATTGGATCAAGACTTGTCTGATTCCCAAAGCCATGTTTTTTCATCATACATTCCATTTACTTAAGAAGCATTTTTATTCTGCTTCTTGTTTGAATATTTGTCTGAGTCAGTATCTTTCTTTGCGTGTGGACAGTTCTGTGGAGAGTTCATGTTTCCCTGCCGATCTATTTTGCAGAATAACTTCCACGGTCCTTCAATGGCAGGTTCTCTGAAGTGCTTGTTGACTTACTTGGTTCTGGATTTTCATAAAAGACATCGATTATTATATGGTTTATCTTAATTAACTAAACAAAGTAAGTGTGGGGCATGTTTCTGCTTTTACGAGAAGTGTCAGCTTTTCGTCTTTGAGAGTCAGTATAGATGGTCACTGCATTGTGGAGGATGCAGGATGGTGAGAGTGCTCATTCACAAGAAGCTTTTTTTTAATTGCATTTTAGGTTTTGGGGTACATGTGCAGAACATGCAAGACAGTTGCATAGGTACACACATGGCAGTGTGTTTTGCTGCCTTCCTCCCCTTCACCCACATTTGGCATTTCTCACCAGGCTATCCCTCCCCAGCTCCCCACCCCCCACTGGCCCTCCCCTATTCCCCCCAATAGAGCCCAGTATGTAGTACTCCCTTCCCTATGTCCATGTGTTCTCATTTTTCATCACCCGCCTATGAGTGAGAATATGCGGTGTTTCATTTTCTGTTCTTGTGTCAGTTTGCTGAGAATGATGTTCTCCAGATTCAACCATGTCCCTACAAAGGACACAAACTCAACATTTTTGATGGCTGCATAATATTCCATGGTGCATATGTGCCACATTTTTCCAATCCAGTCTATCATCGATGGGCATTTGGGTTGGTTCCAGGTCTTTGCTATTGTAAACAGTGCTGCAATGAACATTCGTGTGCATGTGTCCTTATAGTAGAACGATTTATAGTCCTTTGGATATATAACCAGTAATGGGATTGCTGGGTCAAATGGAATTTCTATTTCTAAGGCCTTGAGGAATCGCCACACTGAGAGTGCTCATTCACAAGAAGCTTAATCCACAGTAGGCAATCTCTCCTTGGGGTAAGCTTGGTAATTAAATAAGACGTGACTGAGAGAATGAAGCACAGCCATTACAACGTCTCTATGCTTAAGCAGTAGACACAAAAGGCTACGAACTGGACAAATGTCACTTAGTTGCTTGACTTGTGCTTTATATAAATTATATCATATCATGTTACTTAAAGTGTATTGGAGCATTTATTATTTAGAATTTGTTTGGAGATTTTCTTTATGTGTAGCTAGAAGAACGACCCTCACGGTTAGGACTGTGACAGTGCTCGCCTCTGGCTGGCCTCTCCCGAGATCACCCACATGTAAAGAGCACCTGCCCCATTTGCTTCCCTGCTTTTGAGACATGCTCCCACGGCCTCCGAGATGCTCCTTGGACCTGCATGATGGCTGACTGGGGAATGCATGCTTCCTAAACACAACTAGGGCCAGTTTTAGATTGGGCTTTTTGCAGTCAATACACCCTCTCTGTAGATACAGCGATTCTCTCCAGTAGAGATGGAACTACCTTCTTTTTCCTATCCATCAACTCATTTAACCACCCATGCGCCCATCTTTTCACCCATCCTTCCAGTTCCTGTCATGGGCTGGGAACACTGCCGGGCAGTGGTGGCACTGTAGAAATTGTGACAATCATGGTGATGCCCTGAAAATGCCTCTTGTCTATTGAGAGGAAGGAGTAAATGCTAAACTGGTACCCAGATAAGAATTAGATTAAGATAAGTCTTCTTAAAGAGAAAAATAAGGTGTGGCATGAATGCATAAGAAGGAAGCCGGCCCTGGCTTGGAGCGACAGTGAAGCACTGTGATATTACTTATGGGAGTGACTTTCAACTCAAACCTAAAGAACAAAGTGACAATCATAGGGAATGGGATGGGAATTGTTTTACAGGCAGAGGCAACAGCATCCACCAAAACCCGGAGGAGGTGTGTGGTTTCTTTATTTTGGAACTTACAAAAAGTTGGTGTGGTCCCTTGCCCACCGTTGCTGCAAGTTCTGCAGGGCACAACTTAAAGTGCTTTATGTGGAGGAAACCTCAATCAAAAATAACATTCTTATTTGAAAAAGTTCTCCACAAGTGTGGAGGTAAAGAGGGGTTTACCACATTGAAGAAAAAGCCCTTGTTTTTCACCTAAGAAAATAGACGCATATAAATTTAAATTATGATAAAAGAATAAAAGGACCCTAGGTTTTTTGAGACAATTACTTTTCACAGTCTTTGGATACTAAAAGAAATCACCAACTGCTTAAGCCACATTTCACTTGACATGTTTTGCTTCCAATTTCTAATGTCTTAAGGGATGTACAAGTAACTATTCAGTGACGGAAAATTAGAGCCACCAGATATGTCACTACTGTTGAAGCTTTCTACTGTTTTAATACCAGTTTTAACCTAAAGGCAACCAACCATTTCATCACACATACAGAGCTAGGAAGTAATCAGCCTGTGGATCCTTCTTTAGTTTTATTCCAGTGAGGCTTAGTTTTGCTTCAAAACTGCTAAGGCTTTATAAGATGCTAGTGCGTGCCTTCTTTGGTATTTCCATTTGTCATCAATTAGACATGAAGACAAAATAGAAATTCAACCTGATGTTAGGTAGACATTTTTCAAAATAAAGTTTTAATTTAGTTTTCCTGTGATTTCTGTGAAATCATAGGAAAAAAGATATGATTTAGCACTGATTTTGCTACTAATTTAAAATGCTGATTTACTTGATTGAAAACACATGCTGTGCTTCCTTAACAGAAAAAGTTAAACTCTTAAGTAGTGAAAAATACGTTCAACAAATGACAAATGATGGATGTTGTTATTTAAAAAGGAATCAGAGTCAGTAAAAATGATCCATGCCTGGAATCACCGGGGATGGTGGATCAACGGAAGAGCAAGTGCAACTAGGAGTTTCTGGTTCACTTCTGCGGCTCATGGCGCTGGAGAGTTGGTAGGGGGAGTGCTGAGAACAGCTGTTGTTCACAATCAGGAAGGACAGGTCTCCACTGAAGGTGTAAATTTGCTTTGATACAGAGTCTGGCCTTGAGCCTCTAGATGATGATACCCTAACTTCTCCTTCAGGAATGATTTAGAGTAACCAGATTCAGACTGAAAATAGACAAACACACAAGCCCCTGAGCGCTAATTTATACCTGTATGAGTCATGAAATACGACCCCCAAGCCTACTGAGGAAATGGCTCCTTCTCCCTCCTGGCAAGCTACACAAGAGGCTTAATTTTAATCAAAGCAGTAAAAGAGGTCTAGTGCAGCCTACCATGGGGAAGGAATGTCTGGACGTATTGTGTCTGACAGCTCCAGCCCCATACAAGAATAAGCCTGTCACAAGGCCTAGCAAGATCTAGTTATTGAGTCAGCCCATTCCTTTCCATATATATGGCTGGAATATTCCTACCTTAGTTTTTGGGGTCTCTTTTCCCCAACTCAAACCAGTGGTTGTGCAGATGATTTCTGTAAGGCAGCAGAAGCCTTGTTCCTCCATTACAAAAATCATTCATTCATTGAAGAAATTGTTATTGAGGACTTTACTGTGTGCCAGACATTATTGAAAGTGTTGGAGATAAAGCAAGAAAAAGTCAAACATCCCTGCTAGTTATTCTCTCAATATTTAGGCTAGTACGCTGCTTGATTATACAAAGAAATCATTTCTCAACTCAAAGCTCTCCCTTTAAACTCTGTTTCCTGATGTAAAACTGGAGCTATACAAATCCGATTTCTGCTTTTTCACCTACTCCCTATTCACATCCACCAGTAGCCCACACAATGGGGACAGTCTAAGGAAGGAGGAAGAACCTGCTTTTTCCTGTCTAGTCCCTGCAGACTGTCTACCCTCACTTCCTGTGTGTTCCTTGTGGACTTCCTGTCTGTTCCAGGGGACTTCCTTTCCAGCACCAGTGAACTTCCTATCTGCCTCCTCACTTTCTGTTCACTGTGGACCTCCTGTCTGTCCTAGTGGGCTTCCTTGCAGGCCTCAGTGGACTTCTTATCTGTCTCCTCACTTTCTGTTCACTGTGAACCACCTATCTGTCCCAGCGGGCTTCCTGTCTCACCCCTGTGAACTTTCTTTCAGCTCCCTCACTTCCTGTCTGCTCCTGTGGACTTTCTGTCGGCTCCCTCACTTCTTGTCTGTCCTCTGCGAACTTCTTGTCAGTGCCTGTGGACTTCCTGTCTGTTCCCTCACTTCCTGTCTGCCCTGGGGTGGTGAGGGTGGACTTCTGTTTTTCTCCAGTGGGCTTCCTGTCTGTCTCTGGTGAGCTTCCTGCTTCCTGTTCCTGTCATTCCCACTTCATCCTCACAGTGGCAGTTCCATCATTCCAGTAGCAGCAACTGATTCCAGTTTGTAGCTGGCTGGATGACCCAACTACATTGTTCTCCCTCAGAATCCTAGCACCAGCCAGCTCCTACTACTAAGGGATTTGAGGCCCAGCTCCAACTTTCAGAATTTTGAAAATCCCAGCCTCTCCCCTCAGTTCCTTCAGCCCCAGGGGCAGCACATTCTTCTTGTAGTTGTTGTCTAGGATGCTTTGATACTCTCTTTTTAATTTTTCAGTTCTCAAATGCCTGCTTATTAATGTATTGTATTATTTCTCTCTCTTCAAATAATTTGTGTGGTTTCTGTCTCCTGACTCGACTGTGTTAGATACAGTTAATGATAAATGCCAAGTAGAAAAATAAAATAGAGATAGGAAGTGGGAAGCAGGGATAGGAATGAAACAGGGACTGGGTAAGGTTAGATATTGGCCAAGGAAGTCCTTAACAGACCTCCTGTCTGTCCCAATGGGCTTCCTGTCTGGCCTTAGTGAACTTCCTTTTTAAAAGGCAATATTTAAGAAGGAAAAAAAGGTGACATGCATGTTAGGCAGATGCAATCAAGCTCCTTTCATTAAACCTCAGGCAAAGCAATATCCTGCTTTCAAGACCTTGGTTTCATTTGGCCTCTTTTACTCTCTTTGGTCTGGACTTTTGCTTGAGCAAGCACTCTCTTTAAAAGTAGATTTCAGGCACCCTGTCATTCACACAGCCTGACGCCTGGATCATCCCCCAGAGTCATTGGACACAGGGATCATCTTCTGTTACTCTCAGGGGATCAAGTTTCAGGTCTGAGCATTTCTAAGAAGTCATCTCTTAATTCCAAACTCTGCTTTTAAACTCTGCTTTGTAAGGCTGAGGCTGGAACTCTACAAATCCCATGTCTGCTGTGCCACCTGATCCCTATTTCATAAAGAAGAAGTAATATCACCAAGAGGTTCTCGGTGAAAACAGTGCTGGACAGATAATCTGAAGATGCACACCCTAGACCTGTCTGAACTCCACCCAGCTTTGTGATATTGACCAAGTGACTCCACTTCACTTGGATCTCAGTTTCATCACTTCGAAAATGAGAGAAGTGAAACAGAAACCATAGATTTTATAGCTAGAATTCTCTAGTTATCTAATTTTTATTTATAACTAATAGTAAATTAATAGAAAAATCTGTCATCACTTCAAAGACGAAGTTCTTCTCCAGAAATATCTTATAAAATATTATTCAACCTTTGAAATATGTTCACTTCTGTTAATTTCAAATTGCACTATTATATTTATTTTTAAGTAATTAGCAGAAAAGTAAGAAAGTATCTACACTGTCAATTAGTTCTTCACAACCACCTTAAATTTCCTAATCATCACCAGCTTTGGGCATTCTTTATTCAAAAACCTAACTTTTACTACATCTTTCCCGCATGCCTCCCAAGACTGACATTTTCATCTGCTTATGTGATCAGCAGTCTTCTCAGATAGTGATACCTTTCTTTCAAAACTTATAGTATCTCTTCTGATCATCCCCCATGTGGGTTTGTTCTTTCTGTTTCTGTTTTATTATCCCGACTCAAGAACATTTTTTAAAAGTCAGTTGAAAATCTGGCAGTATTTCAGACAGTTTCCTAGGATTTATTGAGTGTTTTAGAAAAATCTCTCAATGACTAGTATTTCCAGGGAATCCCTGGAGTTTGTGGGTAGAAATAAAACCCAGTACAATTCAACAGGGGCCTAAGTTTCAAATCAAGTGAGAGTATAGACAGAACTGATAATTACAGCCTTTACAAGTTTTCCAACATTTTTGAAAACAATAATTAGATTTCAGGAAAAATGATACCTATTCTCTGCATTAAGGCCTTGACAAACATCATGTTTTATGCAAGAGGAGTTACATTTCATGCAGATTTAATGCCAAAGGCAGTCAACAGATTATATTAATTTTTTTCTAATCCAAGCACAGAACTTTCAGAAATCCCAAGAAAAATCTATTTCCATCATATGCAACAGAAAACATTTTTAAACAAGCCTCATTTAAAAATATTGGCTAACGAAATTTCTAAAAACAGTTTTGTTAAAAACCCTAGTGATTAAAGTATTTATTAATAAACTATGTACTTTAAAAGAAAATTGACAGTCTTTGATATTAATCATAGCAAGAAGTGGATTATAAAACTAATCTTACATTTATTAATACCCAAAGATAGAGGTTGAGAAAATACAGGATTTCTATTTGTAAATTGGAAATACAATCACTCATTACAGAAAAAAAGTGAATTTAGATTAATGTTTAACAAGAAATTTGGCATATAAAGATGAATAATAAGAACTCTTGAAGAGTTCATAGTTTGGTATTCAAAATCCTGTAATAAATAATTATAGAATAAAGCACACACATGTGCTTTGATATTTACACACTGCAAATTTAACATTAGACACGGCAAATGTGGCCACTAAGCTCAAACAGTGTTAGATGCTGAGGAAGATGGCACTGACATAGAAACCAATGAGAAAGTCATTACCACTGAGAGAATTTTCAGGTGACACAATGCAATTCATGCCCGTGAGCTCACAAGTCTCTGTAAGGCAGCAAGAGCTTCATGATTAAGAGAAGTGAAATAGTTCTGTGGTTTCAAGTGCTAGCTCCAGATTCCCATGTTTTCAAGAATTAGCTTTTGGGTCATCTGTAAAATGGGGCTAATAAAGCGGTCCTGTGTCATAATCTGTAGAAAATGTTAATAATAGCGTCTATTGAAGATGGACCTCCAGAATGGCAATTTGAGGACCATTGTGGGGTTTCACTCAAGTGAAAGAACCACTTACTTGCTGAAAATTGTGCACACGCATGGACACACATGCATCAGCCATTTAAATTCCCCAGAAATTATCTTAATGGCATAAAATATGGAGAAAAAAATATTGAAAACATCTCAATAAACCTTGAATAGAACAGTGAAATTTGGTAACATTTAAACTATGGTCTGCTCAATTCTTTGCCTTGACCCCAGCTCAATGTGACAGAAGATCTTCTGCAGACATGTATGACCAAGAAGATAAGGAATTCCTATTTCCTTATCCCCCACACCCACCAACCAACTTCTATTCTGAGACTCCATTTGCACCACAGGAGAGGCAAGCCACCTGCATCTGAAATTCCTCCAGTTCCATGTTGCAGAAATTCTACTCCAAGTAGGCATGGCCATGAGAACTTATTTCTTTTCTACCAAGCAACTGCTACACATAGAAAGGACTCTGCTCTCGATAAGCCAACAGCAATGAAACCCTGAATGCTTCCACTCCACTTCACTTGTAGGCTAAAATTTCAAGACAGGAAGCAAAACCAAGGAAGACAAAGGGGTTATCATCCACAGCAGAGATCTACTCATAGAGTATGGGTGTCACAGTGGGAGAAGCAAGCCACTCTACCAGTACCATTTGCAATTCAGTGTCTTAGCAGCTTTCCCCGGGGAAGAGACAGCCTGCAGGAATAAGGAGCTTGCCTCCAGCATCTGATGTTATTTGGAACATAATGTAGGAAGTTCATGTCTAAGGGCATTGTCAAAAATAATAAAGATTTTGGTTGTGAGAAATTAAGAACCATTTATGACAGCAAGGATGACTGTGGTGGACAATATACTAAGTAAAATAAACCAGAGTCAGAAAGACAAACGCTGTATGATCTCATTTATACATGGAATCTAAAAAAGAAGCTTCATACACAGAAGTAGACAATAGAGTAGTGATAAGAACACTCCTTCCCAGTGGTAGAAAGGAGGAAGAAAATGGGGAGAAGTAAGTCAAAGACTACAAGCTTACAGGTACATAGGACAAATAGGTCTAAAGACTTAATGTACAACATGAGGACTATATTAATAGTATTGTATTGCATACTGAAAATTTGATTAAGGAGTATTTTAGGGGCTCTTAACACACCCATACACACATGCACACACACACACACACACACACACACACACGGAACTATGGAAAACAATGGCTAGATTAATTTGCTTGGCTGTAGTAATCATCTGTGTGTGTGTGTGTGTGTGTGTGTGTGTGTATTAAACCTGTTTTCATCTTAAATATATACAATACAAATACACTAAAAATAAAAATAAAAAAAGAAATAAAGGGAACCTTGATGGCAATGTTGTACAGAGAATTGGAATGAAGATACATTTTTAGCATAAAGAAATAAACATTTTGGAGTTGAAAAGTACAATATACAAAAAGTAAAATTCATGACGGGCTTAATAATGTATTTGAACTGCCAGAATAAAATCAATGAACTTGAAGATAAATTGATAGAGATGGTGCAATCTGGAGAACATAGAGAAAAATGAATGAAGAAAAAATGAATGGAGCCTCAGAGAAATGTGGGACATCATTTAAACCTACCAACATATGCATAATGCAATATGCATAATGAACCACAGTGAGATAAACAGTTGACTTCTCACCAGAAACAGTGGAAGTCAGAAGGCTGTAGGATGACATATTCAAAGTACTCAAAGTAAAGCAACAATAAACCGCCAACCAAGGCAGAAGGACTCTACAGGTGACGATGGATCAACTCAGTCCTCCCCATTTTCTTTTTTGCCATTCTCAAGAACGACAGTAAAATGTGCTGCAAATGCAACACCATGAGATAGGAGGGAAAGGACAGAAACAACCAGGACTCTGTTGCAGTCCCTGCCTTGGAACATGATGTGATGACTGAACTGTAGAACTTGACCAGCGTGTCATATGCCCAGGTATAAAACCCAGGGTGGGCTGCTTTCCTGGGTGCCTCAGGAAACACACAGGTGAACACACCTCACCTCAGGTGAACACACAGACAAGCCCTCACCCACTCAGGAAGCTGTATTGAGCCTTGTGCACCAGGTTGTGGTGATCCCTAGGCTCCTGCTGTCCCTTGCTGCCTATCTCTAAGTAATCAACCTGCTTTATGTAACTTGCGCGTGGGGATTTCTGTCTTACCAAACTCAGACAAGGTTGCTAACCTCTTCACGGTGAGTGTGCTTCGCAAGCAAATAATGTCTACCAGTAAATCAGAACCACGGTGGAAACTACTTCATATTCACTGGGATGGCTATTTGAAAACAGAGAACAGTAACAAGGTTTGTCAAGAATGCGGAGGAATAGAAACCTTCAGACATTACTAGGATATTACAAAATGGTACAGCCAATGTAAAAAACAGGTTGAAAATTCCTCAAAATGTTAAATGTTGAGTTTCCATATGTCCCAGAAATTACACTCCTAGGTATTTACCACAGAGAAATGAAAACACATGTTCATACAAAAACCTGTGCACAAATGTTCACAGCAGCATTATTCACAGTAGCCAAAAAAGTAAAACAATAATGTTCATCAGTTGACAAAAAAAGAAAAATAAAATATGTGATATACATATACAAAGGATTATTATTTAGCAATAAAAAAGGATAAAGTGCTGATATATGCTGCTATGTGGACGAATCTTGAACACATTATTCGAAGTGAAAGGGGTCAGTCACAAAGGCCACATTATGTATGCTTCTATTTATAACCAATGGCCAGATGAGGCAAACCTATAGAGAAAGAAAGCCTGTCGGTAACTGCCTAGGATGAGAACTGGGAGATTGGAGGAAATCAGCACTGACATAAGGGGTTTATTTTTGAGGGGATGTAAATATCTCCAATTATATTTTAGTGATATTTGTAAAATTCTGTGAATATACTAAACACAGCTGAATTATACATTTGAAACTGAATTAAACATTTTGAAATTAAACACAACTAATTATACATAAGAGCTAATTAACAATAATTAGCTCGGAGAGAGATCCAAGACGGCCGATTACTAGCAGCTCATGGTTGTAGCTCCCAGTGAAAGCACAGAGAACAAGAAGACGCCACACTTTCATACAAATTTTTGTTGCTCATGGACCAGGAGATTCCCAGAGGAGGAGCCCCACGGGTCGCCAGTGTGAATCTTGTGGCCAGCGCGGCAGTTCTTGGTGCAGAGTAAACGAGACTGGGTCCCCTTTTGGTTGACATTTGGAGCTCTGGGAAGGCAGAGTCACCTATTCAGCTGATTGAAAAAGGGACTTCAGGAAGCCAGACTGGAGATTCCTGGGAAGAAAAGCACCATGAATTGTAATGCCGCTATTTTAGCTGGTGCAGTAGGTTGCTCAGATTCCGGCACTGGGAATCAACAAGCTGGACGTCCACTCAGAGACCTAATTTGAAAGTTGGTAATTACAAAGATGACAGGTGAATAGATTTACAATGATGGGAAGAAACCAACATAAAAAGACTGAGAATACCCAAAATCAGAAAGCCTCTCCCTCTACAGGGGATCACAGTTCCTCATCAACAAGGGAACAAGGCCTGATGGAGAACGAGTGCATCCCATTAACAGAATTAGGCTTCAGAAGGTGGATGATAAGAAACTCCAGTGAGTTAAAAGAACATGTTGTAGCCCAATGTAAAGAAACTAAGAACCTTGAAAAAAGGTTTGACGAAATCCTAATGAGAATAGACAATTTAGAGAGAAATATAAGTGAATTAATGGAATTGAAGAATACAATATGAGAACGCCGTGAAGTATGCACAGGTTTTAACAGTCGAATTGATCAAGCAGAAGAAAGGATATCAGAGGTCAAAGGCCAATTTAATGAAATGAAATGAGAAGACAAGATTAGAGAAGAAAGAGTAAAAAGGAATGAGCAAAGTCTCCAAGAAATATGGGACTATGTGAAAAGACCTAATTTATGTTTGATAGGTGTACCTGAATGTCATGAAGAGAATGAATCCAAGCTGGAAAATATTCTTCAGGATATTATTCAGGAAAACTTTCCAAACCTAGTAATGCAGGACAATACTCAATTCCAGGTAATATAGAGAACACAACAGAGATATTCCTCAAGTAGAGCAACCCCAAGACACATAATCATTAGATTCACCAGGGTTGAAATAAAGGAGAAAATTCTAAGGGCAGCTAGAGAGAAGGGTTAGGTTATCCATAAAGGGAAGCCTATCAGACTCACAGCAGATCTCTCAGCTGAAACCCTACAAACTAGAAGAGAGTGGGGGTCAATATTCAATATCCTCAAAGAAAAGAATTTTCAACCCAGAATCTCATATCCAGCCAAACTAAGCTTTATAAATGAAGGTAAAATAAATTTTTTCATGAACAAGCAAGCACTCAGAGATTTCATCACCACCAGGCCTGCTTTACAAGAGCTTCTGAAAGAAGCACTATACACAGGAAAGAACAACCAGTATCAGTCATCCCAAAAACTTATCAAAAGGTAAAGAATATCTCCATAATGAAGAATCTATATCAACTAATGGGCAAAATAGCCAGTGAGCATTAAAGGACAGTATTAAACTCACAAATATCAATATTAATCCTAAATTTAAATGGATTAAATGCCCCAATCAAAGACACAGACAGGCAAATTGAATTAAAAAGTCAAAATCCATCGGTATGCTGTATCCAGATCCATCTCATAAGCAAGGACACACAAAGACTCAAAACAAAGGATTGGTGGAAGACTTATCAATCAAATGGAGAGGAAAAAAAAAAAAACAGGAGTTGTAACTTTTGTCTCTGAAAAAATAGACTTTAATATTAACAAAGACTTTAACAGTAACAAAAAAAACAAAGAAGGACATTACATAACGGTAAAAGGATCAATGCAACAACAGGAGTCAATGATCATAAATATATATGCACCCAATTTAGGGGCACCCAGTTACATAAGACAAGTTCTTAATGACTTATAAAGAGACTTGGACTCCCGCACAATAATAGCGGGAGACGTTGACACCACATTGTTAATATTTGACAGATCAACGAGATAGAAAATTAACAGGGACATCTATGATTTGAACTCAGACGTGGAACAAGTAAACTCAGTGAATATTTATAGAATTCTTCACCCCAGATCCACAGAACATACATTTTTCTCAGTATCACATCACACCTATTTTGAAAGTGACCACATAATTGGAAGTAAATCACTCTTCAGCATTTGCATAGCATTTCAAAGACTTAAATGAAATATTGGTTGGCTGTTGGTTTGTTATTTTCTTCCCTTATTCCTGCCTGTCTCCGCTGTTAAGCACAATTATCAGCATAAAGGTGGTTTTTGATACCTATTTTTGGATTGCATTCCAGCCTGGGCAATAGGGCAAAACGCCTGTTCTCTCTCCCCCTTTCTCTTTCTAAAATAATAATAATGATAATAATAATAATTAGATCTATTCTAATAAATGAATAGAGCTAATTAATCCTTTGGAGGTGAGTTATATCTCAATAAAACTGTTTTTTAAATAGTACCTATTTCTTAGACTTACCTTCAAGCTAAGCGAGACAACAATATGACACTTAGTAAGTCGTTGCTGTTCCTTGTGCTATTGCCATGGCTGTCACTGTCTCTCCCTCTATAAGTAGCCCCCTAGGTCTATCCATTATTTAACCGAGTACTAGAAAGTACTTACTGGGGGACACACACGGAGGCACTTGTGGTTCGTGGCCACAACGAATCTCTAACGTCTATTGACAGACATAAATATAACAGGTATCCTTTTGCCAAAAATTACCCTTATTTAACTAAATAAGAAATATTTTAAGTCAGGATACTTGGTGGCAATACCAGGCTACACCCTAGAAATAATCTTAGGGTTTACAGAGCTCATTGAGTGTATTACACTTGCATTTAATATGCAAACAGTAACCCTTAACATTTTTAGGTGGTGTTAACAAGAATCTGTGAGCATGGCGGATGCCAGCAGGACTGCTCTTCTCCAGGACTGCTTCTTACTCCTCCATAAATGGGCATCACATCCTAAGCTTACTACAAGGACAGGGCTTGGACTTGCTTTCTGGATAGTCTCCAAAATCCTGCCCTGACACTCTCCACCTACCAGCAAGGCACCTGGAGACACCCTCCTCTGGGTTCTTCTGGTTCCCTTTTCTGCCCCTGTTTCCTCCCGCTGTAGGGGCCTGGCCTGTGTCCTGCCTCCCTCATTAGACAGTAAACTCCTGGGGCCCAGGTCCGCCAGGCTGCAGCCACGTGCAAGGTCATTCAGTACTCACATTGCCATTGTGAACATAAGACTGAATGCACAATGTTTGTTTAGTTTTTCCTTTCTTCTTTATATTTACTGTAAATAGGACAACACCTCTATGATTCACTTTCACGCTATTCCTCAAATCGATCGTTAGAGGGCAACAGCAAAATCCTCCCAGACGCACAATCTGAGAACCAGGGTGAAAAACTATGTATCAGTTTGGAAATTGCATTGTCTCACAACTGTAAACCATTTTCTCTAATTAAGTGATACAGATATTTTGTAATAATTAAGCAATATATTTCTAAACTCAAAAGTAATATTCTTATCTTACAAATTAAATAGATAGAATACAACATAGAGCATTTCCTGCTAGAAGAAATTTTCTTTTCAAATTTCTCTCCCCAGGGCTCTGCAAAGAGCCTTACCTAAGTAAGAACAGGGCTCTTTCAAAGGCCTTTTACTTGTCTTCTCTTATGAAAAAACATCCTGAACTTCATACTCTGAAGTCTGGTTGAGATCACATTTATAGTGACCACCTGTGGAGAAAACATCAGCAAAGCTGGATGGAGTACAGGTGTTTGGGACATTAATGGAGAAGACATATAAATTTCTCTTCTAGCAACTGCAGTATCAGATACCACTGTTTATTATCCAGAAAAGCATTTTTTTCTGTTATTTATAATTTCTTTATCTTTCATTATAATTATACACTTACTTTACTGTTATCTTCTCCTGTAAACACCCGTCAAACTCAAAAAGAGCCAGATATCTCAAGCTTCTGACAACCACCTCGATTCAGGGAACAGGCTCCAGGGCAGGACTCAGCCACCTTGGCTCAGGGAGACCCTGAGGCCTCAGGGAGCTTCCATCCCTGCTAGGTTAGCAATTGGTGGGTTAGCATCTCACCAATTTCCACAACCACATCCAAGGTTACCCAAGTCTGAAGGGCAGGGCACACCTCGCTGCCACACAGATGGCTTCCATTTCTGGCATAAGTCTTTGTGAAAGAAAGCCAAGGAAGAGATATCTTCATTTTGTGCATTTCATGACGAATTCTAGTCCATTAAGGAAGACTTATTTTTCTTGGGAGAGCGTGGAAGAAATTAGCCCCATTGTCTTCGTGCTTAACAAGAGCGCCAAATCATCACCACCCTATCCCTGACAACTCAACCCAAAAGCCTCTTACAAGTGAAATAGCAATGAGATCAACTCATATCAAATTTCCCTGAAAAGCAGAATGTTAACATTTAAAAATATTTTTATAGGATTTAGCATTTGCATACATTTAGTATTTTAAGGAATTGGTTATGAATTCAGCATAGAAAATTCAAATACACAAAATCCTAATAAGACGTAGGGTCTGAATTCCCTCTCCTTAAAGAGGGAAGGAAACTTAAGACACACTGAAAGCATTTTCTAGAAAAGCGAGAAATGTCCCAGACCTGTTGGCTAAACCTTTAGCATCCTCAGACCTTGAACTGTTGACCAGACATTTTCACTCTGCGAAGTCACACTTCACTCCTCTGCACCTGAGCAATTCATTTGTTGCCAAGAATCTAAGAATCTCCTAAGATTTTTCTCACTAAATATATGAAAATATTTTAAGAAAAGTGAAAAACAATTCATTGAAGTTTTGGCTTGGGTAGGCCTGAGGGAGGCAGGTAGATTCTTAGCTTGGCCAGATGCCCCTCACTCTAATGTCCCTGTATAGGGACTGAGAGGGTTGTGACATGTACATGTGGCAGTGATGTCCCTGTAAATTGCACACCAGAAACATAGAACTGATGTGTAATTCCAAGTCCATAGAACTGATGTGTAATTCCAAGCCCACAGGACTGATGTGTAATTCCAAGCCCATAGAACTGATGTGTAATTCCAAGCCCACAGAACTGATGTGTAATTCCAAGCCCACAGAACTGATGTGTAATTCCAAGCCCATAGAACTGATGTGTAATTCCAAGCCCACAGAACTGATGTGTAATTCCAAGCCCATAGAACTGATGTGTAATTCCAAGCCCACAGAACTGATGTGTAATTCCAAGCCCATAAAACTGATGTGTAATTCCAAGCCCACAGAACTGATGTGTAATTCCAAGCCCATAGAACTGATGTATAATTCCAAGCCCGTAGAACTGGTGTAATTCCAAGCCCGTAGAACTGGTGTAATTTCAAGCCCATAGAACTGATGTGTAATTCCAAGCCCATAGAACTGGTGTAATTCCAAGCCCATAGAACTGATGTGTAATTCCAAGCCCATAGAACTGATGTGTAATTCCAAGCCCATAGAACTGATGTGTAATTCCAAGCCCATAGAACTGGTATAATTCCAAGCCCATAGAACTGGTGTAATTCCAAGCCCATAGAACTGATGTGTAATTCCAAGCCCATAGAACTGATGTGTAATTCCAAGCCCATAGAACTGGTGTAATTCCAAGCCCATAGAACTGATGTGTAATTCCAGGCCCATAGAACTGGTGTAATTCCAAGCCCATAGAACTGATGTGTAATTCCAAGCCCATAGAACTGGTGTAATTCCAAGCCCATAGAACTGATGTGTAATTCCAAGCCCATAGAACTGGTGTAATTCCAAGCCCATAGAACTGATGTGTAATTCCAAGCCCATAGAACTGGTGTAATTCCAAGCCCATAGAACTGATGTGTAATTCCAAGCCCATAGAACTGGTGTAATTCCAAGCCCATAGAACTGGTATAATTCCAAGCCCATAGAACTGGTGTAATTCCAAGCCCATAGAACTGATGTGTAATTCCAAGCCCATAGAACTGGTGTAATTCCAAGCCCATAGAACTGATGTGTAATTCCAAGCCCATAGAACTGGTGTAATTCCAAGCCCATAGAACTGGTATAATTCCAAGCCCATAGAACTGGTGTAATTCCAAGCCCATAGAACTGATGTGTAATTCCAAGCCCATAGAACTGGTGTAATTCCAAGCCCATAGAACTGATGTGTAATTCCAAGCCCATAGAACTGGTGTAATTCCAAGCCCATAGAACTGATGTGTAATTCCAAGCCCATAGAACTGGTGTAATTCCAAGCCCATAGAACTGGTATAATTCCAAGCCCATAGAACTGGTGTAATTCCAAGCCCATAGAACTGGTATAATTCCAAGCCCATAGAACTGGTGTAATTCCAAGCCCATAGAACTGATGTGTAATTCCAAGCCCATAGAACTGGTGTAATTCCAAGCCCATAGAACTGGTATAATTCCAAGCCCATAGAACTGGTGTAATTCCAAGCCCATAGAACTGATGTGTAATTCCAAGCCCATAGAACTGGTGTAATTCCAAGCCCATAGAACTGATGTGTAATTCCAAGCCCATAGAACTGGTGTAATTCCAAGCCCATAGAACTGATGTGTAATTCCAAGCCCGTAGAACTGGTGTAATTCCAAGCCCGTAGAACTGGTGTAATTCCAAGCCCATAGAACTGATGTATAATTCCAAGCCCATAGAACTGATGTGTAATTCCAAGCCCATAGAACTGGTGTAATTCCAAGCCCATAGAACTGATGTGTAATTCCAAGCCCATAGAACTGGTGTAATTCCAAGCCCATAGAACTGGTGTAATTCCAAGCCCATAGAACTGATGTGTAATTCCAAGCCCATAGAACTGAGGTGTAATTCCAAGCCCATAGAACTGATGCCTAATTCCAAGCCTGATATGCAGACATGGGGAATGCAGCCCTGGATTCACCAGTGCAGGACGACCAGCAATGCCCTACCATGGATGAATGCCCTAATATGTAAGCCAATGATCATCATCAGTATAAGAGATGTACAGTATTCAAAGTCTTTCAAATATCTGATCAAATAATTCTCATGGTCAATCTTTTGAATACTGTTGTTCTATTCAAAATGAAGACATTTCTCCAGTTTCTGTTAGTTAGAAGATGTAAGTTAGAATAAAAATATCCCCTAAGAAGATAAAGAATTCAGATTTGGCCAGTGGTTCTTCTGCACAGTTTTCAAGCTGAAGGACACTTCCACAGTAATTCTAGAAAAGCAGCAACAGGGTGGGTGTGCACAGTTTCCAAATAGGCCAGAAGAGGCATACAATGTGTTTTGGAAAGTTCTACTTGGCAATATTCCTCCTGCTTAATCTGCACTGCACTAATAGAAGAGCATCTATGCTAATTCAAGGAAAAGTCCTCCATACGCTCCCCTTGCCGCCATCACCAACCTCACCTCCCTACCAGGGACTGTGCTGTACTCACCAAGCCTTGGCAGGTTGAAAGGGCCACTGAGGAGTTTCTGTGGGATCGCAAAGAGCCCTGATAGAAACAGAAGTCTTCTGGTGGTAAAGTCTGCACAAACTTGGTGCCTCTCTTTCCTAACGTCTGCACAATAAATCCAGGAGCCACCAGGCTGCTGGAAGTTCTCAAATCCACGTGGAAGTCATGCCTGGAGCCTTTCAGCCGAAGGTGGAGAGAGTCAGCTCCTAAGGGGGCCACTGCTCTTCTCCGCCGCTGATGGTGCATGATTTCGTGGGACACATAATCGCCCCTGTGGTCAACCTCGTAGGCAGAGATCAGGTCATATTCTGAAATCAAAAGAGTGAGGAGAGGCTGAGTTATTTCAGGATTCTGAGAAGGATCAGGAAGTCTTAAGATAGAAGATTACTTTACCACATGACCTTTCTACCCAGGAAAAAATGACGAAAAAAATGCAACACCTACCCACACTCAATTCAAAGTGTAGAATATGTAACATCACTGTGTGAAGGAAAAAATTGTTAAAAAAAAAAGGTCCATAATGTGCCTTTACCAAGCTAGGAAATTCTACGACACTTAAAAGGGAAAATAAATTACCAATCAACTAAAACCCAAACTGAACTTTTAGGATTATATTTTATAAATTTTACTAATAACCATCAAATATAATAATTTCCTGGTTTTAAGACATTCCTTCAGTCCTGTTCCTTCTGTTTCTCATTGAACTGATAAGAAATGTTAGCTTAAAAATATCCAATTTTTCAAAAAACAGTTAAAAAGAAGAATGTGATAGGCATACTTTTCTGCTATTTTTCTAAAATATTTATTCATGAAATCATTGAACATGGAGGAGGAAAGACAGGTTGCACCCACACTCCAGGTCTACCAAATGGTGACATTTGGAAATGGTCACATGTGCATTTAAAACCATTGGTGATCCTCCCATTGGCCTGGGTTCTTGGGACTTGATCAGATTTCACACTCAAGACCTTCTGAAGACATGCAACACTTTCATCTTCCGACTGTAGGGTAGAGTGTGCTGGTCTGAATCATATTCAAGAAGATTATTTCTTTTAAAAAAGTAAAGAAAACCCCAAGCAACTGTCAAATTTTGGCAGATCCCTGTAGGTCTGCAGGGCTGTAGTCAGAGGCAATCTTCCCGGCAATGCCTTCCATGTACACTGGGTCACTACCCTCTCAGTAGAAAACAGATGCGCACCCAGAAGCTCATCTGGATCCTGGGCAGTGGTTCTGGGCTGCTTTTCTGTAAGTATCATAGTCATCTTCTCCAAGGAGGTTTCTCCCCTTCTCGAAAATGATCGTTGAGTTTTCATGGTTACCAGCAGGATTTGTCCTCTCATTACTGCCGTAACGATATCGTCTCTGCTCTCTGCAGTTCAGTGGGTGGTTGCTTCGGTCTTAGATGGGCCAGAACTTGGATGAGACGGGAAAGCGTAGGCCTCCTGCCCTGGCCAGATGCTGCTGCATGCCACCTTCTCAACTTAGACCTGGACGTTTAGGTCATGGGAAGGTAGCTTTATTAAAATAGCTTTTGCTAGTGATTTGTCAGCTTGCTTTATACCTATTGAATACGTAAGTATTGGTATGTGTGCCTCCAACTGTAGGGGAGCTTGGGGGCTCCACGTGTTAGGAGAGGGTCTGCGTCCTAGCCTGCAGTTTTCTACTTATGAGAAAATAACAGCTCAGCATGATGCTAACCCTTCCTCCAAACTTCCTCTAAGATGTCTTTGAAAAGCATGTCAGAGCCAGGTCCCAGGGCAGATTTTCTCCAGCCCGACAACGAGGAGGTCAGTCCCCTAAGACTCAAAAGTGCAACTTCCTCCTACTAGTTTAAGACCCTGATTCTAATGTTCTGTATCTTCCCCTTTATTACCAACATATGCTGTGAGGAGACGCTTCTGTCAGGCACTTCACAATCAGGGCCCTTCTCTGCCTTGGCCTGAGTTGGACACTCTTTTTGGAATTGTAGGATAATATAGAATAGCATCCTACACAAGGGACTTTTGGTCAGAAGTGAACAGTACTCTTGGTTAATTGCATTTTTCTGGAAAAAGTTTCTCTTACAACTAAAACTCTCAGTGCAGATCTTGTCCACCAACTTCTGTCCCATCCTGGCCGGTAATCGGTTACAGAGAAATGGAGAGAGGTGGCAGCTAGTGGACAGTCTGAAGGGCAGGTGTTTGCACTTGAGAGAAGAGAAGGAGGCCAGGGATGGCTGGCAAGTCTGTACACAGGTATGGACAGGTACTCTGAAGGTAGCCGCATGAGGAGGTCAGCATGTTCTGTCAGACATCTTGACAGCTAACCGTTGAGATAGACAGCAAAGCAAGTAACTTGTGGTCTCATCGGTAACATACCTTGGAATTATTTAAAATTTATTAGGAAAACGAGAAAGTCAAAAGATCTGGTGAAATTGTGTGCAATGATAGGACAGCACAGCAGGACGCAGCTTGTCTGGCACAGGTATGTGGATTCCCAGTCCGTGTTTGAGCCACTCGCAGACAAGTGAAAAGCACACACTGGTTTGGTTTGCATTTCCCCAAGCCACTTTCCGCACAGCGAGACTTCTGCTTCTCTTATGCCTGGGTCTCTGGATGAAGGGCAGGGGCCGGGGTGATGCAGAAATGTTAACAGTTGCCATGCTGCCCTCCCAGCCACTCAGGGGCCTGCTTCTCCCCTCCCACCAGCTCCTACCACTGTAGCTGAGGCAGAGGAAGGGTGACGGAAAGCAGGATGGCTTGTTCCAAACAGTGGCAGGTTAGCACATTTTATTGTGTGTAAAAAGGCAATTGCTCTTTAAAATATCAAATTATTCCTAAATGAAATAAGCCATATTCTTATGATCTTTATTTCGGAGCGTGGACAGTATTTGTTCTTTATTGGAGGCACATATATTTATCATGCCAAATAACTGCTGATCAGCCACCTTTACATACACACAATGCTGTGCTAAGAAACATTCAACGACCCGCTGGATTCTGGCGTTTGAATGACCTGGATTTTGGCATTTGCCAGTTTCCCTGGTGTAAATCCTCCCCCACCACCCCGTGGCTGATTTCAACGACTGCTGTGCCATCACTGAACATGCAGTGTGCAGAGACACGCAACAGCCCCCTCCGTGCGGTATTTCTACCATACCGATGCCAAACAGGCCAATGGCGTCAAGGGCCTAAACTACCAACCAATACAGTGAAATAATTATTAAATGACGAGTTTTGAGTATTGCAATGTTTTTAATATAATTGATCTCATTGTAAACATATATTTCAATGTTTTTTACCGTGATTAGTATCTTTATTAATATAGTCTTTTTCCATAAACAGGAAAGATGTATTTAAAAGACTTCAAACACAACAATCTTGCAAGAAGAAGTTTTTCCTATCTAAAAACTCATATATACAAATGGTACATTCCTAACCTCAACATTCAGGCAAACTCAACTCCAAGAAGCCCCGCAAGTCTCCACCCTTCACACTCTCCACAGTTAACTGCTTAGATGGCACCTGACTGCAGCTTGCCCCAGACTCAAAGACAGAGCCTATAACTGTCCAAAAGCAAAGGAATGTTTATCAGCACCCTAAAAGGATGTCAGGGTAGGAGAATCCAGAAAACAGAGAGAGAAGGGTGGGGCGGGTGGCAGGAGATGTATAGCCTTCTAAATAGAAATCAGTTGCATAAACAAAAAAAAATCAGTCCATCACCAGCCACCTCTCAAACACTGCTGAGGTCAGGCAAGAAAAATGACACTACAAAAGTCTGCTTTGTCGATGAGTTGCAAAAACCTTTGACCTAGGAAATCACCCCAAGGAAATCATCCCAGATGAATTTTAAAAGGTTTATGTAAATACATTCACAGAAGCATTATTTATAACAAGGCAAAGATTTTAAACAATAATCAAGATCAAAGATCTCTAAAAGAATGAAATCTAAAAGATTATTTCACCACATGAGGCAAAGTTCATAATATAGTAAGCTTTCAAAGTAGGTTGTAAGCTCTGAAGCCCAGGTGACCTTTTAAAAGAAAAAATAACCTGTAAGGAACACAAGGCAATAAATAAATCCTTGTAGATTATCTGGACAAAATGCAGAAGGCAAATGATAGCAAGGGCAGAGGGGGCTGGGGACAGAAACTGTCACAGTTCTGTTTCATGTACTCTGGTTGTTGTTATGCTCACTAATGAGCATGTGATTTTTTTTAAATTATACTTTAAGTTCTGGGGCGCATGTGCAGAATGAGCAGGTTTGTTACACAGCTGTACATGTGCCATGGTGGTTGGCTGCATCCATCACTCTGTCATCTGTATTAGGTATTTCTCCTAATGCTATCCCTCCCCACATCACCCCCACAACAGGCCCTGGTGTGTGATGTTCCCCTCCCTATGCCCACATGCTCTCATTGTTCAACACCCACTTATGAGTGAGAAAACGTGGTGTTTGTTTTTCTGTTTCTGTGTGAGTTTGCTGAGAATGATGGTTTCCAGCTTCATCCATGTCCCTGCAAGGAACAACAACTCATCCTTTTTTATGGCTGCATAGTATTCCATGGTATATATGTGCCACATTCTCTTTATCCAGTCTATCATTGCTAGGCATTTGGGTTGGTTCCAAGTCTTTGCTGTTGTAAATAGTGCTGCAATAAACATACGTGTGCATGTGTCTTTATAGTAGAATGACTTATGATCCTTTGGATATATACCCAGTAATGGGATTGCTGGGCCAAATAAAATTTCTATTTCTAGATCCTTGAGGAATTGCCGCAGTCTCTTCCACAATGGTTGAACTAATTTACACACTCACCAACAGTGTAAAAGCGTTCCTATTTCTCCACATCCTCTCCAGCATCTGTTGTTTCCTGACTTTTTAATGATCACCATTCTAACTGGCATGAGACAGTTTCTCACTGTGGTTTTTATTTGCATTTCTCTAATGACCAGTGATGATGAGCTTTTTTCATCTGTTTGTTGGCTGCACAAATGTCTCTTTTGAAAAGTGTCTGTTCATATTCTTCACCCACTTTTTGATGAAGTTGTTTTTTCCTTGTAAATTTGTTTAAGTTCCTAGATTCTGCATATTAGCCCTTTATCATATGGATAGATTACCAAATTTTTCTCCCATTCTGTAGGCTGCCTGCTAGTTTCTTTTGCTGTGTAGAAACTCTGATGCTAGTTTCTTTTGTTGTGTAGAAGCTCTTTAATTAGATCCCATTTGTCAGTTTGGCTTTTGTTGCAATTGCTTTTGGTTTCAGGTCTTACATTTAAATCTTTAATCCAGCTTGAGTTAAATTTTGTATAAGGTATAAAGAAGGGGTCAAGTTTCAGTTTTCTGCATAGCTTTCTATGGCTAATCAGTTTTCCCAACACCATTTATTAAATAGGAAATCCTTTCTTCATTCCTTTTTTTTTTTTTTTTGGTCTGGTTTGTCAAAGATCAGATGGTTGTAGATGTGAGGTGTTATTTCTGAGGCCTCTGTTTTGTTCATTGGTTTATATATGTGTTTTGGTACCAGTGCCATGCTGTTTTGGTTATTGTAGGCTTGTACTATGGTTTGAAGTCAGATAGTATGGCATGTCCAGGTTTGTTCTCTTTGCTATTTTGTAATTACTTCAGACACCAACAATTTGCAATAATAGTTTGAATCATGTGCTACTTTAAACTAAATGTATGGCTCCCAATTAGTTATTTCAGAACCATCTTGTCTAATGAATACCTTGACAGGCGAAAGTAAGTTGACCCCAGCAGTCACCAAGTGTCTTCTAGCTCCTCTGCTCCAGTTCAGAGGGAAACAGGTAACACTTTTGAGTGGTGTCTTTTCTCTGGTGGTATAGAAGCTTATCATGGATGCTCAGTCTCACACGTTAGCTTTTTATAATTAAGGAGCTAAAGTGCATAGAAGGTAGGAGAGGAGAGTATGCTGTGTCCACTGGCTAGAACTTCACTGAGGAAGGTTCGCCTCTTCCCCTTCAAATTCTCACCAAGCCAGGTAAGTGGTTTTCATGGAGACTGGGCTGTGACAACAGCTGAGATGCCAGGTGTTCAGAGTAGCGCACGGGCACCCCACTCACAGAGAAGGTTCTGAAGTGGATGGAATCGCTCCAGGGGAAAAGCACACTTAGGCAGGGAGCCCGGCTTTTCTTCTTCCTTCTTCTCTGTCTATAATGTGCTCCTCTTAAATAAGACTTCATAATGCCATAAACTGTTCTGGAAATCTGAGTCCCTCTGGAATTTTCATGATTTTAGGGAACTAGAAATTTTTTTACAAAAATCTTACGTAAAAAGGTGAATTAGAATTAACTTTTAAAATTGTAAGAATTAACTTTTAGTATTGTAAGCAAAACACTAAACGAGACAAGGATAACCACAAGAAGATAGGCTGTAAATAGACAGATAATTAACTTTCTCTTGTAAATACACCATAATTATTTTTTAGACATTTTATATCATTTGCAGTTAGCGCCCTCTGGTGGTTCTAAAAAAGGTCCTATGGGGAGCGTCAATCTGATGTTGGTCACCCTACATACTATTTGTATCCTCATTTGGTAGTGAAGAATTTCAAAAGTTAATGCATAAATTCTTGCGTTATGTTATTTTATCAAATTAAAATAACTATACTGAGAAATTCTGATTTATTGACTCTTTAATTTTCTAGATCTCCTGGAAATTTATTGAGAGAATCAAACGTAGTTCTTCCTAAAAGTCAACTACTATTAACATTTTATACGGCAACTTACTACTGGTAACAATGCAAGGTAATATTTGTTAACTGTCATTGGATAGGTTCATGTTAAAAATCCACCTAGCAACCAATGTGACACACCTGCTTTCTCATTCACCGGATGCAGTATGAAGACACAGAGCTGCATTCCCGTAAGACAGCAAAATTTGCAAATGTCACTTGTAAGTGGCAGAAGTAAAAGCATGCACTGAAAAAGAGTAAGACTTGCCCTCATGTCCAATCATGGCCCAGGGCACGAACATTGCTGCCGGTGTCACGATAAGCTCAGCGGGTTCAGGCACTATTATGTTTGAAGTACGCCCTGATTCTTGGAGCATTAACTTTAGTATTGAAATGCTAAGCACTGAAAAAAGATGTACTTTTCTTTATTTCCTTCACTGAGAATAAGCAAGGGTACAGAAATACCCCAATTTATAAAGAAGGCGGAGGAGGAGGAGGCGGAGAAAGGGTGGGGGAGGAGGATCGGAGGAGGTAGGAGGGAATGGAAAAGGGAGAGATTTGCTCTTCATGACGGCTTTCATGCAAACATGAATAGCTTTAGATTCTTCCTAAGTTCTTTAGAATAAAATACAATGAATTTCCTCACATTTTTCCTAATGTTACATCATAACGCTGGCAAACCGTTTAGCCAGGAAATAAAATATAAATATTGGTGGAAGTCCACTCATCGGTGGTCGCTCAAACAGTTAAAAAAAAAGTGCACAGCAGCATCTTGAAAGTAGGGTTCCACGGAGCCATGAACATTCATAGCACCTAATAAACCAGCGGCACGGGGATTACGAGCCGCTAAATGGCAAGGATTAGGAGCTCCCATCTCGCGGACTTACCGCCCTTTTCCATCCAGCCCGGCAGCTCCGCGGAAGAGGGAGGATGCGGGACGCTCGGGCTCCCTGGCGCTGCCGCTGTGGGTCCCGGGGCGCACGCAGGTGCCTGCGGAAAACAGCGGCGACACGGCAGTGAGACGGCGGGGTCGCGGGAGAGAAGCCGCGGGGGACTCGCCTCCAGCTGTGGGGAAGCGCGGTTTCCGCGCGCCGCGGGGAGCGCCCGGGACTCACCTGCTCGGCCACCTGCGCCAGCAGCAGCCACAGCGCCGCGCAGCCTCGCCATCCGCACTCGCGGGGCTTCATCCAGGGGCGCTCAGAGGGGCTGGGGGCCTCCGGAGGGTCCCCGGCCGGCAGCGTGCGAGCGGGCAGGGAGTACTGGACCCCGTCAGAGCGCGGGAGGATTCCCCACAGCGACTCTGCGCCGCGCTGGGGTTATTACTGGGGCTCCGCGCGGCGCGGGGGGCGGAGTGGTAGCCGCGGCGGCGGGGGCGGCGGGAGCCGTGGGAGAGCCGACGGGGGGCGGGCAAGGGAGAGGTGAGGGGAGGAGGCGAGGGCAGCGGGGGTCAGAGGACCGAGGAGGGGAGAGGACAGGGACAAAGAGCGGAGGGGAGGAGGCGAGGGCTGCGGGGCGCTGGGGCGGAGGCGGGCGGGGAGCAAAGGGGAGGCGTGGACCGCGGCTGAGCAGCGGGAGGAGGACGCGGGAGGATGGAGCTGCCCCCGGCCCGCAGTCCGGGCCCCGCTGGGTGTGCGGGGACCAAGCGGCTGGAGAGGGGACCGGCCCCCGCGCTGGCGGTGCACGGGGTGGACCTCCGGCCGGTGCGCGCTCCTGCCCTGCCCCGGGGCTGGGACTCGGCAGGGCTCCGGCTGCTGCAGTCGCTCCGCGGGCTCCCACCCCGGGGGCCGCACCGGCGCCGCCAGAGGCCAGGACACCTGCAGCCCGCGGAGCGCGGCGGGGCGGTGTCGCTGCGCCAGGGCACAGCTGTGGGGACACTGGGTGCGAAAACGGGGCGCTCGGACCTGAGGGAGCCGCGGACCTGCTTCTAACAGCGTGTGCGTCGCTCTGGAGTTTGCAGAGCGATGGGAGACCAGGCAGCCGAAGAGGAAGTTCTTCCCCGCGAGGTCTGCCCCGGGTGGTGGAGGCGCTCCTGGTCCCGGGGTCACGGACGCCCTCGACTGGCCAGGCCGCGGGTGCCGGTGACTGGCTGCTGGGTGCAATCCTTAGGGAGGTCTCGGGGCTGCGGAGGGGCCGGAGCCTCGGCCGCCTCTGGGGTCGATCGAGATGCTGAGTGGACAAGGGGGCAAGGAGGTAGCAGGTGTTTGGTCACTCTCCTGGCCAGAGTTCTGAGTAGCTAGATGGGGTGTGTGAAGCAAGGATGGACCTGTGCCTGGGTGTGCCCGGGTGTACACCACCACCTGGCTGCATGTGCGCGAGGACATGCTGTGCGCCCTCAGGACTGCGCGCGTGGGAGTGCGTGTTTGCACACGTGTGTGCGTGTGCGCTCCCCTTCCCTGGCTCCTCTCCCACCCCTCACCTTCTAGGGGGTTCTGGGCCTTTCGCCGCCCTTTGGCTCCAGTGTCCCTCATAGAAGGCTTAGCAGGACATTGCCTCTTTTGCACACTTTGGAGAGGGGGATGAATGGGGGAAATGGTGTCCTGGCATCTGGCTTTTTTGCCCAGCCTGTCCTGTGGCAGCCTGTGGGTCCTCAGGGAGAGCTCCCAGCAAGCCTCCTGCTAGGGCTGTCCTGAAGCGCCAGACCCCAGGCAGGGGCAGCAGAACCGCCTGGCTGTGTGTGGGTCATCCCCATTCCATAGCGACACACGCCCCTCTCTTATTCATTTATTTGAAATAATTCTTCAAAAGTGAAACTTTTTTTTTTTTTTTTTTTTTTTACTATTTTTAGGCTGGTATTGCAGGACGTTAAAACACCTGGCACCCTTCCCTTCTGCCAACGCCTAACAAGTGTCTGCCTCAGCTTACACCTCACGGAGCTTACACTTACCTGGAAGGGGAGTTGGGCAGTGCCTGGAAGTCTCCAAAATCTCCTGCCTGCCGGCAGATTTCCCTTGCCCTGAGTCCACTGCACGCTTGATATACGGGGATCTCTGCGTACTTCTATGCCCAGTGTAACATGAAAGGGAGTGAGATTTTTCCAGTCTGATGTTCTCATGGAGATACCCAGGGGCCTTCTTCTATAAGTTCACACAGATGGAATAAAAGAAAAATGGCTGATATAAAAGGATTCACTCTTAGGATGTGCTTACAAAGAGTGAGAGCAGAACAGTGCTTCCTGAGTCTCTTCACTGTGAAGAAAGAACACCATTCTTTAGAATGACTAGTTTCCCGGTTCCTCTAGCTGTGCATGGAATTCAGCGCTCCTCCCACAGTGTGGATGTCTCCAGATAACACAGAGAGGTGGTCAACTCCAGCCTATAGAGGCCAGGTTGGGAGCGGAGATGTGCAACACACAAGAGGGCCGAGTTTAAGAACAGCCATCCAACATGGTGCCTGTCAGTCTCAGGGAGGGATGGAGAGGAGGGGAGGGGCCCCGGCAAACTGGAGTACACGTCTGCCTTCAAAGGGACTGTTGACACTCGGTGGCTACAGCATGGGTGTTGCCATACTGTCTGGGGGATGGAAGTCCAAATACGTATGTGGAGTTCTGTCAACTTAAATGTGTCTCAGGAAAGTAACCCTGAGGACAAATATTGGAAGGGTCAAAGCAAACCGCCAGGCTCAAAGTCCTTCACTTTGCAGCCCTTCAAGAACGTAGCACTCAACTTTGAGGTCAGAGCTTAGGAAAGTAATTTTGTCATCGTTTGGATCCAGGGTCAGAAAACTCACGACTGCCTAAGACCAAATCTGGCCAGCTGACTCCTTTTGTAAATAGAGTCTTATTGGAACGTGATCGATTTGTTTGCATATCGTCCGTGACTGCTTTCACCATGGCACAGTCGAGTCATTGCCGCAGAGACTGTGCCCTGCAAAGCTGACACTATTTACCCTCTGGCCCTTCACAGAAAAATGTTGCTGTTAATTATTTACACGTTCACAGTCACCACTTGTTTCCTTTCAGACAGAGGGTCTCATTACTTAGGAGGTTATTTTGAATATCATGTAGATGTTCAATAGAGAATAAAAATCGATTCAAAAATAAAAACGATGTGCTTAGCAAAGACTCTGAGAGAGAGTATCTCCTAATGGCTGCCTGCTCCTCCATGCCCAGCGCCCTTTCCAAATCAAAGGAGCCAGGGCTCTTTCTCATGTGGAAACAGATGGCATTTTAGATTATAAGGATCAAACTTTGTCATAGCCCCTTTCTAAATTGCATAAACTTTAAAGCAATGCAAAGGGGCACGCTACCTTGTCTGTAAAACCACCGTCCACTGAAACAGAGGGAAGTGGATGTGTCTGTGCCCTGGGAAGATCCTGTTTAGTCTGTAAATCTCCTCCTTCCTCATCTCACAACCAGCTCAAACTCATCAGGTTTCAAAGCAGTCATCATTGTGTTGGGCATCAACACATTTCCTTATTGGAAAAGATCACAAGGATTGGATGAAAATGTATTTCGTAGTTCATATTGTTTTCTGAAAGGTTAGTCATTCTTTATTACTTTATAGAAATTATAAGAGCACAATTTCACTAAAACACAAACACGATAATGTCAAATACCTTTCCAGTGTGGAGGCCTGTGGATGGCTCTTGTCCTTCTTTGCAGGTGTCAGGTGAGAAAGCCAAGCCTCAGGAAGGTAAAGCAGGCCTCCTGGCCCCGCAGGGTCAGCGCGCTCGGGCCTCAGACACTTCCTGCCTCCCAGCCCCGCTCTCAGCCCCCTGCAATAAGATGATGTATGGGCTGAAAGCAGTGAGGTGCCTCCCTCTCTCCCAGTGCTGACTGTACCCCCACAATGTGAGAAAGTCCCAGTAAAAAACAAGAAAAGGAGATTTTGACAGAAGAAACTTTAAATTAATTACATAAAATGTAGAACTCACTATGAAGCTGGACTGAGCATAACTGGAGAAATGAGAGGGCACTGGAAGACTGGCTCCTCCCGAATGGCTGGCGACACTGGACACAGCCCCCTGGGCTTCCTCACTGCCCCTCGGCCAAGTTGTAACTGATCCCCGAGCATCTCAGCTCAGCAGTGCTAATGGCGCGAGCGTGCCCTTCAAATGCCTAGCGGTAACGAGATCACGTCAGCTGGTGGTTTTCAGGAAAATTCTATTCGTCGCTACGTTCTTGTCTCTGCCCTCCTCCCTTACTTTCATTCTTGACTGATTTTAGTAAAAAGAAGAAAGGAAAATTGGGAATCAATGAGGACAGACAATAGTAGATTCCCAAATTTACAATATGGCATTTATAAGCTCCTTTCCTTTTATTATTAAACACTGAAAAATGTATGTTAAATAGTAATAATGTATCTTATACGACAATTAGTACTATCATATCAATTGTGTATCATTTTCTAATAATAGATTGAGTGTTTGTTATTATTTTACTGCCATTGCTATTGGTATCCCATCCGTCTCTTGCGTGAGTCCCTTCACTCTCCCCCGGGGCTGAAGCTCAGTCACTCAGACACCTCGGGAAAGAAGGCTCAGTACTTTTCCCTGCAGTCTTCTGGTTCGTGCCATCACTGGCTTCTGTCAAACATATTTTCTTCAAATGGGTACAAAGGATGCATAATTGGCGGAGCTCTGTGTCTCAGCTATTGCTGGACAGAAAAATACCCCCAAACCTAAAAACAAAGCCAGTTCTTTTTGTCCGTGCCTCTGCATGCTGGCTGTTATCCGTGGTCATGACGGGCCTGTTGATCTTGGCTGGGTTCAGGCAGGAGTGCTGTCAGTGGGGTTGGGTGGTGGCCTGGGTAGAGTTGGGCTTGCTCAGATTTCTGGAGCAAGTGGGCAGATCCAGCTTTATTTCTTAGCATGTATCGCCCTGCTGCATGCCAGCCTGGGCTTGCTTTGCGGGTGGTGCCGGCTTCTGAGAGAGTACCTGCGTGGAAGACTTTGAAGACCTAGGCTTGAGGCTGCTGTACCCACATGACTGCTTTTGCCACGTCCTCCTGGCCAAGCTGCATAGGCAGCTCAGGCACAAGGAAAGAGCCTCTGCTGCTTCCTGGGAGAGGCTGCAAGGCCATATTTCGAAGGTGTGAAGACACAGTGGGGTAGAGAAAGCTAGTCATGCTTGCCATCAGTCTGCGACTTCCATTTCACACCTCACCATTTGTGGATTTTGATTCAGGGAATATGTTGTTGCTGCCCTCACATCACCTGTGTCAGTGACCTGAGATACAGACTGGATCCAGGGAATGGCGTTTCCTGTGTGATGCCTTCCCAGAGTATCTGCCCCTCAGACAGTGCCAGGCGGAGGACAGAGGTACGTGGGTCAGGGCTGCGGTGCTGGCGGGAGTAAGGGTAGGGTAGGGGATGGGGCTGTTTGAGAATTGGCTTTCTGCACCTTCTCCCAGTCACGTTCTCCACTGTGGTTAGAAGAACCTTGGTTTTCCTCATGTGTTGGAACATAGCAAGTTGATCAGTGTTTCTGGTTGAATATGCCCACTCCGTTTCTTATTCTGAAGGCCTAGACTCCAGTACCTCAGATTGGGACCTTCCCTGGAGATCGGGTCTTTACCGAGGTGATCAACTTAAAATGAGGTCGTCAGGGTGTGCAGACTCACACAATCAGCTGGAGCCAAGGACGTTTCTACCCCTAGGAAGGAGCGTGGAAACACTGAAATGTGAACATCCATTGCAGTCCTCTTTCCACCCCAGGGCCTGATGGAGGACACTCCGGGACTCCATCCCGCTCTGGAGGGGCGTGGAGGTGCCTCTGTGAGGGGCCTTCAGAGGAAAGGCTCATGTGGGATTTGTGGCCTGCCAGCCAGAGAGCTGGGGGAGGCTGGCATCTTGAGGCTGTTGGCAGCAAGTGCAGGTGGAGGCCTCGGGCCAGCAGGGAGGTGGCAGGACTCAAGTGTCCTGTGCTTCCTCAGGGACGGCCCCTGGGCTGAGGGCTCAGTCCCCCCTGCTGCACCTGGAGGCCTGTGAGCACTGCGGTCAGCCCCAACAAGGGAGGAGGTTCCCACTGCCCCACCAAGAACAGCCTACTGCTATGCCCACCCTGGCAGGGGCTCCCCTCCCAGTCAGCCCCACCCTTAGAAGGCTCATTGGGACATGGGCCTCCTCCTGTGCTCAGAATCCCTCAGGAGTTGTAAACTTACTGATTTCTGGACCCATCACCAGAGCCCAATGTCCCAGATAAGGGCTAGTGCCTGGATGACAGGATTCAATTTGGAGAATTCCAGGGGGCGATTCCACAATTGCAGACACTGAAATGGAGCTGGGGGAGAAGAAGCACACCAGGCAGCCCCAGCTGAGCGGCCGGGAGGGTGACAGTGAAGACACCGAGTGTCCGTTGGGGGAGATGGCTCTGTGTACAACACTGTGCCCAGCCCCTTAGACACTCTCTGCCGTGGAGGTGACCCCACCCTGAAGCATGTGTGCAGTGAGTGTTCATGCTACTTACTGTGTGTGCAGGAGTGGTTTGGCTGGAGTGTGCATATGAGAATGTGTGTGCATGGACGTCTCTCTACCTGTAATGCAAAGCAAGTTCCCAAGTCGTGTGCATGGACGTCTCTCTACCTGTAATGCAAAGCAAGTTCCCAAGTCGTGTGCATGGACGTCTCTCTACCTGTAATGCAAAGCAAGTTCCCAAGTCGTGTGCATATTGCTGTTTGAGTTTTTAAATGCTAAGATTTCTAGAGAAAAAGATGTGCTGGTGGTTCCTGGTGAGAAGCAGGGGCTGTGGGCCTCACACTAAAACACATTTCAGGCTGTTTAGCTTGTAATGGCATTATGTATTACTTCTGTAAATTTTTTTAAAAGCCAATAAAATGAATTTTAAAATATGGAATTAATTCTTCTAATTTGAAAGCAGATGTTGGCATGGTTAGATTTTTTTTCTCCTTATCTCACTTTTAAACAATCAAAGAATGACTTTTAACATCTAAGAATGGCATAGCCATTATTACTCCTGATTTGCTATTCTGTAAGTCATCATAATGCTATGTTTTGCTAAGAAATGTTGATAAGTTTAGTTTTTACAAACTGGGCTATGAAATTTAGATTATGTTTTCAGCAATGTCATTGCTTCTTTTAAAAATTTTTTCAAAAACTTTTTGTAGAGACAGGGTCTTGCTGGGTTGCCCTGGCTGGTCTTGAACTCTTAAGCTTAACAGATCCTCCCGCCTCAGCCTCCCAAAGTGCCACGATTACACATGTGAACCACCATTCCTGGCCCATTCATTTCTTCTTGGAAGAATAACTACATTGGACAGAGCAGTGGAAAAATCACTTTTCTCTTTAATTGATAAATAAGAAGAAAACTGGAGTAGAGGAGGTCTCATGAGGAGAAACCCTCTGAGTGGTCCACAAGGAAAAAGAAGAGGAAAGAATTTATGGGCGCCAGAAGGTGCGGTCCCAACCAGGCACAGATCAGGCACCCCCTTATCCTGCCCCTTCATTCTCTATCACTTTAGTGTCCCCTTCAGCTCCCAGACAGGTGAGGGGGCCTGAGTGGGGCACAAGGTACAGGTGGCCTTCCTGACCAGGGATGGAGGAGGTGCTCAGCTTCACCACCCAGCGGCAGAGCCAAAGCCCCTCTGGGAGCCCAGTGGGCTGACCAGGACTGTGGGGTGCAGGAGGCTGGGCTCTTCCCCCAGTCCTCCCTGCCTGATGCCTTCTGTCCCAGTGCCACGGGGCCCTGGACACTGTTTCCCTGCATGCTGGACCCTTCTTCAGAAACAGCTCCCTCTTTCCATGACTAACCTTGGTGGAGTGTGAAGCTAACTTCAAACAAATCTACTACTGGATCAGCACCACGTTCCCCAAGAGGGAACACTCCCATATTGAAAAGGGCTCTTGGAGGCCAAATATTCTCCTGAATGGTGTGGTACAAGGGGTGCTGATGCAGAATCCCATCAAACATGACCTGTCTGCTTCTACAGTCACTCTCTTCCCTCCCTCCACCTCTTCTAGCTTCCAAAGAAAACCCAATCCTACACCACAGGGAGCACTTAGTGCTGTCTGGTATCTGAAATCATTTCTTCCCCAGTTTCTGAAACATTCTATTCTTTCCTGTGCACATCAAAAAATCATGTCACTGGGGCGGGGCACAGTGGCTCATGCCTGTAATCCCAGCACTTTGGGATGCTGAGGCGGGCAGATCACCTGAGTTCGGGAGTTTGAGACCAGCCTGACCAACATAGAGAAACTCCATCTCTACTAACATGAAATTAGCCAAGTGTGGTGGTACAGGCCCGTAGTCCCATCTACTCCACAGCTTGAGGCAGAATTGCTTAAACCCAGGAGGCAGAGGGTGCAATGAGCCGAGGTCATGCCATTGTACTCCAGCCTGGGCAACAAGAGCAAAACTCTGTCTCAAAACAAAGAACAAAGAAGAAAAAACATGCACTGTGTCCGCCATGCACACAAGTCCTGTAGTGTAGTCTTCCTCTCACCACGTATTGCTCATTTGAGTGCTGTGAAGGTGTCTGTACTTGGGGCAGCTGGCACTGAAGAGTGGGAGATCCAGGCTCTGTGGAACCTACACTTTTACTTTCGGGGGGCCTCTTTAAGATAAATTATACACTTATAAATATGAAATTGGTACTAAGCTTTAGAAAGCATCAGTGCAAGTGAGGAGTCCCAGAGCGGAAGTTTCATGAGGGGTGTGTGTGTGTATGTGTGTGTATGTGTTTGTGTACATGTGTGTGTATGTGTGTGTGGGTGTGTGTATGTGTGTGTGTGTATCCACTTCACAATCATTCCTGACCCTTTATAGTAGCCCCGGTGGCCAGTTGACCTATCAGACACACAGCTTTACCCCCAGTCCTACCTCCATCTTGCATTCCTCCAGCTCCTTGGCACAGCCATGACCCAGGGCCTTGGGGTTATTTGTGCATGACCTTGGCTGGGATCTGGGACACGAGAGTGCTGTACTCATTCAAGCACATTTTCTAGCAGGACTGTATGGAAAAAGTTTAGACTATCCTGCTAAGGAAACGCCAAGATGTGGTGCAGACTTTGTTCTGGGTATGACTGGTGATACCAGCTGCTGGTCCACCTTTCCCAGGCTATGCAAACCAATGCTGCCCAGGCTGTTTTGCTGGAAGGAGCTGGGGAGGGGCACATGCTCTCGTTGTAGAGGCAAAGAGATGGGCCAGCAAGGCAGAGGACAGGCGGGTTTTGGAATCATTTGGGGACAGGAAATCACCTCTGGGGAATCACCCACCATGGTGCGGTGGGCAGCAGTGGTCTCTTAGGTATTCCTCACCCCCAAGGGGTTCCTGCCTCTGCCTCCCCACTCGTGCCCTGGTGTGGAAGTCTCAGTTCCCTGTGTTGAACCTGCTAAAGTGGCCTCTGTTTCCCCCCACCCCGACCTCAAATGCATAGTGAGCCCATGTCCCACGTGGCACCTTCTCTGCTCAGCTCAGCATTCCTTAGCCCTGTGGTCCACAGACAGCCCTGCACTGACTCTCCAGAGAAGCACTGGTCTTCCTTTCTACACTCCATTTTCTATCACTGGTTTGAGAGCCACCTGGAAGTCTCTGCTTGAATGCAATTGTGTTTTGGCTTAATTTTTAGTTTGACTGTGACTGGTAAAGCTTTCTTGATATTTCTTTTCTTCCGGAGGGGAGATTGATTCCACATTAACTTCCTTATGGAAGGTTTGGTCCTGGCTTTAAGAGTCAACATTTTATGTGTTTGCTATTCGTATTATTTCATTCTTACACTGCTTTAACAAGCTACCTGATACTGGGTAATTTATAAATAAAAGAGGTTTAATGGGCTCACAGTTCTGCAGGTTGCAGAGGCTTCTGCTTCTCAGGAGGCCTCAGGAAACTTACAATCACGGCAGAAGGTGAAGAGGAAGGAGTCCCACCCTACATGGTGGGAACAGGAAAAAAAAGAGAGAAGAAGGAGGTGCTACACACTTTCAAACAACGGGATCTCATGAGAGCTCTATCACGAGAACAGCAAGGGAGACGTCTGCCCCCACGACTCAATCACTTCCCACCAAGACCCTCCTCCAAAACTGGGAATTATTCCACAGAAGATTTGGGTGGGGACACACAGCCAAACAATATCATTTATGTGTTTGTTTAGACATCTTCTATCTGCAACCCCAAATTAGAAATATCTCCCCAAATTAATATTCTCATATGTTCTTCTGAATACATTTATTATTTTAATACATTTGCAAAATTAAATTTAAATTGCTATTTATTTTCTTACAAGATATGAAGCAGAGATTTAATTTTCAAGTTTTTAAAAGATAAAAAATATCCTATTTTCTCAATTATGTGGATAATTCACTTCTTATCACCACTCATCTAAAAATTTAACTTTTTTAAATAAGTATTTTGAGTGTGCTTTTGTCTTACTACTGTCATTAAAACACTGTTTTAATTGTTAGTGACATATTTTATTTTCCAATTATGATAGATTTCCAACACTAGCTGACTTGCATTCTGTTATTCCTCTTTTTCAACAATTTTCCATGTATTCTTGTTTATTCTTTCAACATTATCTTAGATTTATTTATATCCAGTTTTAATATCCCATTGCAATTCTGATTGTGATCACATACATATATGAATTAATTTAGACAATATCAAAATCTTTAAAATATTCAATATTACGAGTCAAGCAATACATTTTTCCATGTATTCTCATTTTAAACATGCTTCTAAATATAAAATGTGTATTTTTGTTCACACGGGTATTTAACATTTTTTATAATGTTTATTCCTAGGCTATTCATATTTTTATAGAATTCAATTGGCTCATTGTAACTCATTTTATAACCAGAATGTTAAAATAATGAATGGCAGCCAGCTGGGTGCACTGCCTCAGAGCACAGGCTCTGAAACCAGATGTCCAAGTCCCAGGGAATAAATCCTGGCTTGCCTACCTGTCAACAGATGACCATGGAGATGTCATTCAGCCTCGCCAAGCCTCAGTGTCCTCCGCGGCAAAATGGAGAAGATGATAATGACCGTAATAGCACTTACCTCATAACTATTATGAGGATTAAATGAGTGAATCTTTTTAAAAACTTAAAACAGTGTTTGGGCCGGGCGCGGTGGCTCACGCCTGTAATCCCAGCACTTTGGGAGGCCGAGGCGGGTGGATCATGAGGTCAACAGATCGAGACCATCTTAGTCAACATGGTGAAACCCCGTCTCTACTAAAATTACAAAAAATTAGCTGGGCACGGTGGCACGTGCCTGTAATCCCAGCTGCTCGGGAGCCTGAGGCAGGAGAATTGCCTGAACCCAGGAGGCGGAGGTTGTGGTGAGCCGAGATTGCGCCATTGCACTCCAGTCTGGGTAAAAAGAGCAAAACTCCTTCTCAAAAAAAAAAAAACAAAAAAAACAAAAACAAAACAAAACAAAAAAAACCCAGTGTTTGAGACTTATTCCTGCTATACATGCAGGGTTTTTTTTAAGATAAATAACTGATAGAAATGGTACGGGTACTTTATTGGCCAGTTTCCTCTGCTTCTAATTCTTTTGCTTGCTTTTTCCATCAAAACAAAATTACATTATCTCAAATAATTGATAATGTAATCTTTTCTTTTTTTTTTTTTTTCTGATATTTACACCTTAGTTTTTCCCTACTCCCGGCCATGGATAGGGTTTCCAGAGAGAGCAGAATACTGGTGATCAGGAGACCAGCTGTCTTATTCTGAGTTTAATGAGATTGGCTCTTGCGTTCTCTTCCTAAGGATAGTATTAGCCTTTGGTTTCCAGTAGATGTGTTTTACGATGCTAGAAAGAGTTCTAGTTTGTTAAGAAGTACTAGTGGTAAGGAATATGGAATGTTTTACATCATCTCTTTGGGTTAGTTTTCTTCTTCAGCAAATCCAAATCTCCATCATGATTCTCATTCTGGAAGTTAAGAAAATGTGAGAAAGGGGAGATTCTTTTTAACCCTTTAAGTAATTCTAATATATTCCTCTGGTGTAGGTTGGGGGAGTGGATGTTTCTCCTTTTTCGATTCCCAAAAGTTTTAATTTTTATTTGCCCTATTCATTACTGTAATTACCTAACTTAAAAAAATTGAACAACGCTATTCTTGAATTTATCCTGCTTTGTTTTGATAAGTTTAAACTATATTGATTAATATACAAAATTTAAATTTACATTTAAAGTATATCAATTAATTCAAGTTTAGCATATTTTGATGAGTATATTTTCATAAATAATAAGAGACATTGGTCAATTGTGTGTGTGTGTGAGTTGCAGGGGGTTGTCTGTCTGTTGTCCCTGGACATATTGGAGTGAGACCTAAAATTAAGGGTCACTAGTATATGCTCTCTTGACCTCTGGTAGAATTGACAGCCTTCCTTATCATTGCGATGAGGCAGCATCTGCTTATTCCTGAGTAGAAGATTTCCGTTTTCTGCCATCTCATGGACTTGTTCAAAGAGGCCAATTACATCCTCCCATGGGAATAGGAGGACCTCCCCTTCCTGTTTCTCCAAACAAAGCCCTTGTTGTTCCGTCTGTTCCAAGTGCAGCCTCATGTAGCCCTCCATGGAGTGCGGCATCCTCGTCCCCAGGCTGTGAGTGTAGGTGGCTAATAAAAAGCTGCCGTCTTGCCTTATGTATCTGGGTGCTCCTGCATTGGGTCCATATATGTTTAGGATCGTTAGCTCTTCTTGTTGTATTGATCCTTTTACTATTATGTAATGGCCTTCTTTGTCTCTTTTGATCTTTGTTGCTTTAAAGTCTATTTTATCAGAGATGAGAATTGCAACTCCTGCTTTTTTTTGCTTTCCATTAGCTTGGTAAATCTTCCTCCATCCCTTTATTTTGAGCCTAGATGCAATAAAAAATGATAAAGGGGAAATCACCACAGACTCCACAGAAATTCAAACCATCATCAGAGAATATTACAAACAACTCTATGCGCATAAACTAGTAAACCTGGAAGAAATGGATAAATTCCTGGACTCCTGTGTCCTCCCAAGCCTAAACCAGGAGGAAGCTGAAACTATGAATAGACCAATAACAAGGTCTGAAGTTGAGGCAGCAATTAAGAGCCTACCACACAAAAAAAGCCCAGGTCCAGACGGGTTCACAGCCGAATTCTACCAGACACACAAGGAAGAGCTGGTACCATTCCTTCTAAAACTATTTCAAACAATCCAAAAAGAGGGAATCCTTCCCAAATCATTTTATGAGACCAACATCATCCTGATACCAAAACCCGGCAGAGACCCAACGAGAAAAGAAAACTTCAGGCCAATATCCATGATGAACATAGATGCAAAAATCTTCAATAAAATATTGGCAAGCCGATTGCAACAGCAAATCAAAAAACTTATTCATCATGATCAACTAGGATTCATCCCAGGGATGCAAGGCTGGTTCAACATACGCAAGTCTATCAACGTAATTTACCACATAAACAGAACCAAAAACAAAAACCACATGATTATCTCAATTGACGCAGAGAAGGCATTTGACAAAATTCAACAGCCCTTTATGCTAAAAACCCTCAATAAACTCGGTATCGATGGAACGTATCTCAAAGTAATAAAAGCTATTTATGACAAACCAACAGCCAATATCATACTGAATGGGCAAAAACTGGAAGCATTCCCTTTAAAATCTGGCACTAGAAAAGGATGCCCTCTCTCACCACTCCTATTCAATATAGTACTGGAAGTTCTAGCCAGAGCAATCAGGCAAGAAAAAGAAATAAAGGGTATTCAAATAGGAAAGGTGGAAGCCAAATTGTCTCTATTTGCAGACGATATGATAGTATACCTAGAAGACCCCTAGAAGACCTCAGCCCAAAAACTCCTGAAACTGATAAGCAACTTCAGCAAAGTCTCAGGATATAAAATCAATGTGCAAAAATCACAAGCATTCGTCTACACCAATAACGGACTTAAAGAAAGCCAAATCAAGAGCGAACTGCCATTCACAATTGCTATAAAAAGAATAAAATACCTTGGAATACAACTCACAAGGAACGTAAGGGACCTCTTCAAGGAGAACTACAAAACAATGCTCAATGAAATCAGAGAGGACACAAACAGATGGAGAAACATTCCATGTTCATGGTTAGGAAGAATTAACATCGTGAAAATGTCTATACTGCCCAAAGTAATTTACAGAATCAACGCTATCCCCATCAAGCTACCATTGACTTTCTTCACAGAACTGGAAAAAACCACCATGAACTTCATATGGAACCAAAAGAGAGCCCGCATAGCCAAGTCAATTCTAAGCAAAAAGAACACAGCGGGGGGCATCACACTACCGGATTTCAAACTATACTACAAGGCTACAGTAATCAAAACAGCATGGTACTGGTACCAAAACAGAGATATAGACCAATGGAACAAAACAGAGGCACCGGAGGCAACACAACATACATACAACTATGCAATCTTTGATAAACCTGACAAAAACAAGCAAGGGGGAAAGGATTCCATGTTTAACAAATGGTGTTGGGAAAACTGGCTAGCCATGTGCAGAAAGCAGAAACTGGACCCCTTCCTGACACCTTACACTAAAATTAACTCCAGATGGATTAAAGACTTAAACATAAGACCTGGCACCATAAAAACCCTAGAAGGAAATCTAGGCAAAACCATCCAGGACATAGGAGTAGGCAAGGACTTCATGAACAAAACACCAAAAGCATTGGCAACAAAAGCCAAAATAGACAAATGGGACCTAATGAAACTCCACAGCTTCTGCACGGCAAAAGAAACAGTCACTAGAGTGGATCGGCAACCAACAGAATGGGAAAAAATTCTTGCAGTCTACCCATCTGACAAAGGAATGATATCCAGAATTTACAAAGAACTCAAACAGATTTACAGGAAAAAAACAAACAAGCCCATTCAAAAGTGGGCAAAGGATATGAACAGATACTTTACGAAAGAAGACATATATGAGGCCAACAATCATATGAAAAAATGCTCGTCACTGGTCATCAGAGAGATGCAAATCAAAACCACATTGAGATACCATCTCACGCCAGTTAGAATGGCGATCATTAAAAAATCTGGAGACAACAGATGCTGGAGAGGATGTGGAGAAAAAGGAACACTTTTACACTGTTGGTGGGAGTGTAAATTAGTTCAACCATTGTGGAAGACAGTGCAGTGTGGCGATTCCTCAAGGCCTTAGAAATAGAAATTCCATTTGACCCAGCAATCCCATTACTGGGTATATATCCAAAAGACTATAAATCGTTCTACTATAAGGACACATGTACACGAATGTTCATTGCAGCACTGTTTACAATAGCAAAGACCTGGAATCAACCCAAATGCCCATTGATAATAGACTGGATTGGAAAAATGTGGCACATATACACCATGGAATATTATGCAGCAATCAGAAATGATGAGTTTGTGTCGTTTGTAGGGACATGGATGAATCTGGAAAACATCATCCTCAGCAAACTGACACAAGAACAGAAAATGAAACACCGCATATTCTCACTCATAGGCGGGTGATGAAAAAGGAGGACACATGGACACAGAAAGGGGAGTACTAAACAGTGGGGTCTATTGGGGGGAAAAGGGGAGGGCCAGTGGGAGGGGGAGGTGGGGAGGGATAGCCTGGGGAGAAATGCCAAATGTGGGTGAAGGGGAGAAGAAAAGCAAAGCACACTGCCATGTGTGTACCTACGCAACTGTCTTGCATGCTCTGCTCATGTACCCCAAAACCTATAATCCAATAAAAAATTAAAAAAAAAAAAAATGAAAGAATCAAGTTGTACAAAAAGAAAAAAAAAAAAAAAAAAAAAAAGCTGCCGTCTCCACTTGCCTAGCGCCGTGTGTCGTGCTCTTGACCCTCTTCATAACCTTAGGGCAGGAATTCCTCCCTCACCAATGCGGCAAAAAAGAGGAAATGAAAACCTGTTTGCCTCCCTTTTTACATTTTACTTTTAGTGCTTTAGCCACTTGTAAAGTTAACTGGAAATTTTCCCAAATGATTTCTGTGTTCTGGAACAGTTTAAACAAGTGAAAATTATCTGCTTCTTCATGATTTGACAAAACACTTGTACAATGATTAGAGTCTGATTTATTTTTTGGAGGCAATTTTTTGCCTATTCATTGAGTTTTATTGTTAGTGGCCTGTTGTGTCTTCCTCCATCATCTTGAGAGCTTGTTTGAAGGTTTTAGCAGGGAGTGCAACTACTCATGTACACTTGACTGAAGACCCGGGCTCTTTTTCTGGGTATGGCGATCCTCTTGCACTGAGTGTGCAGCTTTAGGAGAGATGCATGTGAAGCAGTGAGGGATGAAGGGGACACCCAGCTATCCAGCCAGATCAGCCCAATCAACCCTGGCGATAAGTGGAGTGACAGATGTTGCAGCCCGGTTGCCTTCACTTCCCCTCCTTCCTCCTCCTCCTCCTCCTCCTCCTCCTCCTCCTCCTCCTCCTCCTCCTCCTCCTCCTCCTCCTCTTCTTCTTCTTCTTCTTCTTCTTCTTCTTCTTCTTCTTCTTCTTCTTTCTTCTTCTTTTTGAGACAGAGTTTCGCTGTTGTTACCCAGACTGGAGTGCAATGGCACGATCTCGGCTCACCACAATCTCTGCCTTCTGTAAGAGAGTTCCTTTCATCGAGATCTTCAATCATTTTAGGATAGTTTCTTTTGCCCGTTTACTTTTTTATTAGTCTCTCGTTAATCAGGTTTAATTAGGAACAATTATCTACTTGTTGAGAACCCACTATGGAAGTTCCTTTCCCCTTAATGCTTATTACTCAGTGGAGAAGACAAAGGTTGAACAATTTCATTTTCAGTGATTGCGTATTTTGAAAAAATACAGAGGGCTATGTGAAGGTTTGTTGTGCCTTATAGTTTTACTTTTGAACTTTTTTAAATAATACATTTATTAGTTGAGCTTTTCTTCAAACATATTGCAAGTTTATGATAATACATTTTATGTAAATATGTAAATATGTATTTCTTTCCTGTCTACGTCTATAAATCTTCTCATTCCCAGTTTTTTGTTTTCTTCTTAAGAAAGGGTCTTGCTCTGTTGCCCAGACTGGAGTGCAGTGGCACAATCAGCTCACTGTAGCCTTAAACTCCTGGGCTCAAGCAATCCTCTTCCCCCAGCCTCCGGAGTAGCTAGGACTGGAGATGCCTGCCACAATGCTCAACTAATTTTTAAATTTTCTGTAGAGATGGGACCTTGCCTTGTTGCCCAGGCTGCTTGCAAACTTTTGGCCTCAAGCAGCTCTGCCACTTTGAACACCCAAAGCACTGAGATTATCGGAGCGAGGAACTGCACCAGGCTTACCTCAGTTCTGATCAGTAAAGTCTTAATTCTTGTCTGCATGTCCTCAATTGTAAAGTTATTTTTTCCCAATTTAATGTCTGTTAAATTGGAATTGCATCTTAAAACCTAAATGTATATTTAACATAACAGTGTGGTTTACCACACTTCCTCCCTATCCTCCTCCCTCCTCACCCCCAATCCCTGCAAAGAAAACCCCTACATTGGATGTTGGACCCATATCAATGACATCGTAGAATACAGTTATCTGGCATCTGCTTGAGTTCTGATTCTGTTATTTGTAATTTGGAAGCCCATTATACACATATGTTGTTGAGCATCTTTTGCCTGGTTTATAAATTATCTCCTGGCATCAATTTGATTTTTCTCTTCTGTTGTGTTCTGTATTACTTAACTTGCATTAGTGTATTTTCTGATTTGTTCTGAGTGCCGATTCCCTTTTTAATTCGCTCCACTGTGTTTATATAATTTCCTTCTGTATGTTTAGTTTTCATGACAAAAAGTCTCTATTAACAAAATAAATCATTCTATGTTTTCACCTTCACTTTTAGCTCATATTTCTTTAGAACTTCATGCTCTTGTGTCAACAATTTAGACATTTAGCGCAGAACAAGTCAACCATTGAACCTCCTCTTCCCCTCGACCACCGCAGAGTGGAGGCCAAAGCGGAGTGACGAGTTCCCAAGGAAGAGGAGGAAAAATCTTGAACTGAAGTCAAACTATCATGAGTGAGGAACACTTGGGGCAAATAGTGCATGTCTGACAATTTGTTTCTGCTCTCTACGTTACCAAAGACATTGACTTGGAATAGGAATTACAAACCGCAGCTTTTGCTCCTCTCTAACATGTCATTGTTGTGCTCTGACACGTACTTTTGCAGAGGAGAAATCTGGAAGCAAGTTTGGTTTTGCTGTTTTATTGGTAACCTTTTCTGCTCTTCAGACTGGATCCTCATAGGATTTTCATGTGCCTCTGACCCTGTGTTTTCCAGGATGTGCCTGTCTGGCTGTGCATTCTGCCATTCATTTTGCCGGGAACATCATAAACTTTCTTGAGTCTTACACTCAGTTTTGTTTAGTTTTCCAGCTTTAGAAAGATCTATATACGTATATGTTTATCATTGAGGACATATAATATTAAATGAGTAAAATAGATATTAAAATATCTATTTTAGCATTAAAATAGATAAGCTGAGAGTTTATATAACTGTTGAAATCACAAAATGACAAAGACAATCACTTTAAAAAATATATGCATATGTACCTTTAATTAAATGAGATTAATGAAAATAGCATGCTTCATTTTGTTCATGATAATTTCAAGGCTCAGAAAGGGAAGAAGTGGCAGAAAAGTGAAGTGAAATTTTACTGAAATTCTGTCTTACAGATGAGGAAATACTGTTTATTCATAACTGAAAATCAGAGAAATAAACTAAAATCATTTTTAAAAGTCAAAAGTAAAATATTGACGGTAAAAATGAGCAGAATACATTATAAAAGTAAAGAAACTTTGGCTGTTTTAGAAAAAAACAACTATAGCAACAGAAAAATTTAAATCAGAAGGCATAAGATGAAGAGAAGATGCAAAAAAATTTAATCTGTTACATGCAATAGATAAAATTTGTTTATTACAAAACAAGGTCTTAGATTATTTTAAATAATTGAAGTTTAACAGTATAGTCTTGAACTACACACATACTACAAAGAAAAATTAAAATATAAAATTAAATTAATTGTTAAATTCATATTACATTTTTAAAGTATTTTTTCAGGTAAGTAGATCACAGGGAGAACTGAATATGAGCATGGATGCATTTCTTGGAGAGGAAGACGTCCAAAAGTCTTCACATTTTCATCTGTGTAGTGGACATGATAAAGATACAACCCAACTCAGAAGGTTGTTATGAGGATAGAATAGACTAATATGTTTTTAAAAATTAGAAAAATACGTGGAACATAGGATCTGTAATGTAAGTTTAATAAAACTTCAATATAAATGAAATATAATACATTTAAAGAAAAAATAATACATGTTATTAAAAAATAAAACAAATGGGAAAAAATAGTTGGCAGTATCTGATCAGTAAAGACCAAATTCAAAATTGACATGAACATTTTCTTTGTTCTAAAAGTTGCTTCCAAATCTGGTTGATTTACATGGGGACTAGTTCCAGTGATCCTTCCAGGATAAAGATTGCAGCTCTTGAATGGAGTTTAGCATTCCTGCAACCCAAAGACCAAAAACTGCACAGCAAATCTGTTGTGACAAATCTGATTCATTTTTCCCATATCGCATCTCATTTGTAAGTAGCTTGAACGAATGGGAGAGCTTCCCATCAGATTCACAAAAATTATGGGAGAAGAGAACCCAGTCTTAATCTTTGCAGAAGCATATGGGAAAAGTCTGGATCATTTTCAGAGATAATGAATATCATCTCTGTGTTGCAAACACCACAGTTTATAATGTTCTTCATGTGCTGGGGCAGATTCAAGTGGAAAACTTTGATAGGGACAGCTAATTAGCATCAAGACTCCGTTATGGAGTGATTTTAGTTCAGCTGTCTCTTTCTATCTTCAAGAGATGAACAAATTCAAGTTTCCAAATTATGAAATTCCAACTCCATAACCGTATGATACAATTTGACAGACTAAGACCAGAGTATTTATAATAACGGTATTCTTATATAAACAAAATTAATCATATGTAAAATCACTAGAATATTAACTTCTGATAACCAAGTGATAATTTCTCATGAGAAATTTGAATGGCTAATTTTTACATTTTAATAATCAAAATAAAAAGATCTCAGTCTCTAGCTTTTTCTACCTGTTCTCTCAAAAGAACTGATGAATTTGACTAGTGTTTCCAAAATATCCTTAAGCCAAATCCAGTTTGATAATAAGTTACGTATCTGATAATTTCCCTTAATGCAATTTAGAATTTAAAAAACTGCATATGCAATAACTACAACAAGGTAAATCAATGGAATTGTAGATTATATCCACTTTCTCAAATAACTCAAACCTTGAACATATCTCTAGCAAGGGCAGACACTCTGACTGTGGATCAGTAATTTGGACTTTGAAAAATCACTTTGTATAGAAACATTCTTGACAAAAAACAGGACTGGGCAAACACTGTTCTCCTTCTTTTCCTATCCCTTCTGAGTCATAAGGTTTGACCACACTGATCTGCCTCTCTCAGAAGAGGTAATCGCACCCTATCCCCTTACCCTGGTTTATATTCTTTATCTCTCTTCTACTACCTGAAATCACACAACATAATTGTTCAGTGCCTTGTTGATCATTTGCATTCCCCCGGAACGTCTCGATTACTGCTCTATCCCTTGTACTCAGAGAGTGCCCAGCACATAGCGAGGTTGAATACCTGTTAGTTGCCTGGATGATGGAACAGGTCTATATTCCAGTTTCCTTTTACCTTTTATGATATTCAAAAAAATCCATGGCTATTAATCTCCTGGAACAGTACCAGAAGGGCTGATATCCTCCAGCCTGTGCTCAAAAACTTCAAACTCTGCTTTCATGATAGACAAAAAGGAGGAGGTCACACTATGTATTTTAGCATGCAAATTACTGAAAGAATGACCTGATTTTTCTGCCCAGAGATGCTGCGGCTAGAAAAACCCCATTTTTCAGTGGAATGCTTATTAACTGTGGACATTCAGTCTCTGTACCCCTTCTCTCATTCCTACTCTCAGCAGTCAGCACAGGGAAGAAGAGAATTTGGACCTTTATATTTTAGGACATGAAGAAAGTTTAGTCATTTACTTATTTATTTTGACCAAATATGTAGACTTCAAGGAGATGTTTAAGCCTTTCAATTCAATACATACCCATATATTTTAAAATTATTTGGGCTGTACCTTTTTCATTCTTTAGGATGAGAGGACTAGAAGTGAAGGGCTGATCAGATTCTAGAGAAGGAACTACACCAGGGAGGCCTAAGTGGGGCTTTTACCCCTCGATAGGCAGGTGGCAAGGAGTCTGGCACTGCCAGTGAACAGAGCTTGGCCAGACAACACATCAACACAGAGTGGCACAGCAAAGCCAAAAGACAGGCGCAGCTAAAAGGCTGGGGTGGCACAGGTATGCACAGAGGCAGGTGCTGACAGCAAAGATCAATTAAAACATCAGAGGAGCATGTCTTGTCTATTGTCAGAACCATGCAGGTCAGGTCAATTCCAGATATGCTGGAATTAACCCTCAAAGAACACCATGAACTCATTCCGATTCAGCTGTCGTCTTTTGTGGGAGTGGAGTAAGGATCAGCTTGAAGACTCAAGATTATAAACCAGAGATAGCTCCTGCTCACCACTCTTAAAGAGAGGGGACAAGGTGATGAGTAAACACTGATACTGCAAGATGATCATCTAATAAACCATGTGGGAATAATCCATCAAGGGAGTGAGGGGAGAACAGAAAACAGAGAAGAGTGAAGCTAAGCAGCCGCCCATCTGATGTTGGTGTGGAGCCAAGAGAAGCTCCTCAACATGGGGAAAGGGTAAGTGAGTGATAGCCCCCGGGAATCCAAATGTCCAAGAAGGGCCCATGAAATCCTGAGAATGAGAGGATTCCCCAAACCTTTTGGCCTCTAGACTGAGAAAGAAAGCACCTGGAGATTTGTGGAAGAAGGATTCAAGTCTGTGGGGCCTCATTTGGGCCTTGGACTCTGGAAAACCCTGGCACCAGTGCCATACCCCCATAGAGGCCACAGTCACAGTGCCTGGCAGCAGTAAGAAAGATTGCTCCACAAACCCCTACTAGACAAGACTTAATGACAGCTTCCAGCACAGTGGTTCTGCTTCTCCCTGAATTTTGTGGGTAGGTGCAGCCCTGTGTTTCCCTAGAAAGAACCGGAGAGCAGAAAAGACAACTCCACCCATCTACACCACTCCTAGTTGAATGGGTCATGCCTGCTGGGACTTCCAGCACAGTGGACCAACTTCTGCCTGAACTCTACAGGTGGGCACAGCCCCATGTTCTCCCAGGAAGCACTCAGATGGTGGAATAGGTGACTCCATTTACCCTCATTGTTCTTGGCTAATCAGGACTCACTGGCCTGGGTGGCTCCCAAGCAGGAGGGGAGCCCTCACTCTCAGAACACTGAGAGAGATGAGACACCTGCATTTGTGGACTGGTAGAGGTTGGGGCATACCTCTCTCTGCAGAGCCAGCTTGGGAAGGGCATGGCCTGTCTGCCAACCATGGCTTCTGCCTAAAGGATCCCCATGGACCAGAGCACCTAACAAAAAAATACGGGTGCAGAGCCAGTGATTGGTTGGAGCTCCTTCAAAGCCCAGGAGCAGGCCACGTGAGGGGAGCAATCTCTCTATTTCCTACCACAGAACTCTGCCTACTGCACCAAAAGGCTAACAACAACCTATCTGCTGGCCAACGCTCTTAAGTGCCACCTACTGATTGAAGCCCACGATACAACACCAAAATATTCTTCCGGTATACAATGCCCATGAAAACAAAGAAAAATTCAGCCATAAATAAAGACCTTGCACAGAGTTTTGACCTTCTTCAGACATCCAGAAATAAAGCCAACAGACTACAGTCAGATTCTACCACAGTACAAGGAGCACTAGCCCTCGTACGTGAGAAAGAATTCGTGCAAGAACTCCAGCGACTCAAAAGCCTGCGCGTCTCTTTGCAAACAAACACACTGGTCCTCCGGCAATGATTCTTAACGAGATTGAGATGACTGAAATGGCAGATGTAGAATTCAGAATCTAAATGGGAAGGAAGCTCATCAGGAGTTAAGAGGAAATTGAAACCTAATAAATCAAGTTGTAGAGACATCCACAAAGATGGCCGAAGAGGAACAGCTCAATCTGCAGTTCCCAGCAAGAGCACGCCGGAAGAAGAGTGATCTCTGCATTTCCAGTTGAGGTGCCAGGTTCATCTCACTGGGACTGGTTAGACAGGGAGAACAGCCCAACATGGGCAAGCTGAAGCAGGGTGGGGCATATCTTCATCCCGGAGGTCCAAGGGGCCAGAGAACTAACTCTCTCCCAGCCAAGAGAAGCCATTAGGGACTTTTCCAGACACTCTGGCACTCTGGCTCAGAAACTGTACTTTTCTCATGGTCTACACAACCCGTAGACCAGATTTCCTCCTGCACCTACAAAGCCAGTGCCCTGAGTTTCCAGGACAAAACTGGGCAGGCATTTTAGTTGAGAGGCACCTAGAATGCCACAAGACAGAACTGCCCTTTTCCCTGAGAAAGGGGGCTGAAGCCAGGGAGCAAAGCGAGCTGACTCAGCAGGTCCCATCTACTGGCTTGGAATTCTCACAGCCAGCACAGCAGTCTGAGTTTGACCTGGGATATTGGAGCCTGGTAGAGGGAGGGGCTCCTGCCGTTGCTGAGGCTCTGGTAGGTGGTTTCAACATTGCCTGTGCAAACAGTGCTGCTGGTAAGTTTACACAGCAGTTGGGCAGGGTCAGGCATGGAAGCTCAGCAAGACCTCTGCAGGCAGACTGTCAACTAGATTTCCTTCTTGCTGGGCAGGACAGCTATAAAAAAAAAGACAGCAGCCCCTCTGGGACTTACAAAGCCCCCACCTTCCTGGGACAGAGTACCGGGAACAGGGGCAGTTGTGGGTTCCACTTCAGCAGACTTAAATGTCCCTTCCCAGCAGCCCTGAAGGGAGTGACGGATCCCCCAGCACAGTGCTTGAGCTCCATGAAGGGACAGCCTGCCTCCTCAAGTTGCTCCCTGACCCCTCACGAATCCTAACTGGGAGACACATCATACAGGAAAGCTCAGGCTCACATCTGACAGGTACCCTTTTGGGATGAAACTAACAGAGGAAGAAAAAGGCAGCAATCTTTGCTGTTCCGTAGCCCCCGTGGGTGATTCCCAGGCAAGCAAGGTCTGCAGTGGACCTAAGCAACTCCAGCAGCAGACCTACAGCAGAGTGGCCCTGACTGTTAGAAGGAAAACAAACAAACAAAAAGAAATAGCTTCAACAGCAACAGAAACTACATCCTCTCAGAAACCCCATCCAAATGTCACCAACTTCAAATATCAAAGGTAGATAAATCCAGGAAGATGAGAAGGAACCAGCACAAAAAGGCTGAAATCATCAAAAACCAGAAGGCCTCTTCTCCTCCAAGGGATCACAACCCCTCACCAGCAAGGGAACAAAACTGAATGGAGAAGGAATATGACAAATTGACAGAAGCAGGCTTCAGAAAGTGGGTAATAACAAACTTCTCTGAGCTAAAGGAGCATGTTCTAACCCAATGCAAGGACACTAAAGAAGCTTAAAAAAAGCTTAGATGAAATGCTAATGAGAAAACCAGTGTGTAGAACAACATACATGACATGATGGAGCTGAAAAATAACATAGCCGGAGAACTTCGTGAAGCATACACAAGTTTCAATAACCAAATTGATCAAGCAGAAGAAAGGATATCAGAGATTGAAGATCAACTCAATGAAATAAAGTAAAAAGGCAAAATTATAGAAAAAAAAGAGTGAAAAGAACTGAACAAAGGCTCCAAGAAATATGGTATTGTGTGAAAAGACCAAAACTATGTTTGATCAGTGTACCAGAAAGTGATGGGGAGAACAAAACCAAGTTGGAAAACACTCTTCAGGATATTATCCAAGAGAACTTCCCCGACCTAGAAAGGCAGGCCAACATTCAAACACAGGAAATACAGAGAACATGGCAAAGGTATTTCTAGAGAAGAGCAACCCCAAGGCACATAATCATCAGATTCACCAGGGTTGAAATGAGGGAAAAAATGCTAAGAGCAGGCAGAGAGAAAGGTCAGGTTATCCACAAAGGGAAGCCCATCAGACTCACTGCAGATCTCTTGGCAGAAACCTGACAAGCCAGAATAGAGTGGGGGCCAATATTCAGCATCCTAAAAGAAAAGAATTTTCAACCCAGAATTTCATATCCAGCCAAACTAAGCTTCATAAGTGAAGGAGAAATAAAATCCTTTATGGACAAGAAACTGCTGAGAGATTTCATCACCACCAGGCCTGCACTACAAGAGCTCATAAATGAAGCACTAAACATGGAAAGGAGCAACCAGTGTCAGCCACTGCACAAACATAACAAACTGTAAAGACCATTGACATTATGAAGAAGCTGCATCAACTAATGGGCGAAACAACCAGCTAGCCTCAAAATGGCAGGATCAAATTCACACATAACAATATTAACCTTAAATGTAAATGGGCTAAATGCCCCAATCAAAAGACAGAGACTAGCAAATCTGATAAAAAATCAACCCCCATCGGTGTGCTGTATTCAGGAAACCCATCTCACATGCAAAGACACACATAGGCTCAAAATAAAGGAATGGATAAAGATTTACCAAGAAAATGGAGAGAAAAAAAAAAAAAAAAAAAAGCAGAGGTTGCAATTCTAGTCCCTGATAAAACAGACTATAAACCAACAAAGATCAAAAGAGACAAAGAAGGGCATTACGTAATGGTAAAGGGATTAATGCAATGAAAAGAGCTAGCATATATCCTAAATATATATGCACTAATTACAGGAGCACCCAGATACATAAAGTAAGTTCTTAATGACTTGCAAAGAGACTTAGACTCCCACACAATAACAGTGGGTTTTGATTTGCATCTCTCTGATGACATTGAGATACCATCTCACGCCAGTTAGAATGGCGATCATTAAAAAATCTGGAGACAACAGATGCTGGAGAGGATGTGGAGAAAAAGGAACACTTTTACACTGTTGGTGGGAGTGTAAATTAGTCCAACCATTGTGGAAGACATGTGGCGATTCCTCAAGGCCTTAGAAATAGAAATTCCATTTGACCCAGCAATCCCATTACTGGGTATATACCCAAAGGACTATAAATCATTCTACTATAAGGACACATGCACACAAATGTTTATTGCAGCACTGTTTACAATGGCAAAGACCTGGAATCAACCCAAATGCCCATTGATGATAGACTGGATTGGGAAAATGTGGCACATATACACCATGGAATATTATGCAGCAATCAGAAATGATGAGTTTGTGTCGTTTGTAGGGACATGGATGAATCTGGAGAACATCATTCTCAGCAAACTGACACAAGAACAGAAAATGAAACACCGTATATTCTCACTCATAGGCGGGTGATGAAAAATGAGAACACATGGACACAGAAAGGGGAGTACTAAACACTGGGGTCTATTGGGGGGAAAAGGGGAGGGCCAGTGGGAGGGGGAGGTGGGGAGGGATAGCCTGGGGAGAAACGCCAAATGTGGGTAAAGTGGTGAAAGCAAACAGAACACACTGCCATGTGTGTACCTATGCAACTGTATTGCATCCTCTGCACATGTACCCCAAAACCTAAAATGCAATAAAAAAATAAGAAAAAAAAATAAAAAAAATAATAATAATAGTGGGAGACTTTACCACCCCACTGTCAATACTAGACAGATCAATGAGGCAGAAAATTAACAAGGATATCCAGGACTTGAACTCAGATCTGGACCAAGCAGACCTAATAGATACCTACAGAACTCTCCACTCCAAAACCACAGAATACACATTCTTCCTAGCACCACATCACACTTATTCTAAAATTGACCACATAGGTGAGAGTAAAACACTCCTCAGCAAATGCAAAAGAACGGAAATCATAACAACCCATCTCCCAGCACACAGTGCAATCAAATTAGAACTCAGGATTAAGAAAGTTGCTCAGAACTGCACAACTACATGGAAACTGGACAACCTGCTCCTGAATGACTACTGGATAAATAATGAAATGAAGGCATAAATGAAGATGTTCTTTGAAACCAATGAGAATGAAGACACAATGTACCAGAATCTCTGGGACACATTTAAAGTAGTATCTAGAGGGAAATTTATAGCTCTAAATGCCCACCAGAGAAGTGAGGTAAGATGTAAAATTGACACCCGCACATCTCAATTAAAAGAACTAGAGGAGCAAGATCCAGCAAATTCAAAAGCAAGCAGAAGGCAAGAAGTAACTAAAATCAAAGCAAAACTGAAGGAGATAGAAACATTAAAAAAAAAAAAAAACCTTCAAAAAAAACTATTAAATCCAGCAGCTGGTGTTTTGAAAAGATCAACAAAATAGATAGAACACCAGATTAATAAAAAAGAAAAGAGAGAAGATTCAAGCAGATGCAATAAAAAATGATAAAGAGGATATCACCATCGATCCCACAGAAATACAAACTATCATCAAAGATTACTACAAACACCTCTATGCAAATAAACCAGTAAATCTAGAAGAAATGGATAAATATTCCATACCCTTATTTTCTCCCAAGAATAAACGAGGAAAAAGTTGAATTCCTGACTAGACAAATAACAAGGCCTGAAGTCGAGGCAGCAATTAATAGCATACTAACCAATAAAAGTCCAGGACCAGATGGGTTTACAGCCATATTCTACCAGAGGTACAAAGAGGATGGGTGCCATTTCTTCTGAAACTATTCCAAACAATACAAAAAGAGGAAATCCTCCCAAACTCATTTTATGAGATCAACATTATCCTGATACCAAAACCTGGCCTAGATGAAACTAAAAAAGAAAATTTCAGGTCAATATCCATGATGAATATTGATACAAAAATCTTCAATAAAATACTGGCAAACTGAATCCAACAACACATCAAAAAGCTTATCCATCACAATCAAGTAGGCTTCATCCTGTGGATGCAAGGCTGGTTCAACATTCAAATTCTATAAAGATAATCCATCACATAAACAGTACCTATGACAAAAATCACATGATTATCTCAATAGATGCAGAGAAGGCCTTTGACAAAATTCAACAGCCCTTTATGCTAAAACCTCTCAATAAACTAGGTATCAGTGGATTGTGCCTCAAAATAATAAGAGCTATTTATGACAAACCCACAGTCAATATCATACTGAGTGGGCAAAAATGGAAACATTCCCTTTAAAACCTGGCATGAGACAAGGATGCCATCTCTTACTATTCAACATAGTATTGAAAGTTCTGGTTTGGGCCATCAGGCAAGAGAAAGAAATAAAGGGAATTTGAATAGGAAAAGAGCATGTCATATTGTTCCTGTTTGCAGATGACATAATTGTATATTGAGAAAACCCCATTGTTTCAGCCCAAAATCTCCTTAAGCTGATAAGAAACGTCAGCAAATCTCAGGATACAAAATTAATGTGGAAAAATTACAAACATTCCTATACACCAATAACAGAAAGCCAAATCATGAGTGAACTCCCATTCACAATTGCTATAAAGAGAATAAAATACTTAGGAATACAACTAACAAGAAATGTGAAGGACCTCTTCGAGGATAACTACAATCCACTGCTCAAGAAATTAACACAAACAGATGGAAAAAAATTCCATGGAAAAAAATTAGGAAGACTCAATATTGTGAAAATGGCCATATTGCCCAAAGTAATTTGTAGATTCGATGCTATCCCCATTAAGCTACCAATGACTTTCTTCATAGAATTAGAAAAAAACACATTAAACTTCATATGGAACTAGAAAAGAGCCTGCATAGCTGAGACAATCCTAAGCAAAAAGAACAAAGCTGGAGACATCTCAGTACCTGACCTCAAACTATATTACAAGTCTACAGTAATCAAAACAGCATGGTACTGGTACAAAAACAGAGACATAGACCAATGGAACAGAATGGATGCCTCAGAAAGAATGCCACACAACTACAACCAACTGATCTTTGACAAACCTGACAAAAACAAGCAATGGGGAATGAATTTCCTATTTAATAAATGGTGTTGGGAAAACTGGCTAGCCATACACAGAAAGCTAAAAAGGATCTCTTCCTTGCACCTTATACAAAAATTAACTCTAGATGGATTAAAGATTGAAACATGATGCCAAACACCATAAAAACTCTAGAAGATAACCCAGGCAGTATCGTTCAGGACATAGGCATAGGCAAGGACTTCATGACTAAAACACCAAAAGCAATGGCAACAAAACCCCAAAGAGACAAATGGGATCTAATTAAACTTAAGAGCTTCTGCACAGCAAAAGAAACTAGGAATAGAGTGAACCAGCAACCAACAGAATGGGAAAAACTTTTTGCAATCTACCCATCTGACAAAGGGTAATATCCAGAATCTTCATAGAACTTAAACAAATTTACAAGAAACAAACAAGCAACCTCATCAAAACGTGAGCAAAGGATATGAACAATTTTCAAAAGAAGACATTTATGTAGCCAACAAACATGAAAAAAAAACCTCATCATCCCTGGTCATTAGAGAAATGAAAATCAAAATCATATTGACATACCACCTCATGCCAGTTAGAACGGCCATCATTAAAAAATCAGGAGACAGATGCTGGAAAGGATGTGAAGAAAAAGAAACACTTTTAGACTGTTGGTGGGAGTGTAAATTAATTCAACCATTTTGGAATACAGTGTAATGATTCCTCAAGGATCTAAAAATAGGAATACCATTTGACTCAGCAGTCCCATAACTAGGTATATATGCAAAGGATTATAAGTCATTCTATTATAAAGACACAAGTACACATATGTTCACTGGGGCACTGTTCACAATAGCAAAGACTTGGAATTAACCCAAATGCCCATCAAAGATAGAATGGATAAAGAAAATGTGGCACAGATACACCATGGAATGCTACACAGCCGTAAAAAAGGATGAGTTCATATCCTTTTTAGGGACATGGATGAAACTGGAAACCATCATTTTCAGCAAACTGACACAAGAACAGAAAAACAAACACCACATGTTCTCACTCATAAGTGGGTGTTGAACAATGAGAACACACGGACACAGGGAGGGGAACATCATACACAGTGGCCTAGAGGCTGGGGGGATAGGGGAGGAATAACAGGGGTTGGGGGGAATGGGGAGTGATAGCATTAGGAGAAATACCTGATGTAGATGATGGGGCAACGGATGCAGCAAACCACCACCATGGCACATGTACACCTATATAATGAACCTGCACAATCTGCACATGTATTCCAGAACTTAAAGTATAATAAATTAAAAGATAAAAATAAATAAAAATCAATTTGTGGAAAGAATCTCAGAGCTTGAATATTGGTTCTTCTAATCAACTCAGTCAGACAAAAATAAAGAGAAGATAATTTTACAAAATGAACAAAACCTCCAAAAAAAAAAAAAAGAATTGTGTAAAGAAACCAAATCTATAACTCATTGGCATTCCTGAAAGAGAAACAGAGAGAGTGTAGAAAATGTGAAAACATATTTGAGGGTATAGTCCATGGAAATGTCCCCAATCTTGGTCGAAATGAGGACATAAAAATTCAAAAACTACAGATAAGTCTTGCAAGCTACAATACCAGATGATCATGAGATCTAGCAAGGAGTAGATTCATCAGATTTACCAAGGTAAATACAAAAGGAGACATCATAAAGGCAGCTTGAAAGAAAGATCAGGTTACTTACAAAAGGAAGTTCAGACTGACAGCAAACCCTATGAGCCAAAAGAAACTGTGGGCCTTTTTTCAGCATTCATATAAAAAAAGAAATTCCAACCAAGAATCTCATATCTTGCCAGACTAAGATTCATAAGCAAAGGAGAAATAAAATCCTTCTCAGATAAGCAAGCACTAAGGGAATTTGTTACAACCACTACATCCTTATAAGAGGTCCTTAAGGTAGTGCTAAACATGGAAACAAGATTGAAACCTGCTACCATAAAAAATGCAATCAAGCACATAGTCTACAGAAAACACAAAGAAACTACGCAATCAAGTCTACAGAACAAACAGCCAACAGCATAATGATAGGATTAAAATCATGTGTATCAGGCTGGGTGCGGTGGCTTACGGCTGTAATCCCAGCACTTTGGGAGGCTGAGGTATGTGGATCACGAGGTCATGAGATCGAGACCATCCAGGTCAACATGGTGAAACCCCGTCTCCACTAAAAATACAAGAAAATTTTGCTGGGCATGGTGGTGCGTGCCTGTAATCCCAGCTATTCAGGAGGCTGAGGCAGGAGAATTGCCTGAATCCAGAAGACGGAGGTTGTGGTGAGCCGAGATTGCGCCATTGCACTCCAGCCTGGGTAACGAGTGAAACTCCATCTCAAAATAAATAAATAAAATAAAATCATGTGTATCAATGCTAAACCTTAATGTAAATGGTCTAAATTTCCTCACTTAACAAGGTACAGTGTGGCAAGCTGGATAAAAAGAAAAGTCCCAGCTCTCTGCTGTCTTCAAGAAACATGTCTTACATGGAATAACATCCACAGGCTCAAAAAAAAAAAAAAAAAAAACACAACCTACAGAAAGATTTATCTGTAAATGGAAAATGAAAAAGAAGTGTCACTATTCCTATATCAAGTAAAACAGACTTTAAACCAACCAACTAACCAACAAACAGAACAACCAAGAAGGATAAAGAAGGGCACTACATAATAATAAAAGATTCGGTTGAAGATGACTTACCTATTCTAAATACGTATGTACCTAACACTAAAGCACCCAAATTAATAAAACAAGTTGTTCTTGGCCTATGAAAAGACTTAAACAGCAACACAATAATAGTGGAGGACTTCAACACCCCACTGACAGCATTAGACAGATTATTGAGGCAGAAAACAACAAAGGAATTTGATTTAAACTCAGCATTTGACTGACTGGACTGAATAGAAATCTACAGAATACTTAACAACCACAGAAGGTATATATTTTTTCATCCACACACAGGGCATATTCTAGGATCAAACACAAGCTTGGCCATAAAGTAAGTCTCAATAAATTTTAAAAAATGAAATTATACTAAAGACACTTTTAGACTGCAGTGCAATAAACATAGAAATCAATACCGGCTGGGTGCAGTGGCTCAGGCCTGTAATCCCAGCACTTTGGGAGGCCGAGGCGGGCGGATCACGAGGTCAAGAGATCGAGACCATCCTGGTCAACATGGTGAAACCCTGTCTTTATTAAAAACACAAAAAATTAGCTGGGCGTGGTGGCGCGTGCCTGTAATCCAAGCTACTCAGGAGACTGAGGCAGGAGAATTGCCTGAACCCAGGAGGCGGAGGTTGTGGTGAGCCGAGATCGCACCATTGCACTCCAGCCTGGGTAACAAGAGTGAAACTCCATCTCAAAAAAACAAAACAGAACAGAAATCAATACCAAGAAGATATTTTAAAAATACACAGACATGGGGCCGGGCGCGGTGGCTCAAGCCTGTAATCCCAGCACTTTGGGAGGCCGAGGCGGGTGGATCACGAGGTCAACAGATCGAGACCATCCTGGTCAACATGGTGAAACCCCGTCTCTACTAAAAATTACAAAAAATTAGCTGGGCACGGTGGTGCGTGCCTGTAATCCCAGCTACTCAGGAGGCTGAGGCAGGAGAATTGCCTGAACCCAGGGGGCGGAGGTTGCGGTGAGCCGAGATTGCGCCATTGCACTCCAGCCTGGGTAACAAGAGCGAAACTCCGTCTCAAAAAAAAAAAAAAAAAAAAAAAAAAATACACAGACATGAAAATTAAGCAACTTGTTTCTGAATAACTATTGAATGAACAATGAAATAAAGGCACAAATAAAAAGAATATGTGAAATTAATGAAAATAGAGACACAGCAAATCTTTGAGATGCAACTAATGCAGTGTTAAGAGGAGTATTTATGGTGCTAAATGCCTTCCTCAAGAGGTTATAGAGTTCTCAAATTGCACTTAGAGGAACACGGGGGGAAAAAATAAAAAAGAACAATCCAACCACCAAGCCAGTAGATGGAAATGAATAACTAAGATCAGATAATAACTTACACAAATTGGGACCCCAAAGTCCATACAAAAGGTCAATAAAACCAAGAATTGCTTTTTCAAAAACAATAAACAAGATTGATAGACCTGTAGCTAGATTAAGAAAACAAAACCGAGATGATCCATGTAAATGTAATGAGAAGTGACAATGAAGACACTATAACCAATTCCACAGAAATGCAAAAGAAACTATTAAGAACACCTCTACGCACACGTATTAGGAAACTGAGGGGAAATGGATAAATTTCTAGAAACACACAAACTCCCAATTTTGAACCAGGTAGAAAGTGAAAATCTTAATCGACCAATAACAAGTTTGAAATTGAATCAGTAGTTTAAAAAAAAAATTACTGATCAAAAAGAGCCCTGGGCCAAATGGATGATGTGGTTTGGCTCTGTGTCCCTACCCAAATTTTTCCTTGAATTGTAATAATTCCTACATGTCAAGGGTGGGACCAGGTGGAAATGACTAAATCATGGCGGTGATTTTCCTTATACTGTTCTCACGGTAGTTCTAGCTCACAAGATCTGATGGTTTTTAAGGGGCTTCTCCCTTTGCTTGACAGTCATTCTCTCTTGGCACGCTGTGAAGAGGTCCCTTCTGCCATGATTGTAAGTTTCCTGAGGCCTTTCCAGACATGAAGAACTGTGAGTCAATCAAACTTATTTTATTTATAAACTACCCGGTCTTAGATATTTCTTCATAGCAGCTTGAGAATGGACTAATACAATGGATTTACAGCCAAATTCTATATACCAGACATACAAAGAACTGATGCCAATCCTACTGAAACTATTCCAAAAAATTGAGGAAGAGGGGCTTTTCCCTGACTCAATCTATGAAGCCAGCATCATCCAGATACCAAAATCTGGCAGAGAAACCATAATAAGAGAAAATGTTAGGCCAATATCCCTGATGATTGTAGACACAAAATTCTTAACAAAATACTAGCATACTAGAGCACATCAAAAAGTTAATTCACCATGATCAAGTAGGCTTTATTCCTGAGATGCAAGTTAGACATTTGCAAATCAAAGACTATATGATCATCTTAATAAATGCAGAAAAAGCCTTCTATAAAATCCAACAATCTTTCATGATAAAACCCTTCAACAGACTAAGCATCAGAGAATCAAACTTCAAAATAATAAGAGCCATCTATGACAAACCCACAGCCAATGTCATACTGAACAGGCAGAAGCTGGAATTATTCCCCTTGAGAACTGGAACAAGACAGGGGTGCCCAACCTTACTTCTCATATTCAAAATATTACTGGAAGTTCTAGCCAGCATGATCAGGGAAGAGATGGAAGGAAAAGGCAACCAAATAGGAAAAGAAGAAGCTGAAATATCTCTTTTTGCTGATGATATGATCCTATACATAGAAAGCTCCATAGACCCCAACAAATGGATCCTGGAACTGACAAAGGAATTCAGTAAAGATTCAAGATGCAAAATTAGCAGCGTTTCAATATTCTAATAACATTCCAGCTGAGAACCAAATCAGAAACACATTCCCATCTACAATAGCCACCTAAAAATAGAACACCTAGGGATTCATCTAACCAATAAGGTAAAAAAGCTTTACAAGGAGAACTGCAAAACACTACTGAAAGGAATCACAGATGATACAAACAAATGGGAAAATATTCCATGCTAATGGATTAGAAAAATCAACATTGTTAAAATGGTTGTACTGCCCAAAGAAATATACAGATCCAATGCTATCCTTATAATAATATAAAATATCTTTTTTCACAGAATTAGAAAAATACATTCTAAAATTCATTTGGAAACAAAAAAGAGCCCAATGGCCAAAGCAATCCTAAGCAAAAAGAACAAAGCTGGAGGTATCACATTACCGAACAACTTCAAACTGTACTATAAGGCTGCAGTAGCCAAAATAGCATGGTACCGGTACAAAAACACACACATCAACCAGTGGAAGAGAACAGGGAATCCAGAAACAGTCACACACATACAACCATCTGATCTTCAATAAAATTGATAAAATTAAGCAATGAGAAAAGTATCCGAATTTAATTTTCATATAAGATGAGAGTCAGGGGCCAAGTGTTATTCTTCTGCATTCAACCTGGCAATCTCATTAATTGAAATGAAATATATTCAAAAGAAAACAAATCATTCAATGAATGGTGCTGTGATAACAAGGTAGTCATATATAGAAGGATTAAACTTAAACTCTAATTGTCATCATGTACAATTATTAGCTCAAGATGGACTAAAGATTTAAGTGTAAAACCTCAAACTGCAAAAACTGTAAAAAATACTAAGAAATGTCCTTCCTGACATCAGCTTTAGGGATAAATTTATAATTAAGTCAACAAAAGCAATGGTAACAAAAACAAAAATTGAGAAGTGGGGCCTAATTAAACTAGAGAGCAAAATAAATTACTAACAGAGTAAACAAACAGCGTACAGAGTAGGAGAAAATATTCACAAGCTATGCATCTGACAAAGGTTTAATATCTAGAATCTATAAGAAGCTTAAACACATCAATAAGCACAAACGAACAATAAAATTAAAAAACGGGCAAAGGGCATGAACAGAGACTTCTCCAAAGAAGATGCACAAGCAGCCAACAAACATGCTCAACATCACTAGTCATCAGCAAAATGCAAATCAAAACTGCGGTGAGATACCATCTCACACCAGTCAGAATGGAAATCATTAGAAAGCCAAAACATAACAGATGTTGGCAAGGCTGCACAAGAAAGGAATCCTTATATACTGTTGGTAGGAAAGAAAACTAGTTGAGCCACTGTGGAAAAGAGTTTGCAGTTTTCTCAAGTAACTTGAAACAGAACTATGATTCAACCTAGCAATCTTATTACTTGGTAAATATCCAAAAGAAAACAAATACTCTACCAAAAAGACACATGCACTCAAATGTTCATCACAGAACTATTCATAATAGCAAAGACATAGAATCAACCTAGCTATCCATCAATGGCCACTTGAATAAAGGAAATGGGGCACATCTACATGGTGTAATACTATGCAGCCTTTAAAAAGAAGACAATCATGTCCTTTGCAGCAACATGGACGGAGTTGAAGGCCATTTTGTTAGCAAATTAGCACAAGATCAGAGAACCAAATACTTCATGTTCTCACTTACAAGTGGAAGATAAACAGTGAATACGTATAGAAATAAAGATGAGAACAATAGACACTGAAATTGACTAGAAGAGGGAGGGGTGGGTATGGTCTGAAAAGTACTATGCTCACTACCTGGGTGACAGAATAATTTATACCCCAAACCTCAGTGTCATGCAATATACCAATGTAACACACTTACACATGTACCCTTTAATTTATAATAGAAGTTAAAATTATATTTTAAAAATCAGAGGAAAGGGCATATTGAAAAAGGAGAACTTTCTGTTTTTCCCTATTTATGTGATAATAGCTGTGGGTTTGTCATATATGGCTTTTATTATGTTGTGGTATACTCTTCCTATTTCCAGTTAATTGGGAGTTTTTATCATTCAGAGATGCTGAATTTTACCTGATGCCTTTTAGGCAGGTATTGAAACGATCATACAAATTTTTTGTCTTTCATTGTGTTGTTATGCCATACCGAATTGATTGATTTTTGTAGGTTGAACCATCCTTGCATCCCTTAGATGAATCCCAATTAATTATGTTGAATGATCTTTTTAATACATTGTTGAATTTTGTTTACCATTATTTTCTTGGGGAACTTTATAAATATGCTCATTAGAGATATTAGCTTGTAGTTTTCTTTTTTTGTTGAATTTTTGTCTGGTTTTGGTATTAGGGTAATACTGATCATGTATGATAAGTTTGGAAGTGTTCTTCTCTCCTCTTCAGTTTTTGGAATAGTTTGAACAGAATCAGTTTTATTTTTATTAATTTTTTTTAACTATTATTATACTCTAAGTTCTGGGATACAAGTGCAGCACGTGCAGGTTTGTTACATAGCGATACATGTGCCATGGTGGTTTGCTGCACCCATCAACCCGTCATCTACATTAGGTATTTCTCCTAATGCTATCACTTCCTTAGCTCCCCACCCTGCTACAGGCCCCAGTGTGTGATATTCCCCTCCTTGTGTCCATGTGTTCTCATTGTTCAACATGTGGTGTTTGGTTTTCTGTTCTTTTGTCATTTTGCTGAGAATGATGGTTTCCAGCTTTATCCATGTCCCTGAAAAGGACATGAACTCATCCCTTTTATGGTTGCATAATATTTCATGGTTTATCTGTGCCACACTTTCTTATCCAGTGTATCATTGATGGGCATTTTGGTTAGTTCCAGGTGTTTGCATTGTAAACAATGCCACAATGAACATATGTGTGCATGTGTCTTTATAACTGAACAATTTATAATCCTTTGGGTATATACCCAGTAATGAGAATACTAGATCAAATGGTATTTCTGGTTCTACATCCTTGAGGAATCACCACATTGTCTTCCACAATCTTTGAACTAATTTACACTCTCACCAACAGTGTAAAAGCTTTTCTATTTCTTCACATCCTCTCCAGCATCTGTTGTTTTCTGATTTTTTAATAACCACCATTCTAACTCACATTAAATAATATCTCATTGTGGTTTTGATTTGCATTTCTCTAGTGACAGCGATAATGAGCTTTTTTTCATATGTTTGTTGACCACATAAAGGTCGTCTTTTGAGAAATGTCTATTCGTATCCTTTGCCCACTTTTTGATGGGGATTTTTTTCTTGTAGATTTGTTTAAGTTCTTTGTAGATTCTGGATAAATGTTTAGTAGAATTCAGCAGTGAAGCAATCAGTTCCCGGTCCTTTTTCTTCATGAGAAGCTATTACTGCCTCTCTTTTGCTCCTTGTTACTGGTCTATTCAGGTTTTGCATTTCTTTATGGTTCAACCTTGATAGGTTGTATGTAGCTAGGAACGTATTTGTTTCTTCTAAGTTTGTCATTAGCATTGAGTTACTCATAATATTCCTGAATGAGCCTTCGAATTTCTGTACAGTCAGTTGTAATGCCTCCTATTTCACCTTTAATTTTATTTATTTTGATCATCTCTCTTTTTTCCTAGTCTGGCAAAAAAAAAAAATGTCATTTTTAAAAGCTTTTTTTAAAAAATTAACTTTTCATACCATTAATCTTTTGTATTTTGTTTTTAACCTTAATTTTATTATTTATCTTCTGTTCTTAATTCACTCTTTTCTCCTACTAATTTTTGGTTTGGTTTGGTTTGTTCTTGTTTTTCTAACTCTTTAAGATGCCCATTAGATTGTGTATGTGAAGTTTTTCTACTTTTTGATTTAAATGTTTACTGCTGTGAACTTCCCTATTAGTACTGCTTTTGCTGTATCCCACCTGATTCAGTATGTTGTGTTTCCATTTTCAAGAAATTATTTACTTATGTGTTTTTATTTATTTATTTTTAGAGATAGAATCTCACTTTGTCACCCAGGCTGGAGTGCAGTGGCACCATTAGAGTTCACTGCCACCTCATATTCTTGGCCTTAGGGGATCTTTCTTCCTCGGCTTCCTAAGTAGCTGGGATTATAGGTACACGACACCATGGCTGCCTAATTTTAAAACTTTTTTATAGAGACGATGTCTTAACATCTTGCCTAGGCTGATTTCAAATTCTTGGGGTGGGGGGGGGTCTCCAGTGATCCACCCACCAACTTCCAAGGAATTTTAAAATGTTCTTTCCATTTTCTGCATTGTTTCAATGGTTGTTCAGGAGCATATAGCCTAATTTCCTTGTGTTTGTGTAGTTTTCACAGCTTCTCTTGTTACTGATTTCTAGTTTGATTTCATTGTGGACAGAAAGGACACTTGATTGATTTGAAAGTTTTCTTTTTTGGAATTTTTTTGAGACTTGTTTTGTGACCTAACATTTGGTCTATTTTTGAGAATATTATATGCACTAAGAAGAATGTATAATCTGCAGCTGTTACATACAATGTTCTATAATTGTTTATTAGGTCCATTTAATTTATGGTACAGATTAAGTCCATTTTTTTTTGTTGATGTTTGATATGGGTTGGCTCTGTTTCTCCACCCAAATTGTAATCCCTACATGTCAAGGGAGGGATCTGTAATCCCCATGTGTCAACAGAAGGAAGTGACTGAATTATGGGGAGTTTTCCCCAAGGCTGTTTTCATGAAAGTGACTGAATTTTTATGAGATATAAAGGTTTTATAATTGGAAGTTTTTTTCTGTATTCTCACAGCCTCTCCTCTCTTTTACCACCATGTGAAAAAAGTCCATATTTCCTTCTTGATTGTAAGTTTCCTGAGGCCTATCCAGCCACGTGGAACTGTGAGTCAATTAAACCTTTTTCTTTTATAAATTACCCAGTCTCAAGTAGCAATGTGAAGTGGACTTTGTCTGGTGGAGGACCCTTGGGCCTCTCTTACCCGCCCCCCCCACCCAGGGTCCAGCCACATGGAAGGTATTTTCCTTCCCCATGTGGAAAGTCCCTCTCCGCTTACATGGGAAGTTCCCATCTTGCCCCGCCCGGCTTCCCGGCTCAGCTCCCCGAGACCCCGACTTGCGCTCTCCCCCAACTTCCCGCCTGGCAGTTTAAACTGACCAACCGCTACCCACCACCTCGGCTCTCCCACTCCCTCAGCTCCACTACCCCTATAAAAACCGCAAGACAAAGAAAACCGGGGCGAGACTGCTGACTCTCCCCCGTGCACGAGTCTAGTCTGCCTGGATATTCCCTAATAAAGCCTGAACTCTTACTTCGTCTCGTTTAATTCGATCGGGCCTTGGGGTCCAAGCAACGAGGGTCTGGGCAGGTCAGACAGACTTAAACGATTTTTTTTTCTAGGATCTGTCCCATGCTAAAAGTGGGGTGTTAATGTCAAACCCACAGCTGGTATTATTTTGAAAGAGGAAAAATTGAAAACCCTTCATCTATGATCTGGAACAAGACAAGATGACCACCTTCATCACTTTTATTGAACATAATGCTAGAAGTCCCAGCCAAAGTAATTGGATAAGAGAAAGAAATAAAGAACAGGTGAACTGAAATGGAAAAAGTCAAATTGTTCTTGTTCACAGATGATATGATCTTATATTTAGTAAAACTTAACTCTACCTAAAAAAACTATTAGGATAAATAAACAAATTTAGTAAAGTTGCAGGATACAGAATGAACATACAAAAATCAGTAGCATTTTTATATGCCTGCAGCAAAAAAATCTGAAAAAGGAAACCAAGACAGTAATCCCATTTACAGTTGTCAACCCAAAAAGAAAACAATCTCTAAAATGAGAACTATAAAATATTGATAAAATAAAATGAATAGAATATAAAAATATGAAAAGATATTCACGTTCATGGATTAGAAGGATCAATATTGTTAAAATGTTCATAGAACTCAAAATGGTCTACAGATTTAATGTAATCCCTGTCAAAATACCAATTATTTTTATTTCACAGAAATAGAAAAGGTCATAGAATTTATATGAAACCATGAAAGACCCCAAATAGCCAAAGCATACTGAGTGAAAATAACAAGGTTGGAGGCATTACGTTACCTGACTTCAAATTATACAACTGAGCTATAGTAAACAAAACAGTATAAAAATGGACACTTAGACCAATGGAACAGAATAGAGAACCCAGAAATAAATCCACATTCAGAGTCAACTTATTTTTGATAAAGGCACCAATAACATATGCTGGGTAAGGGACAGTATTTTCAATAAATGGTGCCTGGAAAACTGGATATCCATAGGTAGAAGAATCAAACCAGACCCCCATTCTTGCCATATACAAAAATCAAATCAACATAAACACAAGACTTAAATCTAAAAGCTAAAACTTCAAAATTACTAGAAAATAACATTGGGAAAACTCTCCAGGACCTTTGTTTGGGCAAAGATTTCTTGAGTACGATATCAAAAGCATGAGCAGCAATGTAAAAATGGACACATGGGCTTACATCAAGCTAAAAAGCTTTGGCACAGCAAAGAAACCTATCAACTAAGTAAAGAGACACCCCACAGATTGGTAGAAAATATTTTCGAATTAACCATCTAGCAAGGGATTAATAACCAGACTATATTAGGAGCTCAATCAATTCGGTAGGAAAAAAAAAACCCAAATGATACAATTTAAAACTGGACAAAAGATTTGAATAGACATTTCTCAAAAGAAAATTTACAAATGATCAAGAAGTATATAAAAAATGCTCAACGTTACTAATCTTCAGAGAAATGCAAGTCCAAAGTATCATGATATATCATTTTACTCCAATTAAAATGGCTTTTATCAAAAATATGGGCAACCATGGATGCTGGTGAGGATAGGGAGAAAAGAGACCCCTTCTACTTTGTTGGTGGGAATGTAAATTAGTACAACAACTATGGACACTAGTGTGGAGGTTCCTCAACAAACTAAAAATAGAGCTACCGTATGAGCCAGCAATCTCAGTGCTTGGCATATATCCAAAGAAAGGAAATCAGCGTATCAAAGAGACATGTGCCTTTTCATGTTCATTGCGATATTATTTACAATAGTCAAGACACGAAAGCAATCTAAGTATCCATCAACAGAGGAATGAGTAATGACAGTGTGGTGTATATACACACTATAGAATATTGTTCCGTCATGAAAAAGAATGAAATCTTGTCATTCATGGCCACATGGGCAGAACTTGAGGTTATGACGTTAGGTTAATAAGCCAGAGACAGAAAGACAAATATCACATGTTCTCACTGTTATGTGGGAGCCAGAAAAACTGAACTCATGGAGGTAGAGAGTAAACGATGGTGGCCAGAGACGCGGAAGAGCGTGGAGGGGAGGAAGGGATAAACAAGGGATGGTTAATGAGCATAAAAATACATCAGATGGAAGGAATAAGATGTAGTGTTCGGTAGCACGATAGGGCCAACATAGTTAGCTACAATTTATTGTAGACTTCAAAATAACCAGAAAAGTAGAGTTAGTATGTTCCTAACACAAAGAAATGACAAATGTTTAAGATTATGGATACCCCAATTACCCTTATTTGATTGCTACACATTGTATGCTTGTATCATAATGTCGCATGTAGGCCATAAATATGTACCACTATTACAGACCCATAATAATTAAGGGGAGTATGGCTACCTCCACAGTGATGACATGGACAGTTTCTGCCCTTTGAGGTGCTTTGGAATTTTGAAGTTGTGATGGTTAGGGTGCTCCTACACTTAATCAGCAACTTCTCCCCCATTCATTGTCTGCTTCCATTTCTGGGCATCATCTCTGGTCTCTGAGACAAGTACCAGTATGCTGGGGGCTCAGAGTCCTACAATATAATCAGTTTGCAATTCCATAGTAAACTTGCCCATCCCAGATTCACCCACAAACGTGGCACCAAATCAAAGAGTACACAATAGCACAGATGCAGTTAGCAATGACTCTGCCCTGCCCAATTCTGTAAGCATATTGTGTAGGTATCTTAGAATTGACTTGACAACACTTTCCCAGCCTGTCCAGGTTTAGGCGTTTCCTTGAGAGTCTGTGCAAAGTAGGAGCTTGGTATGTTCCTCTGCATATGTTGTACTTTAACAGGAAAGAAATGTGTGTCTGATGAACTTTGGGTTGAGAGAGAGGCAGTAAAAAGAAAGGAGATAGATAGTCCTTTCCTCGGGAGAAATCTGCTTTAGCTGAGACAAATTATAGTAGCCTACAGCCGAAGGAAGTCAAAAGAACAGAGCTGGCAAAGCCTCTGGTCTTTCCTGGATCCTTTCATTGACTCGCCAGTTCCTGCACACATTGCCACTGTTGAAAACACCAGGCACCTGACACTCAAACCATCCCCAGCCTCCATTTCCAATCATTTGCCTTAGCTCAGCTTGTGCCACATAGCTCAGCCTGTCCCTATTGCTATGGGACTCTGGCCTGGGGAGGTGTTTCTCAGATCAGCACGTGCTTGCCCTCTGCAGGACCTGTCTCCTTCATCTTTCTCTATTTGTACCCCTACTCATGTCCTCTTCGATTTTGATTAACAAATGCTAATTAATAAGATCCAGCCAGTACTGGCAAGCTTGCCTCTAGACCCAGGCACCTCTTCTCTGTCCTGGGGTTTATTCAGCCCTCATTCATGAGCTTCATGGCAAGTGATCTGATCTTGTAAATTTGAGAAGACAGAGAGGTCCATGCACATTCTTGACTGTACTGGTCAGGGTTCTGCAGAGAGACAGAACAACGGGATATCGATAGACAGAGAGAGAGAGAGAGAGAGATACAGATGCAGATAAATATATATCTAGATATATAGATAGATCAAGATAGATAGATAAATAGATACATACATACATAGCTACATAGCTAGCTAAATAGACAGACAGGTAGATAGGTAGGTAGGTAGATAGATAGATAGATAGATAGATAGATAGATAGATAGATAGATGATAGACAGACAGACAGATAGATGAGAGGGGATTATTAGGGGAAATGGCTCGCATGATTATGGAGGCTGACAAGTCCCATGGCAGGCCATCTGCAAGCTGGAGATTGGGTGCCAATAGCTTGGTTCAGTCCAAGTCTAAAGGCCTCGCAGTCAGGGAGGCTGATGGTGTGATTCTCAGTATAAAGTCAAAGGACTGATAACTCTGGGGGGCCCTGGTGTGATTCTTGGAGTCCAAAGGTCGGAGAGTCTGGAGTTCTGAAGCTCGACAGCAGGAGGAAAAGAACGTCCCAGCACCGGAAGAGAGAAAGAGGAAAACACCTTATCTCTGTTTTTCTTCCGCCTCTATTCAGGCCACCCGTTGATTGGATGGTGCCCACGTGCGCTGAGGGTGGACCTCCTCCACTTGTTCCAGTGACTCACAGGCCAGTCCTCCACAAGCCCCGTCACAGACACACCAGAATTAAAGACTTACTAGCTTTTTAGATATTTCTTAATCCATTCAAGTTGACACAGTTGAGAACTGACTGGGGAAAAATATAGCCTCAACACCCTAAAAGCTTGGAGAGTGACTGAAACCTTGCCTATGTCCAGGTGAGCTTTTATTGGGAAACAAATGTTTTTCATGAATAATGTCATTTCTGTCTCAGCACCTGCTTCAGTAGATGTTGTGTCTGCCTGGTTCGGGCTAAAGTCAGCTGCAGTGGCCAGCCCAGTAGACTTGCATGGGTGAGTAACCAGCCTACATGTGACCCAAGCTGGTTGTGAGCCAACTGTGCACCTGTGAGGCTACACATGCCTGGAGTCACCCCGCATAAAAGCGCCAAGTTCTGCAGCCTTCAGGGCTGTGCCTCTTGAGGTCTGTGACCAAGAATGCTGTCTCCCTGAAGCCCATCTTTGTCTGTGCTGCCAGGAGCCAGCCAGTCCACATGCTGAAAGCTGGAATTCTAGAGGAACATCCATAGGCTGTTCAGCCTGGGTAGGTGCCAGGGAGTGGTCTCAATGAGGCCTTATTCAAACTTATCTCAAAAGACTGAGAAACATAAACAGACAGGAACACACACACATTCTCATGGGCTGTGTAAAAAACAATGAGCCTCTCTGACAGTGACAGAGCCCCCACCCCACTAAGGAACAGAGAGCACATACTTTCTGCAGAGAACTGGACTCTGGAAAAGGGAACTCCAAAGGGATGTGGATATCACCCCAGATTGTTCACTGGAAGCTGCCAGCAGACGAGTTGCCCCTACTCTCTGGAGGAGGAGAAGAACAAGTGAAGGCAGGTAGTGGTGGGGGTCACATGGTAGACGTTCCTTCTGCTGCAGAGAAGTGGGCATTGCCCTCAGTATAATGATGAGAAGTGGTGGGTGGTATTTGAGACGTTGGGAAAGGAGGTGGCTGGCTAGGGAATGTCAGCTGCACCCTCAAAGGCTGAGGTCTTGCCCCCAAGGGAACCTCCTCGTGGCATTCACTGTGAACTGGTGGCACAGGGCAGCCCTCCAGCAGGCATGGGTTTCCCTGCAGTGATTTGAAAGCTCTTCTCAGGGACGGTATCTGCCGGTCCACATCAGGTGTCCATGTGCAGATGCTAGATGCAACCATTCTGAATAATTGGCTGGGAGGTTCAGGAATTCAGTGTCGCCTTTGACTTTATACTTGGGATGTCAAAGTTTTTCTCTGTGATTTTAAGGACTCTTTATGTACCTTTATATATATTGATCCTATTAATTATTTTCTGTCATAAACGATGCCAATGTATTGCATAATATTGGTTACTATATAATGAGATTTATTATTTGGAATTTATAGGTAACTTATGGTAAAATCTGGTCCTTATTTAGAATTTTTCTTAGAATTACAGTTTTTTTTTCAAAAACATACAAGGTCTTTTATAAATCAGGCCTTTATTATTTATTATTGTTGATATAAATTCTGAGTTTTTTAGTAAGAGCAAATGCATTGAATTTTTAGTATCATTGAGTATGTGCTTAGTTCTTTGATTTTTGCCAAAGGATCATTGAATTTATTTAGAAGTACTGAAAGTAATAATAGATCAAGTAATAGTCATGAATCACGAAGAGGAAGTTATGAAGCAAGAAAGATGTGTTACAAATGCAATATGTATGTACCCACGAAAGACAGTTTGCACTCTTAGAAATAGAAAGTATTGTCATTTAAAACAAGCAACGTAAGAAAAGAAAACAATGCATGACAACTGAGAAAGAGTGTATCAATGCATTGCTACCAATCTGGGGAACTCTCTCCAGGAAGCTACATCGCCAAATGATAAAAGCTTTTACACTGTCAATAGCAGAGAGGCACGAAATGTAGGCTACAGGCTCCAATGAACGTCTAATGAGGTCGTAATATTTAAAGGGGTGAGTGTGCTGAGCACACCCTCGAATTCTAGTATTTTCAAGTAAGACACTATTAACTAAAAAGTGTCTGAGGCAGGTCTCAGTCTACAGAGGTTTATTTAGCCAAGGTCGAGGAAGACACACCTAGGAAGAAAGCAAACAACAACAGCCACAAACTCCGTATGTCCCAGGAGGACACGTGACCTGTGGTTTTTTTTTTGAAAGAGAATTTGTGGAACTGCAGTGTTTAATGGGGAAAGAGCAAGCTGGAGGCAGAAAAGGGAAGGTGAGGTAGAGAGACAAATGGCTACATTCTTGTGAGGCTCTGATTAGCCTCACCAAATCTAAATTTTACATGTGAAAAGAGGGAGTAGAAGACAAGTCAATTATGCATTGTCTTGCATTCAGCAAATCTACATTTTACAGAAGACACATTAACATGGGAATAGAGAGAGTGGAGAAAAAGTCAATTATGCATTCATCTCCGAGTAGATGGGGCATCATTTCTGGTCTTGTCCTTGCCCTGTACCTGTTAAAATAAGCTGGTAATTATTACTATAATTATAATTATTATAAGATGGTAATTACAAGGAATTTCCTTGTAAGCAATTTTTGAGGGAGATCATCTGGGGAGATATGTGGTCCTATAATTGCTGAAACCTGGCCTATCGATGAGACACAGGGTTGTCTCCTTGGGAACAAAAGAAAGACAGTATTGTGTGACTCCGATCCCAAACTTAACTTTCCCTTTGATGTAGTGAGTTTGGGTCCCAAGATTCTATTTGCTTTCAAAATGCATTTTAAAAATATCACACCTGGCCGTGGCTCACACCTGTAATCCCAGTGCTTTGGGAGGCTGAAGCTGGCGGATCACCTGAGGTCAGGAATTTGAGATCAGCCTGAACAACATGGTGAAACCCTATCTCTACTAAAAATACAAAAATTAGCCAGTCATGGTGGCACATGCCTGTAATACCAGCTACTCAGGAGGCTGAGGCAGGAGAATTGCTTGAACCCAGGAAGCGAAGGTTGCAGTGAGCCGAGATCCTGCCACTGCACTCCAGGCGACAAGAGTGAAACTCCATCTCAAAAAAAAAAACGATAAAAGAAAAAAAATCACACCTTCCATGTAGGAAGCAGTCAAACTGGTGTTCTCTCTTGGTTTGTTTTCTGCTGCTGTGACGGAATGCCACAAAATGGATAATTTATAAAGAAAATAAATTTATTTCTCACCTATGGAGACCATTTCTCTCATAGGAGTCTGAGAAGTCCAGTATGGCACCAAAACCTGGCTAGGGTTATCTCAGGCTGGAAAGGCAGAGGGCAGAAGCCAGCACATGTAGAGAATACAGGGTCTGGACTCACCTACGGGAACCTACTCTCCGGATAACTCACCCTCTTCTGTGATAATACAATTATTCCACTCATGAGGGTTCTGTCTTTATGACCCGACACCTCCCTTAGGCCCCACCTTTCAACACTACTGTGTTGGGGATTAAGTTCCCAATACATGACCCTTCAGGGAATACAGTTCTATGGCATGTTATGAGTAGTATTGACCTCAAATTTTTTAAAAAATTAGAATTTTGAGAATCAAAATGCGTATATCTACAGTGATATTCACAGATGTGCATGTGACTGGCCCATCACCTGGCAAATCGAGAAAGTGAGTTATAATGTGAGTTATGAACTGAGTGGTCTGACTCTCCAAGTTTGGAGGACAAATGCATGAACCTGAACAAACACATGTTCCAGAGGAAGCAATGGACAACTCTTTACCCAAAAGAGAAATAAAGTCCAGTGAATTCCAGTCATTATCGGTATCGGCCATCAGCTAAATCACAGGCGTAAGAACCAGGAAAGATCAAAAACAGTCCCCTGAGAAGAGCAACCCTTTGGAAAGGGGAAAACAAGCATTCCTTTTCTCTGAGCCAAAGTGGAGATATGTGGATAGAAAAGGATTCAGCCACACCCTCTGTTTTTGGAATATTTGAGCACTAGTAAAGTGGGACGTATTTTCTATCCTTATTGGCTATTCATATATAGTCAGTAAATTAAATATTGCCTTTGATTTTGGACTTTGAAGCGTTAAAGTTTTCCTTCATGATTTTAAGGGCAATTTATGTAGCTCTTTATATACTGATCATATTAATCCTTGATGATAATCATTGACGCCGATATAATGCATAATTTTTGTTACTATATAATAGGATTCATTATTTGGAACCTGTAGATAACTTTAAAAGTCTGATTTTTAAATCTTTCTTAGAATTATACTTTTAAAAAAATACATAGTCTTTTATAAATCAGGTCTTTCTACTATTGTTTTTATTACTTATTATTGTAGATTTAAATTCTAATTTTTTAGTTATAGCAAATGTATTGAATTTTTAGTGTCATTGAGTACTTGCTTAGTTCTTTGGTCTTTATTAGTTTTGCCTAATAATTAAATAAAACATTTCAGGCTCTGTATTTGCCTCTGAATTCAACTTTGAATGTAATTTTATGTTTTCACATTTTTGCATTCTTTGTTGTTATTTTCTCAGTGGTTTTCTCTAAAATCTACAAGTGACTTAGAACCTTTGGCATTAATTTCAAAGATGAATACATTACAGTTAGATGTTGCAACTTGTACAAGTTGAACTCTGACCAACTATAAACAATTATGAACTTTGACTCTGCTTATGGGAAACAGATAGCATGTGTAGCCTTCCGCTGGATTCTCAGTGCTTAACAGACTTTGCTGCCCAAGACTGCGGACGTGGAGTTGTCTCCCGCCTCTAGCATGGCTGCTTGCCCTTCTGCACCGGGAGAATGCATGGCTTGCACAACATCCGGCTTGTATTCACCAGCCATCTCCTGCCTTTCCTCCCCACCCAGAGCTCCAGAAATGCAATGTGGCAGGCTCAAAAGCTAGTTCCCAGCCTGTCCTCTTCTGGAAGCTTCCATCTCCAAATGGAATTGTGGAGGTATGGAGTAAGGTGCTTGTCTACTATGAAAAACACTGCCAGAAGTAGAGGAATAGGTTTTCAACTATTAGAAAGCTAAAGATACTGAACCGTGTGACATGGAGTGGGAAACAGACATGGCATTTTTCCAGCATTCTTAAACGTGAGTACTCTTTCAAGAGGCAAAGAACAGATAGAACACTGACCACAAAAAATGTTGATTTATTTCAGGAGTACACTCAGGCACTATTTTCTGCTGTCTACACTGTAGAATTAATCGACGCTAACAATTCACTCATCTGTACAAAGCTTCATGTGGTCTAACTTCCATCCATGGTCTCCATCTCTTGACCTCGTGATCCACCCGCCTTGGCCTCCCAAAGTGCCGGGATTACAGGCGTGAGCCACCGCACCCGGCCTGATCTATCTCTTTTAACAACTTCAAAGCCTCAGAAACACCAGACCCTAGTTAATGCTTACATGTGAGGCGCACAGCTGGCCAGACCATTCTGATGCTGAGTCTTGACAACAGCTCTTGGAAACTTCTGATGTCTCTGCTGTGACATGAGACATTGTCCTAAAGAGACATCTTTTAACTTTCCTCTTTGGGCACAGAACGTCAGGAGTAAGTATGGCGCAAGTGTTCAGCAGAGCTGTCTACAGTATAGGGCTGATGAGTTAAACGAACTGATCCCATATTGCCACCCACTTACTAGGGCTGCCCTCTTGCCTCGCCAGTCCACGGAGTGAACTTTATATATGTGTTAGATCAACCTCAGGGCACACTCATCACATGAGCGATATTGCAGCAGGGGAAGGGTTGCAGGTGGTGTCACTGGTTCCAAGCTTCTCTCCTGTGCTTCTGTCTTAGATGGACAAATGTTCCTCCTCTCTGTCAATGCCATTTCTCCTACCCATGCTCTGGACTCTGCCTCCTCAACTTCCAGCTTCCTCTGGATCCTTGCTCCAAGTATCTCCGTTCTTGCTCGTTTCTTCTGTATTTTCCTTTCATGTGGCTCTGTTTCTTTTAAGAACGCACCCGGCTCTTTCCTCCCAGAAAAAGGGTCTTCTGAGTCCATGGCTTGCTTAAGCTACCATCATAAGTTCTTTGCTTCACTGCAAAAAGCCCGAGCATCTCCCCTTCCACATCCTGCATACCCCGAGTGAACACCACAAACTTCTCTGTAAATGTTACTCATGTCATCTTCATTGCCAAATAGGATAGCCTTGTTTTGTTTTTCTAGCTAAATTGCTGCTTCTCACATTTTTTTTCTTTAAAGGACAGGCCCTAAATCCTGTGTTCTTCCATTCTCAGTAAATGGTGCCTAAATCCTGAGGATTGTAGCCACAGGTCTGTTTTCGAGCACAGAGAGGCTATCTAGAGCAGCAATCCAGAGCACAGATGCCAGAGCCCACTCCCTGGGGGACCTCGGCAAGTCACTCCACCTCTCTGTACCCATCTCTAACATGAGGTTAACTACAGTATCTACTCACAAGACTGCTACAAGCTTTGGATGTGCTAATTTATGGAAAGTTTTTGAACAGTTCCTAGAATGCAATAGGCATGCTCATGTTTGTTATCTCTTTGTTTTGTTCTGTTTTATTTTATTTCTTGTCTTACCCTCCCTTATTTCTGGTCAAACACGATGTTCATGTTAGCGGTTGGACACAGGCTTTCTATAGGAACTCAGTCTATGTTTTTTTCTCATCAGACTGCATAAGATGAACATTTTTTCTGTCACCCTTTGTTACCAGCTGTCCAATATTTGGTTTCTGAAGAGGTGGAGACCTACTGTCAGGAACAGAGAGGGCTGGCTGTTTTGCACACGGGTTTGAATTACACCTAAGTGGAGGGCTGATCATACATCTGGAGCTAGAGCAGTGAGTTTCTCAATCCTCCAGTGCCACTATTTGCCTTTGTTAAGGAGTAAACCTTCAGAATTAATTCAAGTAGCACTGTGAGACTCTTCCAAAGTTGGCTAACACTCATTGAGAGCCACTCATTTTCAGTGCATTTCGTGTAAGCTGTGCATGAATCCTGTTAGGTGGTTATCATTTCTCATTCACAGAGAGGAAAACCTAAGAAGTCCCAAACCAGAGAGCATCATTTTATCATTTAGGGAGTGGCAAATATAGTACTTGACTCAGAGCTCCTGGGTCTAATTTCATTTCATCACAATTTACTAATAGAAAGAATTTGAATTTTAGTGATAAAGTAAAGAAGATATGAAAAAGACAATAAATCATGGAAGAAAGATATGCATCTGGTCTTTGAAGGGCAGCCACTGGCTGGGGGAGGTCTCTCCTTCTCAGTTCCTCCCACCCTGTTGCTGTGCAGGCTGGTTCTTATGAGAATCAACTATGGTTCAGGGAATCCTGGAGCCGCTCTCTTTAAAATATGAAACATTTCACGACAAGTCGCCTTGGTATTTCAGGGACATTTGCAGGCCTCAGGCTCTCGCCTCTTCTTCATTCTTGCTGTGATAAAATCCCAAAGCCTTCTCCTATACTTCCTCCTGAAGGAACAAAAAAACATGCACTTTCAATCACGTTGCTAAATTTCATTTCCTTAATTCAAGGTCATCAAAGAGAAAACAGACTCTTTATAAACAATGACAATAACAAACATTCTTAATGAATAATTTTAATTTTACAACTGACAACTTTTATAACCAAAAAGATGATGTTTGCAAATAATCAGAAAATACAAAGTTTAGAGATTAAAGCATTAAACATACAGAAAACATTTTCAAATGTCGATTCAAAACTAGACTTTCTACAATTTTGAGCAAGAAGATTGAAGCTGGAGGCATCATAATTCTTGATTTTAAAATATATTTGAAAACTACAGTAATCCAAATAGCATGGTACTGATGTAGAAAGAGTCAGATCAAAGGAGCAAGAGCAGAAAAGGAAATCTTTGTACATTCTTGGTAGAAATGTAAATTAGTACTGCCATTGTGGAAAACAGTATGAAAATTTCTCAGAAAAATAAAATTATTAACTATGGTTATTAATTAACTATTAGCTATTAAACATAACATATCATCCAGCAATCTCACTTTTAGGTATTCATCCAAAGGAATTGAAAAGGTATATTGAAGAGATGCCTGTATGCCCACGTTCATCACAGCATTATTCCCAACAACCAAGACATGGAAGCAACCTAAATGACCTTCAATGAATGAAAGAGGAAGGAAATTGCAGTATCTATACACAACAAGATACTATTCCACATTAAAAAAGAAAAAGAAAACATTCTTCCATTTGCAACAACATGAATAGATGGGGAGGGTATTATATTGAGTCAAATAAACTAATCACAGAAATACAAATACTACATGATTTTATTTACCTGTGGAATCTAAAATAGTCAAACTTACAGAATCAGATAATAGAATGCTGGTTTCCAGGAGCTAGACAGAAGAAAACAGGAAGGTGATAATTGAAGGATACAAAGTTTCAGTTATGCAAAATGAATAACTTTTGCTAATCTACTATGCAGCATAGTGCCTGTAGCTGACAGCACTCTATTGTGCACTCTACAGTCATAAAGAGAGTGGAAGACTTTATGTTGTGTTTTTTTCACAATAATAATAATTATAATAATCAATAAAAAGGACACAAGGAAGCTGTTGGAGGTGAGGGATAGGTTCATGGCGTAGATTGTGGTGATGGCTGCACCAGTGTACACTTACCTACAAACTCATTATGTTGTACATATTAAATGTCTACAACTTTTTCTTCATTAATTATAGTACAACAGAATGGTTAAAAAAACTAGACTTTATATAAAATATAGCTTGTTCGTTTGTTTTTCCACAAAACAACCACTTACAGAGTCATGTAAGGAACAGTTAATTTTTTTTAGCAATACAAGAAAAGCAAAACGTGTTTTGTTTATTAAATTTAACCAATTTCATATGGCCAGCACTACTGTCGAGATTTTCCAGTAAATCTTGTGTTGTTTCTGGTGTAATTCAACATTTGTTAAAATTTTTCAGCTCAAATAAAATCCTCTTGCCACTTCTAAAACATTTGTTTTATGATTTTCTATTGACCTGTTACTGACTGAGCATCAGTTATAGCCTTCCCACTGGCGTGTCAGGTCAGGGTGAAGATCTGACCTCCCCCTCCACACAATTACTGCCTCCTGAATTTCTATTAAGTGACAAGAAAAATAAGGTAAATAGAAGAAAACTGGCATTGGCACTGACACATGGGTAAAGAAATCCAATATGCTATTCATATATAAGAATCTAAAGAATTTCTGCAGGGTACAGGAAAGGCAGGGCTGGCTTGAGGTAAGAACCAACAGGTAAATAATGTGAGACAAGGCCCACTGGGAAAATCCGCCAAAGGGAATCCAGGAACACAAGCCACTGGGGGGAAGAGGCTGCAAGCCAAGACCAGAGCAGGTGGGGACAGAGATGGAGGGCAGAGCCAGGCCAGAACCTTCCACAGTCAGTGCCCACACTCCAGAGATGGGACAGAAGAGGCTGAGGCCATTGGGAATGGTGTCAGGGAAAGCCAGTGGGTGGGAATCTGGGAATCTGAGGTCTGGGCCTGCAGGTCAACCTGCACCTGGACAGTGAAGTGTGGGAGAATCAAAGGGAGCATGCCTGCAAGAGCCCCTGAGAGGGGACAGGGAGGCTTGATAATGGACAGGAACAAAGGTCAGGAGACCCCCAAGTGAAGATGATGCATAGCATACCATTTGGAATTCTGAGCATTGCAAATCACTTTGTGAAACTATTTTTAAGACAGAAGAGACTATTCTCACTAACTTGTAAGAGCTTGCTATGGTCTGAATGTTTATGTCTTTTCCAAATTCATATGTTGAAATTGTGACCTTCAAGGTAATGGTATCAGGAGGTGGGGTCTTTGGAAGTAGGATTTGTTCCCTCATAAAAGAGAGTCTAGAAAGCTGCCTTGCCTTTCCAGCAGGTGAGAAGACTGTGAGAAGATGGCATCTATGAACCAGAAAGTGGCCCTCACCAGATATAGAATATAAAGTCTTGGTCTTGGACTTCTCATTCTCCAGAACCATAAGAAACAAATGTGCTGCTTATAAGCCACCCAGTTTGTGGTATTTTATTTTAGCAGCCCAGATAAACCAAGACAGAGCTCGTTAATATTAAAATAGGAACATTTTCTCTTATACTGCCTGTTTTACATGCATTTTCTTCCCAGTGGACAACGGACTTTCGGCTTTCTTCTAAATCTTGTTAAGTGTGGGTTCTCAGGTCTATCAATGTTTTCCTGCATGGGTTTTGCCTTTGGTGTCCCCACTGAAAGGCCTTTCCCCAACTCTTCACCTTCCAACAGTGCCTCTTCCCCACTGAGTAACAGCAAATTCTCCCTTCATTCACATTTTTATGTCCTCTGAAAAGGTCTTATAGTTCTGTTCACAAAAGTACTGTATTTAAACCCTGCCTCTTGCCAGTATTATTTTCCAATAACATTTTCTAAGCAGTTAATCATTTATATTTTAGGTCTTGATTTTCTTGTGTTTTTGGTAGACCAATGTACTTTTTATGAATAATGATTGCTTACTACTACAACTTGGTTATTTGTGACTTCTGATATCCCTCTCAGCCTTGTAGTAATAGTTATTGTTTACAGGAAAATGTAAATTACATAAATAATGGCAAATAACCTTACCTCATTACACTCTTTTACACTACTATTCCAAATTATTTATGACAACAGCTATGCGTTCCTTAATCGCTATGTATCATGGCCAGGAGTATGCAATTGTTCCTTGGAATCCACAGGGGATTGGTTCCAGGACTCCAGTGGATACCGAAATCCACAGATGCGCAAGTTCCTTTTATAAAGTGACATAATACAGTTGGCCCTATGTATTTGAGAGTTCTTAACATGAGGAGTCGACCAACTGTGAATGAAAAATACTTTTGAAAAAAGAATAAAACAATAATAAAAATTAAGACAAATAAAAAGCAACACAGCATAAGTATTTATATAGAATTTACATTACATTATGTATTACAAGTAATTTAGAGTTAATTAAAGATAATATGAATGCTCACAGTTCTATGCAAATACTATGCCATTTTATATAAGACATCTGAGCATTCACAGAGTTTGGTATCCATGGAGGTCCTGGAATCAATCCCCCATGAATGAGGGATGAGAGTATTTGCATATATAACAGCCTACACATTCTACTGTATACTTTTAATCAACTCTGTTTTCTTTATAATACTTAATACAATGTAAATGCCAACTAAAGAGTTGTTATACGGTATTGCTCATTTGTTGTTGTTGTTTTGATACAGTCTTGCTCTGTTGCCCAGGCTGGAGGGCAGTGGCACAATCTTGGCTCACTGCAACCTCTGCTTCGTGGGTTCAAGCAATTCTCTTGCCTCAGCTACCTGAACACCTGGGACTACTGGCGTTCACCACCACACCTGGCTAATTTTTGTAGTTTTAGTAGAGATGGCGTTTTACCATGCTGGCCAGGCTGGTCTTGAGTTTCTGGCCTCAAGTGATCATCTGCCTCGGTCTCCCGAACTGCTGGGATGACAGACATGAGCCACCATGCCCGCCCTCTCTATAGCTCTTTATATTAAAAAAAAATTATATTGTTATTTTTATATTTAGTTATTTTTTCAAAACTGTTGATCTGAGGTTGGTTGAATCTACAGAGGTGGAACCTGAGGATACTGAAGGCCAACTTTATACTGTACAAAATTCTATAAAAAGTTTTGTGAAACTATTAAAATATATATGATTTTTTAAATTTCTTGATACCACAATGTGATAAACTCTTATTAATTTCATCAAGTTGAATTATTCTTCAGTCAGTATGAACTTCTGGGTTGATAGAATTTTCCCCTCAGAGCACTGTTTGGGCAGGTTTGGGTGGTAGCGAGAAGCCTGCTCTCAGTTTCACAGTGGCTCTATGGCGGGTGTTTTTATTTTCTCTCCTGCAGGAATACCATATACAGTTGTTCATGTTCTGTACCTTACAAACTGAAAAGCGCCATTACAAGACAGTCCATGTGCAGTGCGCAGCCAGTGAAGCTAGGAGCAAAAGACTTAGCTTTCAGGTTTCCAAAACAGATTTATTTCTATTTATTCTAGTCAGCATATGGTGCACACGTGAAATCTAGATTCGTATACCTCCTTTATTCTGGAAGCCCTTTAGCCGTCGCTGATTTCAATGTTGCCTTTCTGTCACTCTTTCCTTCTCTCTTCTGGAAATCCTATTTAGACATGTCTTTGTTTCTTTCAATTTGCCCTACATATTTCTTAACTACTTTTCCTAATTTATTTCAAGATCATTTTATCTCTCTAATCAGATTTTATATCTGTTTATTGTTTTTCCATCTTGTTTTAATTTTATTTTTCACTCTGGGCTGAATTTTAAGAAAATTCTTTCTAATACAACTATGTAATGTATTAACTATTTATTTGTAGTCAGTATTCAGTTTCTCCCATCTGTTGTTAATTTTTATTTTAATGACTATTTTAAACTCTAAGTTTTGTTTGTATTTTAGAAAGTATTTTTTTATTTAAATGAACTCATTGATATTAGCATGGTTTTAGAGTTTCAGCGAAGATGCACAGATAACAGTGTTCTCTGACACTCTGCACCTGGTCTCTTTTATAGTTACTGAGGATTTCAGGTTCACATTATACATTCATCACAACTAATAAAGCAAAATAGTACATTATTATTAACTAAACCCTTTATTCAGATCTCCTTAGTTTTACATACTGTTCTTTTTAATTTTTTTGAAACTTTTGTTTTTAATACTTTAAGTTCTGAAGTACATGTGCAGAACGTGCAGGTTTGTTATATAGGTATACATGTGCCATGGTGGTTTGCTGCATCCATCCTCCGGTCATCTACATTACGTATTTCTCCTAATCCTATGTCTCCTCAGTCCCCCCACCCCCTGCTATCCCTCCCCTAGTCCTCCAGCCCCTGACAGGCCCCAGTGTGTGATATTTCCCTCCCTGTGTCCGTGTGTTCTCACTGTTCCATGCCCACTTACAAGTGAGAACATTTGGTGTTTGGTTTTCTGTTTTGTGTCAGTTTGCTGAGAATGATGGCTTCCAGCTTCATTCATGTCTCTGCAAAGGACATGAACTCATCCTTTTTCACGGCCACATAGTCTTTCATGGTGTATATGTGCCACATTTTCTTTATCTATGCTATCATTGATGGGCATTTGGGTTGGTTCCAAGTCTTTGCTATTGTAAACCGTGCCTCAAGAAAAATACGTGTGCATGTCTTTATGATAGAATTATTTACAATCCCTTGGGTATATACTGGGTCTAATGGTATTTCTAGTTCTAGATCCTTGAGGAATTGCCACACTGTCTCCTACAATGGTTGAACTAATTTACACTCCCATCAACAGTGTAAAAGCATTCCTATTTCTCCACATCATCTCTAGCATCGATTGTCTCCTGATTTTTTAATGATCATCATTCTAACTGGCACAAGATGGTATCTCAATGTGGTTTTGATTTGCACTTCTCTAATGACCAGTGACGATAAGCTTTTCTTCATATGTTTGTGGGCTGGATAAATATCTTCTTTTGAAAAGTGTCTGTTCATATTCTTCACCCATTTTTTGATGGGGTTCTTTTTTTCTTGTCAATTCGTTTAAGCTCTTTGTAGATTCTGGATATTAGCACTTTGTCAGATGGGTAGATTGCAAAAATTTTTTCCCATTCTGTTGGTTGCCAGTTCACCCTAATGTTCTTTTTTGTTCTAGAATCCCACCAAGGATGTCATGTTACATTTAGTCATCTAGGCAGTCTTTACTTGGCTGTAAGTGTTTTAATTGAATATCCCAAAAAGTTTATTAGGAAAGACTGGGACAAGTTCTTTTTATTAACAGGACAACTGAGATCCTCTTTTTATATCTGTAGAACCCACACTGAATTCTATTTTGTCTTCATGCTCTATAGGAAATTGTTAGATGAACATTGCTCGAGTGGCTTCCTGATTTGCTGAGATGTTGTAAAAAGGTATGTCAGTAGTGATTGCACCAACTGCTGGCATCATCCAGTTGTAGAAAATACCTTTTCTTTTCATTTTTTTTTTGAGATGGAGTTTTGCTCTTATTACCCAGGCTGGAGTGCAAGGCGCCATCTCAGCTCACTGCAACCTCCGCCTCCTGGGTTCAGGAAATTCTCCCGCCTCAGCCTCCTGAGTAGCTGGGATTACAGGCATGTGCCACCATGCCCAGCTATTTTTAGTAGAGATGGGGTTTCACCATGTTGACCAGGATGGTCTCGATCTCTTGACCTTGTGATCCACCCGCCTCAGCCTCCCAAAGTGCTGGGATTACAGGAGTGAGCCATCGTACCCGGCCCAGAAAATACCTTTTTTTTTAATATTCTGTCACCCAGGCTGGAGTGCAGTGGCACAATCCTGGCTCACTGCAAACTCTGCCTCCTGGGTTCAAGCACTTTTCCTGACTCAGCCTCCTTAGTAGTTGGGATTACAGGTGTCTGCCATCGTGCCTGGTTAATTTTTGTATTTTTAGTGGACACAGAGTTTTACCATGTTGGCCAGGCTAGTCTTGAACTGCTGACCTCAAGTGATCCACCCATGTCAGCCTCCCAAAGTGCTGAGGTTAAAGGTGTGAACCACAGTGCCCAGCCTACATATATATATATATATGTAACTATATATATATGTAACTATATATATATATGACAGAGCAAGACTCCATCTCAATATATCAAGGGTGTGGCTTCCTCATAAAAGTGTAAGTTTGACCTCTTCCCTTTCTCTCATGTATGTGCTGTCTTGCCCTTCTGCCCTTCCATCACAGGATAATGTATCAAGAATGCCCTCACCAGATGAAGCCTCTCAATCTTGGACTTCCCAGCCTCCAGAATAAATTTGTTTATTGTAAATTACCCAGTATTGGTATTCTGTTATAGCAGCAGAACATGGACTAAGACACTAGTTGACCTGAAAAGAGGTGCTTCATGAAGGCTAAGGGTTAATTGCTTTAATGTAATAAACTTATTAAAAAAATTCATGTGGAAAACAAGAAAGAATGCAGTAGAAAAATGGCAAAATATCTCAACAAGAACTTCACACACCCCAGAAAAATATAATGAAATAAATATTAAACATGTTAAAATGTATTTGAATGAAAACTTAGGTTTACTTGGTATCAACTGAAAATATAGCACAATTGACTGATCAAGAGAGCAGTAAGTATGCTAGCTCTCTTAGGTAAAAGAATCATCAGTGGTGCACAAGCTAGAGAGGATCTGTGGCAACACTGGTGGCAGCAGATGCTGCTGCTGCCCCATCCACATTTCCTGGGCACTACAGTCTGACTTCCAGTTGCCGAGCACCTGGTTCCCTTCCACCAAGGGCTCACTCTGCCCCAGGCTGCTCATTCAGGGAACACAGGAGGTGGAGGATATCACACCTGACCTCTAACTAAATAACTCACTGGAGTTGGTGGTGGACACCTCAGTGCCCCGTCTGCTCTGGGGTGCATACGCTGAGGTATATGCTTCATTCTCACTCTCAGAGTTTCCCGGTTGGTAACGTGCTGGCTCCAACACCTATTGCTTGCCTTCTCTGCTCTTCTGATGCCTCACATGATCTGTTGACAAAGAAATTATTTGCACTTGAATTCTTATGTCAGGGTCTGTTTTCTGGGAAAACTCAAAGTAAAACACTCGTATTTGTATAACTGCGAATAGCTTACAAGCAGCTTTCCCCTTTCATAATGTCAGCCTTACTGTAGGCATAGCAGTAGTTACCACGTGGATTTTTCAGCTACATTGATTTCAGAGAGATTGAGCGATGTGCTCGTGCTGACACAGAGAATTGAGGAGCAAAGACTAAAACCAGTGCCCTTGAGTACCACTTCCTTTCCTCATCTCCAGATTCACCACTCAGGTAGATAGAGTCAGTATGTAATTCTCAGAAGGGATGAAAACTGGAACAGTTTTTATAACTAGTCATATACATAAAAGCTTCTTGCCTCTACTTTAAGAATTTTCGTTTTAAGGAGAGTAGCCAAGCAGAGTTTGCCAAAGGAAGTTACAGTAGGAGAGAAGACTTAAAGCATGATCTCTAAAACTCAGATTTGTCCACGAGTAGATCAAAGTTGTGTGATGAAGACATTTTCTTTGGAAGAAGGAAAATGCTTCTGAGGCACAGAGAACTGGGAAGATCCTACATGAGGCCAGTAAGTGCTGGCTGATTGACCTGCCGAGCTCAGTTCTATGCCTGGCTTGCTCTCAGAAAACAGGGCTCTTAGTTCATGTTGGCATGGGTCCACTTGACAAAGTTGGACCCAAATGTGGTGATCCCCATTTGATAGTTACATTCCAGCATCATGTTTGGCAAGTTTTTAACATGGAAAGTATATAAAACATACACAATAAAAAGCAATGAAAGTAAAATCATAAAGTTAGATTCAACAATACATGAACTAAGAATTTTTGATGTATGAAAATAGATTTTATGGAGAATTTCCTGGAAAAGGGGCAGAATGTGAAAAACAAACAAAAATATAGCAGGTGAGTGTACATATCTATCCATGCACTTAAGCCCAGGGTGAAGAGAGGCCAGAATTAGCAAGCCCACTTGCATTTCCATGTCCTTTTGGAGATTATAGCCACCAAAGAAATATTTTATAAGAAATTTGTGTTGGAAAGAGTAAAATCAATATGCTTGCAGCCAAGAGAATACTTCTCAGCATATGAAAGTCATATACAACCTGCTTTCATGAAGCCAACAAAATCTATGCTCCCATGTTGGCCAAGGGGCTCAAGTGCCACCACCACATTGCTGATGGAATCAAAACAAGGATGAAGGTTTTCTGTTTGGGAGGTTATGGAGACATTCGGGCTGTCAGATTTCCGCTGGCATAGGAGCCAAATGTGGTCAGAGGGCCAACTAAAGAAGCCAGCAGGTTTGGGGGTGCTTGGAGCGCTCTAGGCTGTCTACAGAATGCCTTCCAATCAATCTTACCCAGGCCCCTGGGCAGGGCTCTCCCTTTTCCATACTATGGTGCTTTCAGATGCAAACTTAATCCTGGTCACCGTGTCATCTACGATAGTCACAGAACTTAATACATTTATCTAAAACAAAACTGTAACTTGTAATAGTATAGACATATCTTTTTAAAAATCCTGAGTACTTGTGAATCTTTTGCTTTTTCAACACGCTCTGTGGGGCATTACAGAACAGAGATAATCAGTCTAGAATGTCCGAAGCTTTGCCAGCTGGCCCTGGATGTGGAAACCATGGTTTATATTCTGGAAGAGACATTTAACCCCCTGAGACTCAATTGTCCAAATAAAGATCTCTGACCATTCATATGCTAAACAGAATGACTTTTGAGGCCCACCATTTTTCTCTTAACATCCCACCATTTTATTCTTGATGTAATCCATATTCATACTGATAGACCCAGTTTATTTAAATTGCTGTGCAATATTCCATTCTATGAATATCAATTATTTATCTGTATAACCTTTCCAATGACTGTAGGAGGGTGGAAATGGAAGTGACACCAGTCACCATGCTAGTGATGGCGGTCCCAGTGGACTCTAGTGATCCACTAGAAAAATGTTTGCTTCCTGTTCTGCGACATTATGTTCTGTTGGCCTAGAGGTTTTAGTTCCAGAGGGAGGAATGCTGCCACCAGGAGAAACAAAAATGATTCCATTAAATTGGAAGTTATGATTGCCACCTGGACACTTTGGATTCCTCCTACCTTTGAGTCCACAGGCTAAGAAGGGAGTGCAGTGTTGGCTGGGGTGACTGACCCCGACTTTCAAGATGAAATCAGTCTAGTACTTCACAACAGAGGTGAGGAAGAGTATGCATGGAACTCAGAAGATCCATTAGGGCATCTCGTGGTATTACCATGCCCCGTGATTAAGGTCAATGGGAAACTACAACAGCCCAATCCAGGCAGGACCACAAATGGCCCAGACCCTTCAGGAATGAAGGTTTGTGTCACTCCACCAGGTAAAAAACACTGCTAGCTGAGGTGCTTGCTGAAGGCAAAGGGAATACAGAATGAGTAGAAGAAGTAGTCATCAATGCCAGCTATGACCACGCGACTGGTTACGGAAAGAAGGGCTGTAGTTGTCATGAGTGTTTCCTCCTTATTTTGTTAAGAACCTGTTTGTGTATGTAAAACTTGTACTAAAAATATTTATTTTATTTCCTTTCTTTTTTCTTTATCATGTGACAAGATTTATTGACTCATACCAGAATTTAGGTGTTGTTAACTTTGTATAATAGCATTTAGGTTAAGGATTAGTGCACTTTGATTATATGAAGAATAGCTTTATTATGTTAGGCATAATTATGATCTCATTATTGTCTTCATTTGAAGATTATGTATGTATGATTTCAGGGGATATGTACAGGTTCAAGTTGACAAGGGTAAACGTGATAGTTAATTCTGACAACGTGATTGGATTGAAGGATGCAAAGTATCGTTCCTGGGTGTGTCTGTGAGGGTGTTGCCAAAGGAGATTAACATTTGAGTCAGTGGCTGGGAGAGGCGGACCCACCCTCGATCTGTGTGGGCACAATCCTGTCAGCTGCCAGCATGGTTGGAATGAAGCAGGTGGAAGGAGCTGACTTCACGAGTCTTCCAGGCTTCATCTTTCCCCCTTGCCGGATGCTTCCTGCCCTCAAACGTCAGACTCCATGGTCTTCGGCTTTGGGATACTTGGACCTACACTGGTGTTTGCCAGGGGCTCCAGGGCCTTCAACTGCAGGCTGAAGGTTCCACTGTTGGCTTCCCTGCTTTTGAGGTTTGGGGTCTCAGACTGGCATCCTTGCTCCTCAGCTTGCAGATGGCCTGTCATGGGACTTCACCTTGTGATTGTGTAAGTCAATTCTCCTAATAACCTCCTCTTCCTATATACATATATCCTGTTAGTTCTGCCCCTTTAGAGAACTCTGATTAATACACCAGGTCTTTGGGAATGATCGACTCAGCATCTGGGACTGCAAAATCATAATATCTGACACCACATACTGCATGCTAATCTGGCAGAAAGTACTGGTGAAGCTTTTTTAGAGTTCAATTAGAATTAATTTCTATTATCATTAAAATTTTTAAAGTATATTAATTTCATTTTTTTTTAAAAAAAGATCACAGCATTTGGAAACCTATTTCCATTTCATCTTTGGGCCTCTTAGAGGTAACCGACCTGATGGTAAAGTGAGGAGCTGAATGTGAAGGTCAAGTTCCTGGGCTAAGGTCCTGTGCTGTGTGCAGAGAGGCAATGAGGAGGAGATAAGACTTTCACTTGCCTTTGAAATTCTAGGCTGCTATTTATAGAAATTAATGTAAATCACACAATAATTTTGACTCCATATCCTCATTTGTACCTGAGAATAGTTCCTTTCTTGATTGTTTTGCACTGTTGTCTATGAAAATTGCATAAGGTTAAGTAATTTAATATGATGCTATAGATAGCTACAGTCTTCCCTAGAACTGGGTACTTTTCTATCACCATTTTGCGAGTGATTTAGATGGCCTTATTAGCACTAGGGGAAAAGTAGTAAGGGAATTAGGGGAAGGGAAGGTAGAAGGGAAGAGAGGGAGAAGGCAGGAAAGGGCTCATCCCACACTGCTGGTATCTCATCCACCAACTGTCTTTATTCTAGAGCTCAATTGCTCTTTCAGAAAGCAGCAGATAATAATAGGTTTTACTGAAACAAAATGAACTACAGGTAGTAGGGGCAAAGCTGGTTTTGAGGGAGCTCCCAGATTACAGTCACAGGGACCATAAGCAGAAAATCAACAGTTTGGTTAATATCTGACTATCAGAGAAACAAATGGCTTTTCTCTATACTCATCCCCAACACTTGTGTGACCAGGTGTGTGTGTGTGTGTGTGTGTGTGTGTGTGTGTTTTCCCCCACACCAACACATTCTCCAGCTTCCAGAAACCAACTGGATGTCCTACAATTCAATTCAATTCTGACACTGTCTATCTGGAATTGATGTTGGATCCCATAAGATAAGGGCTCTGCCCACTTCACATGCCAGTCACAATTCATGTTGTCCCTGGAGCTGCTCTCCTCTCTTCTGACCAGCTGGTTATAAATCTGAAGTTCCTATGATCCCCCTCCTTGGGCTTGATCATTTGCTTTGATGGCTAACAGAACTCAGGGAAAAACTTACTTACATTGTTGATTTTTTAGAAAGAATATTATCAAGGATACAGAAGAAGACTCAGATGAAAAGGTGCATAGGGGAATGTCTGGAAGAGTCCTAAGCAGAGATGCTTCTGTCTCCATGGAGTTGGGATACAGTATCGTCTTGGCACATAGATGCATTCTCCAACACAGAAGCTCTCTGAAAACTCCAGAGATTTTTTTTTTTTTTTCTTTTTGAGATGGAGGTTCGCTCTTGTTACGCAGTCAGGAGTGCAATGGCGCGATCTCGGCTCACCGCAACCTCCACCTCCTGGGTTCAGGCATTTCTCCTGCCTCAGCCTCCCAAGTAGCTGGGACTATAGGCACGTGCCACCATGCTCGGCTATTTTTTTGTGTGTTTAGTAGAGACAGGGTTTCACCATGTTGACCAGGATGGTCTCGATCTCTTGACCTTGTGATCTACGCACCTTGGCCTCCCAAAGTGCTGGGATTATAGGTGTGAGCCACTGCACCCGGCCAACTCCAGAGATTTTCATGGAGGCTTCACCACGTAGGCATGATTAATTACTATCTAAGTCTCCAGCCCCTCTCCCATTCTCACAGGATAGGAGTATGGGGCTGAAAGTTTCAAGCTTCTAACCATGGCTTTGCCTTTCTGGTGACCAGGTCCCATCCAGGAACACACAAAGACATAGGAACAAAAGACGCTCTTATTGCTAGAAAATTCCATGGGATCAGGGGATATAAATCAAGAAGTTTGGTCAAAGAACAGGTATTTGAATAAAAGATGCACATAGCATTTCTGTCACTCAAAAATTACAAGGATTTTAATTGCTGTGTGCCAGAAAGCAGGGCAGAGACCAAATATATATTTCTTATTATAAATCATAATGTCCCAATACCATATAAAATAAAAGACTCATGTAAGTGCTGAAACTGTCAACATAACAACTCATCTCTGGGGAGAAAACTGGCAAGAATGAGACATATAAATTCATATTAACAAACCCATCATTGGATTAGAAACAACAGCAGTGTAAAGAAAAGTGGCCACTGAATTGGTTTAAAACTACAATAAATTGGCTTTCCTACGCTTTTAGGGAATTAAGCACAAGCAAAATCTGCAGCATCTTGCTGCCATCTCATCTAAAAACATATTTTAGTTTAACCAAGTCCCAGGATGTAGTGTGAGGCCCACCTTTCCTGACCAGGAACCACAGTGGACTGTGTCTAGAACCAGAGCTGTGAGGGTACCTTACTTCCTTCCCATCTCCCACTATGTTACTTACTATCTCCAGGCCTCAATTTCTGCACCTATGGAAAGGGAGTGGGGTGATACTTCTAAGTATTTTTAGATTCTCTAAGATAAAACAATAATTTGTTACATGCAAAGTTGTTAACACACACACACCTATTGCAGTGATGACTGTCCAGGGTGGCAACTGGGGGGAGGAAATCTTTAGGATTCCCCACAGAAACCATGTAAATGACCATCCTGTTCCCTGGTGGAACATCAGGGGAAAAGGCAGGTGATTTGGTTTTTGAAGAGTGATGCAGTAGACAGGAGAGAAATGGAAAGTTTTCAAAGATATCCAAGCAACTGTGATTCACCCTTGCAATCGCCTAGAATGAGAACTGTCCCACCATACTCCATGCCTACTATATCTACCAAAAGGGCTGAACAGGGGCAGCCATCTTATAGGAGCCAGGAGTGAATATCAGGCCCAAGATGAGCCAGGTGGAATTTCTTTACTTGGAATCTGGAAGTGTACTTGCTTCAACCAGTGGTTATATATACCTGGGAGTCATAGAACATGATCCTTCAGCATGGGCATGAAGAAAAGAGGAGAATAAAGCAGATGTGAAAAAAGAAGTAGAGAGCTTTGGACCTTGTTTCTGAAATCTTTTCCATTCCTGGTTTTAGTTATTTTGCCAAGCAGAATTCCTTGTCCTTTGTCTTTGTGTGACAGTCACTTTATCTTAAACACATAAACACAAATACATACGGCTTTATTTGCTTAAAAAAAAAAAAAAATGGTGATAGAAAAGTACCCAGTTCTAGGGAAGACTGTAGCTATCTATAGCATCATATTAAAGTACTTAACTTTGTCCCTGGTTGAGACAAAGGCACATGGAGTCTTCCAGTCACTGGGACTCTTCAGAAATTAGGAAGGCCTGTGGCCCATGAGCCTTGGATGTCAAAGCCTGAGATTGTGATGTTGGTGATCCCCACGAGCTGGTCAAGAGCTCTATTCCAAAAGGAGGATTCCCAACAGGTTGTTAAGCAGGTTTATCAATTATAGGGTAAAAACTTAGAATGGCAACACAACGGCAATTCAGACTAAAGTTTTACTTGTACTTTCAAAATGCACTTAAAGAGAATTGTCATGGTTGAATGCATGTTAAGATGTGGTATTTTTAGGAACAGCTCAGGTATCAGAAAAACAGGAAAACAGAAAACAAGCATCCAGTTGCAGGGCCTAGGGAATGTCTACTCTTCACCTTCTGAAGCTTTGCTGAAAATCAAATTTGTTGAAAATCAAACAAAAGGAAGATTAATAGGAGAAAAGGGGCATACAAATTCATTTCAATGTGCTTAGCATGGGAGAGTCTGAGGAATACACTCGATAACACAATAGGGTGCAAATACTCATATTTTCATCTTCATGGGAGAAAGGAAGATGAGAGGTGTAGGAGCAGGTGATCTGGAATGGGAATGAATGGACCCAGAAGACAGAAATTATGCTGTGAATGATTCTTTTTGGGAGTTAAATGGGAACAAAAACAGACAACAGTTTAAAACAAAGTTTAAAGTGATATTTCTAAAATGCTAAGTTACTAGCTTCAGCCTCAGGAAAAATCTTTTAGTGATTCCCAGACAGAAGAGTGGGAGAAAAATGGAAAACATTACTCTGGAGGGTCAAGCCCAGGTATTGGAAGAAATTAAAAGTTCAAGATTGCAATTCAGATTTTTTTAAATACAAAAACTCAAAAACAAATGGACAAGGCTAGAATCAAACAATAAATACAGTTTTTTTTCTGAAGCATGATTTTTCTTTGTATATACTCCTTATTTTTTTACCAAAGATAATCAAAGTAAGACAAATTTATTTGCAAAATTAGTTTAGTCTTCGTTCTGATTATTTATATAGGATTATATAATTATAAGGATTGTGATTGATGATATGGAACCTTTCTAAATTGGGTTTGTCAAAACTTTTTCATAAGGAATCTCAAATCAAATTATTAGAAACATCTCTAGAATAAGGAGCCAACCCAAGGATTTGACTTGCCTCAAACACTCTGAACTGCCTGTAAAAGCTGGGTTAATTAGACCCAGCTGGGTAATTAAGACCTCTTCTTGAGGTCTTCCAAATATCTTGAGGTTCCATGGTCTGTCAGAAAGTAACATTATTGACTTACCTACAGTGTCAGGAATCTTCTAAGGAAACTGTGTAGAAAAGGTATCTGGCCACAATTTTTATTCACTTTTTCATGAAAGTTAACCTCAATCCCTCAAAGCAGTCTGTTCACTTCTGAAAATATGATGTTTTATTCAAATCCTTGGTAAAATAGCCAGTGTTTCTAATCATGTCCTGTTACAAAAGAAAACAGATTCACATTGGATTTATGCAAATTACCATAGTGTAATAAAAATTACCCATGAATATAAACCTAAACTTAAGTTTAATAATTAACATTTCAGTATCTCAATGTTCTTAGAAATGACTCAGACATTTAATGATTATCTATTATTTAATTTAGCATAGTATGACCTTAATATTTCAAATTATTAAATTTTTTTTAAAGCTATGACAAATATAGTTATAAATACTCATTCCATTCACATTTATCTAACTTATTCATTAATAATTTTATTTGAATTATTCATGGAAAATAAAATAATTATTCATGGAAAATAGTTATTGATGTATTGATGTTATTTTTTCTTTAAAAAAGCAAGGCCAGGATAGCCCTGCATCAGTCAGTCTTTATCTTAGCCAAGGTTTTTGAGATCTTTGACACAGATATTCACCCCCCTCAGAGTCCCCCAAGTCATAGTGGATCCCAAGTATCCCCATGGCACTCAGGATGGTTATGAAGGGCAAGATCCATCTGGGTTCTGGATACAGGACCAGAGGACAGAACCCAAGACAGAGGACAGAGCTGCAAAGGCAATGCCAGGTGTATTCGACCCCTCCCGGGATGGCCAGAAGGTAGAGCTGGACCATAGAGGTAGGGGTCATATTGAGCTTGACTCTGTCCTGTAGCTGATGGCTCAGGCACTGAGGATACACACATTTCCCCAGGCCTCACCACGGCCACCAGATCCAGAGGCCTAAAACCAAAGACATGAGCTCACAGGAGGATGTGTGCAAGGCTTCAAGGGAGTCCAGTAACCAGTCTTTCTAGCTGCACTTTATAGACAAATCAAGCAAGTGTCAGAAAAATATCCCAGAAGCAGCACTTTTATAATCCTAAAACATCTAGTTAAGACAGCATAAATTTGTCTGACCAGTAGACTCAGGAAAAAAAAATGTCTACATTAAATTCTGAAGATGTTTCTATTTTATTTTACCACAATTTAAGAATGACTTTATTTACCAAAGATTACTACAGTTATGTGAATTTCAAAAGCACTTTGGCTGGTTATTAATTTATGAGTACTCATTTATTTTAAGTCAATTTTGTATCATGCAGACACTACAAACACAGGCGTACATATATATTCACACACACACACACAAAACACATGTAGACACAATGTACAACACACACGTGTACACGTTATATATCTAAATGCCAAAGAGATCAGGGAGTTTAATATAAGAAGGAAACATCAACAAACCTGAGAGGAACTTTTCTATGGCTCGTAGGGTTCCATGAGAAAAACAAGTGACTGCAAATGAGGGGATCAGTGGTGCCTTTTTTGTGTGTTCCTCAAAGAGTAACACAAAGCCAAGGGTCCCAGGGTCACCAGAAGTGAGGCCTTTCTATATCCCTCTGTGTGGTGTTGAAGGTGGCAAAGGAAGGGAGGGATACAAGCAAATGAAAGAACAAGTGTTAAGGAGCCGATGGGCGGATGTTAAGCTTTCCAAAAGGCCAGTGACATTCTAGTCAACAAGGCTTAGAGAAAAACTTTTCTGGTTGACTAAGACATTCCCATTGAAGATATGGTATTTAAAAGAGACCACAAAAGAATAAAAGCTTTTAATGGAGTTGACATTTGACTGTAGAGCTCTAAAACATTCTTTTAAATATGAGTAGAAACCCTTCTGTCACTCCGGCAGCTGGTCTTTGCTGGAGCCAAAGGAATGGCAGCTGTGAGTTCAATGTCCCCACCCAGCCCCCTGTCCAGGAGGACCCTGGCTTATCTGTTCTCCAGTTCAGATCCCAGAGGTGGTGAGAGGCATGTCTCTTCTGCCCATTAGAGAAAGAAAGATACTATCACACTCTAGATAGAAAGCAAACCTTTAAACCAGAGGTATGCCTAAACAAATGACTTAAAACCAAAACACATAAGCACATGTGATACTAAAACCAAGAAGCCCTTTATGGGTTTGACCAAGGTCTCTAAAAAGGAAGCAAAAGCTGCAGTCTTTTCAAGATCCAGACCCCTCCCAATGACGGCTGAATAAAGGAAGGATTTGCAGATGGAGAATGGGGTGTGACACACATCTCTCTGGCCATATTCTCCAGTGCTCTCAGCCTTTTGGCTGAACACTTGTACTGAAAAATCCAACAAGCTTGTACATTGATAGATGAAAAATTGAAAGAGACAAACAGTAAAACAAATAGGAAATCAAAAGCTATCCCTGGGGGAAGAAAGAATGATAATGAATGGGTACCCCAGAGGTCAAGGAACATACAAATAACGTAAATGAATTCTTATAAGTATGTATGTTTTTATCGCCTGAGGTAAAGGGCTTACATTTCCAAGGGGCTGGCTCCCTGAAAGAGATTCAGGAAATGGAACCACGTTCAGGCTACAGCAGTGAAAGGGCCCAATTTTAACGAGTGGTTTAAGAGTGGGTGCCTTTTTTACAAATCCCACAGAAATCCAAAGAAGACATTTGGAACCTTCAAAAGATTTTAGCTCTTGTTTTAGATCTTTGTGCTTCAACTTGTCAAGAGGGTTTCTAAGGCAGCCATGACACTATTATGCAGATTTCTTTTAACTTGATGGCCCCGTAAATGAATATAAGCTCTTGCTTAGAAGGAGATGTTTCTAAAATGTGTTTTAAATATAGGGACCTTACAATGCAAATAACTTGTCTTCTGGCCACGGCTGATTCGCCTCCCAGTGGTATACTTATTTCAATAGCGACCCGATCTAACAGGCCTCTTTATGGAAAGACTAGGAGGTCACCTTCTAAGCTTTGGATATATTTTTACTATATAAACAAGAGGCATTCCTGGAGAGGGCACAGAAGAGGCAGTCCTTATGACCCTCAAAAATTCACTTTCAGAGGTAGGCTAAGAAAGCAAAATATCTTTGCTATCCTGGGTGGTTAAGGATGGTGCAGTGTGAGCAATGGCTCTGGTCTCAGGATTACATGGATGAAGGGGCATGTGGAGTGGCTCCAGTAACAAGCCTGCTAACCTGGGATGCCAGGTGAGCCCTTCTGGGACTGAACTTTTCCAGTACTAAACAGGCAATAGAGATAAAATTTATTAAGACAAACTCTTGGGAGGCCAAGGCGGGTGGATCACGAGGTCAAGAGATCTAGATCATCCTGGTCAACATGGTGAAACCCCGTCTCTACTAAAAATACAAAAAATTAGCTGGGCATGGTGGCACGTGCCTGTAATCCCAGCTACTCGGGAAGCTGAGGCAGGAGAATTGCCTGAACCCAGGAGGCGGAGGTTGTGGTGAGCCAAGATTGCGCCATTGCACTGCAGCCTGGGTAACAAGAGCGAAACTCCGTCTCAAAAAAAAAAAAAAAAAAAAAAGGCAAACTCTCCTGAGAGCTTGGCATATTCAAAACAAAGGGGGTGCTGCTTAAAATTGTATGTGTCTTGGGATTCCCAGTCCTTTCTGAGGGATCACTAGATGTAACACGAAGTCATGCTCCCAGCTGGCAGAGGCCAGGGGAGAACCTTCCCATTTGGTCACAAAAGCCAGGTTCTCAGGGTACAAATCAACATGAAGGGGAACCTCATCAGGTTGTCCTAAGGTACCCTTCTTTACAACAAAATAACACAAGAAAACAAGGACAAAAGAAAGGCAAAGACTATTTCTGGAAGGAAAGGAACACACTATATAAATATTCACACTGAAAGTATGCCGGAGTTTCTGTCCCTAAGACTAGCCATACAATGCTTTCCTCCCATTAATGTTAAATTTGGAAAGGAAAAAGAGATATGTAGTGGGGACCAGATTTCACAGAGAGAGACAGAGGGACTGGGAGTAGTGAGAACTTGTCATCTTTTCTTTTTACCGGTTGTCAGATCCTGGGTTTCCTTGACCACGGCTTCCAGAACAGCAGATGCTTTGGGTCTACCGTTCTCACTCTGCCAAATCTGTGGGAGTGAAGGGAAAGCTCCGCCGTCACTCTCTGAAGATTGGCTAAAAATCAACCCACAAAAGGCAGATTAATAAGAAAAAAGCCTATATTAGTCTGTTTTCATCCTGCTAATAAAGACGTACCCGAGACTAGCTAATTTATAAAGAAAAGAAGTTTAATTGACACACAGTTCAGCAGGGCTGGGAAGGCCTCGGGAAACTTACAATCATGGTGGAAGGGGAAGCAAACACATCCTTCTTCACATGGCAGCAGCAAGGAGAAGTGCCGAGCAAAAGGAGAAAAAGTCCCTTATAAAACCATCAGACCTTGTGGGCACTCACTATCATGAGAATAGCATGGGGTAACTTAACAGCCCCATGATTCGATTACATCCCACCAGGTCCCTCCCAACACATGTAGAAATTATGGAAACTACAAATCAAGATGAGATTTGGGTGGGGACACCACCAAACTATGTCAAGGATATACACACTTATTTTAATGTGCATAGCACGGAGAAATCACAGGAACATGGTTATCCGACAACCCAATAAGGTACAGATTCTTGTATGCACTTCATTATAGGAAAAGGGGAGATGAGTCTGTAGGAGTGAATGACCTTCTGGGGGAATGAATGGACCCATAAGGCAGACATTATCTTGTGAACAATTATTTTTGAGAATTGAATGAGACCTATGAACAGAAAAAGTTCAAAGTCTCTCTGGGATCTGGGAGTGGTATTTAAATTTCAATCTCTTCCTCTGTGACATGAGTTTTAATCTTCTTTGGTTAATGAAATTTCAGGGAAGGCAACTGTGTTTCTCTCTGGCAGGTCTGGTCTCTAGGTAGATAAGGAAATTTCAGAGAACAGTTTTGTCCTGTGCTGGGGGAGAGTCAGAGGATTGAGAGATGATGGTGTGATGGTGGGGGTGAGTGAAGGTCTGACAGACCATGTGACTTTTACTTTCTTAGTTCACACATATTTTGAAGGGAGATATTCTAGTTTCCTACACAGTCATGGCTCCAAATAACCCAGAAACATGAAAAGAACTTATAGCGCAAAATAAATGTCACCTCCGTGAACACTTGAATAATCTACATGTCATAAGATGAATGAACATGGCTGAGCTGGCACAGTAGCTCCCAGAAGGGGCTTTCCCTTCCTGCTGAGTAATAAGGCTCCTTGTTTTTTATTCTAAGTTAGGCATAGGGGGCCCCACTGAATAGACGCTACATTTTCCAGTTTTTGCTGAAGCTTGTTGAGGTCAAGAGATCAGTTCTATCTAGCAGAATATAAACAGAGCAGAAGCAGTTAATGTCCTTGGAGGAAAAATGCTCTTTTCTGCCTCCTTTCTGCTGGCTGGAAATAGATACAATGGCTGGAGCACTAGTGACAATCTTGGACAATGATGTGGCAATTGTGTGTGGAGTACTGAGGAGGATGCTTCCTCAGAGATCAGGAGCCTACAAAAATCCTGCAAAGACCATCCCGCGGCCTGCCTCCCCCTGGCCAGCAAAGCCCGTCCCGCGGCCTGCCTCCCCCTGGCCAGCTTCTCTTTCACGAAAAGGAAATACATATCAGTTTTGTTTAACCCAAATCTACTACTCTAGGGACAGAAGGAGTGATCGACTATTCTATATATCATTTGCAGGTTAGAAGACTAAAACTCAATTCCAGAATGACTCATAGTTATCTGTAAAGATGAGATGAGAATAATGTTCTGCAATGATGGGAGGAAGGAATGTTTAATTTTTCAATCCTAATTCATCGTTGAAGTAAGAGCAACATGTTTTTTTTCTTTATTTACATCATAAGATGAATGTCATAAGATGAATTATGTCACAAGGTGAATATCGATATAAATAATTGGTATTCACATGTTAACTATTCCCATTTTAATGAATTGATGTGTTTCTTACTGTTTGTCACAGTAATAGGGTAGCTGTTTTGAATGACATGATATGATTTTGTTCAGCATCAGTGACTGCCATTGTTTCTCTTGGACATGGTGCATCAAGAACTGAAATTTGCGTGCTCAGCTTGTAGATTTAAGTGTCCATGTCTCTCTGCACATTGCCAGTTTTCATACTGGGTTTCCCATGAAGGCTGCAGGCACATGGGAGTGACACTGAGGACATAAGACAGCCGAGATGTGACAAAGCAAACTGATCACCCTTTTGCATGATGAGCAGTGATGGATGCTGTGAAATAACATTCCACCTGACCCAGAGCTGAGGGGACAATGCCTGGGTGACCTGTGCTGCTCAAACCACCTCTTGACTTCGGTTATGTTCGCTCTTTACATAACTTATTTCTGATCCCAAGTGGTATTTCCAGTGTTCCAGTGACCACACTCATCACTGGGTACCTGGTGTTAACACAACACACTGCTGTAGTCTCTCAAATTCTTTTACCGCCTCTCTGCTCTATATTATGCTGGGACTTCAATTTTCCCCCAGCCAAGAGATGTCCCCTTCATCTAAGCAGATTGCACTCCTTAGCTCCCAGAACGGCAAAGCCACACTGAGGATCTTGGCTGAGGTGTGGACACAGACCAGCTCGTCCTGGGCTAAAAGTGGAGATTGTGGCAATCTTGCTCAGAGAGGTGTGGCTCGCCCCACACAGACACACACAGACACATAGCCTCTGTGGAGAGAGACAGAGAGAAAAAGAGAGAAAAAATGTTCCCCGTATTGCCTGGGGGGTTTTCAGTTTTATTTTTATTTTTATTTTTTTGAGACAGGGACTCACTCTGTCACCCAGTCTGGAGTGCAGTGGCACAATCACGGCTCACTGCAGCCTTGCATCCTGGGGTCAGGCGATCCTTCCACTTCAGCCTCTGGAGTAGCTGGGACTACAGATGTGTGCCAGCATGCCTGGCTAATTTTTGTATTTTTTATAGAGATGGGGTTTTGGCATGTTACCGAAGCTGTGCTCAAATTTATTTTGTAATTAAACTGCTGAGGGCATATCTGACACTCTGGCTTATAATCATAATTTTCTAAAGCATAAACTTTTTCCAAACTTGTAAATACTAAAGCAGCTTGCCCAAAGTCAACATTTTAAACAAATACCAAAATATAAACAAATGACCAGCCTGGCTGTAACGTCACCCACAGCAGCCCCTGTTAGGTGATTGGAGATTCAGTGGTCCTGCCTCCTGTAAGTACAGCTTCCCACTCATTGCATGGGTAAAAAAGCTCATAGTGAGGACTCCAGCCTGTATGCCAGCATCTCCTCAGAGCCAACAAGGCCTGGAGCACATGTGAGGCAATGGCAGTGAATGGAAGAACAGCGATGTGTGAAGTCCAAGTTCTCCCCTGTTTCCCATGAGTTCTGCTGCTGGTGTGCTCTCTTCTCCTTATCAGGTAACTCCAGGCAGGTTTAGAGCACCCCTAGTAATCCAGAGAAGCTTAAAGTCAGGCCTGGCCACATTGCTCCTACGTGTGCCAGGAAGACAACACCCTCTGTTCTGATGATCAATTCCAGGTAACAGTCCCACAGCACACGATCTGTGCCAGAGACTCTATTAACTCTTTAATATCACCAGTCACCCTGCGAAGAGGCATTAGAACCAGAGTGACTCCATCTTGAATGACGGCTAGGAAAAGTGAGGCTGAGACTTGCTGGGCTGCATTCTCAGGAATTCTTCATTCCCAGACTCTAGATGTTTATGGTTAAAAGAACAGATTAATAAGCTTTACTAAACACACCCAGGGTCAGGAATGCCCTGATAGTCTGATATCTTGAGGACAAAAGCATTCCTAATTTTTCTTTAAAGGTAACAATATCGATTCTTGTAAATACAGTAATTAATGAAAATTAGTCATTTATCACAAACTCTTGTAGTAGAGCACATCTCCCGTGATTTTTTTTTTTGGTTATCCTGTATATAAACAAGCATTATACTTAGGGTGGGAGGCTTCTTCCCTCCCTTTCGGGAACACCCTGCTCTGCTTATGGAGTAGCCGTTCTTCCTTCCTTTAGTTTTCTAATAAACTTGTTTTTTCTTTATCTATGGATTCACCCCAAATTCTTTCTTGTGTGAGATCCAGGATCCCTCTCTTGGGGTCTGGATCAGGACCCCTTTCTAGTCATAATACTGTTACTATCCCTACCTTCAGATGAGGATGGATTGTGACAAAGAGATGTTAAGTGGTGGCACAGCTGGAGAGCACCAGGCCCGGCTGGGCTTGGATGGGTTCTCCTGGCTTCTGAGTCTCTGCTGTCACCAAGCATCTCCTGAAAGATGCTCCCGTCTTCCCCAGGGACCCCACTCAGGTTCTCAGAGTTTTGTGTCCTGTTTTACTCAAGGAGTTTGTTTGGCCATGGATGTGGAGGATACACTTGCAATTGACAGCTACAGGTCATTGTGCCTCAAGAGAGGACTGTCTTCATCACACTTGGCCAAAACTTAAAAACTTACCACTTTCACAATGATTCTCCACCCTCTCCGTGCCCAGGAACACCAGCTTTCTGTGAGTGAACATCCTAACCTCCCTGAGGGAAATCATCACTGGCAGGGGCTGCCTTTTGAGGTTAAGAAGACCCTTAGCAGTGAATCCTTATGTTGAGCACATGGCTTATGCTTGCTTTTCTTTCCCCCACTAGGGAATGAGGAAATGCAAGGGAATCACCTTGTTTATGCTCTGGTTTCCTTTCAGTGCATTAAAGAATGCCCTTAGGCCGGGCGCGGTGGCTCAAGCCTGTAATCCCAGCACTTTGGGAGGCCGAGGCGGGTGGATCACGAGGTCCAGAGATCGAGACCATCCTGGTCAACATGGTGAAACCCCGTCTCTACTAAAAATACAAAAAATTAGCTGGGCATGGTGGTGCGTGCCTGTAATCCCAGCTACTCAGGAGGCTGAGGGAGGAGGATTTTCTGAACCCGGAAGGCGGAGGTTGCGGTGAGCCGAGATCGCGCCATTGCACTTCAGCCTGGGTAACAAGAGCGAAACTCCATCTCAAAAAAAAAAAAAAAAAAAAAAAGAATGCCCTTAGGTTGCCAATCAAAGCATTAACAGTCAGCAAATGTTCGTTTCATGTTTGCACACTTCTTTTGGCAAACACCCAATTTCCTCTCTACCGTTTCTAATCAAGGTTCACTTCTGTCTTGCGGGTAACCTGAAAAGTAAGTAACCGGGATTTTAGTTAACATAACCAAAGTCACACAAAGGAGCATGACATAAATGCTGATTTTGCCCCTGGGATGCCCTTGCGAGTAGCTTTTGTGTGCTCTCTGTGTGGGGTTTGTTTATCACAGATGGAAAAGAACCAAGACAAAAACAAAACCATTTGGGTGTTTTAAAACGTCATGATCAATAACCAGGTCTACTCTAAATAAGAAAGCTTTCTAGGATCACGCCCTCCCAAAGGGCATGCTAACGCGTTTCTTGATCAAAGGAATCTGTGATCAAATAAGCTCCAGAAATGCAGGGTCTGACCAAGCAAGGTGGATTTCTCGGAGCAGAACAGTCCTAGCCTTTATTCTGCTGGGGAATCTGAGGGCGAGGGAAGTCCCCCACTGGGTAGCCGAGGCTTACCAGACAGAGAAGAGCTTTCCTGAGGGTCCTTGCAAGGGATCAGTATCTGCTAAGATATCGTTTAGGAAATGATGTACTAGATTTAGGATTCTAAAGGTGAATTGCTGTGGCTTCTGCTTGCACAGTTCCAAGTGTTCCAGCTAGGCATACATAAACCAAAGATAAAATTCTAAGCCCTACAGTCAACACAAACACCAGTTCATGTCATGATGGAAAAGGCGGCCAGATGTGCATTATTATACCCACCTCCCTTTAGGAATTTAGGCACAACAGACCAGCATTAACATGAAAATGGAGCTCTTAAGACTGATGAAACCAACTCTTTGTAGCAATAAGATACCCGAATTCCAACGCGACTCTGGTATAGCATCACATGACAGAGAACAGATTCTGAAGGAAATCAAAGTATTATACCCCACTATATATTAATAAATTTGCATTTTGTAGAGAATTCTCCTTTACTAGATCTTCTCCGCAGAGTCTGACACCTTTTCAGGTCAGAAAAGAGATATTTACCAACTATTCTCTCTGAAGTCTACTACCTGGAGGCTTCATCTACATGACAAGAACCTTGGCTTCCACAACATCTCTTATCTTAACTCAAGTATGTCTTTCTGCTGACTACAAAGCTTTCAGCAAAGCTTAACTCCTTCAACGAATTGCCAATCAGAAAATCTTTGAACCCAATCTATGACCTATGAGCCCCCTTGCTTCTAGATGTTCTGCCTTTCCAGGCTGAGTAAGTGTATACCTTACAGGTATTAATGTACTTGTGCACACATAGGTCTTCACATACATTATTAATACCTTGCAGCGATTAACGGGTGTGATGACTGCCTTCCTAAAATGTGTAGAATCACGCTGTCCCCTGACCCCCTTGCTTGTTCTCAGGACCTCTTGAGGCTGTGTCTTGGGCCATGGTCACTCATATTTGACTCAGAATAAACCTCTTCAAGTGTTTTACAAAGTTTAGCTTTTTTATTTTCATTAATACATGTAAGACAAAGTGAAAAATTAAGTAAATTAACTACAACATTACGCATTTACATCTGGAAAATTTCAAAGGTATGGTGTGTGATGGAACGATTCACGAGAAAACTGCTTAGGACAAATCGCACACCATTTAACAAATGCTTTCAAGTCGCTTCCCTTGGGTAAGTATTGCTTTTTCTCTTTACAAACTCAAGTTTATAAACCAAAGTTCTAGTCACACGGATACTAGAAAACATCTTCTGTAAGCAACCTGGCAACTCATTGGATGGTATATACGACAATCATATATGTACATGTATGTACATGTATATGCACACACACACATTTGTGTACACAAACACACACATATATATAACTATAAAATGGACGCCCATTTTTCTTGAGAATAGTGAGATATAATTTGTACATTGTGGAAAGAAAAGAATGAACAACTAAATACTGTGCTTTAAAGCTAATTTTGAATCATGATTTAATTCTTCTCTTACATTTTCTGCTCACTTACTTCATCAATAAATGGACCAACTACCTCTGAACTGTACCCTTTAAACGGTTAAACTTTAAACTGTTTAATTCTATGCTGTGTGTAATTTACCTCAACAAAAACAAATCAGCAGAAGCTGGAAGTATCCACAAACATTTACTGTCTCAGCAATCAAAAGGGAGACGGTATGCTTAGCAAAGGATAGGCTTTATTTGACTGACCGTAGTTTTGCCAGAGTCCTTTATTCACTGAAGTAATTTTAAGTAATTTATTTTCGTTGAAGTTAATGTCAAAAAAATTTATGGCATCTTACCAAAAAGCCATAACTCCACTCTAATCACGAGCAGACATTCAACAAATCCAAACTGAGGAACAGTCAACCCAATACCTGAGACGCGGTCTTCAAAACTGTCCCTTGCAGGGAAAGACTCAGAAGCCGCCACAATCAAAGCAGACGAAGGGAACAGGAACACATGCAACTTGAAGAACTGGCTGGGACCTGGCACTGCTGGGTTGTGCGCCCAGGAAACCACCCTGGTGACGCGGAATCCTGCAGCGGACAGAGGATGCTGTTCTGTGGAAAGACTGCTGAAATCCCAATGAAGCCTGGAATTTAGTTTCCAGTATTGCACTCATACTTTTTTCTTTAACTTTTGATAAATACACAACAATAAATTATATGTTGGGGCAAGAGAACCCTCTCTCTTCCCTGCTGAAGTTTGTTATTTGAGTCTGAGATATGAACTGGAATAGACGATAAACAGGAGATAAGACGTGCATTTATCATGTGCATGGAGGCGTCATATACCCAGCAAGCCAATGAAACGGATATAACCCTTTTCAATGTGGAAAGGGAAGCAGGAGCTATAGGCATGTCAGAAGGAAAGTAAATGATCTTTAGGGGAGACGAATGGGCTTGAAGAACAGACAAATGCCTGGGACAGAGTCTCTCTGGGCTCTGGGTGTGGTGTCCATGCTAGTTTTTTCTCCCATGAGTTTATCTTCCTTGTTTGATGGAATTATAAGGAGCAGGCTCTGGACAACTGCATTCCCTCTAGAGGAACTTCCCTTCGTTTGGGAAGTGAAACTCAGATAAGGCCACTTGCCTGTGCTCCCGAAGTGGTAGAGGGGCAGGAGTCATGCACAGGAGCAGGGGTGTCATTGAAACTTGATTCTGGGACTGCTTTTTAGTTCAAAGAGGCCAGCAGGTCAAAGCACAGTACTCTGGGGCATTGTTTTCTGAACCCCAGCATATGTATAGTGGTAACATTAGAGGCAGCTGGGTGGAAGATACCTGGAGACTCTCTATAGTATCTTTGCAACTCTTCTATCAATTTAACAGTATCTCAATGTGAAAAAATTTAAAGTAAGAAAATAATGAAATTGAGAAATTTTTAAAGTCTCTTTCAAGTTTATAAATAAATGGGACTCAATCTAGAAATTTGATAATTTTATCTAGATTATCTAGAAATTGGATGCTTCTATCAACTTCAACTTAATTTGTTGGTTATATGTCAACTGAAATAGATGAAAGTTTCAGCCCCTTCCATCTTTGGTTGTATGTCTAGGGGAGGTTCATTAACCTCTTGGTGCTTCAGTTCCTCATCTGAGAAACAGGGTATTTTAGTCAGTTCCAGCTGTCATAACAAAACCCCATAGGCTGTGGGCTGAAACAACTAAATGTATTTTCTCAGGGCTCTGTAGGCTGAAAGTCTGAGAACAGGGTGCCAGCTTGGTTTGCTTCTGGTGAGGGCTCTTCCTGGCTTGCTAACAGCCACCTTCTTTCCTATGGGTGTTTCCTGCTTGTGGGAAGGGACAGGGTGAGTTCTCCAAAGTCTCTTCTTAGAAGGGCACTAATCCTATTATGGGCACCTATATTTAGTGTGTTCTCACACTGCTATAAAGAACCACTTGAAACTTGGTAATTTATGAAGAACAAAGGTTTAATAGACTCAGTTTTGCAGAATTAAGAGGAAGCATGATTGGGAGGCCTCAGGAAACTTACAATCATAGTGGAAGGTGAGGGGGAAGCAAGCACCTTCTTCACATGTCAGCAGGAGAGAAAGAGTGGGGAGGAAGTGCCACACGCTTTTAAACTATTAGATCTCATGAGAACTCTCTCACTATCATGAAAACAGCAAGGGGGAAATCCGCCCCATGATACAATCACCTCCTACCAGATTTGTCCTCCAACTGGACATGAGATTTGGGCGGGGACATAAATCCAAACTATATCAGAATCTCACTCTCAGGACCCCATGTAAATGCAATTATCTCCCAGGGCTCCACCTCCCAATACCATCACAATGGCAATTAGGAATTCAATTTATGAATTTAAGTCCATTGCACGGGGACCTGCACACCTACAACGCGATTTGTTTCTGCTGAGTGACATTATGTTTACAACGTTCTGTGAAGTTGCTGCCATGTGGCTGCCCTTCACTGAGCACCAGTACTGTTGTGATGACTGCTGACGTGATTTCCCAGCACCTCTGTGGATACGGACAGTGATTCATGGATTTAGGTCCAGCGTCTCCCTAACAACAAAAGGGTGAGATACATAACTAATTAAAAAGGGACAGATGACACCACTGTCAGGAATAGATACAGACTCTCGGGCTCTTAATTTAATCCAGATCATTTATTTGACACAAGTAACTTCACATCCAGGAGCAATGGGGGCTTAAAAATCCATCCATGCCGGAGTGATAAGCCCAAGGAGTGCAGGACAGGGGACAATAATGCCACATTAGACAGGAGGACGACATGGCCAGGAAGGCAGAAGGCAGAGGCTCAGAGGTTGTCTCCCAGGAGCTGGTCAGGGAAGGGCCTCTGTTTCGAATGTGCAGGACTTGATCAGTCAGGCCTGAATTAACCCTTTACTGCACACTCTTCTTGTGCTTTAGTGGAGAGATTCTGTGACTTAGACCATGGCCTAATTGAACATGATCTATTTGCCATCCACACAACAGTGATGGCAGCAGTGCCACCAGAGTAGAAGAGGAAGGTGTCAGGGAAGCCTCTCCATGGAAGTGGGTTGGAACTGGATCCTGAATGGTTGGATCTGAGGGACTCACCAGAACATAAAGGGAACAAGAAGAATGCAATAAACACAAAAGCGTCTGGAGGCCATGTCCCAGGGATTTCAGGCCGGACGCAAATCGGGCTGGGTTGTTCTGTAGGAGGCCTCTCTACATTTCTTTGTACATGGTAAAACACTTGGGAACACTAAGCCAGCCGGCAGGTCTGTCACCACCACTTCATCTTGACTGAGCCCCAGCTCCAGAGCAGAAGCTCAGAGCCAGGACATTTTCCTCCTGAAGACACCATCTCACCCACCTCCTCTGCTCCCCGAGCTGTGCATGAGGAAAGGGCTGTAACGAGGGAGTGAGTTTTTTCCCAAAAGGGCTGAATTTTAATGGATCAAGACTTGGATGGCACAGCACATAATGGTTAATATTGAGTGTCAACTTGATTGGATTGAAAGATGTAAAGTATTGTCCCTGGATGTGTCTGTGGGAGGGTGGGGGTGCCAAAAGAGATGAACGTCTGAGTGAGTGGACTGGGAGAGGCAGACCCGCCCCTCAGTTTGGGCGGGTACAATCTCATCAGCTGGCAGCACGACTAGCATAAAAGCAGAAGGAAGAACATGGAAAGACTAGACTGGTTTAGTCTCCCAGCCTCATCTTTCTCCTGTGCTGGATACTTTCTGCCCGTGAACATGGGACTCCAACTTCTTAGCTTTGGGACTGTTGTTTCTTCGACCACAGACTGAAGGCTGCACTGTCAGCCTCCCTACTTTTGAGGTTTTGGGACTGGGACTGACTCACTTCCTTGCCCTTCAGCTTGCAGATAGCCTATTGTGGGACCTCACCTTATGACGGTGTGAATCAATACTTCTTAATAAACTTCCCATTATATATACATATATCCTCTTAGTTCGGTCCCTCTAGAGAACCCTGACTCATACATAGTGCCTTATGCAGCTTTTATTCCAATGAAGTTAAATCTGAGAAAGAGACCAAGCAGGTGGTTCTCCTCTCTGCTCCCCAGAGGAGAAATCCACTTGCCTTCCCAGTGACTGACAGGCTCTGAGGTTTCTGTCTCATTGTCGGTCATCCACCCAAACTCAACAACAGGTCAGGACACTCAGAAGCCAGAGAAGTGTGCACTTTTCTGCATTGCTGGGCAGCTCAGTGCTCATCCCCCTGCAGCTCCCCAAGGCTGACCCTCATGTCCTGAAGAAAGGACATTTCAGCTGGCCCCCCGACCCTCAGAAAGCAGAGCCTGGGGTAAAAAGCAGGTGGTGAGTGGGGAGGAGAAGGGAAATGAGACAAGAAAGCTGTGAAGTAGAAGTGGTGTCATGTCCAGAATTGCCCCTGCTCCAGAAGCCCCCAGGAGACCCACCAGTCTCTCAGCAGGTGGCCCCATGGTCTACAGGACTTCTCCAGGAGAGTCGAAGGGAGGAATCGCACCATAGATAATTCTAGAGAGGGAGAGAGGGAGTCTTTGATCTACCTTGCTTCTTCCCACCTCCCTCCACCTTAGATGAGCTGCCTTATAAGCACTCCCAGGTGTTCCCTCCTGTCCTGGGCTGTGGGAAGCCAGGCCAATGTCCTGAGTCATAGAATTGCGTCAGTGTCAAGAAGGAAGCTGACCAGACACAGGCACAGCACAGAGAAGGAGGGAGAAAGAGAAGGGTCAGAGGAGGCTGAGAAGGGTCTCAGGGCCAAGCTCTCAAAATGGCCCTAGAAGTGTTTTTTCTTTCCCCACCTTTGGCATTTAAAAAATGGTAATTTGGGCATGACACAGCAGCTCTGGGCCAGAATATTCGGCTCACCAAAACACATTCTCGGCTGCTGTTCTGGATAAAGGATGTAAGGTAATGAATAATTCCCGAAGTTTGGTGGAGAATTTGGCCACTTTTGAAGGCACTGGAAAGAAAAACATTGTTTCTGCACGGTAGTGAAAGAGTGCTAAAGAGCACAGTGGGGCGGCGCGGCTCAGCCAGGGAAACAGGACCCCGGAGGAGGACGCGTGGTCTTGAATATGTGGGAGATGCTGGGGATTCTGATGTGGAACCTGCTCCTTTTTAAGTACCACCTCAGTGCCATCAAAGGAATATGGCTGTGAGGGAGTTGAATAACATTTACATACGCGATCTGAATGCCTTCGTACAGATTGCCAGGTGAGGAGAGTGTAGTTTTCATCTAATAATAGCGTCTGGGTTTTCATTTCTGTCTGGTGGCATTGTCTGTTTCCTTTGGGCTCCTGGTTTAAAGTGAAGTGTTCATGGATTGGTCTGACATCAAATCAGTAACACAGCAGACACCAAAGGGAAAAGAGAGTCCCAGGAAGGGCAACAAGCCCAATGCTCTTGGCTTTTTGATGGTTCTCCTAAACCCAAGCATTATGCTAAAATTAAAATGGCAACCTCAAAATCAGGCAAAGTGGTGATCTAGAAGGAAAACCAGTACATTGCCGGAGAAAATAAAGAGAGAAATTAGACACTAAAGCCCATTTAGACCGACAAAGGGTGGAGAGGCAGAATTCAGAGGAAACAAAGGGAAATTATGCACTGTACACACAGACACTGAGGATCGGGGACCACAAGGTCACACTGTTACCATGAAAAGCAGACTGTTAAGTTTTATGATACTGGGAGACAAACGCCTTCCAAGAAAAAGTAAAAAATCCCACTAGGTTTATACAATCCGAGCCAGCAAAGTTTATGCTTTCAGAAAAATGTGTCTGAAATCGGGGGATTACAATACTAACCATTGTGTACCAACCGCCTGCCCCCGCCTGGGTTCCATGACGGTTTCACAGATAGACATAAGAGATACTGAGCTCTGATTCTGCGGTGGACGGGGGTTTCTTCGCCTCTGGTGGAATTCCTTTCCCTCTGAAATGCCACTTTTTTCAAGACAATTTTCTTTCTCCCTGGTTTATTGCCTGACTAAGCCTTTACTGTAGGCAAAGAATCTTTGGCTACACTGGGCAGTGCCAAGAACAGTCAACAATAAACAAATAGTCACAACATTCAGCAACATGTCAGTTATTGGAATGCATAAGATAATTGTGGAGCAGGCTGAGGGGCTTCGCGTTTCTTTCCCTCCAGCCCCGGAGATTGCTTGCAAGTTTTCCTTCACATTTTAAAAAATATTGGAACTGCTCCTTAAATATTTGAATAGCCTTTTTTACCCTCACATTCCCTTCAACCCAGCTTTCTGACTTAGCTCTAATGGGACACAAAACTGTTGTCATCTCTACCCAGCACTTGCCACGTCTACCCATAGTTCTATTGTTTACGTGCATTGCTTGTTTCTTAGCTGATATTCTGCATGTATCTATCTGTGTCCATGATATTGTCAGCTCATAGATTTTGCTCTCTCATGCTGTGACTCTGTGCTCCTCTGCCAGGCAGCAAACCCTGCAATTAGCTGTTGAATCCTACAACTGAGTACTTGGGTGGGTGAAGTGGTTGCAGGATGCCTCTGAGGGATACATGTGAAGGTGGAACCACTGTGTCATGGAAGCTTCAGAGAAGTCACTGTCTCCGTGGATCCACTGCAGACACAATGACCTGATGAAGAGAGCAATCCCATCTTGGATAAAACGACATAGCTGAGTCTACAGAGTCCCTACTTGTGAGTCTAAGGCTTTATAATACTTTCAAAAGATGGAATCTAATAGAAATTTAAATTCTATCTCCATTATATTAGGGTTCATCAGAAAGGGGCATATGTGGTAGTCTTTTAAAATTTTTTCTCGTGACTCTAAATAGGCTGAAATGAATTCTGTTAATATACTTTTCCACATTCTATGTTAGCTATTTTATCCTTTGAATTATCACATACACAACATTCAATACTATTTTTAAAATAAATATCCTAGAATCCCATCTCACGTAATTTGCTGAGATTTTCCATTTAATCTTCTTTGACGTGGCCTCTGGTAATGTGGATGTGCCTGTGTGCGAGTGTGTGTGTGTGTGTGTGTGTGTGTGTGTGATATATCTGGGCACAGGTCACCCTGGAACAGCAGGGGATTAAGGAAGCCAACCCCTGCATAGAAAAAAAATCATGCATAACTTTTGACTTCTCAAAACCGGAATTACTTATAGCCTACTATTGACTGGAAGCCTAACTGATAACATAAACGGTAGATTAATGTGGATATTTTATGCATTCATAACATATATAACTTTCTTGTAATTTTAAAAATAATTCTAGGCTACACAATTCATCTGTGAGTTTTTAAAAACTGTTGCGAATCTCCAAGATTGTTCCAAAATATTGATTGAAAAAAAATCCACATGAGAACCTATGTAGTCCAAAGAGTTGGCAGGCATTTCAGGGGGTTGGTCGGCTGCGAGACTTGTCCTAAAGCTTTTGCTGATGTAGAATGCACTGGGTGTAGAGTACAAAACAAAATCACCAGGAGGAATGCATTTCAGTGGCGTGTAAAGAATGTTCAAAATGAAGAAAAGATTTTCAGTGAAGGTCAGAACATTTGAAGAAGCAGATAAAAGCATAGATAAATTTTATGTAGTATTTACTCAGAATACATGATTTTTTTTTTGTTTCTGAATAAATTTTACTTTTAGAGCAATTTTAAGCTTACAGAAAAATTACACGGAAAGTACAGAGTTCTCGTAGACACCACCCCCTCCCCTAGAGTTACCCTTTTATTATTAACAACGTGCATGGGTGTGGTATACTTGTGACCACTGAGGAACCAATATTGATGAGCTAGTTTGAATAACACCTCTGACCTGGCCTAAGAGTTACCACCTAAGAGTTACCTGCAGAACAGCTGACTTAGGAACTGAATCTGGGTTCACCTTCCCCTGCCTCTGTGGCAATAATAGCCTGCCTTGTTTTACTTGGCTCTCTTCAGATTGAAGCCTTTTTCTAAAGCCCACTCACGGAGCTTCTCTGCAGGTGTAAGGTAGCTGAAGAAGCTCTCCCCGCAGTCCCCTTCCAGGAAACACACTCCGGGAGAGGAAGAGCCAGGGGTCCCCTTCTTATTACTCTCATATCCTCAGCAAGGGCTTAGTGTGAAATCAGAAGCTGGGTACTGTGAAGGCAACTATGAATTAGTGGGAAAGAGTACAGTTTGTGAATGCATTTCCACACCCTTTTTAACAAAAAATGCATAGTTTGAAATATGCCAATTCAATCCAGCAGAATTGCTGACTGCTGAAAATTCATGGTCCCTGCGACTTCACAGTCCTGTAGGTCCTATGAGCTCAGATTCCTCAAAATATGCTTTCATTCATCTGAACAGCCCTCACTCAGAAATAGGAATTGAGCGGGAAATGTCAAAATAGAGAAGACATTAAGTGTTTGCTAATGCATTTGACTTTAGTTTTCTTGGGTTCGACTTGGCAGTATGTATTTAACTTAAAACTCCCTTAGTTGTTTCTAAGAATAAATGGAAGAAAAACATTCCCTTGGCAGAGACAGAGATTAGATGTGTGAGACCTGGAGAGTGTTGTGGGGGTCAGGGGATGGCCAGTACCGGCTCTGCCTCCGCAGTGGGATGATCTTGACTGAACTTTATCTGTCTGGGTTGCCATTCATTTCAATTCTCAAACGAGACCTTCTAGCTCTAAAGATAACAATTGTATCTGCAGTTAAATAATTCTTAGTACACTATCATAGGAGGACCAGAAATGTAATTTTTCTTAAAGTCAAATTAAATTCTACTTCAAGTTAAATCCATTTATTTGCTCAGAAAATTCTTGAATTGCCCTTAATATTTCATCTATTGTGATGTCACACCAGGCGTCTTCATGGCACAATCTCCACAGTGTTGACATCTTTCTGGGGAAAGAAGGTTGGGGAGGAGAGGGACATCTGGGCTTTGGGAGCGTCATCCACTGTTCGTCTCTGGGAGACGCTGTGATAGTGAGTAATGTCTTATCACAGTTGTCAACGACTTCATCGGGCAATCTGTTAACTAATGGTATTCAACTGCTTTTCCTGAGGAATGAAAAGAGAATTAGATCAGTGCAAAAAAAAAAAAAAGTGGGCTTTTTGTCTACTTTTTAAAAAAAAAATTAACTAAATAACTTTCTTTTCTCCTCCTTGATCAGTGTTTCTCAATCCTGGAAGCATGTCAGAACCACCTGGAGAGCAATAAAAATACCGATGACATCACCTGGGCCCAGGCCAGCGAAACCAGACTCTCAGGGGAGGAGGGCTGACTCCCCCCGCCGCCCCCCACCACCACCCTCCCCCCTCCTCCACCTTTTGAGGGTGGGGACCTGTTTTTGTTTCAGTTCTTTTCAGTTCTTTCCCCACAGAAAGAACTGGTGGTGCTGGTTGTCCCGGGACCACACTTCGAGCTGCTGCCTCCTCAGTTACTTTCAAGGCAGTAGTTCTCAAAGTGTGGTCCTCGGACAACCAGCAGCACCAGTGTCTCCTGCACAGGAAGTGCCAATTTCCTCCCAGCTCTGCTGGCTGAGAAGCTCTGGGTGTGGGCCCAGCATTCTGCGCTGTAAGGCGCCCTCCAGGTGCTGCTGCGGTGGGCTGAAGTCAGAACCACCCATCTAAGGTCTACGGCTTCAACGCTCCATCTCGGAGTGCAATTTAAACTTCGCTCTCTACATGCCTTCAACTGGTTCCAGGTGTGTGTCTAGGCGTCCCAGCAATGCCTTGTATTCATGTCTAATACAAGACCGAGTCTTCCCGTGATGTTTTTTAAACCATCTCTGCTCCTCACCTTAACTCTGATGTGCAGGTTCAACAACTGAGAGCTGTCTTCAGTTTCACCTGGTTTCCTTGCCTAGCAATTGGTCTGTCCCAAGTCTGTGTGCCTCTCCCTCACCCTTCCCTTTGTCACAGGACTGGCTGTGCTCTCATTACCACTCTGCCGAGTGCCCACAGAAACCCTTCTGCAGAGGAGGAGGACTCTTTCCCCATCTCCCCAGCTCTCATCCTTATCACCTTTGTTGCTTTCTTCCAAATAACCTTCATTTCTCGTCAAAGCCCTCTGCCCATCTTAGTACCCTAAACAAACAGATCCGTCACTTCACAGAGATTAGTACGGATGCAAGTCCCTGTCTCTCATATGATCTGGTGACACTTATCCCCACCAAGTTGCTTTTCTGTGCGCCCACCTCAGGTCCCGCAGGCTGGCAGCGTGAACCGCCCCGGGGTTCCTGCTCCTGCAGCTGGCCTCACAGTCACATCTCAGCTTCTGCTGGAAGCTCCCTTCTGAGGTTCAGTCTGGATCGATCCTCTCCTCGTATCTGTCATCCATCCTTCAAGAGTCAGCTAAATTTTGACTGCCTCCCACCCAGAAGGAATCACTTCCTCATTTGTGCTCCTGTAGAATTGTCTTTGTAACATTTATAACACTCGATACATCGACTCCAGCTTTTTTACACAAACAGGACCTAAAGTCAGAAGAGTGTTCTCGCTCTCTCCACCCAAGCCTCATACATGGTTAAGTGCTGGCCTGTTTCTTTCTCTGCTTGGATTACTCCTTAACCTTTAACTTTTTAACTCTCTGCTTGCATCGTCTGCTTGTGGGTCTGTGGCATCAGTCAACATGTGTAAGCAAAGCTTTGCCAGGGGCCTCTCCAGATGCCCTGTAGATCTTTCTAATTTTCTTAATATTACCACGATCAATGGTTCAAGGTGAATCCTTGAAGGTGTTTCTGACATACTCCCCTTCACTCCCATGTCTATAATTTGCTCCAAAGTGTTGATTCTTTCATTTTATTCCTTTTTTTTTTCTGAGACTGAGTCTCACTCTATTGCCCAGGTTGAAATGCAGTAGTGCCATTTTGTCTCACTGCAACCTCCGTCTCACAGTTTCAAGAGATTCTCATGCCTGAGCCTCCCGAGTAGCTGGGATTACAAGCACCCACCACTATACCTGGCTACCTTTGTATTTTTAGTAAAGATGGGGTTTGATCATGTTGGCCAGGCTGGTCTTGAACTCCTGACCTCAAATGATCCACCCACCTCAGCCTTCTAAAGTACTGGGATTACAGTCGTGAGCCACCACACCTGGCCTGTTTTATTCTTTATGATAGGAATTTTCCTTCTTAGTCAACAACCTAGTTGATCTCTTATCCATTTATGCCTGCTAAATATGCAGCAAACATAGGCTGGCACAAGTCTCTGGGCGAGGATGACCTCCTGTGTCCCCCACTGTGAGTGCTAAAATCCTAATGCCATAGTCAGGCAGGACCTGTGGCATCTGTAGCTCTGTAGAGAAGGGACAATTATTAACAACCCAAGGAAGAAAAATGCAGATATGCTTATATTACTCCACATTAGAGAATGAGCAAGGTTTACTTCCATTCATAACCAATGCATTAACTGCACTGTCGTTTGCCTCACCTCTGGATACATTCTCAGCTTCTCAACTCTCCCATCTCGCCCTTGAACACTTTGTCAAGCAGATTTCCTATCTTTTCCATTAGTTTCAGTAGGACATGCTCATTTGTTAGCACTTTAGAAAGGTGAGACTGTTTCCTGGTTCAATTAATCATAACACCCAAGGCATCTATCCTTTCCTATGGAGAGACTATCACCAGCTTGAGAAATTGGAGCAGGAGGATGCCAACCTGCCTGGTTTTCCTCACTCCTTCTCTTGGGTGGAAGACAGGACTTGGAAGGTGGAGACATAAAGGGTTAAAAGGTGTTTCTGGATGAGGCAGCAGTCATCTGGGGTTACTGCCATGTTCCTGACAGGGAGGGGGAAATGCTGACTCTCTCTCTCTCTCTCTCTCTCACACACACACACGCACGCACTCTGTCTCTCACACACTCATGCACACTCTCACACACACGCACACACTATCTCACACACACGCACACACTCTCTCACATGCACACACTATCTCTCTCTCTCACACACACACACTGTCTCTCTCTCACACACACACACTGTCTCTCTCTCACACACACACGCACACAGTCTCTCACACACACATACTCATGCACACACTCTCTCACACTCACACACAATCTCTCCACACACACGCACACACACACTGTCTCTCTCTCTCTCACACACACACTGTCTCTCTCACACATGCACGCACACACTGTCTCTCTCACACACATGCACACACTGTCTCTCACACACACTCATGCACACACTCTCTCACACTCACACACACTATCTCTCCCTCACACACACGCACACACTGTCTCTCTCTCACACACGCACGCACACACTGTCTCTCTCTCTCTCACACACACACACTGTCTCTCTCTCTCTCACACACACACACTGTCTCTCTCTCACACACGCACACACACTGTCTCTCTCTCACACACGCACACACACTGTCTCTCTGTCTCTCTCTCTCCTCTCATGGTGCCTGTAGATACCTCACAGACCTGGTGTTCACTCTGATCCTGTGGTTCCCTGGGAAGGTCTGAGCTCTGCTCCTATGCTTGCTTGTGGCACAACATGGCTTCTGTTCCAGGAAACCCCAAAGCTCCTTTCTGCTAGAATTGCTTCCCCTGGAGGCAGGACTCTTGGCAGGGCCTTCCCCATGATGCAATCCCAGCTACTTCTAGAAGCATCTTCTTGGGCTGTGGGACAGGTCAGTGTGATGCCCCAACCATTGGCACAAGAGCTCCCCTCAGATGGCTACCTGGGGCTGCTCCCGCCTGCCCAGGTGGGAGTCTAGTGTCAGTGTTGGTCTCCACACTCCGGGAGGTGCACGTTGAATGCTTTCCCCAGAGAACTCCCCTAGGGCTTCCTAGGGAGCATCTGCAGCTCAGAAAGCCTCCAGCAGCAGTGAGGGTGGGAAGACAGACGTGAGTCTCCATTCCAGCAGATCACCTTTGCTCTCTGATTATTTCTGTCCAAGACCCTTGTTTGTTTTGATGTGGGAAAGGAATGTAGAGCATTCCAATAACTTTGCCTGATAAATCCTCAATCTTTCTCTTCCTGTAAATCATTAACATTCTCTATTATACTCTGGAGGTGAGTGAATACCTCAGAACCAGTGTTGGGCCACCTCATGTACTATAAGCACAGTTCTGCACCTCTTTTCAGAATGTGGTATGATTGAGACATGTTCTTCTCAACTTTGATGACTCAGGTGAGACCAGGAAAAAAAAAAAAAAAATTTAACATCTGTTTGCACAGTTAATTGTAGCAAAATATGTATGATGTGCCTTGAAGTAGCAAGTTCAAATCCAGATCAATTAACTTACTCCAGAACTGACAGACGCTCCATACGCTGGGTACCATGTGTCTCCTTCAGTCCCACTGCCTCTTCTCCCGCACTGCGCATGTTCCATGGTCTCATCTGCGCTCCACCCTCTTCTCCCGCACTGCGCATGTTGCATGGTCTCATCTGCCTTCCACCCTCTTCTCCCGCACTGCGCATGTTCCATGGTCTCATCTGCCCTCCACTCTCTTCTCCCGCACTGCTCATGTTGCATGGTCTCATCTGCTCTCCACTCTCTTCTCCCGCACTGCGCATGTTGCATGGTCTCATCTGCTCTCCACCCTCTTCTCCCGCACTGCGCATGTTGCATGGTCTCATCTGCCCTCCACTCTCTTCTCCCGCACTGCTCATGTTGCATGGTCTCATCTGCTCTCCACTCTCTTCTCCCGCACTGCGCATGTTGCATGGTCTCATCTGCTCTCCACCCTCTTCTCCCGCACTGCGCATGTTCCATGGTCTCATCTGCGCTCCACCCTCTTCTCCCGCACTGCGCATGTTCCATGGTCTCATCTGCGCTCCACCCTCTTCTCCCGCACTGCGCATGTTCCATGGTCTCATCTGCGCTCCACCCTCTTCTCCCGCACTGCGCATGTTCCATGGTCTCATCTGCGCTCCACCCTCTTCTCCCGCACTGCGCATGTTGCATGGTCTCATCTGCGCTCCACCCTCTTCTCCCGCACTGCGCATGTTCCATGGTCTCATCTGCTCTCCACCCTCTTCTCCCGCACTGCGCATGTTCCATGGTCTCATCTGCGCTCCACCCTCTTCTCCCGCACTGCGCATGTTGCATGGTCTCATCTGCTCTCCACCCTCTTCTCCCGCACTGCGCATGTTCCATGGTCTCATCTGCTCTCCACCCTCTTCTCCCGCACTGCGCATGTTCCATGGTCTCATCTGCTCTCCACTCTCTTCTTTTTCTCATCAAGCGTCCCGTAGCACAGGAGGGTTCCCGTGTGACTGTGTGTGTGCACACATGCTCATGCGTACTTTGTATACACTTAGCTGGGCAAATAGTCTCAGATTTTGTATATTTACTTGATCAATATTAAAGTTAAAAGGGGAGTTTTTAGTGAGTTTTGTTCCCAGGGCAGTTTTTCTTCTGTTAAGCTTTTCAAAAATATTTCTTACCGGTGTGTGACTTCTCTCCCAATTCGCAGCTCCCTGGGGCTTGCATTTTTAAATTATTTTAATAACATCCTGGTGCACAGTGCTCTCTGTGTTTTCTGCCTGAGCACCCTGGAAGGCTTAGGAGGGTCCCAGGGGGAGTCAGAGACTGAAATCTTCTTTTCCCAAAGCCCCATTAGTTGTGTTTAGATATTAAGTAATTTCCTTTTGTCTCTAGAAGTTCCGTACGCAGATTGACAGCTGCCTTGGGTCTCCAGCTCTTGACCTTTCCAACCTTTAGGATATTGACTAAACATCTTAGATTAAAAAGGAAAACTTCCTCTTCCCATTATTTATAATTACCATGTAAATATGTGTCATTACTATTGAATAGAACAAGTTCTACATTAAATTAAAATGAAAATGTTTTATTTTACTTATAATTCACAACCACGCTTGTTTCTTAATTCATGTTACTTTAAATTATTAGATCAGGTTTCCAAGTTCAGCCCCATGTTAATTTGCATAAATGGTTGGGGGACAGCAAAACTCAACCATTTTGCTGTCCACCAGGAGAACACGTTCTTTGCAGTAGAAGAAACCAAACTCTTCTATTCTTTGGTGACTGAAACATCCATATTAAAAAACAATTTTAAAGGAAACCTTTTAAATGCACATCAGCAAACACATGAAAAAAGTCTCACCAAAACAATAGATTAATTTGGTTTTATTCTAGAAGGGCAGCAGAAAGAATCTCAGGAAGTGTCACTGACATGGGCGTTTTCTTCTTTTGAGGAGAGGCTGACTGAGATTTGCCTGTGGAAAGCTCCTCTAAAAAGAAAATTCATCAGGATGTTGACAGCTAGAACTCAAATCGCATGCGGTCGGCATCTTGTTGCCTCACTCCATGTCCTTCATTCTGGCTCTTCATTCCCAAGAGAAGCGTAGCCTCAGCCGTCCTTGGAGGACTTTTTGAAGGTGTTTACATTCTGCAATTTCACACTCACGTTTTGAAAGAACATATAGTTGAATCTCGATTTTTAAATTAACATTAAGAGTGAAATAATACCCCCTGGGTGAGTGTTACTCTTCTTCCTTTATCCAGTTACCGTTTCTGAGGTTGGAGTGAGGCCATGTAACATCTTCAGTGCGAATTTAAATTTTAAGTATAAAGCAAGAATGTTTTTAAAGTCTTTTCATTAAGCGTCAAAAATACATGCAGGACAATTGTTTCCGTTTAAACACATGCTTTAATGTTGTCCGTTCTCAGATATCTTTCTTCTGTACCATCCCTTCCTCTTTATTGATTTCTCTATCCTGGTTCATTAAAGCAAATCATGTGTTAAAAGACATATTAAATGATATATTTCCTATGTTATTTATTTAATTTTTTAATTAATTTATTTTTAATGTACATGTATGAGGGTTAGTTGAGTGCTGAATTCAAGAGTCATAATGATATTCCCTTAGAATTAGGTAAACATTGCTGCACAGACTTCTAAACCAATCTGATTCTGGTTTTTTAGCAGGAAAATTGTTCATCCCAAGTAGGTGAAGGCTTTATTGTCTTTATATTAAATGATCCCTCAGTGATTTTTAATTGAAAGTTAGGAGTCAAACCATGGAATTGGAATTTTACCCAAACAGTACCTCAGAATCTTTCTTAACTAGGCAACCACCCTCAATCAGTAAGAACTGATGCACGGGACAGAAGCTATTTTCTACCCCTTCTCTAAATGATAGGAGGCTTTTAAACGAACTTTCTAATTCGTTAACTAGATTTTCTTTGGTAGCTTGTATGTTACTTATTTCTATTACATTTCAAAATTTGGAAGTCAGATTTTTATTTCCCAGAATGCTTTGTTTCTTCCATATTGTTTGGTGATAATGGCAGTCTTAGTATGATGGTTTCGATGTTTTAAGTTTATTTCCCCTCTAAGTTTATAGGGTCTCACTCTGTCATCTAGGCTGGAGTGCAGTGGCATGATCTAGGCTCACTGCAACCTCCACCTCCTGAATTCAAGAGATCCTCCAGCCTCAGCCTCCTAAGTAACTGGGATCACAGGCGTGCACCACCACACCTAGTTAATTTTCGTATTTTTGGTAGGGACGGGGGTTTCATTAGGCTGGTCTAGAACTCCTGACCTCAGGTGATCCACCAGCTTTGGCACCCTGAGGTGTTGAGATTACAGGCAGGAGCCAAAGCACCAGACCCGTGAAGGCTTTTCCAAAGTTTGCTTACATTCATTGTATCCTCTCTCAACCCTGGATGAACATGACCAAGCAGAATTTCTGCTCACTCAGCTCACCTCTGGTCCTCAGACACTCAGATCCAACAGCTGCTCATGGACCCTGGAAATTCAAGGGCTGGGAGGCACTGGCACTCTTTCTACAGAGGCTTCCCCATAGTGGGTGGGTTGTGCCTACTCAGTCTTCTGCCAAAGCCGCTCCATGTTTCAGATGCATAACTAGACCCTCTTTATATTTCACCCATTTGATAACCTCTTTTCATGTTGCATTGATTTTGGCATTTCAGTAAGAAATTGGGAGACATAAGGATTTGTATGCATGGCTCTATATATTTTCCAGGTTATTTTAAAATGATCTTTTAAAGTTTTTTAAAACCTAGCACTTTAGAATCACCATTTATATATAATGTTCGTATGATTAGCTATGGTAAATCAAAAAGTCACGTGAATTCTTCTCTCTTTCCACATCAGAGTAATGTAAAATATGAAGTCTGTTTGTCTTTGGGCTGAGATTTAAAAATTTCATACTCTAGTTAGCTTTCATTTAAGATCCCCAAGTCAATGTTTTGTAAGATTGTCCCTTAGTAAATACGCAGGAGATGAAATTGGAGCAATTATTGCTATTTCTCTCTTAAAATGTAGGACGGAAGATGGAGTGATGTGTGCACCACGGTCATATGGTGATGTGTCTGGCCCACTGATCAAGTATTCATCCACCCAACTGTGATGACTTCATTATTTACCCAACTTTCTCTCCTTCTCCATCCAATTTTAGCTTTTTGGGCTTCTGTGGACACAGACACTGCCTTCATAGCACTCTTAAATGACTACATCCTGTTGTGTTTTGTTACATGTGAAGAAGATAGTAGATTTCAGATTCCTAAAAATGAAGGATCTTCAATCCTGTAAAACAGCAATCCTAAACATTAAAACACCATTTTAGAAGAAGGATCAGTTTTCCAAGTAAAACAGATTGTTTTCTGGCAACTATTGATTACATTTCATAAGTAGAATTCTGCTACAATTTTTGGGAAATTAACATTGAGTCCATGCCCAAATTATAAAGAATTGCACTTTCCACTACCAGCTTCATCAAAGTTCTGTTTTATTTGAGTTCCAAAACATTTTTATACTGTGTTGGAAGCACACCTAAAAGTAAGGAAGAAGCTGGCATGGCAGGAGGGGTGGAGATCAGTAGCCAAACTGACAGGTCTTCCTCTCCAAATCTATAGCTCAACTGTTCCTCTGCAGAAACCTGTAATGCAGAGGCAGCTTTTGTACCAGCAAACCAATCAAAGTGAGTGAATAGAAGGAACAGAATCTACACCTCTGACCAGCAAAATGGTATAAACTGTGCGACTTATTTCAGCTGCCTGGGATTGATTAAAGTGTAACCAGTTGCAAATGTAACAGGTTCCTATGAGTGTTCTCTAAGCATAAAACTCACTTGGGTTCAAAGCATTTCTTCCGGTTCATCAAGCCAAAGTCAGCCATAAGGTCTAGAAAAATCACTGAATGGTTATTCTCCACTACTTTTAAAAGATATTTTTCCCCCTTGATGACAATGAAAAGTAAAAGAATCATTGTGTCTTAGCCTTTTCACACTACTGTAGCAAAATACCTTATATTGAGAAATTCATAACTAATAGAAATTTATTGATCATAGTTCCAGGGGCTAGGACATCCAAGTTACCAGGAGTTTCATTGTCTGGTGCTCCCCTTCAAAAATGGCACCTTCTAGCTACGTCTTCACCTGGCAAAAGGGACAAAAAAGGACGAACAGGCTCCCTCAACCCCTTTTATAAGGGACTAATCCCATTCGTGGTAACAGGGCCCTCACGACCTAATCACCTTACACAGACCCCATAACTTTATACTACTGCGTTGGGGATTAAGTTTCAACATGAATCTTGAAGAGACACAAACGTTCAAGCGACAGCAGAGTGGAAAAGCTACCTTAAACAATGATCGGAAGTTCAATTAGTTGATCTACTAAGAATCCAACATTCTTCTTCCAGCAATCTCTAAAATTAAGAGTGGGAGATAATGTGGTTATCATCGTGAAATGAATGTCAACAGGCATTAAAGTCAATTTCCATTTCTCCCAAATCCAAACCGTATCCTTATTTTCCGTTTGTGAAAAACTCTCTCTCTCACACACACACACACATACACGTGCACAACACATTTTATTTTTTTTACAAATGATGACCATAACAGAAGCTACAATGAATGACCAAAACGAACACACTCAGACTGTGTTGAAACAGTGACTGATATTCGGCCCGGTAACTTGCCTTGTAGCAGCCCTTTTATTTTCTGTGATAATTGACTTACATGTGTCTTGACTTTGAGACCTTGTAGGATTTCAAGTTTCCTTCCCTTTCTTTTCTTTCCCTTCCCCTTCCTTTTCCTCTTTTTTTCCCCTTTCCATTCACTCCTTTTTCCTTCCTTTCTTCCAGCAGTTTCTTCTTTCACAAAAAAAGTTTTGGATCTCTAACGGAAGGCGGGAAACACGCTGGACTCTGGGGATGCAGTGCAGAGTCCACTGGGATTTGTCCATAGGAGTGCACAGCAGTGAGCAACGTGACTCTGAGGAAAATTCTGGGAGGACACAGAAGAGAGGGAGTTATGTTTGTGTTTGGGGGACTCTGGAGAGTTTCAAGAGTCTAATACTTAAAAAAATATGCCCTGAAATTGCAATTTATATTTTACCAGTAAAGAGGGAGTAGAAAGCTGAGTCACAGAACAGTGAGTGGGAGGGTGCAGAGCTTGCAATTCTGCAAACAGAGCTGCTTTCCGGGACGAGCAGCTCCTGAACTGTCTGGGGGAGGAGATCCTTTTAGGGATGTAGCTTGAGGTAAGATTTAGAAGGATTTTAAGGGCAACAATAAAAGGATTGACATTTATTTCGAAGAGAGTGGGACCATGTCACATTTCTGAGGAGGGGACTTTATGAGCTGATCTGTATTTTCAAAAGGCAACTCCTATCATGAGGCTGGTAATGAATCAACAGGGATGTGTCTGGAAGCTTAATTGTTTTATCTTACACATTGAATTCTGTGTTCCAATTAAATCAATTTTTATCTTTGGCATAAGTTAGAGGTCAAAATTCATTATTTCTGTGTAGGTATCAGATTTACCTAGTGCTACATATGGCAATTCTAAGACTTATCCCCCTGATTTTCAGTGGTTCCTTCATCACAAACCAGGTGACCATGTGGTGGGTTGGCTGCAGAAAGAGCCCAATAAGTCTCCCCATATTCACGCCTTTGGTTCTGTAATTCTCACTTCTCTCCAGCTCTGCCTTGAACTCAGCCCTGTGACTTACATTAACCAATTGGATGTGAGTAGAATAACTTCAAAGTACACTAAATTTCCATGTGCCTTTTGCATGATTGGACTTGCAGGGTTTTGACTCTGCATTTACTGTGATGACGTGTGAGAGCCCTGTGGATGAGAGCCCAGTCATCTCAGCCCTTGCGCAGCCATTGACCCCAAACATGTCAGACAGCCCAGCCTCCATCAGCAGAGGCACTCACCAGACCTGCGGCCGACCACAGATGTCCCAGTGCGAGCAGTAAAACTGCCCAGCTGACCCGAATGCATGAGCAATAATAAATGCACATTGTTTTAAGGTATCTGAGGAGAGTTTCTAAACATGGTTATCATGACAATAGGTAATTAACGCAGAATTTGCTATGCAGAATTGGGGTGGCGGTGCTGCTGTAATAAAAATCTGGAATTCCTGTCATTGCATTGTGGTCAAGGTTAGAGGAAGCGGGGGAAAATGTTTAGGAGTCTGGAGTGACGGTGACCCATGTCATACGGTGGTGGGCCAAATTGTAAAACCATCATGTGTGCTAACTTGGGAGATAGGAAATGTACCTAATACATTTTTGAATTTGAACAATTACATCTTGAAGCACAATGTTGAATGTTCAGCTAGCTCTTAGAGCTAAGTATGGTAAGGCATTGCAGGAAAGAGATGAACTAGAGAAAGAATGGAGCATTTCACAACCAGAATTAAGAGAGACTATGAAAGAGCCAGACTTTTCAAATGGGAGAGAAAATTTTTTCTCATCTCCAGTATTTCCATCAGGTAAAAGGGCCTCGGGATAAAATTCTCATGGATGAGGGGAGAGTAAATTAACCAGGTATCTGTCAGAACTTTTTTGATAACCTCAGTACGTCCTCTCAGCTAGACAAAGGGATTTTACCTATCACAGTGCATTAATCAACATAGAAACTGTAACATTGATTCAATACTATTTTCTAATCCATATTTCATATTTAAACTTTACTAATTTTCCTAATAATTTTTTTGTAACTACATTTCTTTTTTATATGCCAGGATCCAATTCAGAATTTGACATTAAATTGAATTGCCACGTCCAGTTAGTCTCCTTTAATCCAGAACATTTACTCAGCCTTCATCTGTTATGATTTTGACTTTAAGAATTCAGCCCAATTACTTTGTAGAATGTTCCTCAATTTGGGTTTGCTGCATGTTTCCTCCTGGTTGAATCAGGTTATGAGGTTATGCTTTTCTTTGCTTTTGGCAGGAATATTAAAGAGGCCATGTTTCCTTCTCAGGGCATGGTAACTGGGGGCAGATGATGTCACTTTGTCCTGTTATTGAGGATATTAACTTGGATCACTTGGTTAAGGTTAAGTTAACCCATCCTGAAGTTTTTATTCCCATTGTAAAAAAACAAATGAATGTATGTAAATATTATTACTTAGCAAACTTATATTCATTAGTTTCTGTGTCCATTGAAGAATGCTGCCTGGATTAATTGTTACAGTCCCATGATGAAACTGGTTTCCTCACCAAGCATAATACCATTCAGAGTTGTTGGCTATAACTACAAATCAATTCTAGTATAAGCAGGAAAGAGACCTATTTAGGCATAGTACAGACGCTCAGAGTATGTCACAGAAGGCCAGAGAACCATCCTTTCATGGAGCACCCATGTGGCACAGCAGTACTGCCCCATTGGAGGAATGTGGAGCTGTGGGTACAGCCCCTTCAGAGAGCACTGAGAGTGCTGGGCCTGGATGCTATGACTGGGCTGGCGAAGGAGGTCTCTGTCCTTACCCTCACTACAATAGATGCTGCAAGGCACCTGCTTTTTAGATCCTCTGGTCTCTGAACAGAAGCCTCACTCAAGCCTATTCAAATATGCTTATTGTTAGAGCCCACGTCACATGCTTGCACCTTAACTGCAAGGGAAGATGCAAAGTGAGAGCTGGTTTCTTCCTCATGAGGGCAGAGCACCAACTCATGCCACGAGGAATTTGCAACCACTGGAGAGAAATGTTAGGAAGATTTAAAAACTTAATAATTTTTAGCAGTAAAGCTTTTTCTCTTCCTTCCTCCTTTCCTTTTTTCCCCTTATTTTTTCTAATATTACCTTTAATGATATTAAAATAGGTTTTAAGATTATTCATACTTAAATAAATAGAATTTATTCTAAATTTTTTCAACAGTGTCAAAAATTTTTTAGGTCCTCTATTCTGCTTCCACAATAGGATAAGGAGCATGATATTTGTTAGCTATTAACTACAGAACCCCTCAACCTGTTATCTAGAATTTTAACTGCAACTGTTTAATACATAAAAATCAAATTTAGACACAGAATTGGTTATACGAACACATAAATGTTACTGTAACCTGGGGGACAAGAGCAGGTTGCAGGGATGTCCCAAAAGGCACTCACTGTTCCCCTATCGGATGTATCTTTTCCAGGTCCCTGGGATCTCACTCACCCAAGAATGGGTCGGAGACCCTGGTGGCAGTGATATTGTTCAAGTAAATATCGGACACAAAGAGCTTTGTAGAAAAGTGATTTATTAGAGAGAGAGAGAGAGAGAGAGAGAGAGAGAGAGAGAGAGACACACACACAGAGAGACAGAGAGAGAGACAGAGAGAGAGAGACAGACAGAGAGAGACAGAGAAAGAGAGGGAGAGAGAGAGAGGGAGAGAGAGAGACAGAGAGAGAGACAGAGAGAGACAGAGAGAGAGACAGAGAGAGACAGAGAGAGAGACAGAGAGAGAGAGACAGAGAGAGAGAGAGAGGAAGAGAGAGAGAGAGAGAAAGAGAGAAAGAGAGAGAGCTCCCATGCTGTATCGTGGGAGGGGACCCAGAGATGGGGTCTGCACAGGTAACGACAGAGAGAGAGAGAGAGAGAGAGAGAGAGAGAGAGAGAGAGAGAGAGAAAGAGAAAGAGAGCGAGAGCGAGAGCTCCCCTGCTGTCATCGGAGGGGATCCAGAGATTGGGTCTGCACAGGTAATGAGAGAGAGAGAGAGAAAGAGAGAGAGAGAGAGAGAGAGAGAGCTCCCATGCTGTCATCGGAGGGCATCCAGAGATGGGGTCTGCACAGGTAATGAGAGAGAGAGAGAGAGAGAGAGAGAGAGAGAGAGAGAGAAGAGAGAGAGCTCCCATGCTGTCGTAGGAGGGGATCCAGAGATGGGGTCTGCACAGGTAATGAGAGAGAGAGAGAGAGAGAGAGAGAGAGAGAGAGAGAGAGAGAGAGAGAGAGAAATATCCCATGCTGTCGTGGGAGCAGATCCAGAGATGGGGTCTGCACAGGTAAGGGGCAGGGGAACTTTTAGTCTGGGAGTTACTCTTGCCCCATTAAAGTTCTTCCCCCATGAGAGAAGTTCCCTCAACTTCCGCTGGAGTGATTGATCTTTGACTATGATATCTGATTGGCTGCGTGGCTCCCAATAAAGCCCCTCCTTCCAAGGCTTTTGGCAGGCTTTCTAAAGAGAGGAAGCTCAGCCGGGCAGCCTACCTTTCCAGCAGGCATGCAGAAGTTAGACAAAGACCTCTAGTTCCCACAGGGGGAGGTGGGTGGAGGCATGGTGCTGGGAAGTTCTTGCCTTTGAAACCACGTCCCTTGTGGACCCAGGAAGGGAAATTAACACAGTCCTTCATTACTAAGGTCTTTACTGGGCATAGTTTTGTAATCCCCACCATGACACCTTTATAGGCGTTTTTCCTTTTCTTTTTCTTTTTTTTTTTTTTTTGGTAATATGTAGTCCTTCCTTTCAATATAGAAAGCTTGTCAACTGTCTTAAAATTTTAAGACTGAAAACATCTTTACTGGATCGTAAATTTGAATGGTCGTGGATTAGAACATAATTCAATATTGATTTTCCTCCCTCGGAGGATATTTTATTGACTTCTTCATGAATTAGCCAGTGATGTGTCTGCTATTATTCTGGCAGATATTTCTTTTCAAACTTTTTTTTTAATATCTTTTACTTGTTTTCTTTAACTTGCCGTTCTAAATTGTACTACCTCCTGTCCCAATACGGATTTTTTTCTTACCTCACTCTGAATTCAGATTGAGTGTCCTACAGAAGATGCAGTGCTTTTAAGGTGGAACATAAGCGTTCACTTTTAGACTACACACTTCTGTGTCATTGTCCTTTCTCCTAGAGCTGCCACTGAGAGTTTTTGGAGTCTCGCAATCTGTCAACTGGATCTGTTAGTTTTCCGTATTTAAAAAAAAAACCCTTCTTGGTGTCTTTCTCAGTGCTGTCTGACTAATTGTTTTGTGATTGCTTGGGAAGCTCAGCTATAGCTGGTTCTCCACTCCCATCTCGTTTGACTGCCTAAATGTCTGTTGTTTTATCACAAAGATTCAGAGAGATTCATTTCCTCATGGAGTCATACATTCACGCATTTATGCATGTTTTCAACAAGAATTCATTGAGTGTTATTGGCACCGTGCTCCATGCTAGGGGTGACTATTCCAAAGGTTTTTAGGTTAGAAAATGGACTTTTTTTTTTTTTTTACTTATTTGTATTATCTTAGTTCAAGATAAGGAAAATGTGATCATGGATAACGTAAGTCACATGCTGTTGTTCTTAAAATGTGTTAAGTTAAAATTCCAGAAATTGACTATTGATAAAAAACAGAGGGTTTTCTCTGACGTCTTACTCCCTGTGGAGAGGTGTATGATACTTTCTTCCTGCGAGTCATTTAATGATAAGAGTTCCATTAATTTTTACACAATGAAAAAATTCAGGCCACCTTCAGTTGTCTTTTAGTTTCTGATTTCTACCATAGAAGTAATTAATACTCTTTCGGGATAGGTGGCTATGGTTACCTCATATGAAAAGAATAACAGGGTCTGCTTTTTTCCTTCCTTTTTTCTTCCTCCCCTTGTTCTTTTCCTTCCCCTCTTTCATCATATAGCCCAGATATCTCAGAACTTCAGAGTCTCCAGAGCAGCAGAGCTGGGGTCAGAGTCTAACCATAGCAAGCTGACTGCTGTACCAGTGTGGAAGTGAGACTGGAGACACTCAACTCCAAGACCTCTCTATAAGTCAAAGAAACTCTACAAAGGAGATGATCGCATTGAAGCTGTGAGACAGGTGAATAAGAGAAAGTAGATAGCGGCAGAGTTTTAGCATAAGCAGCAACAGAAAGACAAATTGAATTCAAACCCCAGGTTTGCCTTTGATTGGCTGTGAGTTTACCAAGTCATTTAGTGATGACTGCAAGGTTGTGTTTCCTTCTTTGCAGCGTGGGTTAATGACAATGTCTGCCTCAGCTGGCTGATTGTGAGGAGTACCCAAGAAAGGGCACACAAAGCGCTTGGCCCAGCGCCTGGCGAAGGGGGTGCCCTCTCCAGGGATGAACAGTTACAACCTTAGTTGTACGGCATGGGCAGGTGAGAATGTTGCTTTCCTTCACTGTCAAGCCACTCTGCTGCCTGCATCAACTTTGCTGAGGTCCTGGAGCTCACCGGAGGAATGGTGTGCCCTCTGCCTCCACGCATTGAGTGCCCTGTTATGATTGCTGATCATTCCTTTTCTGGGAAAATATCCACTCATTTGTCAGTAGACTTCATCAGTTCTTAGAAACCAGGTGCTTCTGCTTGGCTTCCTACTGGGACCAATGAAGCAATGGACCGAAGGTATAGGGATGACCAGTCAGATGCTACTGCCCATGAGGAGAAGCATGTGCCCTGGGGGCCTGATCATGAGGTGCCCAATGTGACAGCTCCCCATTGGGAGGGAGCGCGGAGAGCCTGAAGTCAACCTTCCTCCGGTGGCTTTTTTCTGCCATCCTCAAGGACTTTGCGGAGACCCGGATCAGAGCAGAAGCTGCTGAGGCTGAACATGTGTCCTTGGAATTCAGCGACTCTGAGCATCTTGACCACTCCTCCAGCTCCCAGCAGTTATTGCAATGGCAGGAAATAACTGTAAGATCACTGTGCTTAACATGTAATCAACCAATCAATTAATCAATCAAATAGAACTTGTTTTTGCAGTGTCTTCTAAAAGAAACAAAATTGGGAACTTTGTTAAATGACTCAGAGCAAACAGGCAAAGTGCTTTGATAAAATCTGAACCCAGTTTGTTATAAGTCCAATTACTTCAACTTTCAAAGTTAGAGGAGATGCCTACTATTTTACTGAACTTCTGATTTATTGTGAGGAGACAGAGACCTGTGTTTGTTTAGAGTTCCTTTATTCTTCATTCTGAGAATAGATCAGGATGCAAGAAAAGCCTGGTCTACATAGAAAAACGCCTGAAGCTAGAGAGTGACACAATCTGTTTGCATGGAATCCTTGGGCAAAGAGTTTATATCTGAGCAGGGGCTACCCTCAGGAGTCTCCTTCTATCAAACCCCTAAGACACCCTAGACCACTGGCCCAAATTTCAACTGTGAAAGCTTGGGGATAGCTCTGCCAGGCCTTTTCTTTCCTTTAGAGAAACACTAACCTGAGTACTCTATTTCCTAAAAGGAATACTGCATACTCCATACTCCATCTTTCTCTCAATTACTGTTCATGATTATTGAGTACTTGCTTATTGGGCCAGCCTTTGACGCAGTATTAGAAATCTAGGGTCCATTCACCATCTGCTGTTGCTGTCTAAAGCAAATACTGAGAATACTTGGATGCAAAATGGGGAGAGTTGCTAGACTTTAGGTAACGAATAAACCAAATTCGAACTTAATACAAAATTAATTAATAAATAATAAAACTATATTTCTCACCTGAGGTCCCCTTTTCTCTTTCCTGAATGGGGCGAAAGGTTCAGATATATTAGGAACAAGAATAAAACAACATGTGTCATTGAGAAGAAAAAACAAGAAGAAGGAAAACTCAGCCATGTACACTAGAGAAAGCACTTTATCTGTCAACAGTAAAGTTAATAAAAGGTTATACAGGGTGGGGGTGAGGGAGATCAGCTCCTGATTCACGTCATGGAGACAGAAAGGTGAAGATGAGTACTGAGTTACCCAGGGTCAGGACAGAAATGACGTGTCAAGTTCAGTCTTAAGCTGCAAAACAGAGGAAAGAGGCAGTGGGGAGAACCACACGGACGACCACAGCCTGCATCTGGAAGACTGAAGCCAGACCCACCACCCACACCCCATCCAGAGGCCCATGCAGCCCAGACACTCCATAGGCCAGCAAGGAGCTGTAGGTGATTTCAGGTGCATCTCGCCCAACAAATGCTTCTGTGCCATCTGCTTGCTTGGGCCCCTCTCACCTGGGCTTTTGTTGTAGAAGAAGAAATTATAAATGTATCCTGCCAAACAAAGAAAGCCTCTTCAGTTTCGGTGAAAACTTACAGGTGATTTCAGAACAATGGCAGGCTTCTCAGTGATTAACTTGAATGAGTTGAGATTGCTTTAGATTATCAAGGCAACCAAGAGGTATAATGAAACGAAACAGTTCCTGCCTTTATCTGGAGAAGCCGAGAGGTCTTTAATGAGGCAGCCATTCTGTGTATCCCTGCCCATTCCACAGAGAGGTCCAGGTTTGTGCTACATCGCACTGCAAATGCTCATGGTCTCCATGTGTGCCCTAATCCAGTTAGACCAGCTCTAATTAGGTGATAGTCTACTGATAGGGCACCAGGATACCTTCTACATAGCATAAGAAGAGAAAAGGGACAGGGTTGTAATTTAGTGTCCACCTTCACACGAGCCTTGCAATAGGGATTCCAGGAGGGTGTCATGGAGCTCGCTCTGTACATAGTGCTGTGATGTTTCAGATAAAGAACTACAGCATCATTCTCAGCAAACTGACACAGGAACAGAAAATGAAATACCACATGTTCTCACTCATAGGCGGGTGTTGAACAATGAGAACACATGGACACAGGGAGGGGAACACTACACACTGGGGTCTGTTGGGGGGAATAGGGGAGGGACAGTGAGGGGGGGAGTTGGGGAGGGATAGCAGTGGGAGAAATGCCAGATGTGGGTGAAGGGGAGGAAGGCAGCAAATCACACTGCCACGTGTGTACGTATGCAACTATCTTGCATGTTCTGCACATGTACCCCAAAACCTAAAATGCAAAAAAAAAAAAAAGAAAAAAAAGAACTACAACATAAGGCAACATGCTGCTCCTGCTGCTGTGAGTTAATCTGTAAAGGGATAATGAGTCCAGTGAAGGAGGGATGCTGGATGAGGCTCATTAAGGGTCTTGGCAGCCAGGGGGATCTGGACACATTTCTTTCTGGGGAACTAACGGATGGTGTGGAGGTGGATGGAGGGCTGTAGGTTCCAAGGTGAGTCAGGGGTAAAGCTTGAGCAGAGATTAAGAAGCCAGAGAGGAGAAAAGGAGGAATATGCCTGCGAATATTACAAAGGGCCTTTCACATCAATCCAAGAGATTTATTTTACTAGTTCAACAGTAGATAGAGGGCATTATTGGGTTTTAAAGTATCTTCATGGCACACTGAAGTTAAAATAGATAGGACAGGGGCTGGGCACGGTGGTTCACATCTGTAATCCCAGCACTTTGGGAAACCGAAGTGGGTGGATTACCTGAGGTCAGGAGTTCAATACCAGCCTGATCAACATGGTGAAATCCTGTCTGTACTAAAAATACAAAGAATTAGATGGGTTTGGTGGCCCATGTCTGTAATCCCAGCTACTCAGAAGGCTGAGGCAGGAGAATCACTTGAAACCAGGAGGCGGAGGTGCAGTGAGCCTAGATTGTGCCACTGCACTCCAGCCTGGGTCACAGAGTGAGACTCTGTCTCAAAAAAAAAGCAAAAAAGAAAAAAACCCAGCTAGGACAGGACAGTGACTATGGGCCATCAGGCACAGCCAGACCCCGTTGCTCTGCTCTAGACCATGGCTTTCCCATGCGCTAGTCACTGGCTGAACGCGCCACCAAGCAGTTGAAACCAGACTAGTCTGAATTGCAATGTGCTGTAAATATAAGGCACACTGTATTTAAAAGATTTAGTACAAAAAGAAGTAAACTATCTCACCTATGTTTTAACATTAATTACATTTTGAAGTGATAATACTTTTAATATATTGGGTTAAAATATAGTATTGAAATAAGGTTTATCTGTTTCATTTTATTTTTCAAGGTGGTTACTGAAAATAACTAAGCTGCCTACGAACTGGAATTATTTCTCTGTCGGACCATGCTGCATTAAACAATGAGAGCGGGCTGGGCGTGGGGGCTAACGCCTGTAATCACAGCACTGTGGGAGGCCGAGGCGGGTGGATCACGAGGTCAAGAGATCGAGACCATCCTGGTCAACATGGTGAAACCCCGTCTCTACTAAAAATACAAAAAATTAGCCGGCCATGGTGGCGTGTGCCTGTAATCCCAGCTACTCAGGAGGCTGAGGCAGGAGAATCGCCTGAACCCAGAAGGCGGAGGCTGCGGTGAGCCGAGATCGCACCATTGCACCCCAGCCTGGGTAACAAGAGCGAAACTCTGTCTCAAAAAAACAAAAACAAACAAACAAAAAAAAACGATGAGAGCTGGGAGTGCCCAGGGAGGGTCAGAAGAGAAGCTGACCAGCTGCCTGGATGGCTGTTTCAGCTGAGGAGGTGGGACCCCAAAAGAAGATCCACTGTGAATAGGAGGAAGGAATCCTGTTGGAAAGATAACCTTTTGGATTTGAAAACGATGAAATGTGTATCTTGTAGACTGTTTTTGAAACACCGAGGAGTTTAAGTAGTAGGTCCAAGGTCACTCTCAGTGTGGGACAGTGTTGGGAACTGTAAACCAAGTTTGTCTATAAGAGGTCACCTCCCAGGGTCCCTCCTTCAGTTTCGGAGACCCATGGCAGAACAATGTACTGGAGTGGGCAAGAAAAGTAACATGCACGGACCAGTCACCTGTGATTTCCTTTCTAGAACTGGCAAGGTGTGCCTCCTGCTTAAAGGTGTAGGTGGCTGTCTTTCACTTGGCTAGAAAGAGGGGTCCAGTTAGCGTCAGGCTGGCCCACAACTTTTGTTCGTGGGTAGGCACCTAAGGTTGCCGCCGCTCACGTGTGTTCAGAAGGGAGCCTTCCTAGAATTGCGGAGCTTTTTAAACTTGTACTCTTTTCAGCGCCTACAGGAGAAACCTCTATTTGATATGTGTGTGGCCCTGCAACTTCACTAGGCTGTTGTATTTTAACTAGGATTAAAAAGAGGGGCTTCGTTGATCAGTTTTGAAAGGTTATACTTTACAAACCTACAATACAGATTTTTATAATTTTTCCCTGTAGATAAGTTGAATTCTCGGAATGCATTGATTTGTTTTAACAATATTTTCAGTTACCAGGTAAACCTAAACTGCATGTGTAAGCCTGACCTGAGGATTATCAATGTGTCCTATCACTTCAGCATTTAAAAAGTTTTCTTTCAAGTCAATGAACATAAAACGATTCCCCTAGAAAGATACATACAATGGAGGCTTGAAAACATTTTCCTAATGCATTCAGCAAAATGAGATTGCCTTGTAGTGGATTAAGATGTAATCGTCTTTGGGGAAATCATTTAACCTCATGGAACTTGGACAGTTCCTTGGCTGGTGAGGAAAGTTCACCGACAAAGAACTTATGAGAAACCTTAGGGAAAACACTCTCCAGAACAATTATGGATTTGACTATGGTGGGGATTGTTCTTTGCACAATCACTCCGAGGCGGGGCTGAAAAGGGACTGGGTCAGAGGAGAGTTGGTCTCCCTCATACTCTTTCCACAGGGCGGTATCAGATTCGGGCACCTGACAAAGTAACACAGTTGAATGACAGCCTTTTTGCAAAGTTTTCCAGACTCTTTGAATCAATTTCCTTTGTGTTCTCAGGCCACTGAGACTTTTAGACACAAATCAAGAGGATTGAAAAGATTGCTTTTCAGGGAAAAAAAATAAACAGAGTGGATTTCAAAGACACACATCCTGGTTAGTAATTCTTCTCAGCTCTTCTCCACAACTGATGCTCAAACACATTACCCTCCATCACTGGGGTTTTCATGTAAAAACGACACTAAAATCACCTGCTTATGTTTGATCCAGTACTGATGAAAAAATTATTAAAATTTGGGCAGTTCTTTGTTAATGTGGGAAGTCCCACAGACCAAGCTCAATTGTCCCAGGAAGCTGAACGTTTAGCCTAAAAATCAGAAGTAGCTGGTCTTGGACTCAACATGATCCCAAACTCATTTAATAGCTGCTTCTGAGAATGCAATTTTCAGAGGGAGGCACAAGATAACTCTTCATTAAAAGTCCCATGTTTGGCCAAAACCGTAGAAAAAAATCAGTCAGTAGTTTCAAGGTCCCACCTGGCTTGGTTAATCATCCATAATCAAAGGATTGAGCAAAATGCATGTGCCTGAGCCACGTTCTTACTCACGATGTTTCTGTCTGAGACGTGAAACGCTATCACCTGCTGGTAGACAGAATATATAAGAATAAGAGTTCATGGTTTTAGTTGAGACTGTGTAACAGCCCCAAGAAAAAAAAAAACAAGGGAAAAAACTGGATGTGGAAAACCTAAGTTTTCTATAGAGTTTGACAAAATCACCATGTGTATCAACATGTGGTTTCCAGCTTCAAGAAGCTCATCTCTATGTTGAGAACAAGGAAAGAGTAGAAAAGCAGAATACATATTGGATCTAGGGTCTAAACTGATCTGCAGAGGGGAGCAGCCCTTAAGGGCCAGCTGTGGCATCTACCCACTTTTTCTTAGATGCTTTCCTTCTAATGACATAGATATAAAATGTTATTGTATACGAATGCAGGTATACAAATGGGACCAAGAAATCCAAAGTGTAACATTAGAAAATAGTCACAAAAACTTATTATATTCTAAAAGATAGCTTATCATAATCAAAGAGCAAAAAACAAGCCAACTTCAATTTAAATCAAAGAAGAGGGTAAGTGGCAAACACTTTTTCAGGCACATCTGAGAAATTCTGTTTCAAATATTCTGTATCACGACAAAGGACAAAACTCAGTTAAGGATAAAGATGTACCAACACATGAATCTAGACTCCCTGGAAGACAGGAAATAGGAAAGAGAAAACTCATTGCAGTGGTAGAAATTCCACCTTTGCAGACAGACATAGGTGAGTCTCCTCTGACCAAACAGGAGAGCTGTCAGAATGAGTCCAGATGCGGCTTGCATCCCCGAGCTCTAGACTGAATTCTTAACCCTGTCATTGCCACATAAGACTGAATGGTATAGATAGGACAGCTGAGCCTGTAACTGAGGATTAACTGTCATTATTTGCTGGGAGAAAACTTGCCCCTGACTTGGTTTCTTTGAGTCAGTCTGAGGCACCCACTGTCCACTCTCCTACTGGGGAAGGTGAGCACCAGCTTCATTCTCTTGACTGCTGTGGCCTTTGCATGCTTCCAAGCCCACCAGCTTCCGCCAGGCTCTGCTTACCTCCTGTGAGCCTTGGCTCAGACCCTTTTGCGGTTCACGTCTTGTTCACGTGGCCTGGTTGCTTGGTCTTTGGCTGGTGCTCAGCTTTCCTTCAAGTGCTTGCCTTGGACCCTCTCTAGGGATCCTTTCTGGTTCAAAGCCAATGGTGGGAATTCCTACCATGTTTGTTCCTGTTCTAATTCCCAGCTGAAGGTAGAAAACAGGGGTTCAGGCCAAGGATGTTGTGTTGAGATCCCACCCAGCTACTGACTAACAGCAAGCAGCCCTAGTATCATTGGTGATACTAAAAACGGTACACTCCTCTCATTACTTCATTGCATCCTCTCTCTTGTCTTGGCAAGAGAGTGATTACTACTGCTGTTTTGTAGATGAGGAAACCAAGGCTTGGAGGTAGAGACCACAGTCTCAAACCCGCTATCCTCAAGTGTAGGTTTTTGTGAAGAGTAAATGAGATTAATTGAAATGAAAAGAGCTGATTACATAAGATAAGCGATCACTCATCAATTTCAATCAAGCAGTTAACCTCAGTAGTCTTTCCCCGTGAAATCTACTTTGCTTTGCAGGGCCGTTCCAAGTAACTTCAATACGGAGATTACTTGGTTCTACTGTAGAGGGTTCTGTTCGTGTCCCTTGGGTTTCACAACTGCTTAGACATTGTTGAGTAACCGAATCCCTTTGAGCAGCTGTGTAGAAATTTTATCATGTGATTATTAAGCAAAATAAAACGACAGAAAAAGAGAGCGAAGGACAGAAACATGCATTTCTACCAATATATATGCACATGTATATTTTTATATATGCATAAATGCATATTTATATATATGTGTGTGTGTCCAACCCCCCCCCACACACACATCTTTGATCCTTGATCCTTGACTTGGTGTGGTTAGGTGGATGAAGGAATAATTAATGCATAGATAACTTTATACACAATCCTCCACTCATAGCTGTAATCCTACCATGAAACTCTGAAAGTTCATTTAAATTTTAGCAATACCTTACTGTTATGTGAGCTGTTTTCTTTATTTCATCAGAAACACAGGACACTGTAATGAGCATTTATTTCTCTAAATTCTAAATCCAGTGATAAAATTCGATTCTGAATAGAGGATCACTGAGTTGTATTTAGAAAATGGCAACGAAGCTATTAAAAGTTAAGAAAAATGTTCTAACACAGCCTCAGTTCACTCAGGCTTCTCACTGGTATGTAGCCAGATACACATGTGCCAGGGAACAGGATCCAACGCATGTGGAGTGACATAGAAAGCTGCCATTTGAAAATAAGTATTTTAGCAGGTTTGAAAATAGATATCAAGCATGTTTTGAATACCTAGGTAATCCTCACCAACTATTTGAACTAGCAGAAGAAGACATACATATGGCCAACAATCATATGAAAAATGCTTAACATCACTGACCATTAAAGAAGCGCAAATCAAAACCACAATGAGAACCATTTCACACCAGTCAGAATGGCTAGTATTAAAAGTCAGAAAATAACAGATGCTGGTGACATCGTGGAAAAAACAATGCGAATACACTGTTGATGAGAATGTCAATTAGTTCCATTGTTGTGGAAGACAGTGCGGTGATTCCTCAAAGACCTAACGATAGAAATACCATTTGTCCCAGCAATCCCATAACTGGGTATATACCCAAATGAATTCAAATTGTTCTATCATCATAAACACATGCACGCATCTGTTCATTGCAGCACTATTCACAATGGAAAAGACATAGAACCAACTTAAACATCCATCAATGATATACTGGATAAAGAAAATGTACATATACATGGAATGCTATGGAATACTATGCAGCCATAAAAAGGAATGAGATTTTGTGCTTTGCAGGAACATGAATGGAGCAAGAGGCCATTATCCATAGCAAACTAACACAATAACAGAAAACCAAATCCCTCATGTTCTCACTTATAAGTGGGAGCTAAATGATGAGATCACATGAACACATAGAGGGAAACAACCCACGCTGGAGCCTATCAGAGGGTGGAGAGTGGGAGGAGGAAGAGGATCAGGAAAAATCACTAATGAGTATTAGGCTTAATACTTGGGTGATGAAATAAGTACAACAACCCCCATGGCAAGTTTATCTATGTCACAAATCTTTACATGTACCCTGTACTTAAAAGTTGAAATAAATAAATAAAATAAAGATTACATGTTTGTCTTTTTATGTTTTTAAAATTATATGTATTTAAGACATGCATCATATTTTGATATACTTGACATATCTATAATCTCTCTCTCTCTATATATAGATATATATCTTGACATATATACATCAAGATAAGTATATCAGAACATCCTCCTTATCGTACTATGTATATATACACATAGGTATAGTGAAGTGATTATGGTAAAGAGGTTTTCTTCCTCCCTCCCACCCTCCTTCCCTCTCTCCCTTCTTCCTTCCTTCCTTCCTTCCTTCCTTCCTTTCTTCCTTCCTTCCTTCCTTTCTTTCTTTCTTTCCTTCCTTCTTTCTTTCCTCCTTTCTCCCTTTCTTCGTCTCCCCCTTTCTTTCTCCTCTTTATTTCCTTTTCTCTCCCTTTCTTCCTTTGTCCCTCTTTCTTTCCCCTTCCTTTCTTTCTTCCATCTTTTCTTTCTTTCTTTCTTTTTCTTTTTTCTCTCTATTTTTATTTCTCTCTCTCTCTTTCTTTCTTTCCTTCCTTCTCTGTGTAGTAGAAGTATCTATAATCTACTTTCTTGGTAAATTACAAATATGAAATAAAATGTTTCTTTTAAAGTTAATAACTAGACACACAGATACCTATTTATATCTATATCTAGGTCACCCATTTACATCCATCAGACATATATATGCATTCGAATAAGGTGGTTGTTACTCCAAATGCACAGAAAGTTTGGAAATCCAAGCTGGGCTGATACATTCAGAGCCATTGCCTTTAGCATAAATGCTATTTCTGGGACCCTTCCTGGCAGGATCCCAAGTAGCAGCAAGGGATCTCAGTTGTCCCTTACAACCACCACAGAGGAGAGAAGCAGAAGGCATCCTGCTGTTTTGCTGTCTTGTGTTACAAAAATCCCAGGGTGATAGACAAATTTAGAATGCATTTATAAAGCGAAGTTCATTTTGAAAAACCAGTTGGTCCTCATTGAACTTTCCCAGAGGGCATATTTCCACTGAAGCATGGGAATGTAGATTACATTCTTTTTCAGACTGGTCACTTTTCTCAAGGGTGTTTGAAGTTCAAGTTCAGAACCCTGAATTTTCCATTCACAAGGTAGAATTCTATAATTCCTCAGGCATTCATTGTTGAAGTGTCTGCTTGCCAGCTCAGAGAAGCTGTGAGAAGAATCCCCTGAAGACAATTCAGGGATCAGTCATTTACTGGGTTTAAAGTACTCAGAGTTTTTAAGTGAGGCGAGAAAATTAATTTCATATTTTCATGGCAAAAAACCAATCCCATCTATACATTTATTATTAATATCAAGTGCAAGACCCTTACTCTCTGACACAAGTTCTATAATCTAGATAGATGATGCTTAAACCAAGAAAAGAAGTTGCCTTTCTAGTCAGAAACTGCGTCCACGAAGTCCACCATTTTGTTGCCACAAGAATTTCCTGGGATATCCTACGAAATAGCCTGTTTACTTGGGCTGACATTGACCTCTGAGGTTCACTTATGGAACTGCTTTTCATTATTTACTTAAACGATTTTTACTTTTTTGTTCTTCTTACTGGTAAAAATCTTGGGAGTCATGAGCTCCAGAGTCTGATTTGCTACTCTGAAGCCACGCTTCTTTTTATTTATTCTCAGCTTGCCTTGCTCATGCTGCATTTTATAAAAATTATACTTTACCTATTTTCAGAAATAATTTGAGCAATAAGTGCCTAGGTTTTAGTATAGACACCAAATTTATCCCCCCTTTGGTCACTAGAGAGCGCTTTCCTTACCTCATCTTCATTATAATACAGTCCAGAGAAAAGGCCACATGTTCTTTTTTGGAGGTGATTAGCATACTTGGCAGTTCGATTTTTCTGCTAAATTAGGACCGATTGTGTGCTATCACAATTATTTACAGTGCACATTGAAATTAAACACAAAACACATTATTGTGACTGTAATTTAACCAAAAATTTGGCTGAAGCTCACAGAACTATAAAAATTCATATTTCAGCTCTCACAAAATTTTTCATGTGTATTTCTTTGATAATCCAACAGGCAGCTTTGCTTTCCTTCTAAGGTTCTGTCCTGTGGCTTGGAGAAGCATCAGCACCCCACAGGCTTGCTGAGCACTGGCCACTGCTGTCTACCTCCTCCACATGTGACCTTGCTTCCCCCTCACTGAGAAATGGGAACAACAAGAAAATAATGCCCCAGGCTCCCTCCTCTTAGCTCTTCCTCTGCCAGCATCTGTCTCCACCTGCTTCCCCTTTATGCCTCTTCTCTGGGTGCCCTGTCCGAGCTCGGGGGAAGAAAGCTTCTCCAGTGGTGTGTGCTGCCCCCTGTTTGCCCCTGACTCCAGGACATGACCCCCAGAGCTTTCTCCACTTTCTCTCACATTGCCAAGTTTCTCCTCTTCACTGGATTATCACCATCCATGAAGAAGCATGCTGTCATTTCTCCCATTTTTTGATGACCCTTCTCCTAACCCCATTTCTTCTGCCTGCGGTCACTCATTTCTGTGCTCCCCTTTGCAATAAAGCTGTCAAGCGTTATCTATACTCACTAACTCCACTTCCTCTCCCTCCTTTGCCTTTTAACCTCATGCCACCAGCTTCTGTCCCCTATACTCCACAAAGACATCATGGAAGATCTTCGCAATGCAAAACCCAACGGGACCAGCTACATTCCACCCTGCTGACCCCTTCCTCTCTCTTGATTTATGTCTTCTCTTAGATTCCACAATGCCACACTCCTGTGGTTTTTCCCATAACAAATTTTTCTTTCTTCCCCCTGATTTTTCACTTTGTACGGCCCGGAGCTTGGTCTTACTCTCCTCTCTGTCCACACACATTCCTCTCGTGACCTTAGGCAGTCTCACGGCTTCAAATACCATTCACACACGGGTGTGACTCAAGTCCACAGTCTACACTGCAGCCTCCCGACCTGGGCTCCTTTGTCCAACTGTCTCTTCGACATCTCCCATTGGGTGATTTAGTCACGTTGGACTCTTCACACGTTCCACACTGAGCCCATTCCCAGCCTTCCCTTCTCAGCTGGTAGTATTCTCGTCTACCAATATTTTGCCTCCCCAAAACCTGGGGTCATTCTAGCTGTTATCACTCTTGCACATTCCATATCCTTTGAGTGAGGGAATCATTTTGGTTTTATTTTAAAAACTTTTCCAGCAATCTAATTATTTCTTACCATCTCCAGGACTACCACTCCATTCTGAGGGACCACAATCTCATGCCCACAATTCCACAGTGGCCTCAGAATTAGTCTCCATGTTCCTGACCCTGACCCTACCCAGCATTCCCTGGAGTCTTTCCTAGATACAGAATCCAGAGTGGCTCATTGTAAATGAGTATCCCTGGTATCCCTTTCTGCTGAAAATGTCCCTTCTTCATCTAAAATGGCTTGCTACACTCCACATAATCTAGCCCTGCATTATTTTCCTCACCAACAAATTTCTCCCTGTTCTCTCTACTCCAGATGTTCCAGCCATCAGGTCTTCCATTCCAGCAGGCTTCCTCCAGCCTCAGGACCTTTGTCTGGATGCTATTTCTGCTTAGAAAGCCCTTGCCCTAGATCTCCATGTGACTAATTCTTTCATCCCCTTTAAGGGTTTTCCAAGTGTCCTTCCTCGTGATGTCATTTGGCTGCGTCCCCACCCAAATCTCATTTTGAATTGTGGTTCCCATAATCTCCACTTGTCACGGGAGGGATACTGTGGAAGTAATTGAGTCATGGGGCGGGTACTGCCATGCTGTTCTCATGACAGTGAGTTCTCACAAGATCCGATGGTTTCATAAGGGGCATTTCCATCACTTCACTGATACTTCTCCTTGCTGCTGCCATGTGAAGAACGATGTGTTTGCTTCCCCTCTGCCATGATTGTGAGTTTCCTGAGGCCTCCCCAGAGCTGCTGAACTGTGAGTCAATTAAAACCTCTTTACTTGATAAATTACCCAGTCTCAGGTATGTCTTTATTAGCAGTGTGAGAACGGACTAATACATCTGGTCATTATATTTTTAAAATCATAACCAGCTGCCTTTGATACTATTTCTTTTTTTTTTTTGCCTTATTTTGTTTTTCTACTTGTCATTTAGTGTATTTATTATTTGTGTCCTCACACTAGAATGTAAACTCTAAGAGGACAGGGGATTCTTTTTTGTTCACTGATGGCTCCAGGGTGGCCAGAAGAGGATCTAGAACAGTTTTGGTACATGGCAGTTGAAAAATAACCATAACATACTTAATTCTTCCTAGTATCCTTTATGAAGTACTGCTACTGACCCCACAGAGGCACAGGCATCACCTCGCACTGCCCTGTCACTCAGTGCTCATCTATTAGCTAATTGTAGTTTGTTGGCCTTAGCTAGGGCACACATTGCATGGGAAAAGTGAGACTAAAAAAATGCTCTTGTGGCCAAATTGTAATCACTTTTTATAAGGTGAAGAAAAATTAGGATTTTATCCTGAAGGAGAGGTAACAAAGGTTTATTGAGCAGGAGCCTGACATAAAGTGAGTTGCATTTTTCAAAGATAATTCTGTAGGAAGAGAGCAGCATTGGGTGTCAGGTCATCCAATAGGTGAAGGCAAAGTGACTGTCTCACAGGACCTGTGACAGCCTTGTGGCAGCAAAAGAGAGGGAGATGAGCTAGTTACCTGTAGAGATAGGGTGCAAAGGATTTATGATCTAAAAGAGAAGTTGTAATAAAGAATCACAATGTCTTTTTTCTATTACAGATTCCTATAAAATTACACTTGGCATGTACTCATAGACACTATAAAGTAGCCAGGATATTGTTACTGATCCAGTAGGACTAATCTTATATCTTGACAAATAAGAAAATACAAAGGTTTTATTTTTTATTCTTTTACTGCTATGAATTTATTGACATTCAATTAGAATGATAAAAATAGGTGAAGCTGAAAATTCCCACAAACTCCTGGGGCTACAAGACAGCACTTCTCACTCCAATCTTCACTGCTGTACAGGGAGAGCAGACACTGCCCTAGTATCTCACTCCATCACCAGCACCAGCCCAACCTCCCCACCTGCCATCCCTCCAGTGGTACAGGTGGAGGGCTGGGTGATTCGGCATGAGCAAAGAGAAACCAGGTTATTTTAATAAACTCTTATTCTTTATAATCTGTAAATGTAGACTCTTGATAGTTAATTTGACTCCTAGTGGCTGTGTGATTATATAAGATGACTTCACAATCCACATTTTAGTTTTTTAGTAGATATCAAGTGTGTTTCATATTTACAATAAAGATGGAGTGAAGAAACTTGAGCTATAATTGTTTTAAGATTAACTGATCAAATAGTCAGGCAATCTGTATGCATTAGCTAAAAACTACCATGATACATTTATTACAGTAGTTATTTTTTAAAATGTGAAAAAGTGGTCTTTCCTACAAGACATCTTAAAGTATAATAAAGCATGTATTAAAGAATTTTATACATGTAAAAAGTTAACCTTTTGAAATCAATATGGCAACATATGGGGAAAGCTCTAAAGTGATTCAAAACGTTGAATCATTCAAAATATCTCTCAAGCATTTGCAGAATGGATCCGTTCTCCCAGATGTGATGAACAAAGCATCCCCCGTGGCATTACCAATGAGAGCAAACAATTTAAAAACCTCTAAACATCTAACATCAGAGGAAAGATGGATAAAGAAGTTTGTGAATTTATGTATAGTATTTATATTACACCTTTTTCATAAAATGTTTGACACTGCTTATAAAAAATACCCATCAAAATAGGAAAATATGTTTACAAGTATAAAATATTTACCATAAAAAAGGTGTATATAATGCATCAACTATAAAGTTAGCCCATTATTTCTGTGAATGAATTGTGAACAGGTCTTTTTTTTTCCCTGAGACAGGGTCTCATTGTGTCACCCAGGCTGGAGTGCAGTGGCACAATCTTGGCTGACTGCAGCCTCCATCTTCCAAGCTCAAGCGATCCTCCCACCTCAGCCCCTGGTAGCTGGGATCACAGGTGTGCACCACCACACCCAGTTAATTTTTGAATGGTTTGTAGAGATAGGGTTTCATGTTGCCCAGGCTGGTCTCAAACTCTGAGCTCAAGCCGTCTACCTGCCTTGGCCTCCCAGAGTGCTGGGATTACAGGTGTGAGCCACCACACCCAGCCTTGAACAGATCTTCATAGGCTACTGATATCTCAGCCTAAAAAAATATGTACAGAATTCTGATTATGAGAGAGGAGAAGAAAACATTAATTCAAGGTGACAGAGTTTTCTTAATTCTCAATTCTAAAATAGCTTTCTCTTATAGAAGATTTACCAGAAGGATATGAATCACTGTAATAACTGGGTTCTCCAAAAACATTCAGGCATTATTAAGTAGCCAGGATATTATTATTTTTGATCCACTAGAACTAACTTTATATCTTGAGAGATAAGACAATCAAGGGTTCTCATTTTTATTCTCTTACTTTACAGAACAATTTTATTAGAAGTGCAAGAACAAATTTCACAGCCTTATCCCATATGTTACTTGTCAATAAAAATTGAGAAATCATATCCAACTTCAAGTCTGAACAATGGAAGAGGTAAAATGAGGTAGTTCAGATATACATGGACTGATTGGCCAGATCTATTCCTAGCATGCAGAGACTCTAAATTTTTACTGAACTGCGTGGTATGAGTCTGTTCACATGCTGCTAATCAAGACGTACCTGAGAGTAGATATTTATAAAGGAAAGAAGTTTAATTGACTCTCAGTTCCACATGGATGGGGAAGCCTCACAATCATAATGGAAGCAAGGAAGAGCAAGTCACATCTTACATGGTGGCAAGCAAGAAAGAATGAGAACCAAGCAAAAGGGGTTTCCCTTATAAAACTATCAGATCTCCTAAGACTTGTTCACAACCGTGAGAACACATGGGGGAAACTGCCCCCATGATTTAGTTATCTCCCACTGGGTCTCTTCCACAATATGTGGAAATTATGGGAGCTAAAATTCAAGATGAGATTTGGGTGGGGACACAGACAAACCACATCATGCATGTGCTTCATGTAATGATATCTTATTAATCTAACTTCTGTACTGCAAATTGTTGAATCTGCACCCTCTGGTGCTAATCTGGCACTTCTGTTTTTTTTTTTTTTTTAATTTATGAATGAAAACAACCCATACATTTCAGAAAAGATGCTTTAATGCATACATAATTTTATTTATTGAGATAGTGGATTATTTTCTCAGATATTTAAATTATGGTTATGAAAACCACTTAGAAAATGTGGTATCTACAGTACCACAAAGATAATTAAATGTGATCAGCAGACTTCTGTGACAATCCCTGATGACTGCCACATTCTTTGTATTTACGTCCTTGCACTTAACTCCATCCTTTGAGTGTAGGCTGGACACGGTGACTTTCTTCTAATCTGGCAAGTTTCTCTGCCATCCAGGGGGCTGCATCCATGGCTTCTTCACTGTAATTCTAGCTGCAGGGAGGAGGCACTGCTTCCAAATTTATCCTTCCTTGGGTACTCTCCCTCAGTCCTAGGTTATTCTTTCAAGCACTCTTCATATTTTCATATTCCTAGTTAGAAATTCTTTACACTGAAAGTCCTTTGTTTAAATTACAGCAGGGCTTTTTTCTCCGAATTGTACCATCCATAATAGGAATCTTGTTGATATGAAGTTCTCTTCCAGGAAACAGGATTTAGGACCCAGGGAGAACCCTGGAGACAGTGTGAGCATACCCTAAAAATTGAGTTCCTAATGGCTAATAGCAGAGAATGAAAATAAGTCTGAGTTGTGGTTCAAAGATGGTCCAACTTGGTCACAATTGACAACAGTAGAGTACTTCTGTCTTGTAAAGGGCAGCAATTCCTTTTGATAGGGAAAGGACACATTCTGGTGGTGAGCCTGCCTTTCTGTTTTGGGGCCTCACACGGTATTCTGTTGCTCTGGGGTCTTACAGAATGTTTGATGTACAATAAGTCATTTCATGTGACATCACATCACACCAAGGGACCCTCTTTATCAAGAGGGAGATATGACAGTGTGCATGTGACCACAGCACTAATCTTACCACACCCACACCATCAGAAGTGTCCAGTCCAGAGTAATGGCACAGCCTGTGAATATGCATCTGCTGGTCTAGCTCAGAGGTGATGTCCTGTGAGGATGAGGGGTCATTCCTTAAAATTCAGTGTAGGTGCTAAGTCCATGACCATTTCATGTGCTATGTTTCTAACTAATAAAGTCATTAGGTTCCAGCAGAAGTGGCCTTGTCATTCATCATATCTGAGGTAACCTAAATTGGGCTAGCCTGACTGGCTCCATTTTAGCTGAAAATTCCAGCCTCACTTTCCCCTCCCTGACATGGTCCCTCAGGTTTATAACTGTGTCATGCTGTACCCAGAGCCATGAAGGTTGAGGTTTGAAGCATGCTGTTCTTAGCACCTGTGACCATTGTACCTGCACCCTGCTTGGCGAGCCCATTGTGAAAAACTCTCTTTGATTCCCCTACCATTGCGAAAAACTCCCTTTGATTACTGTGTAGAAAGTACCAGAACACCCCCTTAGTGATTGTGTGGAAAGTTCCCCCTGCCTTCCCCCTTAATGCCTCCTACTAACTTGCTTTTTCTGCTTCTGTAAAATTTCACTTCAGCTAGGTACCCCCTCCCCTACCTAAATCAAGGTGTAAAAGATAATCAAGCCCTTTCCTCGAGGCCTAGAGAATTTTGAGCATTAGCCATCTCTCGGTTGCCAGCTAGTAAAGGACTCTTAATTTGGATCTCAGAGCGTGGCACGTTCCTTCTAACTCTCTTGGATACACGGCATCCACTTGTGAATGTGTCATTTTCATCTAGGATAGTTGAGATTTCTGTGGATTTTAGAGGTCCTGATTTCTAAAGGACACACTAGAATTCCACTGAATGCAGAACTTCAGCCACCACAAGAGCAGCTCAGACTGCTTATGCCAAAGGAAAGGCATCCTCTTACAGAATGACAGATTCCAAATATGGCATTTCTTGTGACACCACATCAGACCAAATCGCCCATTTGATAGAAAGGGAGATGCCACAGTGAACATGGCACAGCAGGCCACCAGAGGAGGTCCTTTTGCTGTGGCAGGGAGGTACTGCTGCTGCCATGAGGAGGGTGTACGGTCACCTCTCTGTGGAGCTGAAGAGAAAAGCTTGACACATGGTGTCCATGTAGGTGGTTCTTAGGACTTTCTTCTCCAGTTTTGATGGTGAATGGAGCCATTCTCTGATAAGAGCATGATAAGCACAGACTCAGATCCCCAGGGATAGGAGCTGGGTCTTACCCAGGCAAACCAGCAGAGGTGCTAGACAAGTGGGACGAGAGCCTCATATGGAAAGAAGGGGAAGACATGTGTACCGTTTGTAGATTTAAGGCTGGCTTTAGTGTGAGAGACTTTAGTTTATTCCAGTAAGTTTCCTCTGCTAAGCTTCCCAAGAAGGTGATGCCAGCAGCCTCCTGGGTGAGCTGCTCCCAGGACACACGTGTAGCAAGCCTATCAGAAAGGCCACAACAGTGGGCTCTCAAGAGTGCTAGGCTGCACCTCCTGGATCCCCTTCCAAAACAGAAGGACTTTGTTTCCCTGGCTGCTGAAAACATTTTGTGCTGGTAGCTCCTCAGGAATTGCCTTGGCTGAGAGTCACTTTGCCCAAGATCCTGCTGTCTTTTGAGCAGCCCTCAGACAATGACTGGCTAATACAGTAACATAGAGACTCTGTCTCCTCACTCCCACCCTGGACCACTCTCAGGGGGCATCATAGATACAAGGTCTGCTCCCTGTAAGGTTAGCAGAGATCTCAATGGGGCTGCATCTCAACCCAGCTTCTCCCTCTGCCCAGTTCTTTTTTCCCCTCCATTCACGGGTATTGATTCTGTGATTACTCCCTAAAAACTTCCATGATGTTCATCTGTATCTCAGAGGCTGCTTCTTAGTGAATCCAACCTGTACATTAGGATTTTTAAAAACATTTGATACAAATGAAAATGCAAAATCTTAATTTTTTTAATCAAATGAATCTATGGCCATGACATAACCTTTTCAAAATGTATAAAGGAATATATTTTCTAAAACATAATTCTGAAATGCATCTACAAGACAGGGAGAGAAAAAGAACTGAGCCTAGTCAGGCTGATTAGAATCTAGGGGATGGAAAGAAAATAAGTCAAATTCTCCATCTTCTCCCCACACGCCCACAGACAAGTAAAGGGATTAGCTATTTAAGTGTTAAGACCAGAAAAAGAACAAAACATAGAGTTTATTTAATAGAACTTGGCATTGCAAAAGGCCAAATTAAGTATCCAACCAAAACCAAAAACCATAGAATAAAAGATTTAGGGTCATGTCTACAGAAATTTGAAATTATTATATGATTATATTATCCAAAATCAAATAAAAAGACAATAAATGTGACTCATAAATGTTAATATTAATACATAAAGACATCCCGTAAGTAATTAAGATAAATTCTGAATAAATGATTAAAAATGAGAATAAACAATTAAGAATTTTAAAAATAAACATAAGCAATACAAATACCAACAATCCTGAAATTGATTAATCTCAGTGACAATCAATGGGGTATGAATTTCAAATATAAATGTGAAATTATTGGCTATCTTTCAAGTTGGAAAAGATTAAAATAATGAAAATGTTTGCAATTTCTCAGTTTACAGTTAAACACATGTATTAGTTTGTTTTTACACTGCTATAAGGAACTTCTTGGTGGGGTGCAGTGGCCTGTAATCCCAGCACTTTGGGAGGCTGAGGTGGGTGGATCACGGGGTCAAGAGATAGAGACCATCCTGGTTGACATGGTGAAAGCCCATCTCTACTAAAAATACAAAAATTAGCTGGGCGTGATCATGCCTGCCTGTAGTTCCAGCTACTTGGGAGACTGAGGCAGGAGAATAAAGTGAACCAGGGAGGTGGAGGTTGCAGTGAGTCGAGATCATGCTATTGCACTCCAGCCTGGTGACAGTGAGACTGTATCCCCACCCCCCCCCCAAAAAAAAGAGAACTTCCCAAGTCTGTGTAATTTACAAAGGAAAGAGGTTTAATTGACTCACAGTTCTGCACGGCTGGGGAGGCCTCAGGAAAGTTACAATCATGGTGGAAGCGGAAGCAGGCACACCTTATATGGCAGTAGGTGTCAGAGAGAGAGAGCAGGTGAGAGCACAGGAAAAACTATGATTTACAAAACAATCATCTTGTGAGAATTCATACACTATCGCAAGAGCAGTACGTGGGAAACTTCCCATTGTCCAGTCACCTCCCACAAGGTCCCTCCCATGACACGTGGAGATTGTGGGGATTAGAATTCAAGATGAGAACTGTGTGGGGACCCATAGCCAAACCGTAGAAACACAACTGGAATGTGAAGGTGGAGATTCTTGAGAGGGGTAGCAAGAACAAAAGCAATAGAGAGAAGACATTTTGCAACTTTGTGTCTCAGGTATGTTTGACATGGCCTTATTTTTAATGCTAAAACCTAAAAACAAATGAACTATGCAATTAAAAAAAACTGGAGATGTAAATCGGTCTACCTCTGTGGCTACAGAGTCAGTTGAAATAATTTTGCAGAAAAATATTCAATGGCTTGGAAAAAAGTTTACATTAATTATTTAAAATTTGTTTTTAAAACAACATGGTATTATTTTGTAGAATCAGATAACTTACCACATTTTGAAAGTAATCATTGAATAGTATCATTATGGGGCCATTGTTATTTTTCCCTTGTGCTTTCCTGTATTTATCAAATGTTTAATATTAAATGTAATGATTAGTTACAATAATAATCACTAGGTATAATCGTTATAGGCATAATTAAATGCAAATATAGTAAATAAAAAGAAGGATAAGGCAGTGTTACTCATTTCTGCAAATTTATTTTATTTGTTTATTATTTTACTTTAAGTTCTGGGATACAAGTGCAGAACCTGCAAATTTGTTACATGGGTATACATGTGCAATGGTGGTTTGCTGCACCTATTGACCTGTCCTCTAACTTCCCTCCCCTCACCCCCATCCCCCAACAGGCCCTGGTATGTGATGTTCCCTTCCTTGTGTTCATGTGTTCTCATTGTTCAACTCCCACTTATGAGTGAGAGCATGAGTGCTTGGTTTTCTGTTCCTGTGTTAATTTGCTGAGGATGATGCCTTTCAGCTTCATCCATGTCCCTGCAAAGGACATGATCTCATTCCTTTTTACAGCTGCATAGTATACCATGCTGTATATGTACCAGATTATCTTTATCCAGTCTATCATTAATGGACATTTGGGTTGGATCCATGACTTTGCTATTGTAAACAGTGCTGTAATAAACATACATGTGCATGTTTCTTTATAGTGGAATGATTTATATTTGGGTATATACCCTGTAATGGAATTGGTGGATTGAATGGTATATCTGGTCCTAGATCCTTAAGGAATTGCCATACTGCCTTCCACAATGGTTGAACTAATTTACACTCCAGCCAACAGTGTGAAAACATTTCTATTTCTCCATAGCCTTGTCAGCACTTATTATTTCTTGACTTTTTAATAATTGCCATTCTGACTGGCATGAGATGGTATCTCATTGTGGTTTTGATTTGCATTTCTCTGATGATCAGTGATGTTGTGCTTTTGACATATGTTTGTTGAACATGTAAATGTCTTCTTTTGAGAAGTGTCTGTTTATATCCTTTGCCCACTTTTTTATGGGCATGCATGTTTCTAATTCTCATAAATTAAAGTTCATTGTAATTCTGGATGTTAAACCATTGTCAGATAAGTAGATTGCAGGTATTAAACCATTGTCAGATGGGTAGATTGCAGGTATTAAACCATTGTCAGATGGGTAGATTGCAGGTATTAAACCCTTGTCAGATGGGTAGATTGCAGGTATTAAACCTTTGTCAGATGGGTAGATTGCAGGTATTAAACCATTGTCAGATGGGTAGATTGCAGGTATTAAACCATTGTCAGATGGGTAGATTGCAGGTATTAAACCTTTGTCAGATGGGTAGATTGCAGGTATTAAACCTTTGTCAGATGGGTAGATTGCAGGTATTAAACCTTTGTCAGATGGGTAGATTGCAGGTATTAAACCTTTGTCAGATGGGTAGATTGCAGGTATTAAACCTTTGTCAGATGGGTAGATTGCAGGTATTAAACCATTGTCAGATGGGTAGATTGCAGGTATTAAACCTTTGTCAGATGGGTAGATTGCAGGTATTAAACCTTTGTCAGATGGGTAGATTGCAGGTATTAAACCTTTGTCAGATGGGTAGATTGCAGGTATTAAACCATTGTCAGATGGGTAGATTGCAGGTATTAAACCTTTGTCAGATGGGTAGATTGCAGGTATTAAACCTTTGTCAGATGGGTAGATTGCAGGTATTAAACCTTTATCAGATGGGTAGATTGCAGGTATTAAACCTTTGTCAGATGGGTAGTTTGCAAAAAATTTATCCCATTCCTGTTCACTCTGATGCTAGCTGCTTTTGCTGTGCAGAAGCTCTTCAGTTTAATTAGATCTCATTAGCTAATTTTAGCTTTTGTTGCAATTGCTTTTGTCTTTTTTCATCATGAAATCTTTGCCTGCTCATGTCTATGTCCTGAATGGTGTTGCCTAGTTTTTCTTCTTGAGTTTTTATGGTTTTGGGATTTAAATTTAAGTCTTTAATCCATCTTGAGTTAATTTTTGGGTAAGGGTAAGTAAGGGGTCCAGTTTCAGTTTTCTGCATATGGCTAGCCAGTTTTCCCAGCACCATTTACTGGATAGGAGAGCCTTCTCCCATTGCTTGTTTTTGTCAGGTTTGTCAAAGATCAGATGATTGGAGGTGTGTGGTGTTATTTCTGAAGCTTATGTTCTGTTCCATTGGTCTCTATGCCTGTTTTGGTACCAGTTCCATGCTGTTTTGGTTACTGTAGCCTTGTAGTATAGTTTGAAGTCAGGTAGTGTGACATCTTCAGCTTTGTTCTTTTTGCTTAGGATTGTGTAAGCTATATGGACTCATATAAATTTTATATGGAATCTTCTTTGATTCCATATAAAGTTATAGTGTTTTTTTTTCTAATTCTGTGAAAAATGTTAATGGTAGTTTGATAGGAATAGTATTGAATCTATAAATTACTTTGGGCAGTATGGCCATTTTTATATTGATTCTTCCTATCCATGAGAATGGAATGTTTTCCATTTATTTTTGCCCTATCTTATTTCCTTGAGCACTGGTTTGCAGTTCTTCTTGAAGTGGTCCTACATATCCCTTATTAGCCATATTCCTAGATATTTTATTCTTTTTGTAGCTATTGTAAATTGGAAGTCATTCATGATTTGGCTCTCTGTCTATTGTTGGTGTAAAGGCATGCTTGTGATTTTTGCACATTGATATTGTATCCTGAGACTCTGCTGAAGTTGCTTATTAGTTTAAGAATTTTAAGGCTGAAATAATGGTTTTTTTAAATATAAAATTATGTTATCTGCAAACAGACAATTTGATATCCTCTCTTTCTAGTTAAATACCCTTTATTTCTTTCTCTAGCCTGATTGCTCCAACCAGAACTTCCAATACTATGTTAAATAGAAGTGGTGAGAGAGGGTATCCTTGTCTTGGGCTGGTTATCAAAGGGAATGCTACCAGCTTTAGCTCTTTCAGTATGATTTTGGCTGTGAGTCTGTCATAAATAGCTCTTATTCTTTTGAGATATGTTCTATCAATTCCTAGTTTATCAAGAGTTTTTAATGCGATAAAATGTTTAATTTGATCAAAGGCCTTTCCTGCATCTATTGAGATAATTATGCAGTTTTTGTCTTTGGTGCTGTTGATGTGATGGACTATGTTTAGTGATTTGCATATGTTGAACCAGCCTTGCATTCCAGGGATGAAGCTGACTTGATTATGGTGGTTACGTTTTTTGATGTGGTGTTGGTTCAGTTTGCCAGTATTTTATTGAGGATTTTCACTTCAGTGTTCATCAGGAATATTGGCCTTAAGTTTTTTTTTTTTGTTATTGTGTCTCTTTTTGGTTTTGGTATCAGGATGATGCTGGCTTCAATAAATCAGTTAGGGAGGAGTCCCTCCTTTTCAATTTTTTGAATTAGTTTCAGAAGAAACAATACCAGCTCCTCTTTTTACCCCTGGTAGAATTTGGCTGTGAATCCATGTTGTCCTGGGCTATTTTGCTTTGTAGGCTGTTAATAACTGCCTCAATTTCAGAACTTGCTATTGGTCTATTTAGAGATCCAACTTCTTCCTGGTTTAGTCTTGGGAGGGTATATGTGTCCCAGGAATTTATCCACTTATTCTAGATTTTCTAGTTTTTATTGTTTATAAGTGTTTATAGTATTCTCTGATGGTTGTTTGTATTTCTGTGGGATCAATGGTGATATTACCTTTATCATTACTTATTGTGTTTATTTGATTCTTCTCTGTTTTTCTCTTTATTAATCTAGCTAGTGGTCTATCTATGTTGTTATTTTATTTTTTGAAAAACCAGCTCCTGGATTCATTGATTTCTTGGAGTGGTTTTTGTGTCTCTATCTCCTTCAATTCTTCTCTGATGTTAGATATTTCTTGTTCTCTGCTACCTTTTGAATTAGTTTGTTCTTGCCTCTCTGTTTTAATTGTGACGTTAGGGTGTTGATTTGAGATTGTTTTACCTTTCTGATGTGGCCATTAATGCTATAAATTTCCCTCTTAACACTGCTTTAGCTGTGTCCCAGAGATTCTGGTACATTGTCTCTTTGTTCTCATTTGTTTCAAAGAACTTCTTGATTTCTGCCTGAATTTCATTATTTACCCAGGAGTTATTCAGGAGCAGCTTGTTCAATTTCTATGTAATTGTGTGGTTTTGAGTGAATTTCTTAATCTTGAGTTCTAATTTGATTGCACTATGGTCTGAGAGACTGTTATTTTTTATGATTTCAGTTCTTTTGCATTTGCTGAGGAGTGTTTTACTTCCAATTATGTGGTCTATTTTAGAATAAGTGCCATGTGGCACTGAGAAGAATGTATATTCTGTTGATTTGGGGTCAAGAGTTCTGTAGATGTCTATTAGGTACAGTTGATCCAGAGATGAGTTCAAGTCCTGAATATTCTTGTTAATTTTCTGTCTTGTTGATCCATCTAATACCGACAGTGTGGTGTTACAGTCTCCCACTATTATTGTATGGGAGTCTAAGTCTCTTTGTAGGTCTCTAAGAACTTGTTTTGTGAATCCAGGTGCTCTTGTATTGGGTGCCTATATATTTAGAATCGTTAGCTCTTTTGTTGAATTGCTCCCTTTACCATTATGTAATTTCTTCCTTGTCTTTTCGATCTTTGTTAGTTTAAAGTCTGTTTTATCAGAGACTAGGATTGCAATCCCTGCTTTTTTTTGCTTTCCATTTGCTTGGCAAAATTTCCTCCATCCTTTTTTGAGCCTATGTGTGTTTTTGCACATGAGATGGGTCTCCTGAATACAGCACACTGATGGATCTTGACTCTTTATCCAATTTGCCAGTCTCCATCTTTTAATTGGGGCACTTAACCCATTTACATTTAAGGCTGGGACTGTAATGTGTGAATTTGGTCTTGTCATGATGCTATCTGATTATTTTGCACACAAGTTGATGCAGTTTCTTCATAGTGTCATTGGTCTTTATATTTTGGTGTGTTTTTGCAGTGGTTGTACCAGTTTTTTCTTTTCATATTTAGGGCTTCTGTTAGGAGCACTTGCAAGGCAGGTCTGGTGGTAATAAAAACCCTCAGCATTTGCGTTTCTGGAAAGGATTTTATTTTTCCTTTGCTTATGAATCTTAGTTTGGCTAGATATGAAATTCTGAGCTGAAAATCCTTTTCTTAAAAGTTGTTGGCTAGTGGCCCTGAATCTCTTCTGGCCTGTAGAGTTTCTGCTGAGAATTCTGCTGTTAGCCTGATGGGCTTCCCGTTGTAGGTGACCTGGCCTTTCTCTCTGGCTGGCTTTAACATTTTTTCCTTCATTTTAACTTTGGAGAATCTGATGAGTATGTGTCTTTGGGTTGGTCTTTTCATGGAGTATCTTAGTGGTGTTCTCTGTATTTTTTGAATTTGCATGTTGGCTTGTCTTGCTAGGTTGGGAAAATTCTCCTAGAAAATATCCTGAAGTGTATTTTCCAGCTTGTTTCCATCCTCCTTGTGTGCTTCAGGTACTCCAATCAATCATAGGTTTTGTCTTTTTATGAAGTCTTATATTTCTTGGAGGCTTTGTTCATTCATTTTCATTCTTCTTTCTCTAATCTTGTCTGCATGCCTTATTTCAGCTCAGTGGTCTTCAAACTCTGATATCCTTTCTTCTGCTTAGGTGATTCAGCTATTGTTACTAATATATGCTTCACAAAGTTCTCATGCTGTGTTTTTCAGCTCCATCAGGTCATTTATGTCCTCTCTGAACTGTTTACTCTAGTTAGCAGCTCCTCTAATCTTTTATCAAGGTTCTAGCTTCTTTGCCTTGGGCTGAACATGTTTCTTTAGCTCAGTATATAATTTTTTTATTATCCATTTTCTGAAGGCTACTTCTGCCAGTTCATCCGTCTCATCCTCCATCCAGTTCTGTGTCCTTGCTGGAGGGATGTTGTGATCATTCAGAGGAGAAGAGGCACTCCTGCCTTTCGAGTTTTCAGCATTTTTTTCATGGATTATTTCTCATCTTCATGAGTTTGTCCAGTTTTGATATTTGAGGCTTCTGTTCCTTGGATGGGTTTTGGCGGGGCAGTGGGGGGGCTTTTGTCGTTGATGCTGCTGTTGTTGCTTTCCGTTGTTTGTTTTCCTTCCAATGATCAGGTTCCTCTTTTGTAGGGTTGCTGTGATTTGCTGGGGTTTCACTTCACTCCCAAACCTAGAGAACAGCAAAGATGGGTGCCTGCTCCTTCCACTGGGAGCTCTGACCTCAAGGGGCACCAATCTGATACCAGTAGGATTGTGCCTGTACAGAGTGTCTGGCAACACCGGTTGGAGAGTCTCACCCAGTTGGGTGGCATGGGGAATGGGACTCATTTAACAAAGCTCTTTGACTGTCCTTTGGTGGAGGACATGTGTCTTGCTGGGGGGATACCCACTCATCTGCCCTGCCCAGATTCCTCAGAGCTACCCAGAGGAAAGGCTACATCTGCTGCTCTGCAGACAATGTGGCCACCCCTCCCGCTAGGGGTTCTGGCCCAGCAAGATTCAGGTTCTGTCCTTGAGCTTCTGCTGGAGCTACTGGCATTCCTGCAGGGGAGTTCTGCCCAGTTGAGGAAGGATGAGTCAGGGTCAGGCCTGAAGAGGCACTCTGCCACAGCTGGTGTGTGTGGCACACACCAAGGGGACACATCTTGGGACCAGGCAGTCCAGCCTCCCTGGTACTAACTGGGGAAAAAGTGCAATCTGGAGCTGTAGAGATAGATGCTGCCCTTCCACACCCAGCAAGCTTAATGCATTAGGCAGTTGTGAGTCCCAGTGCTGGCAGCTGCTCATCCCCCAAGGAACACAAAGGCTTAGACAGCAGGCAACTGCAGCTCCAGTGCTGATCACTCCTCCCCAGGGTGGTCACTAGGCTTAAGCAGATTTCCAGCTGAGAGGCTGTTGAGAATCTGTGCAGCTCTGGGGCTGGGACTCTAGGCCTTGGTGGCATGGGTTTGGTGTGATATCTTCTGATCCATGGGTTGCACAGTTCTGTGAGAAAAGCACGATTTCCCCAGGTGGGTAGCACATTCACTCACCGCCTCCCTCGGTTGGGGGAAGGGGCCCCTATGCACTATGTGGCTCTCAGGTGGGCCTCCACACCACACTGCTCTTCCTTCCTCTCCATGGACCACACCGGCCTCCTGGCCGGTTCTGAGAGAACCTGGATACCTTGGTTGCCGGTGAAGGATTCACATGGTTATTATGGTTTTGTTCTGTTTTGTATTTTGATGGGAGCCTCAGATCACTGCCGTTTTTAATCAGCCATCTTGGCCCTGCCCCCCACCCCAATTTTTGCAAATTTAAATATGAGATTTGTCCCTTAGGTGCACAGTCCAGACCCCATACAGTCCAGCTCCTTTTAAAGTCCCATGAAAAGTTGGCTGGAATGATCTGAGAGTTAGCCCAGTACGTTGTCTTCCTCCCTCGCCTATCCCGGAGAACTCCTATTGTTGAAACGAGCCTCTAATCTGGTCTTCTGTGCTCTGTTTAATTTCCTGGATGCTTCTATTTTTTTTTTTCTACTTAGCTTCTCCAGACCGATGCTTCCATTTAGGGGTCTCTTTGTTCCTTCATGCATTCTCTCTTCGTTACGTCCTCTCCATAACTGCAAGCAACGACATCCAACAATGAGCGCAGCCTCACTAATCCCGTGGATCACATGTGCTAGGCAAAATCTTGCTCAGCAGAAAACTCGCTCTTGGTGGTAACTGACTGTTGTACTCAATCAGTTCTGTTGGAGCTGGGAGCTCAGTGAGCACTTGCAAGGAAGCTGGTGTTGGGCGTCTTGTCCATTCTTAAGGATGAAAATGTTCAGTTTATGGGTCAACACAGGCCAGCTGTCCCGGGCTGAGAAAAAGTTCACCATCTCATGACTTTCATGTGGGTGTGGGTTCTTCATATCACTTGGGTCTTTACCTTGGTTCCTGACTCACAGATTCAGATCATGTTCACTTCTTTGGTTAATCACAATGTGATTAGCAAGGGTTAAATGCAGGTGTATGTGCTCATTGTAGGTCCCAGAATGTGATGATGTTAACAACCCCATGTGAGGGGTAAAATTGTCTTCATTTAAAAATGAAGAAATTGAAGGAGGCACAGAGATTTCACAATGGGGCTAGAAAGACTTTCCTGGGCCACCACCCTCATTCAAGCTACACAGGGCTCTCTAAACAAATAGCAACAAATAGCTCACTCATTTACATCCAGACGTTATCAGAAATGATCATTTGTAGCCATAGAGTAAACTGTTGGGGGAGAGGCAGTGATCTTGTCTGGGGTCTGGGTCTTTCATTCAGTACCTAAACTGTGTGACTCTCCGTGTTGGGTTTCAGGAGACAGCACTGAGGAACAAAGCTAAGAGGGTTATCCTGGCTTCCAAATAATGGAATGAATGGATGGCATAAAGTTGGGAATGTGAATAAACAGATGGCCTTCTTCCCTTTGTGTGTCTCAGTGACACTTCTCACTGTATATGGAGAGCGTCGTTGCATTCACGTCCCAGTGTAATCCAGCATCGCCGCATCTTAACTTGATGATGTTTCAAGGACCTATTTGCAAGTAAGAGCACATTCATTGGTACTGGGGATTCAGACTTGAACATATCTTTTTAGGGTGACAAAGTTCAAACCACTGTAATGAAGGAGAAAGGAGGTGATACAAACAGAAGATGAAAGCTCTGTCTCCACTTCCCTGTGGTTAGAAAAGTGTCAGATTCCTTTAGGGAGTAGGATTGGCTATGAAATAAGACTATGCTCACAAGAGACAGTTGGCTAGTTCTCCAGGTGAATTACAAATCAGCCTGCATATGGGAAATTTTTCACTTCAGTTGAACCCCTTGTGTACATAATGTAGACTTGAAGAATTCCACCAGGAATTGAAAACCACGCACACTTGAATTAGTTCTGTCAAGCCAGTGTTTCTGATTGCTCACAGCTGCCTGACGGTAGCTACATGAGTCCAGCAGGTATTGCTCTTTCACTTCTCTTACTACATTGATTCAAATTAATTAATTAGCCACCCAGGTGGATCCTTCAGGCACCAAGCTAAATGCTTAAAGGGAAGATTGAATCGCCTTTTATTTCCCTTATGCCGTAAAAAGCACACAAACAGAAAAAAAGAAATTAGAGGATACTTTCCCTTCGTTGTCTCATATTAGGTCAGTTGCCGGGATGAGGTCAAAAGGCCTTTGTGATTGTCACACACTTGCTGGGTTTTGCAGTGTACACAAGATGTCTACACAAGGCTCTGAGTCCAAAGGATCCTCACAAGTTATTCGGAGACTAAGACATAGTTAGATCAATGTCCTTCGGCATCCATTTTAACTCCAAAGCATGTTACACTTTTTTTATGTATTTGAATCTGCTTTCACATTTTTTAGAGAATATTCGTAGTTCTCTTAAACGCAATACCTAATTCTCATTAAAATCTCTCTAGTTAGTACTTTTCCTGGGAGAAGATGGTAAATTTCTTTCTGAATTCAGTTATGATATTGGAACTATGTTTTTTATGTGTGTCTTGGTTTTTGTTTAAATAATTATGATTACAAAGATGATGCCACGTTATTTTGAAATACTCCTTGCAATGCTTTATTTTCCACCAGTATTTGCTTCTTGCTTTTGTTCACTGAATACATTGTTTCTTGACTCTGTTCATCATAAAATTTGCAACGCAACAATCACTGTGCTGTATTTATTAATCTACATGACTACTCACGTTTAGAAAAACTATCTCATAGACCACAATTATTCTTAAAAATATTTCTTCATGTAAGAAGTAGTGTTAACTCACTGTCATTTTCTAGATGGCAGTTATTTTAAACCATTTCTTAACTAATCTAAAACCCATCTTAACTATTCTATGTATTAACTAATCTATGTCTTCGCTAATTTACACATTCCTTTCTTGATTTGAAATTCTGTCTTCATTGAACACGAATTGCCACGTGCACTTGGGCTGCAGCTGGCCTCCCTGCTCCATCAGTCATCTTTTCATTCCTCTTTAGTGTGAACAGTTTTACTTACTGCTGCTTTATTTTATATTTTATTAGTGAGTAGCAAGTCCCTGTTCTTACTTCCTGTGTTCAAAATATCCCTGCCTTGTTCTGAATTATCCAGAAGACTTTGAATTTTCAATTTCTAAAAACGGCAGAAATTTTGATTGAGGTTGCCCTTAATTTACTTAGTTATGTGAAGAAATCAATATATTTAATATACTGGTCTTATATGAAGTAACAAATCTACTCTTAATTCATTCAGATATTTTCTGTATTCAGAAAGATTTTTACAGGTTTGCACATATAGTTCTTCGTATATCTGATTAGTTCATGGGCTTTAGAGGAATTTTGTAGGATTTTGGTTTCTATCGGTGGCTGTAATTGTAACCCAGGACTTCAAGATTCCCCTCTCCTGGCTTCATATATATATTCATTTTACGGAGAGGATGATGATGGGCCAGGGTAGGCCAGACATATTTTATTGAAAGGTTCATATTATCAGTTTCATAAAAGAGTAAGTCTGGCAAATTGATGATCAAAAGTGTAATAAAATGTATTTGTGTAGCACTTTTCCTTGGGGATGCATTTCTAAAGAACTAATTTGTGAGAATGCTCCCATGTGGGACCCCCAAGTAGTGGGTCACACCATAAGGTTGAGTTTGATCCCAGACATAGGCCCCCTGTTGGAGGTAGTTGAGCTATGGGGAAGAAGGACTGCAAGAAGGCTTATGTGATATAGAAAAAATAACATGAGTTATTACTCTATTGTGCTGAGGTGATGGGAGGCATGGTGTCCACTTTTGGTTCTCAAGGTGTCCACTCTTGGTTCTCACGGTGTCTACTTTTGGTTCTCACAGTGTCCACTTTTGTTTCTCTATTCATTATAGTTCCTTCTTAAAGTTATGACTTAAATCTTCAAAGCAAGCTGATAGTAAAAATTGCTTTGTTTGTTTCTTTCCTGGACCTGGACCCTTGATATACTATTTACAATACTGCTTGTGACTTAATGATTTATAATGTAGCCTGTGATTTTCTTGTGAAACTCCTGCCCTAGATAAATAGTTTCTTTTAAACTTCTAAACTTAGATATTGCACCCGGACTCTTGTGACTGATAATTGCACCCCCCTCTTTAACCTGATTATGTATCTCCCTGTTCCCAGCATATTTATCCAAAATATGGTGACTTGTAATTGTATTGTAAAACTTTCTGTTCCCACGAAACACTGATCCCATGACGTACACACTTCTACTTGTAATGTATATAACCAGGCCCTGAGTTCAATAAAGCTGTTGGTGCAGCATCTGACTTCTCAACCCTCCAGACCCCATCTGTTCTTTCTTCTTCTCTTCTGTGCAGCCCCCCTTTCCAGGTTAGGACCCTCTTGCTGGCCAAGAGCCCCCTGGCAGACGTGCCGGCCCCAACACTAATTCAAGTGAAAAAAATCACTCTGATTTTGGAAACCTACTGGAAAAAGTCAAGTGGTTTCATACACTGGAACGCGCCTCTAGTCCCAGGTATAGGAGGCCCTGTGACCAGAGCTGGAGATGGGAGGTTCAGATACGTGACTTATTACATTTCTTTATGATTTAATAGGATAACGAACACAAAGTGTCAGAATTAAGGGAATGTTTCTTTGCTTCTATACAGTAGGCATATGAACATTTCAATTTGCTTATTGCACTAAGTATATAATGTATGCACACTAAGTAAACATTGTATCCCAAGGCTAATTTGGATCCACGTGTAATATAGACAATGGTTTGAGGCATTGTGCTTGTTTTCCTTCTGCATATTTCCATCCCTAGGTTCTGGTTCATGGGATGTTAAAGACATAAAAATTTGATTATGGAGCTGACAAGCCCAGATGGTGCCTCCAGGCGCTCCCATGCCCTCCCCCGGGAGCCCCAGGCTTCTGCTGGGCTGCTGCTTTCCCAGCTTTCTGAGTCATTCCACAAGCCAGGGCCATGGTTTATTCTCATGCTATTTTGTTCCATATTATACCAAGAATCTAAACCGTTCACTGATATGGGCTTCTTGAAAAATGCATCTCCACCAGATGTGGTGGCTCATGCCTGTAATCCAAGCACTTTGGAAGGTTGAAGTAGGTGGATCACTTGAGTCCAGGAGTTTAAGACCAGCCTACTTAGCACGGTGGAATCCTATCTCAACAAAATGTATAAAAATTAGCTGGGCATGGTGGTGCACACCTGTAGTTCCAGCTACTTGGGAGGCTAATGTGGGAGGATCACCTGAGCTGAGAGGTCAAGGCTGTGGTGAGCCATGATTGTGCCACTGCACTCCAGCCTGAGTGACAGAGTGAGACCGTGTCTCAAAAATTTAAAAATTACATAAAAAATAAATAAATGCATTTCTGTGAATCTTTGTTTAAAGCTGTGCCTCATGTTCCCCTCCAGGGCAGGGCTGAGTGGAGCCTGTAGGTTTATAAGTAAAAACCAGGGGAACTGTGAAACCTGTTCTCTCTTCCTGAAGGATCAGCAATCCACCTCACAGGAAGGGACTGGCAGGCAGCTTAAGTAAGCTGGCCTCTGCTCTTTCCTCCTTTTAATAATCACTTTCCCATTCTAGAATTCTGCTGCTCCATTCTTCTATTATTTTAATCTGTCAGTGAGCTCTTGGCTACAGCATTTTTTTTTCTGTATTGGTTTAAAATAAGGCATACTATTTTGAAAATAGCTGCTCTTTCTTAATGTAGTACACCAATGGACTTGAAAAATCTTTATCTATTTTCTAAATTTCCTTTAATATGCCAGTATGTCTGTTTTATAATGGCAAAATAATATAAATTTGAATAATGAGCTTGCCAGAAGCATTGAATGTCATTGGCTTCCATGAAATAGCAACAAGAGGATGACCAGCCCAGAAATCCAAGTACGCCTCATATTGCCCAAGACAGTCCAGGGGTGGACTCTAGAAAAGTCTGTCCATGGTATCGGTACTACATGCCTCTCCCTGACATGTTCTACAGAGGGTTTTGTTTTTGTTTGTTTTTTTTTTGTGTTGTTTTACTTTTATCTTGAAACTATAAAACAGGATTATCAGGGAAGAAGTGAACTCCATCCATTGGATAAACCACAGCCACAGTATCTACTAGTGCTAAGTTGAAAACAGAGTAATAATTCCACAGTACAACCTGGGATGTACTCAGGGGTCAGTTCAGCGTGGCTGGCCACAGATCCAGCATCATGGCTGAGCTGATGCATCGCCCAGCCTCCTGGTTTTCCTTTTCGTCACCTATCACAGCTCACGATGACTTTGCCCTTTGGTTTTATTTGTTGCTGTTGTTTCTGTTTGGTTCCTCTGGGAAGAAACCAATTCTGTACTCTTGCCTGTCAGTCACTTTCTCACACAGATCAGGCTACCCTGATCCCCAGCCTCCATCACTCTTCTAATCCCACTTTGCTTTTTAATTTTCTTTATAACGCTTGATGCTTCCAGGCGTAATTTAATCAGCTTCTTCTTCGTGACTTTCCTAGCCCCTCATCCACCCATGAGCTCCAAAGCTACCTGTACTGGTTTACAACGGAGCTCTCTCTCCCGGGCACCCACTCCAGCCCCAGACACACTCAGTGTTGTGGTAATAAGTGTCCAATGAACATGTGCTAAGAAGACCATTCTGCGTTTCTGGTTCTGGATTAGTTTCTAGGCTGTGTCCTATTTAATAAGCTTTTTTTTTTTTTTTTTTTTTTTTTTTTAAGAATCAAATAAATAAGAGCAGGAAAGGCAGAAGGAAGACTGATTGCTATAAGAAAATATGGGAAAAGTTCCTAAGAAACTGAAACTGTGTGGGCAGAGGGCTTGGTGAGGATTAGGTAAGTGGACCCCATGGGGAGAGGGAGAGTTTTTGAACCATGTAAACACATCATATATTTAGCAGCCAACAGAGATAATTCTTGTAGGAAGATGCTGTGCTGATACTTGGCTGTGTACCATGCTGGCTCTGTGCATCTACACATGTGTCTTACTCACTGGTACTACTGTCAAGCAAGAATAATTCTGTGTACAACTCACTCTCATCCACCTTGAATTGGATTTTTTTTTTTGAGAAAACATAGAAGTACTATGGTACTGAATGAATGATTGACTTTATATGTTCACTTTATATCCATATTGCATAATGAGCTTGCCAGAAGCACTGAATGTCATTGGCTTCCATGAAATAGCAACTTCCATGAGTTATATTCTTTTATCCATTATATAACTCAAAGTTTTCCCCAAATTAACTTCTTTGTGGGGTTCATAGAAAGTTAACCGTATTACCTTCAGTTCATCTTCAATCTTCCCACCAGTCGACCTTTCCAAATGCTTCTTTAGCCCTTTGTTACAACGATTTTCCAGTTCCTGCAGAATAAAGCCCTGGCTTCGTAGGCCAGGATATAGTTCTCTCCGAATTTGGTCTCAGACAACCAAGCCAAGTGTGTAGGATCCTGCTTCACTCAAGGATAGCACATTTCCTGCCTGCCTGACACCACAGACTGGCTGTACAAAGGCACACAGCGTCCTGTCTGTGCTCACAAAGCTCCTGGACAAGCACCCCGTCTTTGCTGGTGAGGTGCAGTCACAACACTCTGACCACGGCTGCAACTTGGGCTGTGGGCCCAGCACTAATAGCCGAGTTTCCATTGTGTTCTTGTCACCAGTGAAACCAGGAATACATTTCCACTGTCACTTGTCAGAGAGATCATCAGAATGTAGCCAACATAATTTGGGATCCAAAACCATGTCCTCCAAAGCAGAACTGAAGAGCCCCAGCTTACAGAGGCATGTGTGGAAAAAGAGGGCCTAATTGCCTGGGATCAGAATGAATCCTCTGTCTGGTGTGGGAGCCCAAAAGGCAGAGTTGCCTGAGGCTGGATCAACAGACTCCAGCAGCCAAGGCGAAATGGGCAGGAGCCTTTTTCTGATTTCTCTGGCCCCATCTGTGGGTGCCACATTAGTTCTGGATGCCTTATTCAGAGAGCATTAAAAAAGCAAAGCAAAATTCAAAAGGCATGGCCAGGAAAGTGGCCAGAGAAAGCTTGGGAGAGGAAAGGTGGAGGCCATGACAGCTGTTTAGCTGTTCAGAGAAACAGAATGAGGAACATAGTTGCTCCTTTTGAGTACTGGGCGAAATCACTTGGAGAAGCAGCACTATGTCCATCTCTGGATGGGCCAAATGGATCTGTCAGGTTCAAGTCCTGGGGCAGGAGCTCTGGGGTGTGATTCGAGGCCGGCCCGTCCAAGGATGGGGAGGTCCCTGTGAGAGGTGTCACTGGAGGCCCCAGGGTACAGCTGTGTGACTGCCTGGAGGGGGTGATGGGGGCACTGAAAAGAGCTTTGAAGCTGTCTTACTCAGATCCCACTGGATGAAGACTTGTTTTCGTCAGTGATTCCTTGCATCCCTAATTAAGTTGCCCTTTGCAACATGCATCACTCTCTTCCCCAGTCCCCAAACAGGTCCTTCCTCTGAAATCTTCCCTGTCACTTTAGGAGAGACCCTGCCCTCATCCAGACGATTTGATTCACACTCCATCCATGCTCTAACCTGTTGGTTAGTTCTACCTCCAAGCACACCAAAAATTCGGTCCCCTTTTCTCTACTGCGGTGGTGGTCAGGTCACTGTCACAGCACTCTGCATACACAGCAGATACTCCCAGGAGATGTAACTGCTCTCTGCTACCCCCTCCCTCCCACAACACAGGCTCTACACAATGCCACCTGGATTAAAACACTGCCCTGGCTTCCCGTTAGCCTTAAGATGAAACTGAACTTCTTCCCTGGCCACCAGGATTCCCGGGTGGGCTCAGACCCATCTCTTCAGATCCATTCTGGGCCACCCTCCACTCACTCTCTGTCCATCTCTCGTCCACACCCACACTGGCCTCTCTCAAGTTCAGGGTCGTCCAGTTATCAGACCAGGGCAACTGATGACGACTCTGGTGGAATGCCCCTCCTTTGACTGGACTCAGCTGGTTCCTTCTCCACCGTCAGAGCTCAGCATACAGGTCACTCGCTTAACACAGGGTCCCTCCCCACTCTGTAGGGTCAGCCCTTCCATCACCGTCCTGTCTGCCAGCCTCCCAGTTTTCCTTCCCATTACAAGTCACAGCTCCTGATGGCTTTGCCTGCTGGTTTATTTGTTGTTGCTGTTGTTTCTGTTTGCTCCCTGTGGGCAGAAACCAATTATGTAGTCTCGGCCATCAGTCACGTTCTCACACAGGTCAGGCCACCCCGATCCCTGCCTTCTGTCACTCTTCTGATTTCGCTTTGCTTCTTTTTTTTTTCTTTATAATATTTGATGCTTTTTGATATAATTTAATCATTTTCTTCTTTATGCCTTCCCTGGCCCCTCGGCAGGGCATGAGCTCTGAAGGTACAAGAGTTCTTTCTCCCCAGCACCCACTTCAGCCCCAGGCACACACAATGTTATGGGAGTAAGTTTTTGATGAGCATGTGCTACGTGATCAGATGTGGTGGGGGAGCTTCTTTGGTGCTTGTGATGGGCGTCATGTGCCACAGATATCTGCAAAGTATTGATGTATTTATTTCATAAGTGTATATATGGATAACAAAACATATTTTTGGTTACCAGTAGCTTTCAACGTGCCATGGAAAAGATTGAAGATTAAGGGCTGGAAAATGCTGAAGTCCTGTCCTAACTCAATGTTTCATACTGTGGGATGCTGGGAAGGCCATGCTAGGCTGCAGGGCTGTCACCTTCGAAATGAAATGATGACATAACCTTGTCTCACAGTTGTTGAGAGAATCAAGCAGAAGAGAGTGTGTGACTCCTCCTCTTGACAGTCCTTTGTCTAATGTGAGTGATGATTTTCTTCAAATTATCAAGTAAATTCAAACTGAATTCTCCGACAACTATTTTAAAAATTCATTTGTGTCAGATATGCTTAAAATGTTTAGTTATGAAAGGCCTCTTCTAACTTCTTTGAAAAATTCTGTGCCTTCTTCTGCTCTATAAAGGTGATGCATACCCAGAGATAATCAATTTTATTTAATAGGATCTCAGGGAAAGCATATCAGAACATATCTAGTGTTGCTGCTATTAAAAAAAATAAGATAAAAAGGCAATAAAAACTGGAAATCTGGCATGTGGCAAATGAAGAAGGTTCAGGAATCATGCTTGATTTGAGGTAATCTGGTTTCTTCCTCTCCGTATGGAAAGCATGAAAGTGAGTCCCATTAGATTTGAATGGCATCTGTATGACAGAACGTATTTATTTTCCTCTTTTTTTTTTTTTTTTTTTTTTTTGAGATGGAGTTTCGCTCTTGTTACCCAGGCTGGAGTGCAATGGCACAATCTCGGCTCACCACAACCTCCGCCTCCTGGGTTCAGGCAATTCTCCTGCCTCAGCCTCCCGAGTAGCTGGGATTACAGGCACGTGCCACTACACCCAGCTAATTTTTTGTATTTTTAGTAGAGACGGGGTTTCACCATGTTGACCAGGATGGTCTCGATCTCTTGACCTTGTGATCCACCCGCCTCGGCCTCCCAAAGTGCTGGGATTACAGGCTTGAGCCACTGCGCCTGGCCTATCTTCCTCTTAATAGCATAAACATATTTGACACTAATGCCGTGGGATTGGAATATTAAATCCTCTCTTCATTTCTATTTAAGCTAAAATGGGCAGCTGCAGAATGTGTTAAAGAGCTATGGATTTTCAGCCTGGAAATAAAAGGTCAGAGAAGGAGAGAGAAGGTGCAGGATATAGCCAAAGCATCTGTCATGGCGATGGGATCCCCCTGGGAGGCTGGGTGGCCAGGCCTCTCCAGCAGCAAGAATAGTGGTCACATTGTAGGACCACAAAGCATTGGGTGAGGAGGAAAGGCGTGCAGGGACCAGGCAGAGCACACACTTTCTTTGGAAATGTGGGGTAAAAATACCGAACTGGCAGAGGGAATAACCACACCTGAGTCTGCAATAACCTCCCCCTTGGAATCTGGCTGAGCCGAAAGTCTTCCCCACGCAGAACACTCAGGTGTCAATGCATTTCTTTGTCGGGGAAAGAGAAGGAGCCTCAATTAAAAAAATGTATCTAAGGAGACCTCTTGGGGTCTGACACAAACTCTTCTTTCAGCCAAAAGACACTGACTCCAATTCACAGCTTCTTTAGGAAACCCCGTGATGACATTGTTTGGCAGCCCAGGCATGTCTAAGAATTCCGTTCCAGTCTGCGAGCAGAGAGCCGCCTCCCGTACTTGCCAGCCCACACGGTGTGAACACACCATGAATCACTGCTGCGCTTTCTCTTGGCCCCCAGCACATTGCTCAGGGCCCCTTCCAAGTCTCATTCAGTAGGCTGTCCTGTGTCCAAAATACTTTCCTAAACCTTTTCAAAATCCCATAAAACATGGATATGGCAGTTATGGGAAACAGGATGCCAAACTGCATGTAGTCAAAAGAGTAGAAACAGTCACTCTTAAGCCTTCAGACATCTGAATGACAGGATCGTGTTTAATGATGGAAAGATGAATAGGGATTTAGGTCAAGATTAGCATACAGGCTTCAATACTACATATAACACAAAGAAAATAAAACCTGAAAGCTTTCAGGAAAAAAATAACACAAGGAGAAACCATTTTGCAGATTTGAATTTATTAATAAAGACACATCCTCTCATTTAGCATATTTCAGCCAACCATTTGGACGTATTTGTGACATTTGCTTCGGAGACTTTCCTCGAGCTGATTGAGAAAGCAACACTTGTCTGTCTTCTGTTAGACAATTATGTAGATCAGAGCAGATTATATTTAAAAATGTTATCCCTGCTGTAGTGATATTGCAGCTGAACACACTGACACAATGATACAGAGGAGCTATTTGGAGAACTTTTCATCTCCAATTTTTGGGTAAGCATGTTTGGAAAGTAGAGAAAATGGGAAATTACCACTAAAAGATAAATTATTGCATTTTTACCATACTTTTCTTAACATTTGGGATAAAGTTTCATATATATATATATATATATATACATGGATACGTACCTACAAACACATATATACATATGTTATGAGTACTGTGATGGGCTTTTTAAAATAAGAAATAGTTTTTTAAAAAATCATATGGTTCTTTATGTTCACTTTAACCAATTCAATTCATTTCAAAGTCTGTCAAAACTGAATTTATTTTGTTCGTATGATTTGTCAAGTCAAACCCGTGAATTTAGACAATGCACCTTATGCAGTGAGCAAGGGCTGTGCCTGCAGGTGTCACTTTAGCACATGGGCCACCTGAGTGGGCCCTGAACGTCCAAAGAGAGTGAACACAAGGGACGTTTCTACCTGAGCCAGAAAATGGGGGCTAGTGAATTACGTGTTAATTTCCTGTTGCTGCTATAATAAATTTCTGCAAACAAACTTGAAATGCATTATTTTCCTGTTCTGAAGGCAAGAAATTCCCTGTCTGAAATCAGTTTCACTAGACCAAACTCAAGGTGTCCGCAGGGCCTGCTCCCTCCAGAAGCTTTGGGGAAAAATCAATTTTTTGCCTCTTCCAGCTTCAGGTGGCTGTGGTATTCCTTAGTCTGTGGCCACATAACTTCTATTTGTGTGTTCCTGTCTCCTTCTCTTCTGGGTGTATGTTACTGCTCATCTATAACAAGGGATTGCATTTAGGGCCCACCCAGAGAATCCAGGATCATTTCCCCATCTCGGAATTATGAATCACAAAGCTTCCTTGTTTGCCATATAAGCTAGTATATATGGTCTCCAGAGATCAGCAGCTGATTAAAAATTTTTGGAGGAAGGGCATTTTATCACAAATGGTTGTCTTTTAATAAGCAAAATAATGTCAGGTATAACTGTGTCTGATAAGTATTATATATCTTTGAATCTTGTATGTAAATTTACAATCTCATCTAAAATTGCAGGATGGAGATGCTGTTGTATAGATATGGTTGCTGGAAACTGACAGAAGAATCTTCTGACTGACAGGGTGAAAATTGGCATCCATTTTTCTTACACAGCAGTTGGTCAGAATGTTCTGTAACTCAGCAATGCTGAGTGTTTTACTATATATCAAACTTGTCCAACGCACGGACTGCAATCCGCATGTGGCCTAGGAAAGCTTTGAATGAGGCTCAACACAGCTTTGAATGGAGCCCAACATAAATCTGTAAACTATCTTAATATGTCGTGAAATTTTTTTTTGTGTGTGATTTTTTCTTAGCTCATCAGGTATCATTAGTGTTAGCATATTTTATATGTGGCCCAAGACAATTCTTCTTGTTCCAATGTGGCCCAGGGAAGCCTAAAGATTGGACACCTCTGTTACATGTTTTTTTCTAAGTATTATGTCTTTGGATTAGATAGCTGAAAAGGTAGAATACTAGTCAAGGCTCTGAACTGCTCTTTCTCATCGAGTCACCATGGCCAAGCCGTTTACTTTCACAGCCTGCTTCTCAATCCCTAGTGGGCAATGATCAACTCAAGAAGATGCTACGATGGTTGGTATGGTGCCAGCTCTTCTTTTTAAGATAAAAAAAGGCAAAATCATTTGGGTGAAAAGTTAAAACTTCTGGAAATTTGTTTGAATGCTTTGAAACTGTGATGCCAACCATGGCATTTTTGGGAGCTGTGAATGGATGCGAAGGAACATGCTATCTTCTGTCCTCTCAATGCCTAAACAGTGTGGGGACCTGGTCTTGCATCTCCTCACAGAAATGTTACAGGTTAGGGCAACACAATAATATCTGCCTATCCTCATATAAGCATTTCTTTTTGTAATTAATGTTTTTGAGAGCTGCATTCAAGGTACTTGACCAAAAAGTATCATTTATCACTCCCTTGGGAATTACCATAAATTTAAGTCTCTTTTCATGATATTTCCCGTAAGGGATGCAAGGATTCTAGCCTAAGTATGTTAAATTTACCAGTAAGAATGTTAGATATCACCAGCCTGGCTGACATGGTGAAACCTCATCTCTACTCAAAATTCAAAAATTAGCCACGCGCGATAGCAGGTGCCTGTAATCCCAGGTACTCTGGAGGCTGAGGCAGGAGAATAGCTTGAATCTGGGAGGCAGAAGTTGCAGTTAACAGAGATTGTGCCACTGCACTCAAGCTTGGGTGACAGAGTAAGACTGTGTTTCAAAAAAAAAAAAAAAGAAACAAAAAGAAAATGGAAAAAAAGTGTTAAATACGATGTTAACACCGTAAACTGTTGCTGGGATTTTGAAAGTGTTAATGAATGTCTTCCCTATCCCCACATTTGAATTAATTAATGCATAGGGGAGAAGCCAAAGAGTTAGAGAACCAAATAATTGCCTTTATTACTAATCAGGCTATTTGCAGAGGATGGTTCCTTCCTCTGCAAAGTGGGCTTTCTGTTCAGCAACCCTGCATTAAACCCATCCGGTTATTGATAAACTGAAGACTTCAGCCTTCCCTGCCATTGAAAATTTGTGATACAGAGAATGCAAGAATAGATGCTATTTCAGATTTCCAAATAAAACAGAGAACAAAAGGACAAACAAATTGGGCTATAATTCTTTCCCTAATATGGCCAATCAAATAATTGGCTTTGTTTTCTATTTAGGAAGGGTGAATAGGACAGAAGGGAGAGGCCAAATTAATGTAAAAAAGCCATCAACATGGAAATATAATGAATTTTTCTATTAAATTGATGTTCTTACCTTATATATCTCATTTATTTTGGGAAATCAATATTTAAGTCAAAAATATGGCAAAAATTCTCCAAGTGCCCAAATCACCATAATGAAGTAACTTCCCTCAAGCTAGGCAGGAATACCCAGGGACTCTGAGAGGAAGGCACAATGGGAGCAGTTGGATTACTGACCAGAGCATAACTTGGGGCAGATGGAGAGTCACAGAATTGTGTTGCTTGTACCTGATGTGGAACACAGAAATTGTTGCTCATAGCATGACTTGAGTCATTGACTAAGGGTTTACTGTGGAAATGCCTGGAAAAGAGAAACCACGTAGGACCTACACACGTATCTTTATCTACCTCTAGATCTCTATATACATATGTCTCCATATTATGTATCTATGCATCTACCTAACAAGGGAGAACGTAATGCAGAAAAACAGTTGCAAAGGTAAGGGAGGGGCCGGGAGCCAAAACAGAATGCGAGTACCAGGGATGAGCCCCAGCAGCAAGCCACTGTACCAGCCTAGTGAGTGCCATGGAGAAGCGATGGAGGTGATGTAACTCACCCCTGGGAAACTCCCAGGGGAAGCTGAGGCCATCACACAGCCACTGCCATTGCAAGGAGGTAAAGAGAAGACCAGGCTGGCTTGATTCCTCTCTCCAACTGCCAGTCTCCCTGAGTGCCTCGCAGGGCCACACGCAGTCAGTAGCCCATGGATCTATCACTGAAGAACTTGTCTCAGAGCACCAGGACTTGCGATTCAAACTAGAGCAAGGGAAGACGGTAGAATCCACCAGAGAGCCAAGCTGCCCAAGGTCATCAACAGGAAGAATAATTTTCTATCCCATTTTAATCAGGGAAACATGTAATCTTTAGAAAAAAAGTCCATAATCATGGTTGTTTTGTTTAAATGAATCAACGGTGGAAAGTCTTACTAACTTCAAAAATGGTGAAAAATACAAAAATAAGAGCAGTTTGAGGTAATTTAGTAAAATGGAATGAACCATGAAAATATCCAGAAATGTTGAGGTTGTCATTATATCAACAGCACGATGCAGTAAAATGTTTTATCTCTAGTTCAATGATTGTTAAATAAAATAATCTGGGTTCCATGTAATCTCTTTGGAATGAAAGAAAATACACTCTGTGATTTTTTACAAGCTTCTTAGTATTTAAAGTATTTAATAAAATCTCTGGAAAAGTTGTCTTCTAATTTATTCCAGCTATCAATGCAATATTCTTAAGATATAACTTAAATGCTCTTCTCTGTGTTATAATTAATGCATCATAAGTTTTCCTGACAAAATTTGAAGATTAAGTGAATAAATAAATAATTATTATTATTGTATAAAATAAATTCTTTATACCAGCTTTAGCTTTTATTCTTTCAATGAATATCAAGAGTCTACTCAGAGTCAAGTACTCTTCTAAGTGAAGGGGTTTCAAAAGCAAAGAAAACACAAAGTGTCCGTGCTTTTTGAAGCTTTTACTTCTAAATGTGGAAGGCAAATAACAGGCAAGGTCATTATTCACAAGAAGCCATGTTGTAGTTATTGACGGGTTTCAGGGAGGAAAAGACATAGAGAAGTAGAGAGAAAATGTCGTGCAGTTTGATGGGGGAAATTCAATTTTGGAAAGAGTTGCTAGTAAAGTTTCAGGAAGAAGATGAGGCTTGAAATAAAAGTGAAGACAATGAGGTGGAGAGCCACTGGATGACTGGAAGCAGGCTGTGGACCGAGAGCAGCGGGTGTGCAGCTCCAACGCATGGCTGGGACATCTACAAGAGGGAGGACACTGGTGTAGCACAAATGAAAACGATGAGAATACGTGGTTAGAAACCCAGTTGTGGTGAGAACCGGGGGAAGATCAGACAGACCATTGAAAGCATTTATTATTCCCCAGAGAGCCATAGGTGGATTTTAGTAATAGAGCAGCATGCTGTAAACTGTTCAGCCAGAATGACTCTGACCAATAAGCTGAGACTAGACTATGATGATGGGGGAGTGGGAGATAGGCAGACGGATGCTGCAGTAATCCAGGTAAAGGTGATGACACTTTGGTTTCTGGTTATGATATTGAGCCACCAGACTCTCCTTCCAGTGGAGAACAAGCGTAAAACTCGACAACATTGATGAGTCGACTGTTTTTGTACATCAGGCGACAGACAAGACACAAGTTGTGAGGAAAACGCAAACACGGAACCAAGCTTGAAGATAGCACTGCCATCCTGCCTGCCGAGACACGGGAAGGTGGAACCCAAACAGAGCAGCGGGGTTGTTGAATTAAAAGGTCAGAGATTGGAGTTTGAGCCTGCTGAAGTGACTGGGAGTCACGAAGTGAAGCAGATGTACAGAGAAGTGGCTACAGAAGTGGCAGTGGTACTCATTTTGAAGCCTTGCACAGGGCTGGACGTGCATCCGCGAGAGACTCCTTGAGGCCTTGCAGAGAGGATTTGCTGTAGAGTCGGCAGCTGAACAGAGATGCAAGAGGTCGCGTAGGACTCATGGACATTAATGTCGTGACATAGCAACAGTGGAGAAACCTCACTACACACGTTGATTATCCACTTGAGATCCCAGAAAATGATGTGCCTTATACATAAGACTCACATTTTACAGTAAAGTCAACATCCTAGGACCTAACTGAAAAGTGAAATAGATACATCTTATCAAAAGAAAACAGCTTGATAGGATATACCAGTAATTTGGTTATCTCATAAAAATATTTAACATCCTTAAGGAAGACAAACTAATAGATGATACTATTCATAATATTCAGCAAACAAAAAATTACTGTTAGGCCATTTTTGTGTTGCTATGAAATCCCTGAGACTGAGTAATGCATGAAGAAAAGAGGTTTAATAGGCTCAGTCTTCTGCAGGCTGTATAAGCATGGCTTCAGCAGATGCTTCTGGTGAGAACCTCAAGAAGTTTATAATCCCAGCAGAAGGCAAAGGGCAAGTTGGCATGTCTCATAGTGAGAGGGGGAGCAAGAGACTGTGAACAGGGAGGTGCTACACACTTTTAAACAACCAGATCTCACAAAACTCACTCACTACCACAAGGACAGCATAACAAATCATTCACAGGGGATTTGCCCCATGACCCAAACACCTTCCACTAGGCCTCACCTCCAGCATCGGGGACTATATTTTAACATGAAATTTGGATGGAACAAATATGCAAAGTATATTATTTACTGTATATGCAAAGAAGCAGGAAAATATGACCCATTAAAAAGGGGGAAAAAGCATTTAAGATGAACTAGAAGATAAGCTAATGTGACAAAAAGTTTGAAGCAGCATTATAAATATATTCAAGAACTTTCAGGAAAAGATTATAATTATTAAAGATTATAAACTGATGGAAAAGATCTCCAGACACATAAAAAACTATGAAAAATAATTAAATGGAAATTCTAGAACTAGAAATCACAGCATCTGAGTTGAAAAAAAGAATGAATGGGCTTAACAGTGGATTAGATATGGCAGTAAAAGAACTGATGAACTTAAAAAGAGGGAAATAAAAGTTATCCATACTGGAGGACAAAGAGAAAAAAGAAAACTTACTAGAGCCTCACTGACTTATGGGGCAATGTCAAGTAGACAAACATAGGTAGAACGTGAATTTCAAAATAAAGGAGATAGAGAATGGAGTAGAAAAAGTAGTTGAGAAATGAAATTGTTTAAAAAACATCCACTTAGAGATCTCCAAGAAAGGAAGTGCTTTACAGAATAAATTTTAAAAAAGAGAACTACATACATCATAGTCAAACTGCTGAAAGTGAAATATAAAAATAAATCTTAAAGCAGATGGAAGTCTTATTTATTAACTCATGTACCCAATGAATGTGTATACCAACTACGTAACCCCAAAAATAAGCACATAAAACAAAATAATTAAACAATGAAAAACAGGCAGACAGAGGAAAAAGCATATTGATTAGAAAGTTATAATATAAATGACGCCCGATTCACATAAGAAGCAATGAAGAATAGAAAACAATAAAACAACATAGTTAATATGCTGAAAATGCTAAAAGAAAAGGGAAAAAGTCAACCCCCAAATAGGTCCATATATGAAGATCACATGATTTTTGAAAAAGGTGCATTTTCTTGGAGAAATGAAAGTTGTTTTTTTTTTTTTTTGCCAATCAGTGTGAGCCTTGAACTCATGACCTTGCCTTCGCAAGCGCCACGACATTCGGCCGGAGCCACTTTGGACCCCGAAAGCTTTTTTAAACCACTTCACAGATGTATAATTAATATACAAACAACTATACATATCTAATGTACACAACTTTATGAGTCTGCAGATAAGTCTACACCCATGAAACTCACTGAGATCTATGCCATCAATCTATCCATCACCCTTAGAAGATTCTACATTCTCTATTCGTTTATAAGAATTATTTTTTGTCATAAGATTACTTAACATGATACCTACAACCATAGGAAAATTTTAAATATATAACACAGTATTGTTAACTTTAGGCACTATGCTGCATGATAGCTCTTTAGGACTTACTCAATCTTGCACAGCAGAAGCTCTGTACCTCCTGGTTTTCTGCTCCCCTCAGTCCCTGGTAATTACCCTTCTACTCTCTGCTTCCAGGAGTTTGACTATTTTCAGTTCTTTACATAACTGGTGTATTGATCCATTCTCACACTGCTGTAAAGAACTGCCCAAGACTGAGTAATCTACAAAGAAAATGGTTTAATTGACTCACAGTTCCACAGGCTGGGAAGGCCTCAGGAAACTTACAATCGTGGTGGAAGGGGAAACAAACACATTGTTCTTCACATAATGGCAAGAAAGAGAAGAATGAGAGCTGAGTAAAGAGGGAAGCCCCTTATAAAGCCATCAGATCTCCTGAGAACTTACTATCATGAGAATAGCACAGGGGAAACTGCCCTCATGATTAAATTATCTTCCACAGGGCCCCTGCCATGACATGTGGGGATTATGGGAACTACAATTCAAGATGAGATTTGAGTAGGGGACACAGCCAAACCATATTGTTCCACTGCAGGCCCCTCCCAAATCTCATGTCCTCACATTTCAGAGCACACTTATGGATTTCCAACAGTCCCTGAAAAGTCTTAGCTCATTTCCACATTAACCCAAAAGTCCATGTCCAAACTCTCATCTATAACAAGGCACGTCTCTTCCACCTATGAGCCTGTAAAATCAAAAGCAAATTAGTTACTTCCTAGAATCAATGGGAGTGCAGGCATTGGATAAATATGCCCTTTCCAAATGGGAGAAATAGCCCAAAACAAAGGGGTATAGGCCCCATGCAAGTTTGAAATACGATAAGGCAGTTATTAAATTTAAAGTTCCAAAATGATTTCTTTTGACTCCATTTCTCATATCCAGGGCATGCTGATGCAAGAGATGGGTTCCCATGGTCTTGGGCAACTCTGCTCCTGTGGCTATGCAGGGTACAACTTCTTTCACAGGCTGGCATTGAACGTAGCTTTTCCAGGCACACAGCATAAGCTGTTGGTGGATCTACCATTCTGGGATCTGGAGGACAGTGACCTTCTCCTCATAACTCTGGTAGGAAGTGCTCCAGTGGGGAATCTGTTTGTCTGTGTGCAGGCTCTGACCCCACATTTCCCTTCCTCACTGCCCTAGCCGAGGATTTCCACGAGGGCTCTGTCCCTGCAGTAAAATTCTGCTTGGACATGCAGGCATTTCCATACATCCTCTGAAATCTTGGTGGAGGTTCCCAAACCTCAGTTCTTGATTTCTGTGCACCCAGAGGCTCAAAATCATGTGTAAGCCACCAAGGCTTGAGGCTTGCACCCTCTGAAGTGATGCCCTGAGCTCTATGTCGATCCCTTTTAGCCATTGCTGGGATGTAGGACACCAAGTCCTGAGACTGAACAAAGCAACAAGGTCCTTGGCTCGGCCTGTGAAACCATTTTTTTCTCCTAGGCCTCTGAGCCTGTGACGGAAGGGGCTGCCATAAGCACCTTGACATCACCTGGAGACATTTTTCCTGTTGTCTTGGTGATTAACTTTGGCTCCTCATTACTTAAGCAAATTTCTGTAGCTGACTGGAATTTCTCCTCAGAAAATAGGTTTTTCTTTTCTGTAGCATTTTCAGGCTGCAAAGTTTTTGAACTTTTATGCTCTATTTCTGTTTTAAACAAATGTTCTAATTCCAAACCCTATCTGTATGAATACAGAAAACTGAACGTATTTAACAGCACCAAAGTCACATCTTGAATGCTTTGCTGCTTGGAAATTTCTTTTGCCAGATACCTTAAATCATCTCTCTCAAGTTCAAAGTTCCATAGATCTCTAGGGCAGGGGCAAAATGCAACCAGTGTCTTTGCTAAAACATAGCAATAATCATCTTTATTTTAGTTCACAACAAGTTTCACATCTCCATCTGAGACCATCTCAGCCTGGACTTCATATCACTATCAGCATTTTGGTCAAAGCCATTCAGCAAGTCTCTGGAAAGTTCCAAACTTTCCCACATCTTCCTGTCTTCTTCTGCGTCCTATAAACGATTCTAACCTCTGCCTGTTACCCAGTTCCAAAGTCACTGCCATGTTTTTGGACATCTTTACAGTAGCCTCCTACTACCTGTTACCAATTTACTATATTGTATTAATTCATTATCAGGCTGATTTACAGAACTGCCTGAGACTGGGTAATTCACAAAGGAAAGAGGTTTGATTGACTCACAGTCCTTCAGGCAGGGAAGGCCTCAGAAAACTGACAATCATGGTGGAAGGGGACGCAAACACATCCTTCACATAATGGCAGAATGAGAGTCAAGCAAAGGGGGAAACCCTTTATAAAATTTTCAGATCTCCTGAGAACTTACACATTATAATGGAAATAGCATGGGGGAAACCACCCTTATGATTCAGTTACCTCCAACTGGGTCCTTCCCACCACACATGGGAATTATGGGTACTACAGTTGAAATTTGGATGTGAACACACCCAAATCATATAAAGTGGCATCATGTGGTATGTGTCCTTCTGTGACTCGTTTATTTCCCTTAGCATAATGTCTTCCAGGTTCATCCATGTTGACACAAGTGGCAGGATTTCTTTCTTCTTAATGTTAAATGCTATTTCATGTGTGTATATAAAATATTTCTTTAATCTATTCATCTACCAATGGACTTTATGGTTATTTCTGTATGTTGGCAATTGTGAATAAATAATGCTGCAATGAACATGGGAGTGCAGACATGTCTTTAACAGACTGATTTCAATTCTTTTGGATATATACAGAGAAATGGGATTGCTGCATCATATTCTGCTCTCTTTAAATTTTTGGGGCATCTCCCTATTCTTCTCCATAGTGGCTGCACCAATTTACATTTTCACCAGCAGTCTACCAGAATTTTATTTTTTTCACATTATTTTCAATACTTGTGTTTTGTTTTGTTTTGATTATAACCATTTTCATAGCTGTGAGGCGATAAGTCATTGTGGTTTCAATTTGTATTTCTCTGATGATTGATGATGTTGAGCACCTTTTCACATACTTGGTGTTCATTTGTGTGTCTTTGGAGAAATGCCTATTCAGTTTATTTTCCATATTTTAAATATTGTTATTGATTGATTGCTGTTGAGTCTTAGAAATTCCTCACATATTTTGAAATTAATCCCTTAACAGACAGATAATTACCAAATAATTTTTTATTCTGTAGGTTTATTTTATATTTGGTTGTTTTCTTTAATATGCAGAAGATTTTTTTGTTTGATATTTTATTTTTCTATTTTTGCTTGTGTTGCCTGTGCTTTTGGTGTCATATCCAATAAATTATTGCCAAGGCTAATGTCAAGAAGATTTTCCCCAAATTTTTGAGAGTTATATGGTTTCAGTTCTTGCATTTAAGTCTTTAATCCATTTGGAGATAATTTTTATGTGTGGTGCAGGATAAGAGTCCAAGTTTATTGTTTTGAATGTGGATATCCAGGTTTTACAGCAACATTTATTAAATAAACAATCTTTTTCCATTGTGTATTCTTTTCTATAGCATTTTCATTGCATCTTTGTTGAAGATCAGTTGACCACAAATGTGTGTATTTATTCCCGGGCTCTCTATTCTGATCCATTGGTCTACATGTCACTTTTTATTGCCAGTACCATACTGTTTTGATTACTGTTGCTTTGAAATCTAAAAATGTGTTAACTCTTCTTGCTCAAAATTATTTTGGCTATGTTTTTATTTCTATTTCTATTAAAAAGTTGCATTGACATTTTGATAGAAGTTACAATATGTCTGTAGATCACCTTGTACAGTATGGACTTTTAAACAATACTAGTTCTTCCAATCTGTGAATATGTGACATCTTTCCATTTATTTATGCTGGCTTTAATTTCTTTCATCAGCATTTTTGTTTCCAATGTACAAGTCTTTCACATTTTCTGTGGTTTGAATATTTGTCATAAAACTCATGTTAAAACTTAATTGGCCTTGTATGAGTATTAAAAAGTGAAAACATTAAACAGTGATTTGACTGTAAGGGCTCTGCCCTCATGGGCAAAGTTGATGCTAGTACAAAAGGGTGAGTTCAGCCTTCACTTGGTCTCTCTTGCCTTCTCTGCGTTTCTACTATCTGGCGCCTTTTGCCTTGTGACAGTACAGCTGAGGCCTTCATAAGATGCTGGCACATTAATCTTAGACTTCCCAGTTTTCAGAGCTGGAAGCCAATATATTTCTGTCAGTCATAAATTACCCAGTCTGTGATATTCTCTTATAGCAGCACAAAATAGACTAAGACAGCATTTCTGGTTAAGTTTTTCTCCAAGGTTTTATTCGTTTGGATGTTATTGCAAATGTGATAGTTTCTTAATTTCCTATTAGGGTATTTGATTGTTAGTGCACAGAAATGCAATAGATTGTTGCTTGTCAATTATGTATTATGCAATATTACTGCATTTGTTTATTAGTTCTAACTATTGTGTGTGTGTGTGTGTGTGTGTGTGTGTGTGTAGACATTATGGGTTTCTACGTATAACATTATGACATCTGAAAAGAGAGATAATTTTACTTCTTCCTTTCATAGTTAAATGCATTGTTTTAAACTTCTCTGGTCATAACTTATGCATTTGTGAAGTGGTGGGAGTCAGCCTTTTTGCCTTGTTCCAGGATTGCAGAGAAAAAGCTTTCAGCATCTAATCACTGAACATGTGATGTTAGCTGTGTGCTTTTCCTATTTGGCTTTTATTGCATTGAAGAAAGTTTCTTTTATTTCTACTTTCTTGAAATTTGTTTTACTATAAAAGAGTGTTAATTTTTCAAGATTCAACATCTATTGAGATGATTTTGGGAATTCTTATTCTGTATTCTGTTAGTCGGGTGTATTACATGCACTGCTTGAATTGCATACATTGCACTATCTATATACCACTGGGATAAGTCCTACTTGGTCATGGTGTATGATTTTCTAAATATGCTATAAAATTTTCCCATATCTATGCCCTGAATGGTATTGCCTAGATTTTTTTCTAGGGTTTTTACAGTTGTCGGTGTTAAGTTTAAATCTTTAATCCATCTTGAGTTAATTTTTGTATACAGTGTTAAGGAAAGGGTCCAGTTTCAGTTTTCTGCATGTGGCTCCACAGTTTTCCCAATATCATTTATTAAATAGGGAATCCTGGCTGGGCGCGGTGGCTCAAACCTATAATCCCAGTACTATGGGAGGCCGAGGAGGTTGGATCATGAGGTCAAGAGATCGAGACCATCCTGGTCAACATGGTGAAACCCCGTCTCTACTAAAAATACAAAAAATTAGCTGGGCACGGTGGCGTGTGCCTGTAATCCCAGCTACTCAGGAGGCTGAGGCAGGAGAATTGCCTGAACCCAGGAGGCGGAGGTTGCGGTGAGCCAAGATTGTACCATTGCACTCCAGCCTGGGTAACAAGAGTGAAACTCCATCTCAAAAAAAAAAAAAAATTAATGGGAAATCCTTTCTCAATTGCTTGTTTTTGTCAGGTTTGTCAAAGATCGGATGGTTGTAGATGTGTTAAAACACCAAAAGCAATGGCAACAAAAGTGAAAATTGATAAATGGGATCTAATTAAACTAAAGAGCTTCTGCACACCAAAAGAAACTATCATCAGAGTGAACAGGCAACTTACAAAATGGAAAAAATAATTTTAATCTATTCATCTGACAAAGGTCTAATATCCAGAATCTACGAAGAACTTAAAAATTTACAAGAAAAAAATCAAACAACTTCATCAAAAAGTGGGCAAAGGATATGAACAGACGCTTCTCAAAAGAAGACATTTATGTGGCCAACAAGCATATGAAAAAAAGCTCATCATCCCTGGTCATTAGAGAAATGCAAAACAAAACCACAGTGAGATATCATCTCACAGCAGTTAGAATGGTGATTCTTAAAAAGGAGACAACAGATGCTGGAAAGGATGTGGAGAAATAGGAACACTTTTACACTCTTGGTGGGAGTGTAAATTAGTTCAACCATTGCGGAAGACAGTGTGGCAATTCCTCAAGGGTCTAGAACCAGAAATACCATTTGACCCAGCAATCCCTTTACTGGGTATATATCAAAAGGATTATTCATTATTCTACTATATAGACACATGCACATGTATCTTTATTGAAACACTGTCACAATAGCAAAGACTTGGAGCCAACCCAAATGTCTATCACTGATAGATTGGATAAAGAAATGTGGCACATTTACACCATGGAATACTATGCAGCAAAAAAAAATGATGAGTTCATGTCCTTTTCAGGGACATAGATGAAGATGGAAACCATCATTCTCAGCAAACTAACAAAAGAACAGAAAACCAAACACCGAATGTTCTCATTCATAAGTGGGAGTTGAACAGTGAGAACACATGGACACAGGGATGGGAACATCACATGCCAGGGCATGTTGGGGGATGAGTATAACATTAGGAGAAATACCTAAGGTAGATGACAGGTTGATGGGTGCAACAAACCACCATGGCACATGTATACCTATGTAACAAACCTGCACATTCTACACTTGTATCCCAGAACTTAAAGTATAATTACACACACACACACACACACACACACATTATAAAATTATATACATACTATAAAATTTATCTATATGCTATAATGTATATATATAAATTATATATATGTACTATAATTGTATATATGTAAATTATATATACTATAATGTATATATGTAAATTATATATATACTATAATTGTATATATATAAATTATATATATATATATATATATATACTATAAAATTTACTATGCAAATACTTTGTTAAGAATTTGGGCATCTGTGTTCAGTGTTCATCAGAAACATTGGCCTGTACTTGTTTTTATTTTTTCTTACGCTGTTTTTGTCTGTCTTTGGTATCAGGGTGATGCTGCCTCATAAAAACGATTTGGAAATGTTTTAGTACATTTTGCATTGTTGTAAAGAAATATGAGATGCTGAGTAATTTATCAAAGAGAGGTTGATTTGACTCATGGATCTGCAGGCTCTGCAAGAAGAATGGCAGTAGTAACTGCTTCTGGACAGAACTTCAGGAAGCTTTTAGTCACGGTGGATGGTGAAGAGATAGCAGCTGTGTTGCCTGGCAAAAAAGGAGTCAGACAGACGAGGAAGGCGTCAAGTATACTTTCACAATCAGATCGCATGTGAACTCATTACTGAAGGAATCTGTCCCAGTGACACAAACACTTCCCACAAGGTCCCTCCCATTCAACATCTTGACATGAGATGAGGGAACAAACATCCAAACTATGTGAGGAAGTGTTCTTTCTTCTATGTTTTGAAAAAGCTCGAGAATTTCTATTTATTTGTTAAATTAACTAGAAGAATTGTGAAACATCTGTTTCTGCAGTTTTCTTTGCTGAAAGGGTTTTGATTAATGATTCAATGTATTTATTTGTTGTTGGTTTGTTCCAGATTTCTACTTCTTTTCTATCTAGTTTAGGTAGATTGAACATTTCTAGGTATTTGTTTCTTCTAGGTTGTTCAGTTTATTGGCATATAATTGTTCCTGGTAATCCATTGTGATAACTTTTATTTTTATGGTATCTGTACTGATGCTTCTTTTTTAACTACCGGTTGTATTATTTGAGACTTCTCTTTCCTAATTAGTCTAGCAATTTTCTTTATCTCTTACAAAAACCTTAGTTTTATCAGTGTTTAAATATTTTTCTATTTTATTTATTTTTGCTCAAATCTTTATCATTTTTGCCCTTCTGCTGACTGTAGGTTTAGTTTGCTTTTCTTTTTCTAGCTCCTTAACGTGGAAAGTTAAATTAGTTATTGGAGCTCTTCCTTTTTTAAATGTATGTGCTTATCACTGTAAACTTCCCTCCTATTGCCAGTTTCGCTGCATTCCATAAGTTTTGGTATGTTGTGCTTTTATTTGGTTTGTCTTGACATATTGACTAATTTCACTTTTGATTTCTTTTCTGACCATGTGGCTGTTGAAGAGTATATAGTTTAACTTTTGGGGATTTGTGACTTTTTTCCTTTTCTTTTTCTCATTGATTTTTAGTTTTAGCTCATTGTGGTCAGAAAAGATACATGGACTTTTTAAATCTTCTTGAATTTGTTAAGACTTGGTTTGTGACACATTGCTGATGTATCCTATAGAATGCTGCATATGTGCTTGAGTGAAATATTCTGCTGATGTTGGGTAAAGTGTTCTGTATGTGTATCTTAGGTTCATTTGTTCTATAGTCATGTTCAAGTATGCTGTTTCTTTATTGATTTTCTCTTTGAGTGATCTGTCTATAACTGAAAGTGTGTTTTTAAAATTTGCTACTATTATTGTATTTCCATTTCTTCCTTCAGATCTTTTAATAATTGCTTTCTATATTTAGGTGCTCTGATGTTAAGTGTGTATATATTTATAATTGTTATATCTTTCTCTTGAATTAGCTGTTTTATCACTGTGATTATCTTGTCTCTTGTGACAGTTTTTTAAAATTTAAATTCTAATTATATAATTCTAGCTACGTCTGCTCTATTTTGCTTATCATTTGCATAAAATATCTTTTTACGTTTCTCACTTTTAGACTGTATGTCTTTAAATCTAAATGAGTCTCTTGTACAGCATATAATTAGGTCTTGTTTTTAATTGATTAAATTTTGAGACAGGGTCTTGCTCTGTCCCTCATGCTAGAGTGCAGTGGTATAATCATGGCTCATATCCTTGACCTCTTGGGCACAAGTAATCCTTCCACCTCAGCCTCCCAAGTAGCTGGGACTACCGAGGTGCACAACCACACTTTGATATTTTTTTGACTTTCTGTAGAGATAAGGTTTTACTGTGTTGCCCAGGCTGGTCTTAAACTCCTGGGCTCAAGTGATCTTCTAATCTCAGCCTCCTAATGTGCTAGCATTACAGGTGTGAGCCACAACACCTGACCTATTTTATTTTTATCTATGTATTCACTCTACATTATTTGACTGGTAAGTTTAATATATTTGTATTTAAAATAATCATTAAGAGGTACCAGGTTACTATGGCCACTTTCTTGTTTTCTGTTTGTTTTTGTAGTTCCTGTGTTCTTTTCCTCTTATTGTCTTCCTTTGTTATTTTCTGTAGTCATACACTTGATTCATTTCTCTTTATCATTTTTCTATCCACTATAGCTTTTTTCTTTGTGGTACCCATGAGGTTTGCACAAAACTGCTTATGGTTGTAACAGTCTATTTTAAGCTGATAACTTCAAATGCATATGAAAACTCTATGCCTTCTCTTTATTTCAGAGTTTACTTCTTTAATACTCTGTATCCATTAACTAATTTAAGGGAATATTTTAATATTATTGTCTTGTGACTTCTGTGCTAGGGTTAAAAATGATTTATGTAACTTTCTCACAATGCTGGATATTCTGTATTTGACTATTTACCTTTATCAGTGATATTTATTATCTCATGTGCATTTGTGTTGACACATTTTAACTTGAAGATTTGTGTTGTTGCTGCTGTTTTTACTAGTTCCGGCATGGTAATCTAGTGGTGGTAAACACTTCCAGTTTTTGTTTTTCTGGCATTCTTTGACTTTCCTTCATTTGTAAAGGACAGACTTGCTGGAAATAGCATTCTTCGTTGACAGGAGGTTTTTTTGTTTGTTTGTTTGTTTTGTTGTTTTAGGTTCAGAGAGAACCTGTGTAGGTTTGTTAGTTAAACTGTGTGTTACTGGAGTTTGATGTACAAATAGTTCAATCACCCAACTAGCGAGCATAATATCTTATAGGGAGGTTTTTGAAAAAAATTCTTATCCTCCTTCTACTCTCCACCCTCAAATAAGCCCCCATGTCTATTGTTCCCCCCTTTGTGTACTCAATGTTTAGCTCCCACTTATAAATAAAAACATGTGATATATGGTTTTCTATTCCTTCATTAATTTGCTTGGAATCATGGCCTCCAGCTGCATCTATATTGCTGAAAATGATGCAATTTCATTCTTTTTTAGGGTTGAGTTTTTTTGTCTTCTTTCAGCACTCTGAATATATAATTCCACTCTCTCCTTATCTGTAATATTTCTGCTGAAGAAATGTACTATTATGGGGGTTTGTTATATGTGATCCATTGCTTTGCTCTTGCTGCTTTCAAAATTCTTTTCTTGTCTTTAATTTTGACAATTTAATTATAAGGTCTCTTGGTGTAGACTTCCTTAGAGTCCATCTATTTGGAATCATTTGTGCTTCATTCATCTGGATGTCCATTTGCCTCCTGAACTTTAAAAAGTTTTCAGCTATTATTTCTTTAAAACATTTTCTGTTTTTTTTTTTCTTTTCTTCTTTTGTAGTTTCCATAATGTATATATTGGTTTGCTTTACAGTGTCCCATAAGTCCCATAAGGTGTCTTTATTTTTTTTTTAATTCTTTATTTTTGTTGTTCTTCTGGCCTATTTTTGAGTTAACTGATTCTTTCTTTTGCTTAAACAAATCTGTTGTCACAACTTTATATTGAGTTTTTCTTTCAGCTCAGTTATAATATTTTTTAGTTCCAGAATTTCTATTTGTTTCTCTTTTATGGTTTTTCTTGGATGAAATCTCATTTTGTTCATATATTGTTTCCATGATTTCATTTAGTTGTTTATCTTGTGGCTCACTAAGCTGTGAAAAGATGGTTATTTTGACTATTTTGAATTATTTCTCAGGCAGTTCATAAATCTCCATTTCTTTAGTGCTAATAAACAAAGGTTTATTTTGTTCCTTTGATGGTGTCATGTTTCCCAGATTTTAAAATAATTTTTATACCCTTGCATTGGTGTCTGTAAATTGGTGTTTATATTTTCTCCAGTCTTCAGGCTATCTTTAGCAGGAAAATATCCTCCACCAATCAGATTGGCCAGAGATTCTGGATAGATGGGCTAGTGGGATTGGCTGATGCCAAGAGACATTGTTGAGATCTGTGAAGATCTGGATATTTAGAACTTTGACCTCTCTTCTTTGGTCTTAGCTATCTCCAGGTGAACTAGCCATGCTGATTTTCTCAGTGCTCTAAATAAAGGATAACTAAGGTGAGCTTCTCAGGTAGCACCTCAAAAGGCCAAAGAATTGGGGATGCTCACTCCACTATTTCTTTCTCGCATGGGAGAACATGCAGACTGAGGGGATCTCTCTTGGCACTTCGCTGTGCTGACTTGTGGAGGAATGACGTACGTAAAGTAAAACTGTTCTGTTTACCCTTCAAGGTTTTCTTTATTGTTCTTATGTTCCATTGGGATACTGCAACTTCTACTTTTATTTCAGATCCCTCTCAAAGGCATATTTGTCCAGGGACTGTTATTAACTTGGTGTGTCTGTCAGGGTACAAGAGTTGGAACCTTCTAATTTACCATCTTTCTGACATTACTCACTCAAGAAAGTCTTTAAAACTAATGATGCTGGAACAATTAGATATACATGCGGGAAGAAAAAGGAAACTTGATCCGTAGCTCACACTATACAAAATTTTTATTTGAAATAAATCATCAACTCAAACATAAAAACTGAAAGTATAATTTTAAAAATACTGATATGATGTGGCTGTGTCTCCACCCATATCTCAACTCAAATTGTAGCTCCCATAATTCTTTCATGTTCTTGCAGGAACACAGTGGGAGATAATTGAATTATGGGGGCGATTTCCCCCATACTGTTCTCATAAAATCTGATGGTTTTATAAGGGAAAACACTTTTCACTTGGTTCAAACTCTTATCTGACACCATGTGAGATGAACCTTTCACTTTCCACCATGATTGTGAGGCTTTCCCAGCCATATGGAACCGTGAGTCCATTAAACCTCTTTCTTTTGTAAATTGGCCAGTCTTGAGTATGTCTTTATTAGCAGCATGAAAATGGACTAACAGTAAATTGGTACCAGCAGAGTGGGGTGCTGCTGAAAAGGTACCTGAAAATATGGAAGTGGCTTTGGAACTAGGCAACAGGCAGAAGTTGGAAGAGTTTGGAGGGCTCAGATAGAAAAACAGAAAAATGTGGAAAAGTTTGGGAACCATTGGAGGCTTCTTGAATGGCTTTGACAAAATGCTGACGATATGAACAATGGAATCCATACTGAGGTGGTCTCAGATGAAGATGAAGAACTCCTTGGGAATAGGAACAAAGGTGACTCTTGTTATGTTTTAGCAAAAAGACGGGTTGCATTTTGCCCCTGCCCTACAGATCTGTGAAACTTTGAACTTCAGATAGATGACTTAGGGTATCTGGTGGAAGAAATCTGTAAGCAGCAAAGCATTTGAGATGTAATGTGGATGCTGTTACAGGCATTCATTTTTAAAAGGGAAAATGGAGCATAGAAGTTCAGGAAATTTGCAGCCTGACAACACAATAGAAAAAGAAAATCTCACTTTCAATGAGGTACATGTACAACATGGAATACTATGCAGCCATAAAAAGGAATGAGATCATCCTTTGTAGTTTGCAGAGACATCAATACAGCTGGAAGTCATCTTCAGCAAACTAACAGGTACAGAAAACCAAACACTGCATGTTCTCACTCATACTCATAAGTGGAAGTTAAATATTTAAAACATATGGAAACAGAGATGAGAATAACACACACCAGGGCCTGTTGGAGGTGGCGGGTGAGGGAAGGGAACTTAGAGGATGGGTCATAAGGTGCAGCAAAGCACCATAGCACATGTATACCTATGTAACAAACCTGCATTTTCTGCACATGTATCCTGTTTTTTTTTTAAGAAATAAATAAAATAAATACATAAAAGTCATAAAAATTATTTAAGAAAAGAAAAGCAAATCCCATTTTCTGAGGAGAAATTCAAGCCAGCTCTAGAAATTTGCGTAAGTAATGAGGAGCCAAATGTTAATCACCAAGAAAACAGGAAAATGTCTCCAGGGTAGATCAGAGACCCTTGCAGTAGCCCCTCCCGTTACATGTCCAGAGGCCTAGGAGGAAAAAATAGCTTCCTAGGCTGGTCCTAAGATCCCTCTGTTATATGCAGTCTAGAGCTTCAGCTGTGACTAAAAGGGACCAAGGTACAGCTCAGGCCGTGACTTCAGAGGGTGCAAGACTTACGCCTTGGTAGCTTCCATGTGGTAGGTGCACAGAAGTCAAGCATTGAGATTTGGGAACCTCCACGTAGATTTCAGAGGTTGTGTGGAAATTACAGGGTGCCAAGGCAGAAATTTGCTACAGGAGCAGGGCATGATGCTCATGGAGAACCTCTGCTAGGACAGTGCCGGAGGAAAATGTTGCATGGATACCCCCACACAGAGTCTCCACAGGGGTGCTGCCTAGTAGAGCTAGAAGAAAAGGACCACTGTCTTCTAGACCCTAGAATGGTAGACCCTCTAACAGTTTGTACCATGTGCCTGGAAAAGCTGCAGATACTCAATGCCAGTCCATGATAGCAGCAGGAGGGAGGCTGTTTCCTCCAAAGCCACAGGGGCAGAGTCACCCAAGACAATGGAAACCCACCTCTTGCATCAGTGTGACCCAGCCGCGAGACACAAAGTCAAAGGACATTATTCCAACACTTGAAGATTCGGTTGCCCCGTTGGATCTTGGGCTTGCATGGGGCCTGTAGACCCTTTGTTTCGGCCAATTTCTTCCCTCTGGAATGACTGTATTTACCCAATGCCAGCACCCCTATTGTATCTAGGAAGTAACTAACTTGCTTTTGATTTTAGAGGCTTACAGGTGGAAGTGACTTGCCTTGTCACAAATGAGACTTTGGACTGTGGATTTTTAAGTTAAGGCTGGAATGAGTTAAGAGTTTGGGGGACTATTGGGAAGTCATGATTGATGCTAAAATGGTGAGAACATGATATATGGGAGGGGCCAGTGGCAGAATAATATGGCTTGGCTGTGTCCCCACCCAAATCACATCTTGAATTATAGCTCCCAATAATTCTCATGTCATGGGAGTGATCCAGTGTGAGATAATGTAATCATGGCAGAGGTTCCCCTACACTGTTCTCATGGTAGTTAATACGTCTCACGAGATCTGATGGTTTTATAAGGGGAAACCCCTTTCACTTGGTTCCACTCTTCTCTTATCTGCCTCCATGTGAGATGTGCCATTCACCTTCCACTACGATTGTGAAGCCTCCCCCATCCATATGGAACTGTGAATCCATTAAACCTCTTCTTTTGTAAATTGCCCAGTCTGAGTATGTCTTAATTAGCAATGTGAAAAGGGCCTAATACAGATACTAAACAAAGTATTTCCAATTAGGCAAAAAGTTTTTGGAGAGAACAAAATATACCAAATGTAAATTAAATCTAATGAATTCATTAAAATCGATCCCAATTACATTTATAAAAGACATCATTAAGAAAATGTGAAGAGTAGAGGCAAACCAGTTTTGAAGAAAATTTTGCAGTATATTTATCTGATATATACTTCTACCTACAATATATATAAATAAATAACACAAAATCAGAAAATCATTAAACAAACTATTTGAACAAAGTTATCAGATAAAGGATATTAAAAGGCAGAGCTTAGCAGAATGGGTGAGTAACTGTGACAGAACTACATGCTGTGAATGGAGCATGTTTCTGTATGGAGAGATAATTAGCTTGATTTAATCATTCAGCCATATATGAAGATAACAAAACATTAAACCTCATAAACTGAGAGACAACTAAAAACTTCTGCACAGACAAGGAAACAATAAACAGAGTGAAGAAACCACAGATTGGAAGAAAATATTTGCAAGTTATATAGCCAATAAAGGGTCAATACCCAAAAGGGATGACACTCAAACAACCCAATAACAATGAAAACCAAATAAGCTAATTAAAAGGACTTGAAAAGATGTTTCTCAAAAGATGATATACAAGTAGCTAACAGTTACATGAAACAAAACAAAATGCTCAACATCATTAATCATATTAATCATTAGGGAAATGCAAATTAAAAGCACAAGGAGATACAACCTCACACCTGTTCCAATGGCTCTTATCAAAAAATGAAAGTGTTGGCGATATTGTGGAGAAAAGGAAATCCTTATATCACTATTAACTACATATCACTATTAAGGAAATCCTTAATCACTATTGGTGAGAGTGTAAATTATTTTAGCCATGATGGAAAACTATATGGAGTTTCCTCAATAAAATAAAAATAGAACTATCATATGACCCAGCAATCTCACTTGTAAATATATATTCACATGAACTAAAATTAGTATGTTGAACAAATTTCTGCCTCAGATGTTAATTGCAGCATTATTTACAATGGCCAAGACTCAGAGCAAACTCAGTATTCATTCATGGATGAAAGAATAAAAACTATGGCACATATATGCTGAATACTATTCAACCTTCAAAAAGAAGAACATGCTGTAATTTATAACAACATGGACAAACTTGGAGGACGTCATGCTAAGGGAAATAAGGCAGGCACAGAAAGATAAATACTACACAATCTCACTTATAAGTGGAATTTTTAAAAGTGAAACTCATGGAAATAGTAGAATGATGGTACCAGAAGTCGGTAGTGGGAGTGATGGGGGAGAATGGTGAAATGTTGGTTAAAGTGTACAAAGATTCAATTAGACAGAAAACATATTTTAAGTTTTCGAAATCTATCATACAACATAGTAACTATAGGTAATAATAATGTATTGCTTATTTCAAAATTACTAAGAAATACACTCCAAGTGTTTTCATCACAAAAAATGATAAATAGGTATAATGATAGAATCGTTAATTAGCTTGATTTAATCATTCAACAATATATAAAGATAACAAAACATATACAATTATTGTCAATTAAAAACAAAATTTCTAAAAAAAGTTTTAAAAGACAACACTTCCTAAATTCATCTGTGAATTCAACACCATACCTTCATGAAAGTTCTAGATGATTATGTGTGGAAATTGATAAGCTGATCTTAAAATTCTTAAGAAAATTTAAGGGACCCAGAATATGTGTGTGTGTGTGTGTGTGTTATATATTCTATTTTAATTTCTGCAATTTTGAGACAGAGAAAAAATTAAATCTTAATTTAATTCTATTAAATTTTAATTGAATTAAAATTACAGAAATAAATCCCAACGTTTTTGGTCAATTAATTTTCCACCATGCTGCTAAGAGTATTCAGTGGAAAGAATAAACTTTTCAGCAAATGGTGCTTAGAAAGCTACATATTCCCATGAAAAAGAATGAATTTGGACTCTCATCATCTTTCAACATGTATTAAAAAACTCAAATGGATAACAGAGCTAAAGTACAAGCTAGAAGTATAAAACTCTTAGAAGAACACGTAGGCATAAATCTTTGTGACTTTGGATTAGGCAATGATTTTCTGGATATGCTCCAAGTTCCAAGCAATGAAATAAAAAATAGATAACTTAAACTTTATCAAAATTTAAAACTTTAGTGTCTCAGGGGAAATCACCAAGAAAGTGATAAGAGATGCTACAGTAAGAGTGGAATTATCTACAAATTATATCTTTAGTAAAAATTTCATTTCACATTTATGTTTTTACAAATTGATACCAAAAAATAGCCAATTTAAAATCATGCAAAGGATCTGAATAGATACTTCATCAGAAAGATATAAAAGAGTGAATGACACTTAAAAATATGCTCAACATCATTAGACACTAGGAAATGCAAATGAAACCCACAGTGGTATGATGGCAATCAGCAGATGAACACAAGGAAGTGTCAGAAAATATGAAATATTTGAACTCTCAAACGTTGCTGGTGCGAATATAAGATGGTGAAGTAGTGAAGCAGGTAAATGGTTTGACAATGCTTCAGAAAGGTAATTATGTCATTATCCTGTAATAAGGAAATATCACTTCTACTTACATGCCCAAGACAATTAGAAATATGTATTCACACAAAAAATTGAACATGAATGCTCATTGCAGCAGCATTTGTAATAGCCAGAAAGTGGAAACAATAAAAATTTCTACCATGTGATGAACGGATGAGCACAATGTGAGATATCGTGTAATGAAATAATAATTGGCCATTACCGATACGTGATACAACACAGCTGAACCTTGAAAACATTATGCTAGTGAAAGAGGCCAGACACAAAAGATCACATATTATGTGATTCCATTTATTTGAAATAGTCAACTTAGGCAAATCCTAAGAGGCAGAAAGTATTGTACATTAGTGGTTCCCAGGGGCTAGGGAAAGCGAGGAATGGGGAATGATTGCTAGTGAGAATGGGGTTTCTCTGTGAGATGATGAAAGCATTCTGGAATTAGATACGGGGATGGTTGCACAACTCTGTGAATATACTCATCACCACTGAATTGTACTCTTTGAAATGGTGAACTTCATCATGCATGAATTATATTCCAATAAAGCTGTTAAGAAAAGGGTGCCTGAAGAAAGGCTTGGTGACTCCAAAACCAAAACAAAGTCAATGCAACGAAAACCAACTTCTTCAAGTTTGAATTCTTTCCATATTTATCTTGAAAGCATAATTTCAAACAACATTCACTTTTTCTCTGAAGATAAAGCAAACTAGTTTGGTTATTTGACTCATACTAGGTTGTAAGGGGCTCCAAGGAAATATTGAAAATATTTCTAAAAATCTTTTGAAAATATTTCAAAAATCTGTATCTTGATTGGGTGTTGGTACATGGATGTATCTTTTATTAGTCTGTTCTCAACTGCTATAAATAACTTTCCTGAGCCTAGGTAATCTATAAGGGAAAGATGTTTCATTGACTCATGTTTCAATATGGCTGGGAAGGCCTCAGGAAACTTACAATCATGGAGAAAGTTGAAGGGGAAGCCAGCACCTTCTTCACAAGGTGGCTGGAGAGAATGAGAGTGAGCACAGCAAAACTACCACTTTTAAAGTCCTAAGATCCCATGAGACTCACTCACTATCAGGAGAACAGCATGAAAGGAACCCCCCCCCATTATCCAATCACTTCCCTCCCTTGACATGTGGGGACTACAGGTCTCCTTCTTGACATGTGGGGATTACAATTCAAGATGAGATTTGGGTGGGGACACAGAACAAAATCATATCTTATACATTTGTAAAACTCATTGAATTACACAGTTAACATTTGTGTTTCACTATATGTATACTTTTACTCCAATTAAAGAAACAAAGATGTCTGTGGCTTAGATTATAGTGACAGCCACGGATATTGTGAGATTCGAAGTGTGTGCTGATGCTAGATCTACCAGGAACTGTTGTCCCATATCTCATGGAATATGACAAGAAAAGAGTCGGGGGAATTCACCTTTCTTTGGTTTAATTAAGTGAAAGATTGGAGTTATTATTAACAAAAATGGGGAAGGATGAGGAAGGAACAGATTTGGGGAAATACATAAAGAACTAATCTTAGGTCCCTTTAAGGTTTGAGATGTTTAAATACATCTAGTGGTGAATAACTATTTGCTATGTAGGGATCTATGTTGTAGATAAAAGTACCAGACTGAGGAATAAAATATGGAAGTAATCTGTATACAAGCAAGTTTTAGACCATGAGCCTTGATGAGTTTATCAACAGAGTGATTACAGACAGAAAAAGAGGTTCAAAGAGTAAGCTCTAGGGTTGCAAAGAAAGGAACTAATAAAAAGATAAAAAGAGGCAGTGAAGCAGAAGGAAAGCTCAATGAATGAGTTTGAACCTTCTCACTGTTTCAGTGACAGCGGCAAGGATCAACCCAAATCTAAGGCCATCCATAAACTGTGACTCTTTTTAGTGAACTAACACTGCTAAGAACATACTTGATTATAGATGTGCCTTACGGTGCAAACTGGCTCCTAGATTAACCTGGTTGATGGGTCTATCCACCATTCAAGCATTTCCAGACTTGGACTTTGGATATATTATACCATAAAGTGTACAGGTTCATGTGCTAAGACCATTTTAAGGCAAAATATGGTTGCAAATATCTCTTTAGGTTTTCTAGAGAAATTGAGTAAGGCATTCATTCCTTAGATCAAATCTCCTTTCACAAATCACCACCTGCCCCTACAGCAATGACCTCTACTCTTTTGTAGACTATCAAAATCAGCTGAGAGCCGAAGTCCAGCCTTTGAGATACTGTCTAATGTGAACTTAAAGTTTTATGGCATAATCCCACTTGGAAGCTAACTGCTGACTATGCAAATATATGCAAATATACTGTGTGTGTGTGTGTGTGTGTGTGTGTGTGTGTGTGTGTACTGTGAATGTGCATGTTATGCAAAACGAAATTTAACTATTTTGATACTTCTGTTTTTCTTGAAGTATTGACAGGTTAAAGACATCAAAAAAGAATGCACTGAAAATAAACTATGTGTGTGTTTCAATATTTGAAGTAACCACATTTCTTTCATCAGCTACATATGTTGAATAGTGTGTGGGAAGAGGTACGTTTGGAGTAGATCAGATAAAAGCTATTATTTTACTCTAGAGTACAAAGAGCAGGAATATGAGAAAGTGTGATGTGGGCACTCAGTCAAAAATGAATAAACTTACAAATCAAAATTAAACTGCATTCTCTGTATAAAATATTAAGCACAGCACAATCCACCGCAGGAAATGATCTATCTGACATCCAATTTTTCTGACTTCCTGTTAAATTGCGTGTTGATGATCATCTTATGATGCCTTAGTAAAAAGAGCAACACCAATACATTAGAAATTAAGAAAGTGGTTTCTGAGCATTTGGTGAAATCTAACATAAGCAACAACTTGAACCACTACCATCTGTGGCATACACAAGATGTCCCTCACTTTTCTTTTAGAATTTAATGCGCCCCTGTGACTTGGTTTCTTTCTGCAAAGTCTTGCCATCCACAGGTACTGTTTTGCTTTTTCAGTGCAGCTCATTTATGACACTCTGTTTATTGCAGTTGTTGTCTTTTGGATTTCTAGGTTGCAGCTTATTTTTGTGTAGATGTTTATTTCTTGTTCTCTCATGTAAAATTCAAAAAATGTTCCTGGTGCATCCCAGCACTTTGGGAGGCCAAGGCGGGTGGATCACCAGGTCAAGAGATTGAGACCATCCTGGTCAACATGGTGAAACACCATCTCTACTAAAAATACAAAAAAATAGCTGGGCATAGTGGTGCGTGCCTGTAATCCCAACTACTCAGGAGGCTGAGGCAGGAGAATTGCCTGAACCCAGGAGGCGGAGGTTGCGGTGAGCCGAGATTGAGCCATTGCACTCCAGCCTGGGTAACAAGAGCGAAACTCCGTCTCAAAAAAAGAAAGAAAAAATGTTCCTGGTGCATGGATAGCTTTTCCCCATGCAGTGATTTGGAGGTATGTGCCCCTCTTGTCTTATGACAGCTCATGACTTCCAAGGCGGCATGCCTGCCTGCATTAAGTCAGCAGATGAAGGAAGAACATGAGGTCTTGGCCAGAGAGGTTTTGTGTGTGAATCTTTGAAGAACATAGAGCGCTATTTATTACCTATGTTCACATCCATTGGTTTGATCTCAGTCAATTATGTGTTCTGTTAGGTCCACAACTATGTCAAATATCATGCTCAGGGTCAGGTTTAGCCCCAGCTGAGATCCAAGGGGGAGTGGGTGAATGGACAGAGAGCTGAAAGGAAACGCAGGGGTCTGTAGGCAGGTGAATAGGGTTTTATTCAGCAGCTGTCTTGGCAGCAGCGCTCTCATCAGCAGCTTTCCCTCACTGTCTGCTCTGTCTTGGCTACTTGCTCCAGCCACTTGCACACACAGCTGCACCGCTGGCTCTTTCTTGCCTTCAGGTTCAGCAGCTTGACTTTTTCTCTCCAGACACACACCAGTTCCTGGCTCCCCACCTTGCCTGCCTTCAAGGCAACTGGATCTCCCTCACAGGGATCAGTAGCATTACTCTCTCCCTGGGTGCATGCAAGCCAGGCCCGGACAGTGTTAGCAGGGCAGTTATACCTTTTTCAGACGATAGGGGCTCTGAGCCACAGATGGGCTTGCATAAACAAGTTATATAACAAGTGGAGTATGCACCTGCACCCTAAACTCGCTGAGTCACTCTGGCCTGGATGTTTGCCTCAGCCTATTTCTGACCAAAGCCTATCAATGTACCTTACAGGTTACATTTTGCTACCAGGGACCCATAAAATGCCATGTCACTGTGTGCTCAGGAAGAAAATGGCAAGGTCAGTGAACAGCTAACCAGCCTGATGCACCTGAGATTCTCATTGTGAGAACAAACAGCATACTCTTTTTTTTTTTTTTTGAGATGGAGTTTTGCTCTTGTTACCCAGGCTGGAGTGCAATGGCGCCATCTCGGCTCACCACAACCTCCGCCTCCTGGGTTCAGGCAATTCTCCTGCCTCAGCCTCCTGAGTAGCTGGGATTACAGGCACGTGCCACCGTGCCCAGCTAATTTTTTGTATTTTTAGTAGAGACAGGGTTTCACCATGTTGACCAGGATGGTCTCGATCTGTTGACCTCGTGATCCACCCACCTCAGCCTCCCAACAAACAGCATACTCTTATATGTCATTCTCACAAACAACATACTCTTGTGGAAGAGCCTCAGTCAGCTTTTGTTCTGGTTTCCTTAGTTATGTGTTCAGAAATGTGGGCTGGATGACATTTAGGGTCTATTTCAACCATGAGGTCATTGCTCAATCAACCAAATTCAATAAATATCTACTGTAAGAGAATGTAGGGTATAGTTCCTGACAAAAGCAACTGTCACCAATTTGCATTACTTACTCTTGAGTAATTTTACTCTTGCAATTAAGGGAGAGAGAGCAAAAAGAGACCAAATTTAAATTTTACTGCAGGGTTGCATGGAAACCCTCATATTTGGCTTGGCAAAGCTGGATAGATGTCTGAGAGGCCCTCTGAAGTTTTAAAAGTATTCTACTGAAAAAAAAAACATTTAAAAAAAAGTCCAACCTAGCTCATATATTTCTGGAATGTATTTGTAAACAATTCTCCATTTCTGTGAGAATTGCCTTGATTTTCTGGAGTTTTGCAAACAGCACATATTTTCCCAGTAGAGAATCTGCCTTTGATCTACTGTGAGGCCCCACGGAATCACCACCTACTTTCTCACCTGGAACCAACTAAAGCCGTGTGCTTAGCTGGCAGAAAAGAACAAGTTCACATTAGTTAGTGTATCTAGAAAGGGGAGGGTGGTAAAAATATGCACCATCTGTAAAACCCTTGACAATCATTTATAGACTGCATTAATGAGTCAGGCATTACCAGGCACTTCCCAGCCCCAGGCCAGGTTGTAAGGAACTTTTATCCCAGCGTAACAGTTTGTGCCTGTGGATTCTCAGACTAAACAGTGTGCTCGACAATAAAACCAATAGACACATACAAAAGAGATCTGTTAACTAATATAAATACGAGCTTATAGCCACCAATTTACAAAAAACACAACACAACAAAACACCAGGATGACTTCAAAGGAATGATTCATAAAGCACAGACATACTAAAAATATGCTATAAATGGGGGAAAAAAAGCCTCTTAAGAACTGTTGGTTGTGCATTTGTTTTATATTTTTCTGTCAGTCAAAGAGAGGCCATGGATCCACAGAGGAGTGTCTTCAGTCTGCAGCGGGTGGGTCAGTGCAGCCCACTCCAAAATCCGCACATCTGCCCTTATTTAGATGTGAAGAGACTGAGCACAACAGTTCAGTGTGATTACAGAAGATGCAATCGTCAGGGAGGACGAAGCAGGTAAATCCGCCCCTGTGAGGAGTAAACCCGATTCACCTTTAAGCCGGAAAGAAAACTAAGATACCAGGGAGAGTTGATGCTGCTGTCTTTCTATGACAGTGGGATTTTTCTGGGTGCTTGGAACTTGGGGTTTCTCTGTGGTGGTGGGCATTTATGACAAAGTTGAGTTACGTTTTCTTAGATCATATTTACCTGATTTGGATGAAATGGGCAATGGGCAAGATATTAATCTGAAGAATTGACTAATGATTGCACCCCCAACATTTTTACAGAAACAATTTAACACAGCTAACAACAGTGCTTTCAACATAACATGATAAAATAACACTTAAAGTTCATAAATGAAGAAAAATGTAGGCCAGGAAAGGAGGAAAGAACACAAAAAATTATTTCTTCTCCTATTATCTTTTGTATAAGATTGTTCACCTTTTATTTTGGAAAAAAAGGCGTAAACTTCCAGACAGTGGAAATCATTTGTCTTCACAGTTCCCCCATGGGACTTGCAGGAGTCTGTCTTTCCATCTTTTCCTTAAGCTATTCTTCTGAACCTGTTAAGTTCTCACCCTCTGAGTTGGAGGGGTCCCAAGTCCATCCTCAGCCTCTATGACCCATTGGAACAACCTACAGGACTCAGAAAAGCGATTATACTCACAGTTACAGTTTACTACAGCAAAGGAATAGAAATTATTCCAGCAAAGGTGTACAGCTTTCAGGCATCCTCTTGCAGTGCAGTCCCATGGACATGCTTAATTCTCCCAACAACAATGTGCAACAGCATATGTAGAGCGCTGCCAAGCACAGAAGCTCACCTGAGCCTGGGTGTCCAGGAAGCTCCCCTGGACCTTGGAGTCCAGGATGCTCACCTGAGCATTGGTTTCCAGAAAGTTCACCCCAGTGTTTGTGTCTAGGAAGCTCACCTGAGCCTTTGTGTCCAGGGTTCTTATTGGGAGCCAGTCCTGCAGACGTGAAGCATTTATATGACTGACCTCAGGTACTCAGTTTCCAGTTCCCCAGAGCAAAATTAGGCATTCAGCATAAATCACATTGCTAGCATTAACAAGCTATTGACTGGTGCCATGCAGCCCAAGACCTCAGCCATACGAAAACACTCTTTCCAGGCAGAACATACCAGGGCTCAGCGTTTACTTCCCAAGAACCACCCAGGGGCCAGTTTTGAAAATAGTCATTTCTGGGGGATGTGCAGGGTTTGAGACACTCAGGCCTCCTTCCTTTTCATCTCCCTTCTGTATTTCTCAAGGCACCATGTCCCTTCTTGATTCCTCACACAGTCCCCCCTCCTCACACAGCCGCACTTCTGTTTGATCTCATATCCCCAGACAGTCCGTATGTAAGACATTTATTAGTAGGAATGCTTTGGGAGAAGCAGCAATGTTCCATATCTAAGACGATACACGGAACTTCTTAAGAATGAGAGCTAAACATTGA